>NW_028327183.1:3635000-4235000 GCF_987537825.1 Furipterus horrens
TCCCTCCTGCAGCTCTTAGTCCCTTCTTGGTCAGATGAGGCTCCCCAGACCCCTGGCCTCCCTGCAGCTCCACAGCCCCGTCTCCGGACACCAAGCACATGCCTGCGGGGGCCAGCCGGTCACGACTGTCTTAGGAACTTCTTTTTTCCCATCACTCTGTCCTTCCTCATCTGTTCTGTCCCCCACCGCAGGCTTTGCCAGGTCTCCTGCCAGGGGCAGCAGGGGTGTCAGCCTGGCCAGAAGTCCTTTGACCTGGGAGGACATGCAGCATCTTGGGGTCCCACAGCCCAGCTCTCTGATGTCACCTTCCCGTCTTCCCTATCAGCACTTGGAAAGTGAAATGAAGGTCTCCAGGGGCCTTTCTCTTACCATGAAATTATCTGGTTTCATTATGTCATTAGAAAAAGAAAGAAGCAAAACACATCCTGGACTGACAGGCATCTGGCTAGTGTCCGCAGTGAGCCCGAGTTTACAGTCGCGCCCCCAACCCTTACCTTCCAGATATGAACAATGGGGCCTTTTGTGGGGGTGCTGCTTCTGCGGGGCCCTCTGAATCACTGCATATTTTTGTGTTCTGTAATATACAGCGTGAGTCATTCTCCAGCTTGGGGGTATTTTGGGACTTGTACCTACAATTGCAAAAAATTTCAAATATTGCAGAGGTGATAAAAAATACAGCAAATTCATATGACCCAACTCAGCGTGTGTATAATACCAGGGTTGGGAAGGGCTCTGGGGCATGAAGTCACTGCACGGGGTTCTTTGGGGAGGGTGGGCACAGCTGAAGGCCAAGTGTGACCCCTTTTTGCTGGAGTCCTATTAGGGGGTGAGTGTGACATTCTGAAGGCATCTTTGTATGCCACGGGCAGAACATGCTGGCCTCTCGGTCCAACACCCGGGGGCCCGGGAGGAAGGGAAGGCCCACCCCTCGGTGGGAGCCCTCCCTCCGGATTCTCTCGTCTTTAGGTTTGGTGTGTTGGGTGGGCAGGGGTGGGATGGAAGTAGGGACGGAGGGGACAGTGTGAGGTCCTGCGCCCTCCAAGGGCCCACGGCTGCAGCCTGCAGGGAACCCCAACACAGCCCTGTCTTGAGGAGCTGGGGGCTCAAGTGGCCACTCCCGCTGGGGAAAGGACCAAAGCTGGTGCCTTTGCCTTGTTAAGATTTATGAGGAATGAAAAGATGCCAAGTGGCCCACAGACCCCCACGATAATGGGGAACCTGAGTCACAGTGAGAGGTTGCCATGGGGCCAGCCGCTAAAATAGGGATGAGCAACAGCGCCCCCCCCCAACCTGAATGTCTCCCCATTGCCCCTTGTCACACTTCCTCTTTCCCACCATTGACCTTGGGTGAGTCATGTCCCCTCTGTGGGCCTCAGTTTCCCCATCTGTAACCTCGGACTAGCTGATCAGTAAAGTGTGGTCCAGCCTGAATGCTCTCCTTCTCTGACAAGCATCTGCTCATCGGGCTGTGGGTCCCCGAGATCGAGGCCCTTGGGAGTCCATGTCTGCAGGGTCCGGGGGCGGGTCCCAGGGGGAGAGGTGTGGTCCAGGGGCCGGGGTGCCCGCATCAGCTGCATGCAGCGCACACGCCTGCCTCTCGAGCTGCGGGGCCTGTCTCTTTCCGTTAGTTTAACAAGCCCCGGTATTAATGAGATTGCTCTATAATTGAACCTTTTCACGGGTCCCTCGGTAATGAAATTATGCTAATTTGCATTCAGCACCACCAGGCATCCATCACGCGGGATCAGCTGAGCGCGGCCGGTGAGGCGGCGTGAATGCACCGCTAATTACCAACGAAATGAACAAACCCAGCAGTATTATTATTTCATCTTCTGCCCCTTCCCTTCCTCGCTGCCTACCTCTCCCGCCCCAGCCATATTTTCGTCTTTTCATCCACATGACGGGCCGGCGGGGCGGGGGAGGGAGGGAGGGGCGTGGGGAGGACGCTGCCTCTCCACTGTGTGGCAGCATGGGCCCGGGAACGGCGCTGGGGACGTTGCCCGTGTCTGTGTGCGTGCACGCGTGGGAGAGCGCTGTTTTTCACCGTGTGTGCAGCGCGCGCTGGTGCCCGGGCGTGCGGCGCACCTGCCTCTGTGCGGGACCGAGTCCGTGTGCGCACATCTTTGTCTGCGAGTGGGAGCCTCAGTGAATGTCTGTGCCTGTCATGGTGTGTGTGTGGTGCAGACAGGGTACCTTTGTGCATGCGTCCGGGGGCGTCAGCATGTGTGTGACGTGCTGTGTGTCCCGCGTGCCAGGCTGCGGTGTCATGGCCTGGGGCTGTGGGAACGGGGCTGCCAGTGTGGGAGGCATGCATGTATGAACCCACATCCTTGGCCGTGTGTCTGGGAGCCTCCAGCTTGGGTTACCCAGTGACCTGGGACTGGTGGCCCACTGAAGGCGGCTGCACTCAGAGGGGCTCACAGCAAAGCAGCCGAGCTACCGTGATGAGGGGAAGACACTCCCCGCTCCCCATTTGCTGGTCCCCAAGGAATCCTCCTGGGATCTTGGATGAACCCACAATAGTTGAGACTGGTATACTAGCCAGGCCTGTGGGATGGGGACTTGGAGGAAGAGCTTTATTCGATTTAGAGAAAAGAATTTGATGTTTCTTGCTAACCCGAGTGTGCACAGTAAAATGCACTCTGGATTCACTGGGAAATATGGGTGTCCCTCTGGGCCAGGCCCCCGGAGGGTGCGTGGGGGCTGGTGAGCTGGGAGGGGGCAGCCACGGAGCCTCCCCCTGCCTGTCAGTGGTCCAGTCGTCCAGTGTGGGCGCGACTCGCCCTTCTCTGAGTCTCGTTTCCCTGGCTCGTGTGATTCTGAGGTCCTTTCTAGCAATGCCATGGTGCTAAGAATCGTGGCTTGGGTGGAGTGGCTCTCCTCATGTGACAGACGAAAGTCTGGCTCAGGTGAGATCCTCAATGTGCTATCAAGTGCTTGCAAACAAGCTTGATGAAAAAATTTGAGTGTGCGTGTGTGGAATGTACGTGTAGGAAGGACTGCAGCACACAATGTACAAATAATAACCAAGTAGGTGGTACTGTTTATTGTAAATTGCATACAGTCCGTTGGTTCTCCTGGAATGCTCTCGCCAAACCCTCCCGTTCATAAACAGCCTGCGTGTGGTTGCAGCTGATGAGTGAATGTCGCTTTGAAGGTGGAAGAACTGAAATGTATGTCAAACTTCACTCATTGGTCAGTGATGTGAGTGGCTTCTTGAGGAACGGAGTAACAGTGTTTGACTATTAGAAGATTATTTCCTTAGTGTTTTGTGCTGCTAGCAATATCATGGCTACAGACATCACACTTTAAAATTTAATATAGATTATTAACTTTTCTTCATCAGTTCTTTAAGCCTAGGCAATCAGCCAAACAATAAATCAACCCCTGCTTTGTACCACTTGCTGGTTTCCATGGTGTCAAAACCCCCACAATGGCCAAGTTCAGACTATCAATGTGGTATCCCTGAACTTGGACTTGTGAAGCGATGCACAGTAATGCCCAAGTCAACAATATTTTTATCGTAAGAATACAATAGACGTAAATAACCTCAAGAGCACAGGTAGTAGTAAAATAATTAGTAAAAGTAAAGGATGCATTTTTGAGGGTTATCTTTGCTTTTAATGTAATTTATTGAACTGTACAGTACATCATTATTCAGGCTAGAATTGTGTCAATGTCACGTAGAAGAGGTGAAAGCAGAGTCCCTGTCGTCTTCCTTAGGGGGCAGCTTCCAGCGCCTCATTACAATGTTAGCTGCCGACTGCCCATAAATGTCCTTTGCCATGTTCAGGAAGTTCTCCCGTCTTCCTGTCTGGGGGATGTGAAATACTTTTTTATTCTGTATCAGTTGAGATGCATGTGAGTTCCTTTCCTTCCATTTTATTAACGTGGCCTATTATAGCCACTGATTTTTTAAATAGTGATCCTGTCTTGAGTTCCCGGGATTAGTCCCATGCGCCTGTGGTGAATAGTTCTTTAAACATACTGTTGGGTTTGGTTGGCTAGCATGTTGTGGAGGATTTTTGCACCCATATTCATAAGGTGTGTTAGTCAATAGCTGTTTGCTTATATTGTTTTTGTCTGACTTTCGTATCAGGGAGAGCTGGACTCATAAAGTGAATTAAGAAGCATTTAAGTGGTTGGTAGAATTTACTGGGTCTTTCAGTTCCTGTTCTTTTTCTTTCTTCTTCTTTTCTTTCTGCTTCTCTGGGTGGATAATCTCAATCAACCCATCTTCAAGGTCATCGCGTCTTTCTTCCGACTGCTCAAATTGTGGTTGAACCCCTCTAGTGAATTTTTCTTTTTACTTGTCCTTTGTGCTCCAGAATTTCTGTTTGGTTCCTTTCTTTTTCTTTTAAATTAAATCGCTACTGGCACTGTGTATTAAAACATTATTCTCCTTTTTTTTTTTTTTTTTACTGTTTGTTGATGGTTTCCTCGGACGCCCTTAGCATATTTTAGACTGTGGATTTAAAGCTTCTGTCCAGCAGGTGCTTCCTCCGGGAGAGTTTCTGTAAGTTTCCTTGTTTCCTGGGAATCAGCATCCATTCTGGTCTCTTTGCGGCAGTTTTGTTGACACCGAACATTTTGAGTATGAAAATGAGTAACCCTGGAAGCCAGGTTCTCTCTCACCCCCATGTGGTCTCAGCGCCAATACTCAGCCCTCAGCCCTCAGCGGCGGCCCTCAGCTACCCAGGTAGAGTCTTGCTCCAAACCCACAGCACATCTGTCATCCGAGGACAGATGCGCCCACAGGAGATCCCCACAGAGATTTCTGGGTCCCAGATTTTAAGCGGTCCCTCTACTCCAGTGTCCTGCCTTGGAAACCTGGAGGGGTTGAGGCTGGAGGAACCTGCGAAGAGGAGAAGATGCCCCCCCCCCCCCCCCCGTGTTCCTTACCACGTCCCGGCTGCATTAAGGAACTTATGGGAGACCTGCCTCAGTTTCATTCTCCAAGCAGTGGGGATAGCAGCATTTCCGATGGGTCAGAGCGGGCTGGAGACTAGGTGAGGCGGCACATGGGAAGAACTCCGAACCAGGCCTTGCTTACAGAGGGCGCTCTGCCGGCGTCACCTGTGATCTTCCCTGGGGGCCTCGCCAAGGCCGTGGGGCTCAGGCACATAGCAGCAGCTCTTGGGAGACAGGGCTGGGAGCCCCTATCTGTACTTAGCATTTTCTCGTGTGATCAGCAGAGTTCTGCCCGTCCCACCTGGGGCAAGGTCAAGGTCAGGCTGGCCTGCAGCAATGACCAGAACTGCTTCTGACCTTTAGGGAAGTCCCATAAGGTGACTGGTGGCTCCTCTGTGTGTTGCTGTTTAACCCTTTCATTTCCAGCGTTGGTTTCTTGCTGGTCGCTAAAGTACTTTGAGGACAAGGAGCATTTCGTTAGTTAGTTTTTTCCTGATGCTTTTTCTCCTGTGGACCTGCACCCTGAGGAGCGGGCACCGAGAGCACCCGGCAGAGCAGGAACGGTCACGAGCAGCCCCGCTTTAGCTCAGTGGTTCCAGCCTGAAGGAACTGAGGACGGGGAGGGCCTGGGAGGCCAACGCAGTCGAGGCTTGCTTCAGAAAATGGGGAAACAGGGCCCATGGCCGGGCAGGCCTTCGCCAGGCTGCGTGGGATCAGGTATCCACCTGCATCTTAGGATCACCTGGGAAACTATAAAGATCCTGGTGCCCGGGCCGCATCCCAGGCCAATGAAATCTGAGCCTCGAGGGTAGGACCTCAGCAGGGGCAGCACCTTTCAGATCTCCCCGTGGTTCCACTGCGGGGATAGGCTTGGGACGGTGCTTTGGAGAGCGTTGACATCACCAGGGACCCTAGGGCTCCCAGAGGTGTCAGAGGAGGTGCTGTGGAGCAGGGAGAGCGCGGGGGCTCTCAGGCCGGGTTTGGGTCACCTCTATTAGAGCAGCTGTGCTTCTCTGAATGTTATTTACTGCTCGCCTATAAGATGCCCCTTGAAGGAAATTCCCCACAGCACTTCCCTGAGCCAAACCCTCCCACCCGGTAGCTGAGGAAGGAGGGGGAGCACAGAACACCCTTGACACAACCAGGGTTCGACCCTCACCTTCTGATGCCAGCCCAGGGTCGGGAGCCATCCCTCGTTCCAAATTCTTTTTAAATGATGCAACACCCCAGAAGTCACCTCCAAGCATCCTCTTCCTTCCTTGTAACCCCACGGGCAGTCCTGCTCTCCTGTAGACCAGATTCTTCATTTTGGGTTCTACAGATAAATCAGGAATGGGGCGTTTAGGATAGAGAGATTATGTAGAGGGCTGGGGGTGGTTGGGGGTGACATTGAGTTAGCCTTCATTTTAAGTTTCGATGCAGCAATTATGACTTCTGAATAGCAGCACTTGCTACTGAGGAGGGTCGCCTAAGCAGCGCACATAATTATTATAATTACTATGTACCTAATGACGCCTAATGAAGAGCAACATCACACAGAGGCACGGCGGCTGCTCAGCTTGGTGGTCTGGGCTCCGGGGGAGGGGGTGCCGGGGTGATGTTGCCCGTGTGGGGCTTTTACAGGGATGCCAGACGGCCTGGCTGCCAGAGACCAGGCGCTGCAGGATGCGCAGCAGGAGAAGACTCCCGGAAAGAACGCTCTGGCAGCAGCTTGGGGGCAGTGGGTGTGGAAGTGGCTAACGAACGGGGGCCACACTTCTTCAGCCTTGACTTCGAGGCCTTAGGCCTCTGCTCATTCCAGGCCCTCTGGGGGTGGGGGGAGAGTGTTCTGGTGTTCTGCTTAGGAAAGGCAGAAATGGGTGGATAGCACTTCAGAGCCTGGGCATGTGCATGTGTTTGTGTGTGTGCGTATTTCTAAAAAAATGCTCCCCGATTTTTATAGAGGGCTGTGTGCCAAGCAAGTTACATTCGTCATCTCATTTAAGTTTCAGTTCAGCCCCGTTTTACAGATGGGGATGTTGAGGCTCTAAGGTTATCCCAATGGTAAACACAGCTGCCATTGCTGACATACTTCGGTGTCTACTGGGAGAGTCCTACCTGCTCCCCACAACCATCCCATTAGATAAGTATCATTATTATTGTTTTCTTATTTATTCCGATTCTGTGAATGACAAACTGAGATGTGGGGAGGGAAAAGGATGTGTCTGCGATAAAACAGCCAATCCATGGCAGAAGCCAGACCACCTGCCGCAGTTTCTCCTTCCTTAATCAATACTTATTGCGTGACTAGTATATGCTGGGATTGGGCCAAAGCAGTTTACCTTCTAGTCAGCAGAGAACAAACAAAATCAAATAAGCAAATACGTACCTAATATATTATTAGTGGCAGGATATATAGCAGGATGAGGGGGTGGAAGGAGAGGGGTCAGGTAGGGACCCATTATAAGGTAGGTAGACAGTGAAGACCACATGAACCATGTCAAATTTGAGTGGAGACTTGAATGTAGTGAGAGGAGCAACCAGGTAAATACGTGTACTTCAGGGAACAGTGGTCTAAGCCAGTGCAAAGGCCCTGAGGCAGGAACACGTGCATGGCGAAGTGGCCAGAGGGAGGGAGCCGAGTGAATGAGAGGCACAGAGTGAGCAGGAGAGCTCAGGAGGTGGTCAGGAGCCAGACCCAGCAGGCTTTACCGGCCAGGGCGAGGACTCGGCATTTCGTTTTCAGTGGGATGGGAAGCCCTTGCGCAGAGGCGGGCCTTGGCTGGACTTTGGCTCGGTTTGGTTGCTGCGTGTGTGAAGAAAGGACTGAAAAGACCCCAGCGATGAGCGTGGCTTTGGCCAAGGGGAAAGTGCAGTGGGAGTGGCGAGATGTGGCGGGATTCCCCATGGTCTGCAGGAAGGGCTGATTTGCTAACAGTTTGGGTGTGGGGTGAGAGGGAAGGAGAGGGGTCTTCGATGATTCCTAGGTTTGGGTTAGGAGATCCTGAGATCAGGATTCCAGTGCAAGTGGGTTAATTGAGAGGGGCTTCCGGGAAGTACCCACAGCACGGAGAAGTGAGCTGGGGAAGCAAAAGCAGCCAGTGAAGGGAGAAACCAAGAAGTTACGGCTGTGGGCATCTTCAGCTTGTTCCTGCTGGGGACCTGAGGGAGACAGGGTGACTCAGGGGTGACGTGGCTGGGTCCCCATCTGACAGCACTCTATGCTCTCTGGCAGGACTTGGCAGTAAACGGTTTCAGGTCTAGAGGCCAGTGGCCGGGGGGTACGGGTCAGGCATTGACTGCTCAGCTACACCAGGTCCTTGGCCAGAGCACTGGGTAAATGGCCATCTCCCGAGACACAAGAATTGGGTCACTGGACACTGGACCCCAGGCTTTATTTGTATCAGAGATCAGCAAACTACAGTCTGGGGCCAAATTCTGCCCTCTGTGCGTTTTGCTGTTTAAAGCTTGATTGGAACCCAGCCACAGTCCTTCGTGTCCTTATTGTCACGGCTGCTTTCCTGCTACCACGGCAGGGTCGAGGGCTTGGGACGCACCCGGCGCAGCCCCCAGGCTGAAAACATGTACTCTCGGGCCCCTTCCAGGAAAAGCGTGCCAACTCCACGTCTGACTTGCAAGGAGCAAAAGCACACTCCGTCTTTGAGACTCAGGGATTCCTTTGGAATCAGGATGCAGGCAGGCGCTCGGAGAGACCGTCTCTGTCTCCGGGGCTGCGGGGCGGGCCGGCTGCTCCCTGCGCGGGAGGTCCCGCTTCTTCGCAGACCGAGTGCCTCGGACCTGCGCAGACGTCCGCAGTGTTTGTCCTTCCCTCACTTCCACCCGCCCTTGGCTTTGAACTCCCCGACCAGACAAGGATGCGGCGCCCCTAGGACCTTTATCTCCCTGGGCCCGCAGCTATCTGACTGGCAAATGTTCTGTCCTAATTTCCAGCTTCCTGGAGGGACGTTCTGATTGGCTCGTCTTGGGTCAGGCCCTGTCTTGGTCCAATCACTAGCGGGGGGGCGGAGCCTCGTGGTCGGTTAAGGCGGAGGCTAGGTGGAGGGGCGTGGCCAGGCGTTCAGGTTCTCGGGGTTCTGGGAGCCCCTGAGGTCACCAGCTCCCCGTCTGAACTTTTCACTGCGCTTCGCACACAGTGGGTGCTCAATAAAAACCGTAATTCAGATCATCTGAGTTCCCAGCTCCCGTTCTCCATCTACCAGGTCGGGACCCTGGGCAAGTCACCTGACTTCTCTCAGCCTCAGTTTCCTTACCTGGGTGGCCTGAGAAGGACCAAAGAAAACAGGGGTTGGCGGGAGGAGGCAGCTAGTGAGAGGTGAGGGTCAGCACGAGTCGTCCTGTCCCGGGCGTCGAGAGGGAGGTACTGAGGTTCATGTCCTGACCATGATCGTTAGCACCAGGGACCCTGCACCTGCACCCAGGACTGCTGTGGCCCTGCCCTGTTCCCCTCCTCTCCTCCCATCCTTGCTGTCCTTGCTCCATGCTGGGGCCTGGGGCGGGGACCCGGCCTCCTGGTCAATGGGGTATTGTCCCTGCTGCTCGGGAACAAGACGAGCTCAGCTGGCCTTAGTCACAGGTCAATTGTCGCAGACAAATCCGCAGGGACTGGCAGATGCTCCGACAAGGGGCGTATGTGGGAGGCACGGGCAGGGCTGCAGGTGCCAGAGGCTGTGGAGCGGCGCCGCCAGCCCAGCCCAGTTGGTGCCGTCCTGCTGACCGAGTTACGGGGCACTGCAGAGCTCCGGCTCTGGAGAACAGGTGTCTCCGCGCGGCAGGGTTGCCCGCCCTCCGCCTCTGGACATTTGTAGCTGGATACGTCTTCATTGTGGGCCGTGTCCTGCGCACTTGGGGTGTTTACATCCTCCTTGGCTGCCACCTACTAGGTGACAGGAGCAACCCTGCTCTCTGTGTGTTCCGTTTGTTACAACCAATGCTTCCTGGGGTGGGGGGCACCATCACCCCCAGTTGGGAAGCACTGCCTTAGAGGATGACACTTGGTGTTTCCTGGCACAAATCCCCTCAGGCGGCCAGGAAGCCCACCTGGGCAAGGCTGGGCGGGGGTATGACACAACGGAGGACTTAGGCGTGGCCCCAGAGTGTCCCACCACGCGGCAGAGGACACAAGCACCCAAGAGGTGACGAGGGGCAGCCTCTGTGAATGCCGGAGCCCAGCTGCATGGGAGGTGGGCCCAGGGCTTCCTGGAGGAGGTGGGCAGCGGGCTGGCCCCAGGAGCAGGCTGGATTGGGCAGTAGGAAAGGGGGAACATAAAACATGTGTGTGAGACAGTGTGTGGATAAGCCAGGGCTCAGGCTGGGGGCCTCTTAGGGAAGGGAGTGGGAGTAGCAAAAATAAAAATAATGATGGCAACAAGCGGCTACCTTGACTTTGTGTACTGACCATGGGCCAAATGTGTAGAAGTGCTATGCTTGCATTATCTCATTTCCTCCTCAAGAAAACCCCTAAGAAGTTGATTTGATTACTGTTCTCATCTTACTGGTGGGGAAGCCGAAGGGTTTGCCAAAGCCAGGTCGCTTGTAAAAGCAGGTCCGAACTTGGAGCCCAGGCTGGTGACCGTCTGGCCTCACTCCCCTCCCCCAGCCCTCTTCTCTGCCTCAGGGTCCCTACCGTGCTGGGTGAAGTTAAGGGGTGGCCAGCTCAGAAGCTGTCCCCTGCCTCCCGTGGGGCCAGGGCTGAGCCCCCACATAAATGAATGAACCCATGAATAAACATGTGAATGAACAGCATAAGGGGCCGGCCCACTCAGGCAAAAATAGCTTCCCACCCGACTCCTGGCTCCGCCCGCCACTCCCAGGACTCTCCCGGGATGGCTTTAGCTTTAGGGCATCATGTGGCATCTCTGTGCAAGCGCTTTGCTTGGCGGGTGCTCTGGTAGGAGTGCCCCATAACATGCGGGTCTCCTTTCCCCCCAGCCGTGGCAGGTTGGGGAGAGGGACTGAGAAATAGCTAGACACCAACAAGAACTCCCAAGTGCTATTGAACCCCGGGGTGGAGGGGGGCACCCGAGTGAGCGGCTGAAGGCCTGGGGGGCCTGGAGCCTGGGGTGTGGAGCCGAGGAAAGCTTCCTCACAGCCATCTTACCGCTCCTGTCCCCTGCTGGGCCTCAGCCCCTCAGCCCCAGGACTGACGCCCTTTTGTCAGAGTCAGAGGCACAGTTCCACAGTGGGGGGCAGGAGGTTCTCCCACGTGCCCCTCCCACGGCCGGTCTGTTCCCTCCGATTGGCTCAGCGCTGCCGCGTGCAATGGGCTCTCAGGTGCACCGTGAATTCTGCTTCCACCCACCACGCGAGCACGACCTCTCCTGGAGACTTCGGCCCACGCCTCACGTGGCTCTCTGGGGAACTTTCTGATTCAGACTCCATTTGATTCCAATTCCGAGAGGACATCTTGCCAGGGCTCCGGCCTGTGACAGTCCTCCTAATGCTCAGAAGTCGGAAATGGGGGCGGGGTGGGGTGGGGAAGCACCCAGGGAGTGCCAGAGGTCTCATCCGGTGGCAGATGCTGCTGCAGTCCTCTGCTGTGTGCCAGCTTCCTATTAAGGGCCACACGGGACCTTTCGCCCAGGGTGTGTCCGGGCAGAGCCACACATCTGGTGGCATCTGCAATCTGACACCTGTCGTCAGTGTCCCCACTTGTGCAGTGGAAACCCCAGTGGTTACATCTCGGGCATGAAGAGGTCTCTACATGGGAAATACAGTTACATTCGAGGCCCCACACTTGCTAACTAGGTTTTTCACCTGGCTTGCTGGTTGGTGGGTAATTCTCTGTGTGAAGGGCTGTCTGCTCATTGCATGGGCTCTGACATGACGGGCGCTCACCTCCTACACACTGTTAACAGCCCCCAAACCTGGTGATGAGCAAAGACACCCCTGAACAATTTTAACCTCTCCCCACTCATCTGTAATTTGGCTGCCCTGGGCGCTCTCTGCCTTCCTACTCGGCCATATCCCTTCTCACCTTCTGCGCTGCGGCCATGCCGGCCTCCAAAGCTATGAGCGTATCTGAGAGGAGAATGCTCTGGGCAGAGGCAATAGTCAGTGCCAGTGTCCTGAGGTACAAGTGTGTCTGGTATGGTCCCCAAAGAGTAAAGAGGCCAGGGTGGCCGGAGCAGGGTGAGTAAAGACTAGAGAAATAATGGATGAAATCAGAGGCGATGGGAGGCAGGATGCAGGACCTTTGAGATCATGAAAAGGACCAACATTTAAAATCCAAATTGATGGCTTCCTTTGAAATATCAGGAGATTTAGCAAAACTGGAGCTCCATTCCTCCATTTCTGCATAACAACCATTGGCCAGGTTTGTCCCCTGTGGGAGGGACATGTGCTCTTCAGTTTACCACAAGCCCCACAGGTCCCTATTGCCTCATACCCCCACGTGGGTTTGCCCATGTAGTTGCCTGTCTGCCCCTGCAGGCGTTTGAGTATGGAGAGGATGCCTGAAAAAGCGTGGAGCTGGCATGAAGGGAGAAAGTGGTTTCCCCTTCCCAGCTCTGGGGAAACCGACCCCAGCCTCCAGGGAGCTTGTCAGGGAATCTCCTCCCTGCATCTGAGCTGCACCCCATTCCCAGGCCACCTGCTGGGGAAGCGGCTCAGCAGGGGAGGCCAAGGCAGGGACCCCCAAGGGCATGCCTCGAGGAGATAGTGCAAATATTTTCCCAGGGAAAGTCAAGCACTACTCTTTGTTTTAGTTGCTTAAATTATATGTGTTATTTATTTTTTAAGTGGTCTGTCATTATTGGTGAATGGGGAGGGCGTCCAGCCTCACAATGCAACCAAAATTCTAGATATTGCTATGTAGTTATTAACAAATGAGCGCTGCATCTTTGGAAAATGTACTGTGTTGAGCCCTCAGGGTCCCGGTTTCTCATTATTGGATAATGACAGCCCACAAAAAGGGAGTCCCTGGGTGTGGGGAAGCAGCTAGGGTGGGACATCAGATCGTCTGTGTCGTGGCTTACCCATCCACCTATATATTTATTCAAAATAGGTATCAGGTGTCTGCTCTGAATGAGGCGCGGTTCTAGATGCGGGGAGCAAAGCAGCAAATGACAACGTAAAGGACACAAGCCATCACACACACGGCGCCCCGCCCTGTTCTGAGGGTTCTGCCCACATTAGCGCCTTTGATATTCCACTTTCCCTGTGATGTAAAATTATCCCCATTTTACGGGTGCAGAAACTGAGGCACAGAGAGGAGAGAGAAACACAGGCGTCCTTGATAAGGGAGACAGACAGCAAAGGGGACACTGCAGTGCTGTGGAAAAAACGGAGCAGTCATGTGACAGAGAGGCCTGGAGGGGTCAGCTTCAGATAGGATGGGCGGGTGGTGGGGGGCAGGGGCGAACCCCAGAGAGTGCTGGGAAGGAGAGGAGCAAGTTCTGAGGCCCCGAGTGGGAAGGAGCATGGTGTGGGTGAAGGGACAGAGAGAAAGGGACAGGGACAGTGGGGGTGCGGCTTTCCTGGGAAGGCCTAGTGCCCTCTGACCCTTTTCAGTGGCTCTGTGATGGGTCCAGCGTTGGTGGAGAGACCCCTAAACGCAGAACCAGGCCTGAAGGGCGTGGCTTCCAGGAGATTTTAGGTCAAGACAACGAAGCTGTTGTAATGGCCAGAGCTGGTCAGCAGTCAGTGACATGACTTCTAAGGAGAGTCATGTTTGGACCCAGCCCGGTCACAGCGGTTGTCATTGGTCAGGGGAGCGGCTTCCTTGGACATCACCAAGCCATCCAGAAGACTGAGGCCACCGAGAAGGAGTTTGCTCGCAGGTCAGGAGTGCGGCTTGTATTCGGCCAAAATCTCTCTGTAGGGATCCAGGCCTGGGGACCGTAGGCTCCCCACCCCAGGAGCGCCGCTAACCGGCACCTCGGGCCACTCTGGGGCCACGTTCTGTTTGGTCAGAGCCTGCAGAGGCTGAGAGGGCAGGGCAGGGCCTGGTGGTGAAGAAGAAGATGAAGGCGAAGAAAGAGGAGGAGGAAAGGGATGCTGAAGATGGCAACTGTCGCCATGGTTACTTCGCCCTTTCCGGAGCGCTCACAGTGTGTCAGACCCAGCCCATGATGCTGCGCAGCCGGTACCCCAGCCGGTCACGCAGCAGCCTCACGGGGCGCTTTATTTACAAGGGTACCGAGGCTTACAGAGCGGACGCTCCGTGTCCAGGGCGGCTGAGCCAGCCGCAGGCAGAGCAGGATGAGAGTTCAGTGCTGGGTATCCGCGCCCTTCACCGCGGAGCAATCCTGCTGGGCCGCCACCACCCCAGTGACCCTGGCCCGCTGGGCAGGTAAGACTGGCTCCTGGAAAAGCAAGGAGCAGCGTGGGGCACATGCTTGGTGCCCGCGGGGAGAGCACCAGCAGGGGCTGTGCAGGACCGAGGAGCGTGATGGGCAGGATGTCTCCAAGGTGGGCCTCCTCCATGGCCCAGCCTGGGCCGCGCACTTGGTGCGTCACACTTCCTCTGCGTCGCCAGACTGCGCCGGGGTAAATGCTCTGTCTCCACCGAGCTCATTTGTTTTCTTCCCTTCCTGGCTGGGCTCTCCCCTGGGAACCAGGTGTTAATGAAATCAAACAAAATGAAAATGGGTAAATTATTGCAAAGCTATGAACACCTCCACCGGGCCACGCCTCACTAGTTTCCAATACGACCTCATTCGGGAGGCTGCCGGGGAAGCCGAAGCAATTTCGTCCCCTGGGTGAGGCGGTGGAAGGATGGGACAAAAGAGACAAGATATTGCCATCGGAAGGTCGCTGACCCCGGCTTTTGTATAATTATAGAATTTCATTCTGGCCAACTGGACTGATGGCTGAGCTTGTTGGCAAATTAGTGGTGAAAAAGAAAGCAATTTTTAGCTTCCTCAAAAGAGTTGCCCCTGCAGTGGGGTGTCAGGGGCCCAGGCTAGGGGAGGCCGGGGACGGATGGAGAGGAGAGGCCCAGGTGGGGAGCCGCCACTCACGTAGACTCAGAAGGCAGATACGTGTTCATTCAGGGCCTGGGAGGATGTGCCCAGGGCAGCCCTGAGGGGGCGAGCCCCATTATCGCCAAGGTTTGTCTTGAAAAGAGAGGCGCTGAGACCGGATCTGGCCCACGCTGGCCTAGAAACGGGGTACCCAGCCCCTGTCTGACTTTCATTCCCAGCTTTGCCTCCGTTTTTTTTTCTTTCCCTGTGAAATGAGGAACGAGAGCATTCACTTTGAAAGTGTTAACAGCTCCGTCTCTCGCAGAGGGGCGAGTCCTCTGTACATGAAAATGAAATATGGCGCTGTGCTTTCTGAGCTTTTATGATACCGTTCCCTTTGAAATTTCAGCCAGTGTACTTGACATTGAGAATTGCTCCTTGCCCTTATCAGGCACCGCGTTACTAGGTTTTTCTCTCTCTGCTCATGTAACAACGGAACTGGTGTTGTGGGTGGGCAGCCCTCAGTCAAAGACAGATCGGAGTCCCATGCCCTCAGGCGGGAAGGGCGTGTGGATGAGGCCGTCCTACGTGGCGCGGAGGCCAGCGCCCACCACAGTAACCAGCACGCGGGCGCGTCCGTGATGGTTCCCTTCTGGCCTCTCTCATCACCCATGCACCTCCAGTGCTTCCTGAGCTTATTTCTCCACTGTTTGTGCTCCAGTCTTTAGCGCCGGGGCTGCTTCGGGGGGACCCCAGCCTAAGACACGCGCCCCTGACTCTCAAGTCCACACACCCAGGCCGGTTCATGTCTGTTCTCACGCTGCTCAGTCGCGGGGCAGCATGGCACTCGCAAACTCCACGGCTCAGCCTGGGGTGCCAGGCTGGTCCCTACAGCCTGTCTCTCGGGCAGACCCCCATGGCTTGGGGGCTAGGGACTAGGGGGCTTTCCGGGGCCCCTCCCTTCCCCTGCCCCCCTGTGAGTCCCACTGTACCTATTCTTCCTAGGCTTCAGCTCTCACCGCGGAGTTTCCCCACTTCTCCATGTTCTTCCCACGCATTTACCCTCCTTCTCAGACCAGAGCGGGTGATGGCGGATGCCCACAGGACCTGCGAGGCCAGCGTCTGAGTGGCGACCCTGCCGCCCTTCTGCAGAATGTGGGGCGCTGGTCTCCTATTGCGTGACTCCCATTTGGGGAAACTCCTGATCACCAGCTTGTCTCGGAAGCGTGGTTGACACCCACACGCCTTCCCTGGGACCGCACGGTCGCTCCTGGCTGCGCGCCCCACAGAAACGTGCTCACGTGTTCACCACAAGACACACACGAGAATGGTCATAGAGCACTATTCATGATAGCACAGAACGGGAAAGCCACCGAGGCCCCCTGACAGCGGACGAGAGACTTACACTGAGGTACAGCCACACGGCCGCGTACTGCACGGCCCCGAGAGTGGTGAGCACAGCCTCGCTCAGCCACGAGGATGAAACCCACAGTGCGGGGCCGAGCGAGCAGACACAGCGAAGACCCACCGTGCGACTCCACACACAGTCCCAGAGCAGACACAGGGAATCCATGGTGCGGAGGTCAGGCTCCTGCTGGCCTTTGCGAAGGGCGACAGCGACTGGAAAGGACCGTGAGGAGGGGCTTCTGGAGAGCGGGTCAAGTTCTATTTCTTGAGCGGCTGGGTGTGTTCATTCATGAAAATTGAGCCATCTGCGTCTCAGCACTTGCGTTCCTCTATTATGTCTGCTGTGTTTCATTTCTGTATAAATACAGTAACGCCACCCCAGTACCGGCCTGCTGGGGACCCGCTGAGCCTGGTAAAAGGGGACAGAGATTACATGCTGAAGGAGCTGCCTGAATTAGCAGCATTTACTGGCAGGAGCAGAAGAGGAGCCCTGGGATAGGATTTCTGGAATCAGGCCATCACCCTGAATAAGCAAGAACCCATTGAATTGGGACACAGAATTTAAAACCCAGGCAAACACCCCAGGAGATGGCGCGAACTCACGGCTCGGGAGGCTTTTAGAAACCTGGAGAAAGCAATGGGCCATGCTGAGATGAAGTGGAAGCTCCCCAATTGCTCTGGGAGGTGGCAGAGGAAGGAAAAGGCTAAGGAAATGGACGTGCACTATTATATTATATAACCACCAGCAGGTTATGTCCCATTTGGGGTGGGGGGTGTCCAGAGGATACACCGTTCATCCAGGACATCGGGAACATGCTGGTGAGAGAGAAGGACAGAAGCCCCACTAAGAAACTCGGGGGAGGCTCTCTCTCCTTCATCGACCAGGCAGGCCGGTAGGAGAGGTGGCCAGAGACCTGGGCTTGTTGATAGCCATGGGGGGGGGGTGGTTTCCTAAAGTATCAGAAGCCAGGGGGCTGCAATTATCATAACGACTTGAAAGGTCAGAAGGGCAGCCATGGTGGCTTGACCTGCTGGGGATTGAGAAGATGAATAGCAGAACATGGTGTCCCTAGAGGCGAAATAGTCAGGCAGCCAGAAAGGCTGCTGCTTAGTGCCTACAGACAGAAGCCGCAGCTATGGAGGAACAGGTCTAGAGAACTTCTGCTTCCAACCAAGAGTAACGTGGCAAGTTTTGGATTTCCTCTTGCGCGCAGAAGAACCAAAAATAAACAAAATATATTAAATGATGGTTTGTAAGACATTGGACTTCAGGCCATAAAGAAGAATGATAGCCGAGAAATGGGGCTCAAATGAGGTGAGTCCTCTGATCGCTCTGCTTATGACATTGAGAGAGTTTCCAGGCTACAGGCACAGGAAGGGAGAAGCCAGGTTGTCCCTTGAATTGAGAAGACAGAGCTGAGAGTCTGGGAAGACAAAGACGGCTAGAGTTCGCAGGACAGAGCACTGGAGAGAAGGCTACCTAGAAGGAAAACTTCAGAGGTCTATAGAAAGCCCCCCCTCAGGTGTTCAGTGAAGAACTGGTTAGCATATGTGTGTGATGGAACTGGCCGGGGCTGGAGATAGGAGCGCCTGGAAGGGCTGTCGGGAATAGTACGCTATAGTCACCCAGGGCTGAGGACAGTGCCTCCCCCCACCAGCCCTAATGGGAACCCACTGTTCGTGGGCTGTGGGTAGGACACACAGAAGAGTCTTGACTCAGCCCTAGACTAAATGTTGCTCTGGTCTTGCCGAACCAGTTGCCAAAGCAAGACTCAAAAGAATCATATTATTCCCAAATTCCTTACCTCAATATTTTTAGGAATACAAAAATATCCAGCACACAATAAAGTATAATTCACAATATTTAACATCTAATAAAAAATTACCCTGGCTGGTTTGGCTCAGTGGATTGAGCGTCGGCCTGCGAGCTAAGTGTCGCTGGTTCGATCTTCCAGTCAGGGCACATCAGAGAAGGAAAACTCTGACTCCAAAAAACCTCCGCTGCCTTGCGGCATACCTCTTCAGGGGAAAGGCTAAGGGAGTAAACCCCGACAGAAAATCCGGAGCCGGAGTCCCTAAGGCGGTTTGACGTTGTAGTCAACACCGGCAACTCCTGCGGCGCACCTGAAGCCAAGCTGTATTGACTCCGTCTTTCCCTTGGACCCTTCAGCTGCGAAGAGAGGGGGGGTCTGCTGCATGGGCGACAGCAGACCCTCCATATCACCCTGCCCAGGCTCTGTAGCTTCACTGGAGAGGACACTTCAGCGTCATCACAAGATGTTGATTCAACACGGGAGGAGACAGATACCGTGTCACTCCCGAGTCGGACTGCACAGACATTCTCGGCGGTGCAGATAGACTCTTAAGAAGCTACACCATCGTCTCTCGAGACGGACGGCTGCCGACGACAATAAAAAATTACCAGGCATGGGAAAAAAAAGCATAAAAATAATCATCATAATATAGAGATAAATCAATCAAATGAAATGGACTAGAGCTGACATAGAGGTTAAAATTAGCAGGCAGACATTAAACTAGTTATTATAACTGTAGTCCATATATTTAAAATGTTAAGGAGTGATATAAAAATAGTTCGAAAGACCCAAATTAAACTCCTAGATTTCATAGTACAATGTGTGAAATGAAAGATACATTGAATAGAATGAATGGCAGATCAAGTATTGCAGAAGAAAATACTAGTGAACTTGGAGACACAGCAATAGAAACTATTTAAACTGAAACACACAGAGGAAAGACAAGAACAAAATGAATACGGAATCAATGAGCTTTGGGACAACTTTTGTGGCCTATTATATGTAGAGTCCTCAAAGGAGAGATGGGCGAGGAGGGACAAAAAACACTTTAAAGATATAATGGTTAAAATATTTGTTAGAGTTCCCAAATTATGGTTAAAAACCACCAATCCACAGATCCAAGAAACTCAATGAGACAGAAGCACAAGGGACATGAAGAAAACTAGACCAAGGCACATCAGAATCACCGTACTCAAAGCCAGATATAAAGAGAAAATTGCAAAAAACAGAGCCAGAAAAAAAGATATATACAAATGAAAATAAGGATGAGAGCAGACTGCGTTTTATTGGAAACTATGCAAGTGGAAATACAGTTGAGCAAGAGCATTTTTAAAGGACCAAAAGAAAAAACGGAACTGTCAACTTAGAATTCTATACCCAGCAAAATTATCTAAGAAAGGAGAAGTGGCCCGAATCGAGAATATATAAAGACTCCTGGGTGGAAGCCAGTGGCCTGGCTGACTGGTTGGGGTCCTGGAAGTAAAATGACTGTATAGGATCGGAAACAAGGTCCGGGGCAGAATCGCATGGCAACCATATAGGAGTAGACATGAACTTTGAAGACTTTTTTGCGTTACGTATTAACTCCCAGCAGAAGCCGTCACCACAGATGAAGCACTGAAAAACTAAGTAGACGAAATTACTCAGCCAGGCCACTTTAATCCCCTTTCATCATTGTCGGCCCAGGAGCTGGCACGCTAGGTGAATGAGCGGAATGGCCAGGACTACAGAGATGAAGGTTAGTATGGACCCAACGTCATGGACTCCCACTGAGGAAGGCCAGTTTGGTTATTGTTGCCACTGCCTGTCTGCCTGGCCAGCACGACAGATGGACACCGAGTCCCTTGAGATAGCACTCCTGCCCAAAGAGACCGAGGGCCACTTGGTAGCAAGTTGACTACATTGGGCCTTTTCCATTCCGGGAGCACCAATGGGTCAACCCTACAGGGGTACCTATTCCACGTATGTCTGCCTTTTCTGCCTGCAGAGCCCTGGCCATCTCCACTGTCCAGGGACTTCGGACCCACAGGCGTGGAATCCCATACAACACGGGGCCTGCCCAGAGCACCCTCTTCCTCGTGAAGGAGGTGTGAGTGTGCTTGTGACCGTGGGGCCTTCTGGCTGTGCTGCACGCTGTGCACCCAGGAAGAGCTGGCCTATGGAATGCTAGCATGGCCTTCTAAAAGCGTGACTGAAGTGCCACCTTGAAGGCGAGAACCAGGTGTCACTCTTCAGAATGCAATCTGTGTATTCTCTCCGGGCTCTCTGCAGGACCCTGGGCCCGGGAACCGAGCGATGGAAGCAGGAGGGGCTCCCCTGGGTACCACTCACGGTGACCCCCCCAGGGGCTTTGTGTTTCTCATCCACCTAACTCTGGGCGCTGCTGGGATTAAAGGTCCTGCTTCCCAAAAGGAGGACACTCTCGCCAAGGGACACAGCAAGGGTTCTACTGGAGTACAAGCTACGGCTGCTGTCAGGGTGCTTTGGACACCTGGGTCCAGGGACTGGCAGCGGCCACTGGCCCTCTCGCCAGGAAGGATGAGGGCTGCAGTCACGTAACTGGGGCAGAGAGGGATGTGTGGCCCCAGGTGACCCACCTGAGTGCCTCCCAGGACTCCCTGGACACACTGCAACCCCAGCGTGATGAGGGTGTGGTCACCAAAGCCCGGGCTCCTCAGCAGGGACAGTGGAGTCATGCCAGCAGGTAGGTCTTTAGGATCTGAGAGGAGGGAGGCGATGTGAAAGGACAGTGGAGGAGGAAGAGGATGACACCGCTGTGACCCTGAGACCAGCTGCAGCGATGAGGACCTCCGTCACTCTACTGCCTTCCGCTCTTCCTAGGGGCCCCTCTGCGGCCACGGAGCAGGTGGCCTCTCAACATGCCTGGAGAAATGGGTCAGCGTGGCCAGTGGGTGAATTGGTGGCCTTGGAGGTGACTCGTTCAGCTGTGTCCTCAAGGGGCCCTCTAGCTGTTGCACCGTGGGACCCACGGTAGCATTCACATTGAGGCCATGCTTCCGTGAGGCTGTTCACAGCCTGTGACTGAGCGCTCAGGGAGTCCTGGGGCGGGACGGTCCCTGCCCCACGTGCTGGCTGCCTTGGTCAGGCCCCGCCCATTAACCCGCCACCGAGACTGTCCCAGAAATGCGCAGCCGGTCTTAGCAACCTTTCTCCCACCTCCCTTCCGCAGATGTCAGATGCGCATCACAGGCTGATCGCCTGCTTCTCAGGAGGCCTAAACGGGTGCGTCTTCGCTGCCCGTCCCGCCTTAAACATGTCCCTTCTGTATCTCTCCGCCCCAGGCTCTTTCTGCCCTTCTGTGGCTCTGATCCAAATTTGTGAATGTTTTCTATTTGGATTTGCTTGTTCGTGGTCTGCGTCTCCCCCATGACTGGGAAATGCACGCAGGTGGGGTGCAAGAAAGGGTTCCTGTCGAGCTGACTGCGTCCCCAGTGCCTGGCGCGTGACAGACATTCTACAGATGTTAAAGGACTGGTTCAGTAGGTGACAGAGATGTCAGGGAAGCATTAGACGTGTAAAAATGCTTTGGAACATGCTGATATTCCACTTGTCACAAGTGCCCGCTGGCGACCTGGTATTGTTTCCAGTGCTGTCACTGGGGATTGTCACTAGCTGCTTGGGGCATGTGGCCCATGCCAGCACAGGCACAAGCACCCTGGCCGCGTCCCACCAGCAGCCGGGTACAAGTGTCCAAGGTGGGGCTGAGGAGGCACCATCAGAGATGGAGTAAGGTCGGTTGAGGCCCCAGGCGTAGAAGAAAATGTTGAGCCCCTTAAAAAAGAAAGAGAGAGACAGGGAAACTAGAAATATATGTTAACCATACTTTAGGCAGCGTAGTCATGAAACCAAAGATGGTGTCATTAGATAAAAGTGTAAAGTTGGGGTTTTGCGGGGCCCTTCAGAAGTCGGGGCCCAGGGCGCGCGCCTGGTGCACCTGCCGTTAAATCTGCTCTGGGCACCACCCTGCTGGGGCGGGCGCTTTAGTGACGTTGCCCCTTGGAAAGCACGTCGCTGGGATGTACACTGAACAGGGCGCTGATTTGCAGAATGCAGGATGTACGGAGCGCTGTAATTACCCCAGCAGGGGTGGGGAGGAAGCCTCATTTCTTTGAAGATGAAAGTCATTAGATTTAAGTGAAAATCTAGGACGTAGCATCCCACCAACACGAGAATATTTAACCTACATCCTAGAGCCGGACGAGCAATTGATAGTGTGATTGATAACAGTTTGATTGCAGTCATTGTGAAGGGGAATTTGAAAATGGTTAGATTAGCAGGAAGCAGGCAACGAATTGGTGGTATCTTTTGCTGAGCCAAATTTTCTTAGAATTCAGTTGAAGTTTCTTTACATTATTATTATTATTATTGGCCAGGAAAATGCAAGCGTCGCTAGCCAAAAGCCAGAGTCATAGACTCTCCCCCTAACCAACCATCCAGAGAAAGCCAGTCTCCGCTGGGCAAACCTCTGTGATCGGGGATCCCTGGCCGCCTGGGAAGGCGTTTGGCCACACAGCGGTTTTCGCCGCTGCAGCAGCGTCTGCAGGCAGCTGCCGGCCCCTTCACAGCGAGTCGCTCAGTGCGCGCCCCAGCTTCCGGCGGCCCTGTCCCTCCGCCTGCCCTGCGGCTTTTCTCAAATGAGCTCAGGTGCCAGGGCTACCGTCCTGGGAGCGGCCCTCTGCCAGTGACACCTTGGAGTCACGGATCCATCCTCAGCCCCTCCTCTCCCGGGTGGGACAGTCCGGGTGTGCTCTGTGCCCCCTCTGGGAAGTCCTGTCCCCACGAGCGTGAGTCCTCTGCGTGTTGACGTTCCATGAATTGCCTTCCTCACTTTCTTGCAGGTGCTTCCAAAGATCATATCCAAAATAAGCTGCATCCGAATCTTTGTCTTACGGTCTGTTTTAGGGGGAACCCAAAGTAGGGGAAGCGCGTTGTCAGGGGTGAGATGGGAAGCATTGACCGGTGATTCAGCTGGGACGCATCCTAATTAGAAGGATGCCAATGGCAGTGCCAAGTGTCACCCTGACTTGCTGCATCGCTGTGTGTGCACACGCATGCATGTGCATGCGTGTGTATAGGTTACCCCGACTTGCATCACCGGGAGGGGGCAGAAAGTGTCAGGCACAATGGGTCGCATCAGGGGCAGGCTCTCAGGGGCTCAGGGCAGTGCGAGGAGCTGACAGTACAGAATCAGTTCAATATTTCGTCCGACTGAGCTACATCCATGGCTACGGACTGTATATCACCGCTGAAACGATTAGAAATTTGTCCCAGTGGCTTCAGAGGTCAGGGAGGTAACGGAAACGCACGAAGCAGGCTAAATGGAAGAAAAGGCATGCCGCTGCACGGGTCTTTATTTTCCCTTTGATAAGGGGGTCAAGAGGAATCTTTCTCTTCTGTAAAGAACGCTGCAGGGCAAACGTGAGCATGAACGGTAGGGATAGTGGGGTGCTGGGGAGCTAAGAAGGTGGCCAGGGGGGACAGGTGTGTGTGGCACCCTGCTTACAGGGGCAGCCCCATCTTTTTCCAACTATCACCTTGTGGGATGTGGCCCCCGGGGTGCCAGCTCTCTGTTGAGAGACTCAGAAGATGTGGGTTCTTACGTCACACGCTCCAGTTCAGCAGTGGGCCAAAGGAAATGCGTGTGTGGCCCGGGTCCCCCGAGCAGGCTGCCAGTTGGTGACCCCGGTCCCCTGGAGCGGGTTGTAATGCAGCCTCTCCTCTGACTGGCAGGCTGCTCCGGTCGGGTGGGGTGGCTGACACGGCCTCCACTTCCTTCTGCTGCTGGGCTTCTTCCTCCGTGGGGTCCCCCGCACTCTTTCTGTGTGGCCTCGTGGAAGGCAGAGGGCTGCCCCCGTTCCCCGTTCTCACTCTGGCTGCTGCAGGGACTCTCTGTGCCCCGGGCGCCTGAGGAGAGACTCCCCAAAACAGCGATGCTGGGAGTGGGGGGATGAAGGAGGGGCTGGGTCCACAGAAAAGACTCTACACGCATACACGTGTGTACAGGTGTGCCTGTGTGCATGCGTGCACCAGCAGTAGGTTCATGTGTGGCCGCTGTGCATATGTGCACGTGCACGTTTGTGTGGCGTGTGTGAGCGCATGTGCGTGCATGTGTGTGTGTGTGAGGGAAAGGCAGGCAGGCAGCTGAGAGTTACCTTCAGATGCCTAAAAGGAGAGTCCCTTGTCCCTTTCTTCCCAGAACTCGAAACTAAGACTGAAAAGAGGGCTTGCTGCTTTGTTTCTGGTTCCGTTTTCTCTGAGCTGGTCAGCGCTCTCGGGGTTGCAAGTGACAGATCTGTGAGTCAGGTGGCCGTGGGCGGGGAAAGGAGCTCATCGGTCTGTGTAACTGCAGGGCTACAGGGCCTTCAGGCTGGAGACAGAGGCCCAGCGGTGCCAGTGTTTCCTCTCTCTCCCTCCGCCCCTTCATCTCTCTCTCCTGTTTTCCTCTTTTTCAGCTTCAGTTTTAGGCAGGTCCTCCTCGGCATGACAAAGTGCCTTCTGGGAGCCCTGGACACTTATCCTGACAACTTTAAACTCTTCTGGGACAGTCCCAGGAGAGAATTCCCCCCTTAGCCAATCCCTGGGGCAGGGGAACCAAATGCTTAGGGTGTGTGCCCACCCCTGGAATGGGGGAGTGGCTTGGCCCCAGTAAACTACACTGGGAACGGGAGGGGGGGCTTTGCAGGGAAAACTGGGACCCCTTGACCACCAGGGAGCTGAGAGATGTTAGAGACCACAGGAATGCACTGCACCTGCTGTGAACAGGCCGCTGCATGACAGGATGAGCTGGGGGACATACCCTGTCTGCTCTCAGCCTGGCCCCTCTCTGTCACGGGGAAGTTGGGGAGGCCCCCCTCACAGGCAGGTGTGTGAGTGCAGGAATATCAGTCCCCCCCCCCCCCCCCCAGGAGCCAGGCCGCCAGGGCCTCGGTCCCCTGCCTGCTCTCTGTCCCCTTGCCTGTGGTTCTGTTTTTGGAAGATTATCTGAGGAACCCAGCTTCAGAGTTCATACCCTTGATGAATTGTAAATAACCAGGCCAGTATGGAAAATGCTAAGGATCCCCTTTGAAATTCTAAGCGTGACTGGTTCCAGTTTCTAGGAGATTCTCTGAAGAGGTTTGGGGTTCAGGCTGCCACTGTCTCACGCGCGCGGCAAGCAGCGCTCTGCCCGGCCTGGACGACGGTGGCCTGGCCACGTAGGCTCTGAGAGCTCTGCTTGGTGCTGGGACCAGGGCGCGTGCCCAGACGGCAGAGCTGTTGGAATTATCGCGTGGTCCAGCCCAGCCAGCCTCTTCCCACCCCCCTGCCCCCAGCACGCCTCCCCCTCCCCCCAACTTGATCAGAACCCTTTTCTTTCCCAAAAGGTTGTGAAGCCAGAGACTGGGCTGGCTTTGGTTCTGAGTCTGCCATTAGTGGGTCTTCATTTAGTCAGGCCGTTTTCTCTCTCCAAGCCTCAGTTTCCCTATCTGTACAACGACTCCCGCCAGGGGTTGCTGGTGACCGGGTGATGAGGACAGAGACTGGGCTGGGCAGCTTGAAGAGGCATGCCCTGTCTGCGGGGCCAGCTGCTGTCAGCAACTGCACTTAAAATACTGGCAACTGGTTTTTAAACCCTTGCATGTTGCAAGGCTGTGGCTGAGTGCCACCCTGGCCTATAGCTCTGTTTATCAGAGATCTCAGGATTCATTTCAGGGGCCAGGGTCTTCACTTTGCTCCCTGCCCTGAGAGCCCCCCATCTCTAGTCCTCCTGTCCTGGGATGCTGTGCTGGTCATTAGGATGAGCTCAGATATTTGGTTTCTCCTCCCCATCCTCTTGAGCTCAGGTGTGGTCATGTGACTGACCTTGGCCAACAAAATGGGAGCAGACGTAATGTATGGGCAGACGCATGGACGGACAGCGCCAGCTTCACTGTGTTCTATTTTCTCTGCCAGTGACTAGTGCCAGATGCCGGCTACTCCACTCACTGGCTCTCAGAGAGGCCAGTGCAGAGCAGAGCCCCCTGCTGGCCAGCAGTAGACATGCTGAGTGAGTGAGCGTTGCTGTGTGTTTGTTACTGCAGCGAAGCGCAGCTCATCCTGACTGTTACCCTAACACCCGCAGTAACGGGCTTACGGCCAGCTCTCTAGGGCCCAGAAACACTGCCAAACAGTAGGCACAGAGGTAAGGGCAACCCTTTATTTGGTTTGTCTTGTTCTCTGCTGTGCCTTTAGTGTATAGCACAGGCCTGACACATAGTAGGTGCTCACCAAATACATGTTCAATGAATGAATATATTGGCACCTGGGAGGGTTTCAGACACCAGACCATGAAGTCCAAGGGAGGCTGTAATCAATTGCAGCTCTTAGTAGGGCTTGGCGGGGCCCCTAACAGTCTTTCCTGGGTTACAAGTGCCTCTGAAATTCTAGGGGAAAACAGGTCCTGACTCCAGATTCATGCTCTTCACCTCCAGGCTCTGGGAAAAACCGAAAAGGTCCTTGAAAGTGACTCTAGTCCTGCCGAAGACCTTGTTCTTTGCATGCCGTGAGGCCATAGGCAGGACCCTTCCCGTCTCTGCTTCCTCATCCCAACCTTGACTCGTTCTGGGACTGTCTTCATAACTGTCGTTATACATATGTGTCATCCCAACAACGACTTACTTAAATGCTTTATGCCTTACTTCCTTAAGCAATATTTCACATCCAATCAAAGTCCATTCATAGCTGGGCAGAATGTTAGCATCCTTCTTGGATCCTCTTGTCTCCCTCCTGTCCCTCATTCGCTCTCCAAGTTGGGCCCGCATCGCCAAGGACCCATGTGTCTGCCCTGCCTGCTGCTGCTCTTGGTCCTGCTACCAGGCCCAGCTCCAGCCTCCATGGCCTTTCTTCTGCGACTCGAGCGCGCCAAGCTGTCCCCTGCGTAGTAGCTTGGGCACAAGCTGTTCCCTGCTCCTGTGACTCTGTTCTCCACGTCTTCTCGTGGCTGGACCTTGCCGGGATCCCGGCCTCTGCTGCAGGGCTGTCTGGCCTCTCTCCGCGCCTGGTTTGTTTTCCTGTTGCCATTAGGACTGCCTGCTCCTTCCTCGTCTGTGCGTCGGGGGATCGTCTTTTCCTGTAGAACGGCGTGGCTCTACGTCACCTCCGCTGGTAGTTTCTGCCATGTCCTTCTCTGTTGTGGAGACACTGCCTGCGGCCTGCAGGGTGTTAGCGCATCCCCAGCCTCCACCCATGGGCTGCCAATAACATTTCCAATTGTGACAACTGAAATGTCCCTGCAAGGGGTGGGACCTCTGCCGCCCCTGGTGGCTGAGGACCGTCACTCCGGAATGTGCACCGCATGGGAGCAGGGCAGTTACCTTCCTGCTTCATCTCTGCACCCCCAGCGCCCAGAACCCAGCTCCCTGAGTTACAGCTGGGCGGAAGGAATCGCGAGGGGCACCAAAATTAGGGACTCAGTGAGCCCTCAGAGGCCTGCCAGCTGCGTTTGGGAGAAGCAGACCCTGTGACCTCTCGGGCCCCTTCCAGCTTGAGGAGGAGCGCAGGCACCTCCTGGAGTGCGGGTCTCCATGGGGCAGATGAGCCCGAGGGCGGGGGTGGCGGTGCTCTAAGCAGCCTGACGGCCCATCAGTTTTTAATGCAAAACTGACGGAAAACTTTGCTGCCACGACACGGCGCAATCTGAAGAAGATAAATCACAGCTACTTGCAGGCAGCTGACAGCAGCTTAAGCCTCTGCCATCATCGGGGGCCAGGGCAGAGGCTGCTTTCATCTTCCTGAATGCGGGAGGGAGAGCTGGGATTGGCACCATCGCAGCCCCCTCGGCGGCCGGGCCTTTTACATAAATATCAGCAAGCAGTAAGTAAATTCTGTTGACGAAATGTAATAAAACAAAGACTGTTTCAAATATGACCATTCCCCCGATGCTTTCCGAAGCCTCGGCCCACTCACTTATTACTCGCTGCTGAGATTATAAGGTTTGCTTTTATCTGTCAGAAATCAATATTTCAAACATCGGATAAAAGAGGAAATTGAACTGGGAATAGGCTGAAGTGCTGTAAAAACTACAAAGCACAATTATCAAAAAGCACTTAAAGCGCCTAATAGGACACACATATAAAAATGCTCAAATTAATGTCAGGGAGCCATAATGAGAATTTTCCTATGCTTTTTCATCCCCGCACCGTGCGATTTGAAGGCCGGCCGGTCCATCAATACGGTTTTCAATTTCTACGATGCCCAGAGGACCCTGAGCTGGGCGTTTGTTAGAAATGAACCATTACATATGATTGGTTAATATTTCAGTTTATTGAAGACACGTTATTTTGTACGGAGTGTTTAAGGTGTTACGGTTTAAGCGTTACAAACCGTTACGACAGAAATAGATCTCGGAGTACACAGCCGGCGCAGTCCTGCTTTTTTAATAAGCGCAGCCATGACCAGGAAATTGGATTTCCAGGAGCTGGGAGGTGAGGTGCAGAAAAGTCGTGGGGAGACCTGGCAGGAAGTGGGGAGGGGCCCCCCGTCTTCTCTGTGCCCATGAGACACACTAGAAAGTGTCTTTTTTAAAACCAAATATTGTTTAGTTGCTTTACTATTTTCCTCCTGAAAGAGAACAACACTTTCCCGGGGAGATGATAAATATATTTGCCTGTTCCTGGCGAGGAATCGCTTATTGGCCTCATTCTAGTCCAGGGACCGGGAAATGTGTTCCGTAAAGAGCCAGATAGCACATACTTGGGGCTTTGCAGGCCAAGAGTCAAAACCAAGGGTGTTGCATCGGCGCTTATATAAAGACCGTGAAAAAATGCCCGAGTCCTTCTCAGCTGTCCAAAGGCAGGCGAGCTGTTGGTCTGCGTATCCCTGTTCTGGTGGAAGCAGGTACTTCCGTAGCAGCGTGCTTTGCTGTAGGGAAGAGGCACAGGAGAAAATCCGCAGCCCCTTGGTCTGCCTCTGAGGCCTGTGCCCTGTGCCCTGTGCCCTGTGCCCTGCCCCGATGGCCTCCACCCACTCACTGCTTCTCAAATTTCAGATCTCTGTTCAAATGCCCCCTCCTCAGTGAGGCCGCCTCTGGCCCTCTGGGCCCTCCCTCCACACCCTGCAGCAGGAATTCCTGTTGGTTTGGGGTTTTTCTTGTTTAGTTGTTTCTGATCTGCCTCCTCTCCTCTGAGGGCAGCGACAGCATCTGACTTGTTACCTCTGTATCCTTATGCCAAGGACAGAACAGTTCTGAATACGGTTCTCAATTTCTCTTTCAATGGTCTCAAGTTCAGTTTCACCAGGTTCGATCACTATGAGCTGAATGAGTGAATGAAAGAAACAATACATGATAATTCATTAATTCTCCTGGGTGGCAAGTGACAGAAACTGAAGTCAGGCCACAGCAGAAGCCCAGAGGGGCTGAGTCTGGGAAAGACTCAACAGTGAAGTGCACAGAAGGATGGACGTAGGTCTGGGCCTCAGGACAGTCGGACCGGGAGCTCACCCTCTCCGTCTCCCGTTATTCCAACAATGTGATGTGCACTTACTTGTTGGGCACCCAGTACATGCTGGGCACCCCGCTCGGATCTGGGTAGGTGGGGGCGCACAAAACCAGCAGCCCTCGCTCTCACAGGCTGAGCGCTTTGCTGCGTGTCCGGCTTCCTCCGCCTGGGGCGGCCCGGCTGCAGACCCCTGGGGCATCTCTGCTGCCTGGGGCTCTCTTGCTCCAAGTGCCAATGTTGAGGGGGAGAGGGGAGGGGCAAGGGTAGGGGGTCAGGTGCTCATTTCTGAACCAACCCCTTAGGACCAGGGGGTGCAGCCCCACTGTGTGAAAACAGGCTTCACCATACATGCTGGTCTGTCGCTCCTTTTTAGAGGCGATTAAGTGAAGGGTCAGAGAAGGTGGTTCACGGCCTGAGACCACACAGCCAAGTGAACAGGAGAGTTGGGATCTGAGCTCAAGTCAGCCTGACTGCTCAGCCTGTGCTGGCCCCACGAGAGCGTGACAGAGGGTATTGGAGGCTGCGGGTCCGTGGCGGGCATGGCTTGGGGCTTGGAGCCCTAGTGGAGGTACCGGGGGGGGGGCCCACAGCAGGAGGAGCAGAGGAGGGAGAGAGGAATGCTGAGCAAAGTCAGCAGGGGCAGAGGCCCGCACGTCTGTGTCCGGATGGGGAGGGGCAAGTGTGCGGTCAAAGGAGGGTGAGGGTGCTCTGGGACACCACAGGGCCAGTGGCTCCCCTTGCAAATATGTGGCTCCTTGTAGCATCACAGCCACCCAGACGAGGAGCCTGGGGACGGTGACCTGGGCCGCTATGCCCTTCTAAGGTCGCTCTGCCTCTCCCGTGGGAGGAGGCGCTGACCTGTGAGAGCCCTTGAATTTCACCTTTCAAAGCAGCTCCCTGCCCCTCAGAGAGGAGAACACCGGAGAAAGGGGATGTCGGCTCCCACGAAGGAGGGCATGACTCTGAGTAGAGGGCTTTGTAATTACATTCATCGGCAATACGCAAGCGTTCCCATGTAGGAGGGGTGTCATGAAGGAGGTGCTGGGGAGAGGGATCTAGGCGTTTCCCAGGGCTGCTCCTCATTGTTCATGAGAAGAAAGGGAGCGGCCATTACAGATGAGTCTCTTCCACGGAAGGAGGCAGAGGGCCTGGCGGAGCGGAGCAGGGGACCCAGCGCTGGGCACTGCGCCCTGCCCGGCAGCTCAGGCACCTGCGATAGCCTGTTGCTTGGTAGGAGGGGACAGTCAGGCACAGTGGCAGGGCCAGAGCGGTCCATGGGGGGACTTAGAGGCACGCCGTGCAGTGAGGGATGTGATTTGTGGCTCTGGGCCCCCCAGCACTGCAGCCACTCACCACCGGTGGCGTTTGAGCCCTTGAAATGGGACTAGTGGGACCGAGGAAGTGACCTTTGAATTGTATTTACTTTTAATTCATTTATAGTTAAATTCAAATACCCACGTGACTCAGTGCCCCATCCTGGACAGTACGGAGTAGGAGAGTGTCCCAGGGGGCGGACGAGTGGCTTCGGTCAGTGAGGTGACTGGGTCAGTGGACAAAAGCCCCCGCCTTGCATTTTCCTTGCAGTGCGCTGCCCTCTTGGCCCCTCTTCGGTTTTCCCACTTCCGGGTCTCTGGGGAACGGGCAGGGCTCCCCCCGGTAGTGACATTTCTGCTTAGATCAGCCTGTGTATTTCTGTCGATTGCCACTGAGCTAGGCCCTAAGGGACGCGCTTTCCTGCAACAGGTGGTCCCAGCAACGCTGTCCAGGAAGGTCAGGAAGCAGGTCCATGAGGGGGCCTCGTTACTTGACGGTTCGCTCCCCCAGGCCCTGCTGCCGTGGGGCTGCGTGGGAACCTCACAGCATGGGCGGAACACCAGCAGGTCCTCCGTAACGAACAGACCCCTTGGAAAATTAGTGACCCCGAACAGACCCCTTCTGTCATCCCCAGTGGCACCTCCATTCCTGGCAGCACACATCCAGCATTCGAATGTTCACTGATCTCAAGCAGAAATAGCCGGTCTTCCTAAAGACGCAAGATTCCCTCCAGCCTGCGGAAGTGGGACCAGAGGCCGCTGGCCGCCGTGGCCAGGCCACCGGCCACCGGGACCTGTGGGAAGGAGTGCCCACTGGTCAGGGACAGGCGTGGGCTGAGTGCTTCCATAGTCAATGCCCAATAATGACTAGCCAAGTCCTTTAAACGTCAAAGGTGGAGAATGGACTTCGGACAAGTGAGGCTGCCTTGGAACGGGTTTGCCCAAGTCGCCCTCTTGATGTCTGCTGTGAAAATCTGTCGTGAGGCAAGGACGCTGTGCCAGGCTATTAAACAATTTTAACTAAAAACGGACCCCCGCATCAATACGTGAGTCTGTCTTTATTCTAAGAGTTAACGCTATACTACCTTTCCCGCCACTCTGTCCTTTCATAGGACGTGAAACAAAGTCACATTCAAAACTTTTGGTTTCAGTTTTCGAGATAAGGCCTCGATCCAACTTCTTATCCAAGGATTACTGAGAAATGTTGGTTCCTATTTTAAGTAGCCATTCGAAGGAGCTGGGTATCCTGGGCCAACGCATGTATCTGCGAACAGTATCTAGCCTGTGGCCTGACCTATGCCAGGTGCCTGGGCCAGATCACCTCCCCGCTGGCCGCAGTGACTGCCACCTGGGCCCTGGGTCCTGCCTCCCAGCCCAGTTCAGTGCCCCACGTGGTCCTGGGCTGTCAAAACCAGAATGCTGGGCTCTCCAGCCCCCTCCTCCGCCCCGCCCGACCCCCGCAGAGCAGGCCAGAGCCGGGCAGGATGGTCTCAGGTGTTCCGCAGCCCCGGCCACCCAGGGACCCCCGTCACTGCTGCTGCTCTAATTACTTTTCCGTCCTGCCCCCCTCCCGGATGCTCTGCATGCCGATGGTGTGCGGCCTGGTCTCCGCTGGGTGGGAGTGGTATTTTTTTTAGCATCTCCACCAGTGTCTGGTTGACTGAGACATTTCAGGGAAGAAGCAGGTGCATTTACTTTTCAAGTATTATTTCACTAATCAATTGAAAAATTACCTTCATGAATGACGGAAGTGCAGACCTTTGGAGTATTTCATTAAAGGGAGCAAACATTAATTACAAATCCAGCCTAACCTTGCCCAGACATAAATTATGGGCCTGATCTATTTTCCCTGTGCTTAATTGCAAGCGGTGACTAGTTCTTTAAATTATTATCTGCTCGGCCTCCAATGAAAAGAGAATTTATGGAGTGGTGTTCTGAGGCCTTCCTGGTGCCTGCTCCGCACTGCGGGGGTAGATGGTGGGGGGGGAAGGCCACATCGAAGGGCCGGGTACCACAGGTGCCCCAAGGGGTGAGTCCCATCCTTTCCAAGAAGGAACAAGGGGACCCAGTCCATCACTGTCCGTCTAACAGCCTTTCTGCTCTGGCATCTCAGGAGCTGGTCAAGGCCCTGCTGAAATGGGTGGATCAGATACAGGCACCCCCCCACCCCCCAGTTCACTTACCTCCCGCCTCTACCAGGAAACGGTTGTAAGAGCCCTACTGAGCGGGGCCAGCGATGCCTGAATGACGCCAGGACCTCAGGGGCGCATCTGCTCATCAAAACAAAGCTCTCCCCTTCTTTCAGATCATTCTGTCTCAGGTCTAGCCTGCATCCTCGCTTAGCTGACAGCAGTGAGGAGAAATCTCTGTGCAGGTGGAAGTTCGGGCTTTATCCTGGAGCACACGGCCCTTTTACTGAGGCTGTGTCTTGAATGATAAAGGCCTGCCAGTGAGGGCCACGTGGAGGCCGGGCTGGCCACCGCGGCTGCTTCCTCGGGAGGTCAGTGCGCCCCCCCCCACCCCGATCTGCGCCCCTCCTCCGCCACCAGGGGGACAGATACGTGCAGAGTTGGCAAAGTGGCTGGAAGGGAAACAGCCTTTTCTAGGGAGGAGATTCTGGCCTTCCTGCTCCTTGACTCTGGAGCAGAATATTCGTTGTTCTAAAAATAGGCTGACAAACGGGAGCTGGAGGACCTGGAAGCATGTTCACAGCTGTTGGTCCCTGACTGGGGTGGGAGGCTGTGGGCTCTGCAGAGAGTCCTGTGCTGCTGAGCTGCTGGCAGGGACCAGAGTGGGGTCACGGGCGGCCACCCGCTCGTCTCAGCTTGGGCCATGGGCACCTGGGTTGAATGAGGGTCAGGTGAGGGTGGATAGTCAATGGGAGGAAGCTGGGCGGCCTCTTCTGTGTGGGTGTTCATAGACTGAGAGTGGGGAGGGAGAGGGTGGTTCCCCAAAGAGAAATCTGGGTGCTTTTATCAGAATAGAAAACAGTGAACGCAATCAACGTCTAGCCAATGTGTGCGGACATTGACTCTGGGCTGTGGCCCGTGGTTCTAGAAGTGACCCTGGGAGTTTGGGGACTCGTCCCAGAGCAGAGCAGTAATTACTACCCGGACGATGTGTCTAGCTTGGAGGTTTTCCACCCACGGAATAGCAGCCCGCACGGAGCATCTGTCCGTTTTCCCAAGACATGTCCCTTTTCCTGCTGATCTGTCACCTATTCAATCGTCCCAGGACCTAGGAGGCCTGGGTCCTGCCCTTCTTCCTGTGCATGACTTTGAATAGTTTTTTCCCCTCCCTGGGCCTCCATCTCCCGTTCTGTGAGGTGGGGGCAGGTATGGCCAGAGGACTTTGAGTCCCTCAGCTCGGACATTCCGGGGACCTACAGAAGTCACTCTTTCCGGCCTGGGTCTCGTCGGCAGCGGCAGGAAAATTGAATGAACATTGGCTTGTGCAGGGGATTCTTGCTAATCCTTGCTTTATTTTTGTAGAATAATTCAATCCAACAATTCAATTCTACAAATATTTATTGAGCGCCTATCACAGTCAGGATAAGCCCAGCATTTGGAGAATTACTTTTATGTTTGCGAAATCTGCTAACGTCCTGTGTACAGGTGCAGAAGGAGGCAGCGCAAGGGAGGAGACCCCACTTAGCAATTGGGGATACTGTGCCACGTTGAATCCCACCCCCCCAGCCTCTCCTGTGCTTCTCCTGGTCCTTGTTGTAATTTTACATTTGTGTGTGTGGTTATTTGATTAATGCCGGGCTTTTCCACTAGAGCATTTGCTCTAACAGGGGAGGGAGCAGTACCTGGCCCATAGCAGGCACTCAACAAATGTTTGTTGAACGAATGCACGAATGATGGAGGGAAGGAAGGAAGGGGAAGAAAGGAGGGAGGGAGGAAGGAAGGACAAATGGATGGAAGGAAGGAAAGAAAGAGAGAGAGGAGTTTCAACAGTCATTGGAAGATGTGCTTCTCTCTGTGGGACGCTGGCCAAGACCCTTGTCCCGTCTGGGCTCGGTTTCCTCCTCTGTCAGACGCAGGAGCCCGTCAATACACACTGATTTCCCCGCAGGCTTTGCATCCGCATCATGCCTGGCACTGAACCTCAGCACAGCTGCCCTGGCTGTACCCCAGATTTTATGATCCGGTCTCTGAGGGTGGGACCCAGTTGCCTTCATTGTTTCCCAAAGTCCCCCTAGGCAGCTGACATTTGGAACTCTGAGGCAAGCAAACCTCTCAGGACCCGCCCCATTCTGACATCCTGGGATTTCTGAATGATGTCCCCACCAAGTTCCTGTCAGCTCCCCTCCCCCAGCCTTCCCCACCCCCAATCATCCACCAGGCTGACCTCCGTATTGACATGCCCCCAGCCTGACTCGCCCCGGCAGCTCTCACTGCCTTGGTCCACTCCAGCAGAGACTAGGCAATTTGTGTCAAATCTTATTCTCCCCCCCCCCACTTTTGTTCCCCTCCGTCTCTGGGCTTTTTGGGGGACAAACTCCTGAATTTCACCCTGGGATCATGGTACTCCCATGCTGTGCAAATTACATGGGGGTTGCTCCCATGCCAGTCAGGGCCCTGCCACCTTTGAGGGGAGCTGCCCACTCTGATTAGGGTACAGGCTGGAGCTCAGCCATTTCCCCACGGGGGAACAGAATGGGGTCGCTGACCGGTGGGCTGCGGATGCCCAGGGAGGGGGAAGATGCTGGGCATCCCAGCCAAGGGTTTCCCACTTTGGACAGACAGGCAGCGCTGGGAGGGACCGCAGCTCAGGCACGGGTCCCCCTGTGCTGCAGGGGGTGTGGGGAGTAGAGAGAGCCCAGCACTGAGCACCCTCCCACACTCTGGGTCTCAGTTTTCCCATTTCTAAAATGGGATGGCACGCCCTGGCCTGTCTCCATCCCGGGACACTTGTGGGTGCACGGGAGGAAAACCAGAACTGTCACTGAGCCGTCTACGGCCGCTGAAATGCACACTCTCTTATCTCGTCCCCTAAAATGAAGGTGGGCATCCCCGTGGGTCCTGGCCTGGCGGTGGCACCGGTGGCTATGTGCAAGGTTACTTCTGCCCGGTGAGTGTGCACCTCCTGAGGACGGGTCCTCACGTTGGTCACCTGCGTCCCCTCCATATACATTAGGCAAAGCTGACCATGTGGCTGAGGACACGGACCTTCTGTGCCGCAAGGAGGTGGTCCTGCCGGCGGGGCACCTGGCCAGCGTGGAGGGACCGTGGTTCCCAAGCCCGGTCTCTCCTTGGCAGCCATGAAGCAGGCGCCCGTGTATTCCAGGAAAATTGACTTTGGATTGAGTTCATACAAAACCAGGGGGTGGAGAGCAAGCTTTCTCAGAACCCAAATGGAAAAACATAACGTAGTTAATATTAAATAAAAAGATTGGGCAAGCCTTCCCCCCGTTTTCTTTTGTACGGGTTGTGCTGAGGTGTGCTTGATCGGGGCCTGTTTTGTTTCTGATTAATGAGTGACTCACCTAGAGCTTTCTGTGGGCTCCACGCTCGTTATGAATTTGAAGAGGACATGTCAAGCCTGACACCCGAAGGCAGTGCTCAGAAGCCTTCCGGGGTGTATGGGTGCCAGGCTACAGGGTCCCAGAGCACGATCTCTCACTGCGCAGCCACCCCCAAACTGGGTGCTCACTGAGCCTCTGCGCTACGCTGGGTCCGGCTCTGTCCTCCCCGGAGGCCGGCCAGGAACGAGCGCCCACCCCAGCATGCAGGAGTCTCATTTTAGCCCGAGTCCTAGTTCTGCCTGACACTCCATTTTTCTGATCTAGCCTGACAACTTTCTTCCCGTCCGTGGGCCTCAGTTTTTCCGCCTGCGTCACGGGGCTGTCTCTGAGGGCTTCCCAGCTCTGCTGTGTCCAGAGCTCTTGGGGAGAGACAGTCCCACTCCTGCCTGGCTCGTGGTGAGTTTGTTGATTAGAAAGGGGCAGGGCTGTCACTGGACCTCGCCTCTTTCTAAAGACCAGAGTGTCCATCAGGACAGCTGGAGATTTAGATTTGATGAGTCCAGGACTGAGTCCGGCCGCCAGATGCTTTGCGTTTGGTGCAGCGTTGAAGGTAATGAGAACCAAATGTTTTGGGCGGCACCTGTGCCTTCCAGGTGGGGCCACAAGCCAAGCATTCCCTGGAGGCACATACCTGGGCCTGTCCTCTGTAGTGGTGACCTGTCCAGTCCTGAGTGCGTGACTCCCGAACAGCCATCTCTCTGTGTCCTCCCTGCTGTGACATTTTGCAGTTCTAGGAACAGGTAGGGAGGGGTGTGGGCCTGGCAGGATGCCCCCACCGCTAGCGCAAAGTTCTAGATTCCTGGGAAGAACCGAAGATGAAAATTTTGGATATCAACTGGATGGGACATGTGATGTCCAGATTAAACATTATTTCTGGGTGTGTCCGCGGGGTTGTTCGCCGATGAGATTAGCATTGGATTAGCACTAGCCTTGGACCAGTGGGCCGAGTAAAGCAGGTGGCTGGCCCTCCTCAGGGGCATTCAGTGGGTTAGGGGTCTGCGCAGAACTAAATGGTGGAAGAAGGGGGAGGTTGCCTCTTTGACTGTTCAGAGCCGGCTCATCCATCTTCTATTGGTTGTATTTATAGATGCCCTACTGATTCTGGAGAGCCCTGTTAATACAGCCTGCAAACCCGCTGAGCGCTTTTTCCATCTCTCAGGCCCCCCAGGCTGGGGTCCCTGACCTGCCAAAGCGCGGAGGTGCTCAGCAGCTCCCAGCCACCTTGCTCAGCTCCCTCCTGTCGGCTCTGAACGAGTGCACAGCCCGGGAGATGGAAAAACCCAGCTCAAGTGAACGGTGGGCAGTCCCCCCTGCCTTCCAACGGGCCCTCCAGCGGGCATCCTCAGGGCAGGTGGGGGGCAGGGGCCCCAGGGGCCTGGTGCAGGTGTGCGTCAGGGGTGGGCAGCACTGGGATCCTGGCCTCTTGCAGCTTGGGGTACCGGCGGTGCCTAGCGGTCCTGGGCTCCAGTCCCTGCTGCACGTCACATGGCCTCTTCCCTCTGTGTCCGTGTGTCCTCTCTTCTTATAGGGACACCGGTGATACTGGCTTCAGTGTGGCCTCATCTTCACTACCGTGGGTCCCTGTTATTCATGGATCCCATGTCTGCTCAGTCACCTCCTGGCTCAAACTTGTCTGTGCCCCCCAGTCAGTACACAAGGTCATTTCCCGTTCGGCCCTGCTTTCTCGTTTCCGTGCTCTCGTTAACAAGTGTTGCTCCCCCCGCCCCCCAGTTTATTTAGTTCTACTTTTGCTCAATTTTGTGCATTTTAATGATGATTTTTCTGTTTAAAAAGTCATAGCGCGGACGTGCTGACTCGTGTTCCTAAAGTGTGTGTTGGATAAGCAACCTTCAGGCACAGGGCACGTGATGTTACCAGCCGTGAGTTCAATGTGGATGAATCAACAGTGCATACTAAGTCAGGTGTCTTCAGACCAAAATACACACGAAATAGGCTGAAAACATATAAGTGGTCAGTTGATGAAAATATTGCCAATGGCGGAGCCGTGATTCCCTGTCCACTAATTCAGGGTCCCTGGTGGCTTGACAGAACACAGCTACCGTGAATAACACGAACTGACTTAAATTACATTTATAAACATCCTACTTCTAGATAAGCTCACATTCTATGGTTCCGAGTGGTCATGGATTTTAAGGAGAGACCATCCCAAACAGCATAGACCCCAAATGGAGACATTTTCTCCCATGTGCTCCAACCTGGACAAACATCCCATCCTCCCCCGGGACCTTGATAGGAATGCAGATGATTAGGTCTCTCCCCAGAGATTGTAATTCAATTGGTCTAGACCGGGGCCCAGGAATCTCCATCTTCACAAACTCCTACTCAATGTGATGACTGCTCATGGCTGGAAACCTTATCTCTCTGAACTGGCATTTATTCCTGTGAAAGGGGGATATTGTATCAGAGGGGCATGTGAGGATTAGCTCAGGAGAATTCAGTGATAAAGTTCCCCTGGCAGCACAATAAGCTTGCAATAAATGTTGGTTAGTAGCAGCAGTAACAAATTCTTCAGTACCTGTATGTTTGAGCTCCCCTATTTCCCCAACGTGCGATCACACTTATTCTCCCATTGGGTTTGCTTAAGAACCATATGCAATAGAAGAGACGGTACTTGTTTATTGAGGTCCTACAGTTGACCCTGAACAACAGGTTGGAACTGCATGAGCCCACTTACACTTGGATTTTTAAAGATAAATGTACTCCGGTCGGCCCCCTGCATCCCTGGGTCAGCATCCTTGGGTTCAACCAACCATAATAAAAAAATACTGTTCTTGATCTGCAGTTGGGTGTCTGCTGAGGCAGAGGGCTGATTATGCTTTGTTCTGGAACATTATATAGGGCACCTGAGCACCTGTGGATTTTGGTGTCTGCGGGGGAGGTCCTGGAACCCCTGTGTTGTGGACACTGAGTGCTCACGAATGATGAGTGCTTCGGGGTATGGTGGGAAGAGTGTGTGCTTCACGGTGGACTTATCTGAACAGCCCTGTAATCTTAGCTTGATCAACTTCACAGAGCCTCTGCTCACTCATCTGCACAATGGGATAGCAGCACCCACAAGGCAGAGCTGGGTGATTGGAGAGGATGATGCTTGTAAAGCGTCTGTCACAGTGCCTGGTGCTAGCATTTTGCAGCGACGTGTTACATTAATGCAATAGCTAATGTTTTCCAAAGCTTTTTCACACGTGCTTCCTCATTTGGGCCGTGTGGTAATCTTCCATCCATCCATCCACCCATCTATCCATTATTCATCTATTATCCATCAGTCTATCCATCCTCCATCCTCCATCTGTCCTGTGATTGGCACCAGTTAGTTATACGGCGGTGAGAAGACATACAATTCCCACCCTTAAGAGCTTTGGTGAAGTGCATGATGATTTGGGACAGAACCACACAAGGTGCTGGGAGAGGATAATGGGGAGCCCTCGTTAGAGAGGGTGGTCAGAGGCGGCCTCCCTGAGAGGGTAACGCTTACGCTGAAAGCAGGAAGGGCGGCCACGGGAGGACTCTGGATGGAGGGTGCATACCCAGAGGCCCTGCGGTGGGGGCCGCTCAGATTATTGCATTCATTCATCCTCCGCTCGGTGGGCTTTTGCTTCCCTTTTGTGTCTGAGGAACCCAAGGGCGTAAATGTGAGCTCCTGTTCCCAGGCCAGGAGAAGGTCTGAGCTCTAGTCCCTGCTGCCCAGGTGGGCCACCACCGGGAGACTGGGAGTGGCCTCCGTGCTTCCCAGATGCCTTGACAAGACCATCAGAGAGTTCCATGACTTTGGCCAGGAAAAGAGGAGTGTGAGCACCTGCTGGGGAGAGAAGCTTCACTGTCTAAGATCTCTAGCCCTGCCCTGCCATGATGTGTCGCTTTAGTTCCTGGTGCTTAGGATGGGGTCCGGCCAGATCCTGGGCCTCCCGGCTGCTCCCCAGGGTTGCCCCGCCCACTGCTCATGCCAGAGCTCACCTGCCCCTTCACAGAATCCCAGGTGGCTAGCCCCGGTGGTCTCCCACGCTTGACAGAACAGCTCTTACCACGTGCCCCTTTGTTAATCTGGCCCACTCCAGCTGGCCAGGCCATTTGGGGGTTAGTTCCAGAGTCTGGTAGCCTGCCTTCTTGTTCTTTCTTCCAAGAACAACGTGATCCGGGATTGCCGATAGGGTTACTTGCCTGTTGGCCACAGCGTGGTTTCTGACCTGCCTCCACGTTTGTCAGGACCATTTATGCCTTGACCTTTGATCTGTGACCAAGCGTTTCCCTGCTGATCCGGGAAGGCAACCGAAGCTGCTCTGTGCGAGGGGCTACTGAGAGGGCCTCCCCCCACTGTGCCACTGTCCTGTCCCATGTGGGGGTGTCAGTTCCTCACAGGCGCCTCTCCCAGTGTTTCCTAAGACCCCGCTGCTCCCCAAGAATGGAGCCCACAGGGGCCAAGATGCAGGAAAGGAAACCGTGGTCATGACCTTCATCGGTCTCAGTCCAGTGCAGCCTAGGAGCAGGGCGCTTGTCGAGTTTTGTGCGCGTCTGCTGGTACGCCCAGCGAGTCCCAGGGCACGACCACCGTGGTGTCCTGCCCTGCGGCCTGGTGGCATGTCCATCGGCCTGGCATGTTGTGGTCTGGCTACTGCCCTCTGTCAGAGTGACTGCCCAGGGCCCCCTCCCTGCCTCCTGAGCAGGGGCGGACATTCCAGGGGGCAGGGACGCTGTATGACTGGTATGAGACCCTGCAGGGCTCCGTCAGGTCTGTGCCCCCGTGGTGGTGAGTGGGGCTCACGGGTAGCTGAGATGCCCATGTTGGCCTCCCGGCCCAGCCCCTCTCCAGGGTTAGGAGCACTCCCCCACCCCTCTGTGTAGGACAGCCCTCTCCACAGCTGCTCAGAGCGCGTGTTGTCACGCTCAGACAGACCCGGTAAGTGCTCTCTATCATGGGTCATTGGACAAGTCACTGGCCCTTTGGGGCCTCTGCTGCCTCGTCTATAAAGTGGGAAGCTGGTGGCATTTGCTGCTCAGGGCTCCTGTGGGGACGGAATGAGAGAACAGCCCTCAGACAGGTACAGTCAGTTGCAAGCAAATAGCAATGGAAATGATTCCTTAAGGATGGACTCCCGACTCCGGGGCCCTCGGCATTGGCCTTGAAGGGGGTCGTGAGGAGGCCTGGTGGGGGCAGAGGCGGGGAGGGCCACCTTGCTTCTGTCCCGCTGCCCATGGCCCTGGAGACACGGAACCACCTGATCCGAAGCTGAGGTGCCACATAGCTGCCCCGAGTCTGTGACCACAGTGAGTCTCTAGCAGACTGTTGCTGTCCTGTCCTGTGTCCCCTGGGCTCCCCTGAGTTGACCTACAGGTGCTTACAGCTCCTGGTAGGTGGGCAGCCTCACACCCAACTGTCTGTTTGCCTCTTTCTCTTTTTCTTGACATCAAGAGAGCTTACTTAGGTCAATGCCAGGGTCACCATGCAGTGTGCGTGTGTGTGCGTGTGTGTGCATGTGTGTGCGTGTGTGCCGTGGCCCAGCCCCCCATCCTTCAGGGCAATTATTCTGGGGCGTCTTCCATTAGGTTCCTCTGAGGGTCCCAGCGGGACTGAGCGCATGGCTGTCGCAGCTCACTGACCCCTGTATACTGCCTTTCCCTCCTTCCCTGCCTTGGTTTCCCCACTGCCTCATTACGTTTCCTGGGATCAGCCCCCTAATAAACCATGTGCATCCAGCAAGGCCCTGCTTTTAGAGGAAACTAAAGTCAGATCCGAAACGCCTGCCCAAAATTTCTGGGTCCCAGTGACCCCGGGTGCCTCAGCCGGGGGCCCCAAACTGGCTGTCCTGTGAGCTATGGGCCAAGCCAGAGGCCTCTGGTCACACTCCCGACCCTCTGAAAAGGCCTGAGTGTCTCACTTCCACCCCAGCCTGCCCATCACCCATCGGAGTGGGTGGCCCGGCTGAGCACCGAGGGGTGGTCACATGTCTGCAGAGGCCCAGGTACAAGCTGTGTCTTCTGCCCTTTGCTGGGGAAGAGAAGCAGCTGAAGACGCTGCCCTGGCCCCATGCTCTTCCTCCTGTATGTACGTAGATGAGTGTCTTCAGAAGCCCAAATTCCTGGGTTTCTAAGTGACGGTCGGCCGCCATGAAGCCATCACCAGAGCTGCCCTCGGCCTACCTGGTCCTCCTGCTGCATCCTTCAGGGTCCAGCTGCCATGTTCCCAGAAGGGTGGGGATTCCCATGAAATGCATTTCAGCTCTTACAGAGACGGCCAACTCTGCGGGTCTACTCTCACGGCCAAGGTTGCCACGGGTCCCCTTTCTCCCTGAGTCCGACTGTAACGTTATGAACCCCCTACCCCCAAGACAAAGGGTGGGCAGGGCAAGGCCAGGAAGGATGGGGCAGGGCCCTGGGAGGATGAGGATGGGTAAGACAGGTGGGCTTCCTGCTCCGGTGCAGCAGATGATGACAAACAAATACACAAGATGGTTGCAGGGAGTCATGGTGCCCCAGGAATAAACCAGGGTGAGGGAGAGGAAGGACAGGTGAGGGGAGAGTGCCTTAAGGGGCAGGTCGGGTGAGGCTGGACGGCGCGCTGCAGAGCTGGAGTGTGGGCAGAGGGGCCAGAGGGAGGCAACGGGGGGTCCCGGCCAGGTGTGGGGCCAGCAGGGAGGCAACGGGGGGTCCTGGCCAGGTGTGGGGCCAGCAGGGAGGCAACGGGGGGTCCCGGCCGGACGTGGGGCCAGTGGGGCAGGTCACCTGGGGCTGAGATGGGGAGCACCAGAGCCCCACGTAAGGACAAGAAAATGTCACAGGAGGGTTTTCAGTAGAAAAAACCCCGACATGATTGGATTTGTGCTATCTTTTTGCGTTTTTAACAACTGAGGTATAAAATACATTTGCGACGTGTGTCAGTGCACGCATCCTAGTGAACATCTTGATGAATTTTCACACGTGTGTGGCACCCAGATAGAAATATAGGGCAGTTCTAGCACCCCAGATACGTGTGTTTCTGCAAGATTCCTCTGGCGGCCCTGGGAGACGCACTGTGGGGAGGGGAGGGCAGGAGACCAGCCAGAGGCGACTGCGGTCACCCAGGTGCAGACGAGGGTGCGCCCAGTGGGAACAGAGACGTGGCAGATGCGCGGCGCTTTTTGTTGGAAGAGCCAGTAAGAGTTGCCCGTGGAGAGACTGGGATGAATCAGAGCAAAAGCAGAACCGGGAAGAAGTCTCCAATTTTTTTTGGCTTCAAAGATGGATCGTGAGCGCTGGGGCTTGGTGGGGGAAGGGCGGCATTGGGGGTGCAGTGGGGCAATCTGCACGGACTGGTTAGAGCAGGCGCCTCTGGCACCCTCTGCCTCCCCAGACCCCAGGGCAGAGCCCCCAGGAGATGAGTCACAGGCAGAAGTTCCCACCAGGCTTATGGACAGAGGGACTGGGCCCCTGGCTAGCCTGGGGACAGCGGGAGAGTCAGGGAGAGCTGTTTCCCTCTGTGTCCCTTGGAAACCTGGGTCACTGGAAGGAGAGGTGGTGAGCGGGAGGTGACGTCTGCCTCTCACCCAGGAGCCATCTGCTCACTAATGCAAACAGCCCGTCTGTCAGGCCAGGCGAGGACAAATGACCGGGGCCGCCCCACCACGGAGCCCGGCGAGAGGGGTCGCTGGACCCATGAGGTAATCCGCCTGATGATGTATGGCCCCGCGAAGAGTTGGGTTAATGATCTCAGGCAGGACCCGGCGTAAAACACAGTAATTTCATAATACAGCGTGTGATGGATTAAGGCGTGTTAATACCAGGAGTATACATTAAGGGAAATGATCTTGCTGGCATACTAAATGGCAAAATAAAAGCACTTTTAGAAACTTCCATGATTAATCGGTCTGCCCTTTTCGTTCCATACCATGATAAAGTAGAGCTCACTTCTGCTGGTCGCCTCCCAGGCAATTCCTCTAAAGCTCCCGGGACCTCTGAGGACCCCAGGGAGGGGGCAGCCTGGGGTGACAGCCACACCTGCAGCCGAGGACACGCCCTCACGTCATCTTCCTTGGACCCCAGTGGTCTTCATCGTCACCGTCACATCTCTATCAGGATCTGAGATTCAACAGAGAGCGTGGCTCCGCGCAGGTCAGCCCGATCCTGTGCGCGAAGCCCTCGGCGACGGAGCGGCAGACGGAGGTGAGAAGCGTGTGCTCAGCGGCCACGCTGCCCAGCGTGGGTCTCAGCCCCTCTACTTGACAGCAGCACAGCTTTGGGCATGTTACATAACCTCTTCCTGCCTCAGTTTCCTTGTTGACAAAGTGGGGATGGTAGGCATCCTGTCTCATGAGGCGATGGGGACACACGGAGGAGATTTATCAAACACACACTGGTCTAGTGCTTACGGTGTGCCGGGCACTGTCAATGTACCTGTCACATAGCAAGTGCTCCGTAAATATGAGCCGTCACTGTGCTGGCTGTATGGGCCTCACTCAACAGCCCCGAGGGGCAGGTGCCATCAGTCTGCCCACTTTGCAGGAAGGAAGAGCTGAGGACAGAGAGTAAAGGTAATTGCTGAGGCTCCTATATAAAGGCACGGCCAGGATGAGATACAGACGGGCCGGCCTCTGACCTTTAACCCCCATCTTCTTGGGAGGAAATGGTGGCTCTGGTTCTCTTCAGAGGTGACGATGATTCTAGCACATTGACATTGACTTGCTGGAACCCGCAAATCAAAGAAGGGGTTGGAGGTAGGACTGACTCCCCCACCCCGACAGGCCTTGGGAGAGCCTTGTCTGCGGTCTAGACACCCTCCCTTCGGCTCTGGGAGGACTAAGAGAAACTCCTTCCTGAGCAGTGGGGACCGCGGGGAGCAGCAGGCTTCCGGCCAGCTCTGCTCCCCAGGTGGGCCTTCCCGTCTACCCGACAGGCGCCCACAGGTGTCTTCGTGCAGGTGCCTTCACCTGCTGGGACGCCAACACCAGCTGGCTCATTGGCCTCCCCACCTGGGCCACCTGCTTGCCTCCTACAGACCGTTTTTAGCTGCTGCTTTATTCACCCGTTTGACACCCACTTACTGGTGTGACTCCTGCTTGGGCCAGCGGGGAGGTGGCACGAATACAACCGGAAAGACTCGGGGCCTCGCGCAGCTTGAGCGGCAGGGGGCAGAGACCAGCCAGCCTTTCCCAGGCTCGCCGAGAGGAGACAGGAACAGGCTCACATCGGCCAGAACTACTGAGCGTGAGGGCGCACCTTCCCGTGGACAGGAGGCAGCTGCCCGGTTCCAGCCAACGGCCGCCACGTGGGAACAGGGGCCAGGGGTCGTGCCTTCTGATTTGCCAAGAGAAGAGGGAAGTCTGGGCTACTTTTTCCTGCTTTTTAAATATTAGCCATGAATTCTAAAACGTTTGAACACCATGGAGGTCAAATGAAGCCCGTCTCCCAGCCCAATCCGGCTCACGGCGGGGCAGCCAGCAGCCTCTACCCGAGAGCATCATGGTGCCTCGCTGCGCATCGGCAGACTGGACCCTCTGCTGGTGCACAGCACCTTCCCAAGGAAGACCTCCTAACAGCCCTGGGAGGAAGGCTGTCACCCAGTGCTCGCTCCATGAACAGGGTCTGGGGTGGACTCTGTGCCCGCCGTTCTCTTCGGCAAGGGCGCGTTTCACAAATAAAGAATTGGAGAAAGTGGGAACTCAAACATGGTGTCAGCTGCCAGGAAAGAGCAGGGACCAGCACTCAGGGTCCTTTGCAAAAGAAAAGGATTGTTCTCTGTCTCTGCAAGACCATGAACAAAAATCCCGCTGGGGTTGGTTGGCGTTGAGGGTTCCAGAGCCTGAGCAGCCAGGTTCGAATCCTGTCCTTGCTGGTTTCTACCAACCACAGTTACTGCCTCTGCAAAATGGCAGTGGCCCACATCATAGGGCCGTTATGAGGACACACTGCAAGCTTGCCCACAAGTTCTCGGTCACAGAATTCTGCGTCTGTGGAGACTGTGTTATTTGGAAAATTTAATGGTATGAGACAGCGTCTATTATGTAATGTTAAATGAAAAAGCAGGCACCGCCAGACAGACTCTCTTTATTTTGTATACATAGGCCGAAGGCTGGAAGGAAACAGGGAGGGGGGATACGACAAGACAGTAGCAATTTGGGGGGTCTAGGGTTATAGGTGATTTTAATTATCTTATAATTTTCTGAATTTTCCAAAATTTCTATAGTCAGCATGTGTTAGTTTAAAAAAACACATCAGGACAATTTATTTAAAAAAATTCAGTTCTCAGTCTTCAGAAAATATTTTAGCTTTAAACTTTTCCTTGCCTCCCAGATGACTGCTTTCCAGCAAAGCCTCCGCCCCGAGAGGTATCCCCCTGTCTAGAATTCCAGAGGCTGTCCCAAAGGTAGACCCCTGGGATCCCTGAGTGGCAGGGGCCCATGACTTCCTGATCTAGTCCCCAAACCCAGTTTTCCTTGCCTACCAGTGGGTTCTGTCACAACAAGCCACCCCCATCCCCCAAGCAGGAAAAGAAAAGAGATCCTGATGTCTCAGGAAGTCCTCAGATTATTTGCTGGCATAAACAAAGGGCTTCAGCTTGCTTCTTCATTTCCCATGTTTACCAACTCCTAGGAGCACCAGTAAAAGGAAAGGAGATGAGAAAACCTGAAGCAGCGTGTCTCTGTTTCAACATCCATGTGCACCAATGGATGAATGAATGAGTGAGTGAATGAATGAGTGAGTGGGTAAATGAGTGAGTGAATGAATGAATGAGTGAGTGAATGAGCAAGTGAGTGAATGAGTGAGTGAGTGAATGAGTGAGTGAATGAATGAGTGAGTGAATGAGTGAGTGAATGAATGAGTGAATGAATGAGTGAGTGAATGAGTGAGCGAGTGAGTGAATGAGTGAGTGAGTGAATGAGTGAGTGAGTGCAGGCTACTGTGGGATGCTTGCCTTTGCTACAATACCAGGAGCTCCTGAAAGTAAATTTACTTCCTCCAAATCATGTCTCTTGGATGGAGAAAGAAATATAAAATTCATCATTTGGATGTTCTTCTCTTAAAATTTTGTAAGGTGGGCAGAATGTACAGTCCCACAAAGACAGCTTTTGAAGAGTATGAAATTCTGATCTAAAATTACATTTAATTATTGTTACATTTTAGGCTTTGTAGGAAATAACAGTACAGAAGTGTGACTTTCAAATTAGCATTTGAATTAGCATTTGAAAGTGTCTGTGAGGTAGGTGAGGGTTTTAACAAACAGTGGGGTTTTGAGCCTAAAATTACAGGACATTTATTTGCAACCACAAAATTAGGTCGATCACTTATTGTTCAGACTTGTCTGTTAGTCCTTCCACGCACACATTTTCCACACCCAACCCTCCTCGCCCCCCAAATTTTGTTTAAAAACCGAGCAAATCTCGAGCTCTCCTGCAGTTGACCTAACAGCGGTGACGAGGCCCAGGGAGAAATGCAGGAGACGAAGTGAGAGTGATTTCGCCTCGTTCTGGGACAACGATCAGTGGCCCTCCTTCAGCCCCCTAATTCATTTCTTATAGTTTTTCTTGTCACATCCGCTTGCTTTATAGCTTACTAACTTGCAAGTTATAGTTGTAATTTATGGTCAAAATTGAGTGGTAGCAAATCAAGGAATATTCCCATTGATTACCCTAAATTGTCTAATCTCCTGTATGTTTTTAGAACTTGATTGGGTGGTATTTACTGATTGCCTTCATCTAATTTAAAAATCAATCAATAGCAACAGCCAGTGCTGGGGGATAAGCTGAGCCTAATGCAGCCTAACCGCAGCAAACACCCAGCGTGGGCAGATCTGATATGTAAAACCAGAGCAGCCCGGAGCTGGACTTCGGGGCCGGCGCCCTGAGCATGTCGGCCGGCATCTCCTGGCTCTCTCACTGGCTCTTCGGGGTGACAGCCTTCTGCTAGAACACACGAATTTCACAGCCATAAAATGGTCGTGAAGGAAATAAAAGGGCATGGGAGGGTGACTCAAGGCTGGCCAGTCCATCTTCTCCCCCCATGCCCTCTGGGGGTATTAGCGGGAATTAACCGAGCTCTGGCATTTTCCTGTTAACTGCCCACACTCTCCCAGGGAGAAACGTTCACACATTCATGACGCTACGCCTTTGGCACGCGAGAATTCCTGCCTGTGACACTCATGTGCATGTGTTTTTATTTTTATCCAATGCTTGCTGCACATCCCCGTGGGCCAGTCACGGTGCGTGAGGATGCTTTGATCTGTTGCAGCGTTTAGCACTGACGCGCTCCCCAATGGGGTGCCCACGGCATCGTGCAGGTGAAGCCGAGGCTCTGGGGAATTCGGCAGCTGGTCTCAGCCCCGGTGGTCTGATAAGTAGGACTGCTGGGTCTTTGGGGCTCTCCACAGCCGGGGCATCCTGGAGAAGGCGGAGGGGGCTACATCCAGGACTGGCTACCTGCGTGATAGCCTCTCCTGAAACCCACAAAATGCCCAGGGAAGTGGCTTCCTCTGCAGGAAAATAGGGTACCAATGGGGACAGCCCCACAGACCAAGAGGTGTCTTAGGTTGTAGATCAAAGGGAAGCAGTTACTTTGCAATTAAAAATCTGAGCAAACTTAGGAAACAATTCATGCATCTTGGAATTGGTAGACACCTCAGCAGGCTCCGCTCCACCACCAACTGTCCCATTGGACTGTTAAATAGCTCAGATCATCACAACACTTTTCTCACCCAAAATATTGTTAGACTCTTGTCACTGGGCTGTAAAACTCGGGGGGGGGGGCCATGAGCCATTCCCACACTTTGTTCTCTGAGATGCTTAATATCTACATCTTCTTATAGGTGCACAGAAAAATGCAAAGGAATATAAATGATTCCCCACTTACCCCGTCCCCCCGCCCCCCGTGCATAAACTCCCCTGGTAGCAACACCCCCTGCCAGAATGGTACATTTGCTACAACCTACGTTGACAAATAATTATCGCCCAAGTCCACAGTTTGCATTAGGGTTCACTGTTGGCGTTGCAGATTCTGTGGGTTTGGGCAAATTTAAATAGACATGTTTATCCACCACGATAGAGTACCATACAGAGTATTTTCACCGCCTAAGAACCCTCTGTGCTGGATTTATTCACCCCTCCCTCCGTCCACTTCCTGGCGACTCCTGATCTTACTGCCTCTATAGTTTTGCCTTTTCCAGAATGTCATATAGTTGGAATTATAGTCTGTATCCTTTTCACATTGGCACCTTTTCACTAAGTAATGTACATTTAAGTTTCTTCCATGTTTTTCATGGCTTGATAGCACTTTAAAAAAAATGCTGAATAATATTCTGTTCTCTGGATGTACCATCAATACATTGTATTGAGTGAGTAAATTATTGAGCATTTCCCCACCGGAAGGCCCTTGGTTAGGGCTCCGTGGCAGCTGGCCAGCCTTTCCTCGGTTCCCTCTGTGGCAGGGGGTTGAGTAGTTGAAATTCTCTGTGTCCTTCCTACTGTCCCCGTGCTGCCTCCTCGCCTCTCTGGACTGAGGCTGCTGGTTGTCTGCCATACACCCCTTCTCCCTCAGTGAGAGGACCCTCACATTTTAGCTGGGCCCAGAATAAAGCCTACATTTCCCAGCCTCCCTTGCAGGTGGGCATGTCTGGGTGACTAAATTTACCTGATGAGATACAGGTAACATTCCACAGAGCTCTTTCTGAGAACTGTCCCTTAAAAAAAAAGAATTGGCATGTGGCACAAAACCCTGCATGCCAATGTTTATAGCAGCTTTCTTTTTTCATAATCATTAAACATGGGAGCAACCAATATGTTCTTAGGATGTGATGATGAGAAAGATGCTTCATGTCTGTGGTCTTCTGCCTCCAAACCTAGAACCTGGTCTACTCCTGAGAAAAACACCAGACAGATTCCTATTAGGGGGCATTCTGCAAATTACTCCTCCAGACTGTCAAGGTCATTAAAACCAAGAGAAGTCTGCCCTGGCCAGGTGGCTCCGTTGTTGGAATGTCACCCCACGCACCAAAATGCTGTGGGTTCGGTCCCTGGTCAGGGCGTGTGTGAGAGGCGGCCAATCGATGTTCCTCTCTCACACCGATGTTTCTCTCTCTCTCGCTCCCTTACTTCCTCTCTCTCTAAAATCAATAAACACCTCGGGTGAGCATTTAAAAAAAGAAGAAGAAGAAAAAAGAGGAAAGTTTGAGAAACTGTCACAGCCAAGAAGAGTCTAAGAAGACTCTAGATATAAGTCGGTATCTTGGATGGATTCCTGGGACAGAAAAGGGACATGAGGTGAACACTAAGGACATCTTATAAAGCGTGGATTTCAGCTGATAATCGTGCATCAATACTGAGTTATTCATGCTGACAAATACGTCATACGTAGCCCGAGGTGTTAATGGAGAAACTGGACGTGGAGGTCATGAGAACTCTGTACATCTTTGTGATTTTTCTGTAACTCTCAAACTAATTTAAGATAAAAAAATATTAATAAAGAAGTTGAGATGTACCCTTTGCCCCCAACCTGTTTTGCCCCTTCCTCCATTTTCTTTCTTGTGGAGTATGGCCCTATGGGCGGCCCATGACCCTGAGGATGGCGGAGCAGAGGGCTGGAAGGTAAATGGGTCCCCGAGAACCTCATGCTCACGGCTCCAGCATCCTCAGCATCATCATCTTCCCGCTGCACCTGGAGTTTCTGAGCTGGTTCGAGACAGGGTGGGGGAAGGGGGCGTGGCCTGATGGCATGGGGCGTGGCCTGATGACATGGGGGCGTGGCCATGTACGTGAGTCTGGGAGGCGTGGCTGGGTGCGTAAAGCCTGGTTCTCCAACCTCAATGTACAGATAGAATAGCTGCTCTTGTTTACATCACGTATTGGATTTCTAAAATTTCATTTGTTACAAGAGGGGTCTGATGATAAAAACAATGTGCAAAGAAAAATGTGTAAAACTCAGCGCACTTTTTGTCTTACGTTGATACTGGAAATAACTACTGAGCATCTGTTGGCCCCCAGCGCTGTGCTGGGCCCTCTCCTCGCTTTACGGCATTCAGTTCTCACCACAGATACGCGAGGTCGTTGTTAGTAGCCTCCTTTTACACCTGGAGAAACTGAAATTTGAAGAGGTGAAGCCACTCACCAGAGGCCACCCCCAGATCGGCCTGACCCAAAGCCTGTCCTAACCACTGGGCCGTACTGCCTCCCGGCTGCGGGCACTGGGGAGAGCGGGAGTCCCTGCCAACAGCTGAGGTGCTGTGTGGTCCCTGCTGGTCCCTTGCCTGCAGTGCCCTTCAGAATCTCCGCCTAACCCAAGGGTGTAGCATCAGCGGGTCACTAGGGTTGCTGCAGCCCAGGGACCTCCATCAGTGGTCCGAAGAAGCCAGCTCATGGGCAAGTCTGGGGCCTGCCTGATGTCACCCCTTCTCTCCTGAGCCACCCCTGTCCCAGCTGCCAGCATCTCTGGGTGGTACCCATCCTCCTGTGTCCCCCACAGAGGCTGACAAAAGGTCACTTTCCTGCTCCATTAGGTGTGGACACTGGGGGGCGGTGTCCATTACTGGGACATTTGTCTACCTGTCATCAAGGGGCGTGTCCATCACTTACACAAATTCACCCCCAAGATATCGGGGCGGGAATCGTTTTTTAAAAAATTGAAAGGAGGCCATTACCATCATTAGCCCACCTGAAAGAGCCTCTCCCGATGATGGAAGAGGTTTCGGCTCTCTGGCCTCCTCCGTGGCGGGTCATTAGTTAAATGGGGAGTGTGTGGGGGCTGGGGGCGGGGTGCTAGGGAGGCAGACCAGGTCCCCCCCGTTCACGGGGCTCCCTTTGGAGAAAGGAGCCGGAGACAAATGATTCGAGTCTGAATTCCATATACACCGGAGATTGCTTATCGATCTGCATCGGAATATGCGGGCTGGCCCCGGGGACCTGCCGGGTATTTTCCCAGGGAGTTAATAACATGGCAGCTGAGCTGTCTTGTCCAATTCACTGAAGCCAGGTCTCTAATCAGGACGGAGTTTCTTGTTTTGAGGATTCCTGCCACTTGCGTCTTCTGCCTCCCTTCCACACGGCTGGGCCCCTGTCAGCGATTGAAATGACAGCCCGTGGATGGGGAGGCTAATCAAATTGTTTATTATCGACCTAAATCAATATGTATAGATTGTCGAAACATCACTGTCACGCCGCCCAAAAGTCATACTAATAATTCCCCAGCTGCAGATGTAATCCAGCCACGATTTCTCTGACTTGAATTGCGTGTGAATTTAGGGGAGTGAGAACGGTGATACTGGGGAGGGGGTGCCAGGAGGGATGGGCCCGGCGCTGGGAATCATGTATACACAACGCAGCACAGAAGCATTAGGCATGCATGATGGGATGTCACTCTGTCCTGCTTGATTGAGTGTGAGTCCTCAGCTGGGAAGAGAGCCGCATACCTGCATGGGGAAGCAGCATGGAATTGCTGTCAGATCTCAGGAAACTGTTCTGGGCCAGGAACTGGGCTCTGGTCATCTGCTTCCATCTCCTGCAGGGAAGCACAGGGGGCTGGGTGTGGGGTCTCAGGGTGCTCCATGGCCCTGCCAAGGCGTTGGATGTCGGGGAGCCAGGTCCCAGCTTTGGGTTATCCCTAGGATCTCCTGGGGGACACACCCGGGGAGGCCACGTCATGCCTGTGCCCTGTGGATTCAGTAATGGAGCTTGGCTTTGCTCCTTCCCAGAGGACAATTTGAGCAGGAGAAAGAGGGGCGCCTGAGGGACTAAAAGCTACAATCGCATACTAATGGGGCACCTTGATGTGTTGGCCTTCTAGAGCCAGGACACCGCTAGCCATTGCAAGTCTTGTTAGCAGTCCGGGTGGGTGAATCAGGAAAGGGCCCATCTCTGGGCAGATACGAGCTCGCAGGTGCAAGGCCTGGCTGACCAAGCTTTGGGGTGCGGTGGGGTCACAGCCTCCTGAACCCTAAACTGGCACTTTGTGAACTGCCCCAGCTGGAGCAGTGGCACACAGGGACCCACCCCCACTGGCGCACGGGGCTCTTCCCGAATCCCGAATGAGCTCATTCCATGCTCCTCGTAGTCCGTGAGGTCAAAGCGATGATTGTCTCCAATTTCCCGGTGGGGAAACCGAGGCACCACACAGTTGACAAGTCGCCCAAGGTCATGGCTCATAAGGAGTAGAGCTGGGATTTAGGCTTCAGAAATTTACTGCAAGATCCTGGTCTCTCAACCAGAAGGCACGGGGTCAGGGCTGGCTGTGGGGTCAATCCACCATGAAAGCAACTTTGAGGGTCCGCCCGACTGCAGGTGCCCCCAGGCGCTGGACTGCGGCCGCGTGTTGAACCTGTCTGTACACCGGGAGCAGTTCCCGCCGCAGGCCGCCTCCCGGGGCTGCTGGCAGGCTGGAAGGGGCCGAGGTGGAGGCAGCCTTTGCAGCCAGAAACCGCAGGGCCAAGGGACGGCCGTTATCAGTCAGCATCCTGGCGCCCTGCTCTGCTCTCCGAGGAAAGGCCAGTTCCCTCCCCCGGAGGCTGGCTCTCCCACACCCACACCGGGGTGCCCAGAGCTTCCCCAGCACCTGGGAGGTGGGGGTGCTCCCAGAAATGCTGGCACCACACCTGCATGAGGAGGGCCGTTATAAAGCGCCCAGGCACCCTTTCGGTGTGTGCCATCCATGCCCTCCCCACCCCCCCGTTTGCACAGGTGGCATTTCTATCCTGCTCTGAGTCCGTGGTGCGCACCCTAACCAGGGCCGTGAGGCATCCCAGCACAGACCTGTCCCCACGCCCAGCACCACGGCCAGCCTGCTCCTATCTGCCCCCACCTCCCGATCTGGACGTCGTATCCGGATTACATCCTTGCCCTTGGCAGCGACCTCCAGGCCAGCGCGCTCCAACGGGTAGGCAGGAGGCCCGTGTCAGGAAGGGCCCAGTCACTGGGCTCCTGTCTCACTCCGTCAGCTGCCAGATCACGCCCCCAACCCCTCTCCCTGCCTCGGCTCCCACGAGCAGCGGGAAGGCTGGCACAGGCAGGCCGCGATCCCCACCACCGCTGGCACGTTCTGGGTGCAGCCCAGACTGTGCCACCTGTGACGGAGTGTGGGGTGTCCCCTTTGCGGCAGTTTGCCTTTGGCAGCAGAAACACAGGCAGGTGTCCAGAGGCACTCGGGGCTCCCTGACAAACCTTAGCGACTGCATGCAGCCTGCTCATGTCTTAAGAAGCGACCTGCTTCTGGCTTTCCCGTGCCTGCTTGAACAGACGTCATTGGCGGGGAAACAGCTGTTTAGAATCCTGTGTGCTTTTTAATGAAATGTGCAAAGCCGCCTCTCCCCTGCCTTACGCTTTACTCTGTGCAGAGAAAGGAGGGGCAACCATTTCGGAAAAACCAGAAAGCCTGAGTTGGCCCTGCAGTCCCCCAGTTTTTCAGGCTCAAGTGGATTCTAAACTTGGCAAACACATTTCCCCTGTCCCTAGAGGGAAAAGATAAAAACCCACCAGCAAAAATACATTACGCTGGGCATTATAGTTCTGTGACGGAAATAACTCATTTTCATGACACGCTATAATAATAGCAAATTATGGTCCACAATGACTTTGTTCTCATTAACGTCTGTATGGAGAAAAGCAAAGAATACAAAATGTATACAATTGTTGAAAGGGAAAATGTCGTGTAATATAAAAGATACTCTAATCACTATTTCTAATTATGAAGAAGAGAAAATCACTAAAAAAAATTTTACAGCATCTAATTACCCACAACCCCCCAAAAAACCTAGAACCGCAGAATAACTCTATAAAATTAATAATGAAGGAAGGGGCACTTCAAATGACTGTAGTGTCTCAGAATTGCTCTTCCTCCAACTGAAGAATGTAAGGGGACCGGTTGTCAGGGCTGTGTGTGACATTGATTTTCAAGCGGGGACTGAACCTTGCGGTCAGCGCACGGCAGGCAGTGAGCGCCCATCATCCTACCCTCATCACCAATAGCACCCCTTTCATGAGTTGGGACAATACATCCTATGATCACCTGACCACCGTCATCAGCCAAGAAGGCCAGGAGTTAAAACTTGAACCTGAGACCTTGGGTTTCAAGGTCTAGAGCTTTGGGGCTACAGATGTGGCCACTGAAGAACTTCCTCTGAGCAATGTGAGGTGGTAGAAATAACACCCAGTCTCCCTTGAGCTAATCTCTCTATGTGACACCATCAGCCGAAGGGAGATAGCCCCCAATGTCCCCTTTGGTCTTCAGTAACCAGCCCCCTTGGCCCCCGTGCCACTGCAGGATGGCAGTGGGTCAGGAGGAAGAGAGGTCTGAAGTAGGAAGATGCTCAAGGAGGCCACTGTGGTCACCTGGGCATGAGATGCAGGTGCCGGATGAGGACGGTGGAGCGGGAGAGCTGTGGATGGGCCGGAGGCACACTTAACAGACAGAATCCCCAGGACTTGGTGTCACATGGAGGCTGGGGTGGTCCCCGGGATTCCTACCTAGGCATCCGGATGTGTGACGGCACCACTGACTGAGGTGTGGAACTGACTGGCGAGCCGGCTGAGACCGGAGGGTTATGAGTTGGGTTTTGGAGTGATACAGCATCTCCACTTGGGCGTCTACAAGGCAGCTGGAACCTCACTTGTGCCAAACAGGATTCTGAAATCACTGTCCCCCACCCCGCCACAAACCTGGCCCTGCCCCTTTGGTTACTATCTCTGTAAATGGCCACCCAGTTTTACCCAGAGACTCAGGTCAAAACCAGGGTCATCCTAACGATGATGCCTGCCTTCTACATGACACTAATTCATAGCAGGTTCTTCCTGCACAGAGCAGCCCAGATGTGGCTACTCCGCCCTCCTCTGCTGCCCCTCCTGGTCCAGCTGTGACCGTGGCCCACCCGGCTCTGCAGTACCTCCTCCGTCACAGGCTGGCTCCCGGCTCCACCCTCTGCGGGCTTTTCTGCCCCTAGCAAGTGGAGCGGTCTTCTTACAACATAAATTAAATGGTGCCATGGCAGTTCAAAATCCTTCACTGGTTCCCATGTTACCCAGTTCTGTGGGTGCAAATGCCCCCTCAAAAAATATATGTTGAAGCCCTAACCCCCACTACTCCATAATGTGACCTGATTTGGAAACAGGGTCATGGCAGATATGATTAATTGGTCTCTGCCAGCCAACCCTGCCAGCCTCTGGCTTTGCTTTTGTCTTTTTCCAAAGTGATGGTCATCTTCATGGCCATTATCAGTGCCTGAAGCTGTATTTGTAAAGTAGGGTTCAATGCTTGCCTAGAGATGGTGGTCTTTGCTTACACCTGGCATGTGGGGTGGGGGGTGGGGGTCGCTGATCCGGAGATGCTGTGGACGCCATGGGGTTTCCAAGTTAATGTTTATAATGATTCTGCTAACAGTCACGGTGGTTTTCGCCCACGTCAGGCTGTGCTCTGAATGCTTGGTGTGTGATCAGCTCTCTTAATTTGCACGACACCCCTGAAGCACAGAGAGGTTGAGGAACTCGCTCAAGATCACACAGCTTGTAGTAAGCAGTAGTGACAGTTTGGGCTGAGCCAGCCTAGCTACAGGTGCCTTGCCTTTCACCACAGCTTGATCTTCACCCCGAGAACTTAGGGGGCTTGGCCCACAGTGTCATAGCAGCCCCCTCTCAACCTCCTGGACACCCCCCACACAGCACAACACACAGACACAGCACCTTACCTTTCCCTTTTATTTCTACCTGCATTAGCGCCTCCTCCCCTGGGATCTCCCTAGAAGGGGTCCCACACAGAACTGCATTTCCTAAGGGAATTCTGATGGCAGGGACAGGGGTTGGGGAACAGAGTCTGCCAGCCTCGGCTCTGGGTGCGGCTTTATGGCCACACTGTGACAGAAGAAAGACTTGACTGTTCCCTGCAGTCCCCTCTCCTCGTTGTCCCCATCCCCAGACTCAGAATCTCAGGCTGACGGACATGAAGCTCACCTCCATCAGGAGCCTCTGTGACCACGAGGAACTCAGAGCCACGGGGCAATGCCCCCTGTAAACCCTGGCTATGTGGTTGACTGCTGTTGCTGGTCTTATTTTTCGGAGAAAAACTGCTAAATTGATGGTCATCTGATGATGAAACGAGGTTACGGGCCAAGCTCACCTTGGCCATTCGCTTGTCTGCCTTTCTCTGCACCTTCCCTTGTAGACCGTGCGCTCCCTGTGAGCAGAGCGGGGGGCTTCCCTGTCTACCTCCCCCACTACACCCCACATTCAGGGCACACTGGATTTCCTCCCTGACGTGGCATTCATTGTCTGTGGCCTGAAAACCAGCTCCTCTGGCCAAGCCCACCCCCGCTCTGTCCCAAAGAACTTCGAGTCTCGTGGGAGCCCACCGTGACACCTCACGGGATCCTGCCTGCACCCCTCCCCGCCACGCGATGACCTCACCTCCCCTCACCAACCTGCGTGTTTCTGCAAGATGATCCGGCCCTTTGCTCACTGCCTGGTGACAAAATATTGTTTTACAGTGATAAGCATCTCGTAAGACAATATTTGGAAAGTTATTATCTCAATGTCTCTGGTTGAGGACGTGGAATGATATCACCCAAAGCCAGATCTGCTCTGTTTGCGGCCAGCAGCTGGGGCGGCTGGGGACAGGATGTGTGAGCTATCGGGGGGCTCGATCTTCCGTGATCTGCCATTGATTGGCCCCCACGTGGCTGATAAGGTCTAATCGGGACCTGAAGGGGGAGCCGTGGCACTTATCGGCGGGGGTGGGGGCGGCGGAGATTCAGAGGGGAGGGAAAATTTGAGGGGGGAGGCGTGGGTAATGAGATCCCAGTGATTGATGAACTTTTTTGGAAGGCCACTCATGTTTATGCGGCCTGCTGCTGGTCTGGGGAAGACATTTCTTTTCATGACCAGGGCCTTGTTTCTTGTGTTTATAGCCAACGACTCTCTGGGTTCAAACTGCAGCCCAGGAATGGGGCTCTGAGGCTCTTCTTCATCCCCTTGCCACCCAAGCAGGGACTGTGTGTCACCAGTTGTCACCTGTCCCTTGACAGCTAACTGCATCTAAATCACCCACCTCCGTGACTCTAGAGCAGCGCTTCTCAGGCTCAGCATGGCGTACCCCTGGGCTGGGGAACTTTATTGTGGGGGGCTGTCCTGGGCCACGTGAGACGCTGCAATAGCCTTCATGACCTCAGCTCACTAGATGCCAGTAGCATCTTCTCCTCTCCCCCAGTTATGACATCCCCCCCCCCAAATGTTTCTGAACATTGCCAAAAGTCCCCTGGGGGAGGATAGGGGTGAGCAAAGTCCCCCCCCAGCGGGGAGCCACTGCCCTAGAGTGACAGAGCGCCTTCACACTCCCCCATCTGGGCAGCGCACAAGTCCTAGCAGTGAGATAGGTGAGGAACAGCCTCTCCGCATCCAGCGCTCGGAGAAGCGGAGTGGGCTTTGCCAGGGGAGGAGCCTGCGGTCGGGCCTCTGTCACTGTCCCACCCACCTGCCCGCCCCCGGAGCCCGCCTTCGCACAGGTGCGCCGCTGTGCGCGTCAGTCCTTGGACGCGTCCCCTGCGCCGCTAGCCCGCCTGCCATGACCTCGGCAGACCCTTGCTGCGTCCTTGGGGGTCGTCTCAGGGGACGAGGAGAAGAGCACGGGTCCCCTGAGCTGGGGTGGAGGTGGGGTATTTGTCTTCCTTGGGCATTAGTGAGTGTTCAGTGGCGGGCTTTCCAGATTGGGGTTCAGGGAGACCCTCCGAGTTCCTGCGGTGCCTCGGCAGTTACTGTCGGGGCCCAGAGCGCAGAGGCGCAGGGAAGGGGGGCTGCGTGCGCGCTCCAGTGAAGCCAAAGCCGGTTCTTTGTGCGCACACAGTACAGGCTGCGCTCCCAGCAACAGCTTCTCCGCCAGACAGCGTCCCGCTGCTTCAGGAAGGGTTGAAGGCCACTGTCCCAAGTGATAATGCCTGAGCATTTTTATCATGTCCGGCGTGCATTTGAATTGAAAGAAAATGATGAGATGTAAGAAATTATAAAAATTATAAGAAAAAACCCTGGAAGACCCCCAAAGTTAAGTGCGTCCTTGTGGATGACGAGAATGGTGACCCGGCTTTAGGGGTGCTGATTACCTTCGAATTATAGATATGGGTGGTGGTCCCTCGGGTGTGCTCATTTTGTGAAATTGATTGGGGTGCACCAGGGGTGGGTGTCTTAGTCGGTTCCGGCTGCTATTGTAGAATAGCACTGTCAGGTGTTCGAAATGATAGACATAGTTCTGGAGGCTGCAAGTCCAAGGTCAAGGTGCCCTCAGATTCAGTGTCTGCAAAGAGCCCTCTTTCTGGTTTATAGACAGCTGCATTCCTGCTGTATGCTCGCACAGCGGAGACGAAGATCTCCTGTCTCCTCCTCCTTTTATAGAGGCCCTAATCCCACCAAGGGCCCCCCTATAACCTCATCTAACCCTGATCACTGACCAAAGGCCCCGTCTCCTAATTCTATCACATTGGGGGTTAGGGTTTCAACGTGTGGATTTTGTGGGACACAAACATTCAGTCCATAACAGTTGGCAAACTACAGCCTGCAGGTCAAATGTTCTTACAAATAAAGTTTTATTAGAACACAGCTGTGCTCATTCATTGACTTGGGGTCTGTGGCCCTTGCCCTCCAGCTTCGGGCAGAGTTGAGTAGCTGTGACAGTGATTATAAGGTCTAAAATATTTTCTATCTCGTTCTTCAAAGAAAGTAAACAGACTCCTGGGTTATTCATTTATGATACCTGCTTATTTCTGTATGTCTATTATAATTTGTTTACAAAATTGAACAAGACATCATCTCCTCCCTTATATAAGAGATAAAAACAGAGTCTCATAAGGTAGGTGGGAAGACCTGTCCGTGCAAGACCGAAAAAGAGGCAAACTCACTTGCACCGGGTCACACGCGGAGAAACCAGGGGAGCCAGACCCGTGTGCCCTTAGGCAGCGCCGCCCTTAGCAGGATCCCAGCGCTACTGCGCGTGTGCATGTGGGAAATCCTGGGGGTGCCCCGGCCTCTCCTCTGCCCTGGAGAGGGTTGTAAAGGGAGGGCCTTCTGGCAAGTAGGCCTGGGAGGGTGTTGAGGACTGCAGACCACGGATGGTCTTGGGGACCAGGCGGTGCCGCCAAGGTGAGGTTGGCCTGGGTCCGCCCTCGGGGAGGGGAAAGACACTGTTTGCCACACAGGGCCCCGGGGAAGGAGGTTCTGCTTCCGTAGGTCGCTCCCTTTGAAACAGAGTCAGAGACTGGTGAGTTCCTTGGGGGTGGGTCCATGCTGGCCCGTGGGAGGGCGGAGGCCCGTGGTGGGGGCCAACACGCTACTGGGGAAAGGGGGCATGCATATGAGACAGCGCAGGCGTGGGAGCTCAGTGCGCACCCCTCGCCAGTCCTCAAGGTCCCCAGCTGGGGTGTGGGCACGGCCCTCCTCATCTTTCCATTTCACAACGAGGACATTGAGAGGCAAGGAGGTCAAGCGTGTCTGGGCCCTACAGGGAGCAGCTTTGTTGCAAAGCCCGAGAGAAGGTGGCAGCTCCCCACGTCCCAGTCCTGTGCCCGTGGGGACCGTCCTCTAAAGTTCACACCCAACAGAAACCAAAGAAGGCCTTCTTTGGGGATTACCTCAGCACTCTCAAACCCGTCCAAAGAGCGGGCAGAAGACCTGAAGTGGGTGTGGACTCCTCCCTGGAATAGTCTCTAGACCAAGAGTCAGTGAAAACAGAATACCGAAGCCGAGAACAAGGGGGCGGACCCCTTGCACCGACGGCGCTGCATTAGAAGGGGCTTGCTGGAGGGGAGAGCTGAGTCTGCCGTATTTAGGATCCAGTTCTAGGAAAGAGAGTCCGGAAAATATTTCAGTAACAAATACAAGGCCAGGTGTACACTCCCACCTGTCTGGGATGTCAGCTCCTACTGCTGCCCTTCTGAGGAGGTGCTTCCCCTCCACCCACCTACCTGGAGAAAGTGGGGAGTCCATGGTGGGCAGCCAGAAAATACCTTGGCCCCAGTGGCGGGGGAGGGTGCTTATCAGGGGCAGACAGGGGCAGGCTGGGACAGAAGTAACCATATTTTTGGCTAGATGGGAAAGAAACAAAATTTCGCCATAACAGTCACATTAAAAAGTTTCCTGCTCCACTAAATGAATTTTAAGTTCTGTTTATTGTTTGGAACAACCCTCTTGCAAGAAAAACAAAGATGCCATGTTACAGTGCAAGAAGCACACGGGTACAGAAACACTGTGAGGGCGGTACACGCGTGTGCAAAAAGAATGACCGAAGTTTGCGACATACTGTGGTTCAGAGCAAGAAGCTTCCAGAACAGGCCAGAAAGGAGGGAGAACAAGTTTGTAAGTCTGCCGGCATTTCTCACGGCGTGTCTGTCTGATATGACACATTTCAGATTCCTTCGTGCGGTTTCCTGGACGATGAAATTCAACCCATCCCCAGCAAATTGCTCCTTTTATTTTATTTATTTTTTTGCCTAAAAGACCCCGGAGAATATCTTAGGCCCCAGAAGCGTTGCCTTGAGTTAGGAACCATGACTTGATAGATGTGCGGTCCACCCCACCCCCCCGTCCCCCACCCTCCATTTGTTCCTGTACCAGCAGCTTCTCCCGGCAGAGAGAGAACAGATGTGTGTTGTTACATGGTTTTCTGGAGACCTGCTCCCAAGCTGTCGTCATAACTCTCAGTAACAACCCATCCCTGCAGTTCAGAGATCTTTTATAAGCCTATTTTAGGCATTTGATTATTGCCTGACTAATAATAGGGAGGCGTTGTGTCGAGGAATAGACTGGAGGCTGTGGTATAAATCGTAGTGTGTAATTGCTCGGTGGCTGCCAGTGAAAATCCCTCGTCGCTGGGGCAGGGAAGCCTCTCTCTTAGGTGCGGGGAGCTATTTTTTCATGTAATAATAATTGGGCTGGGGGAAAGCAAGCCGGGAAACCCACCTGGAGAGCAAACTCACTCAAAATGGAGAGAGAGAGAGAGAGAGAGAGAGAGAAAGAGAGAGAGAGAGAGAGAGAGAGAGAGAGAGAGAGAGAGAGAGAGAGAGAGAGAGAGAAGAAAAAGAGGAGAAAGCTAATGTAAAGAATCTTCGCACTGTCTGGGGGAAGGCACGTTCAGCCAGGACCTGGAAGGACGCTTGGACCAGCCGAGCGTTCAGGGTCTGGAGCCAGTGGCTTGGGTGCCAAGCGGTGGACACCCAGTACCTTTGAGGTGAGCAGTGAGCAGTGGGCCTGGGGTCCCCGATGAGCGGTCGGAGGACTTCACTATCCCTCCAACTGCAGCTGGCTTGCCTGGGTGGGAGAACGTGGAGCAGCCCGTTCCACGCTGCCCTGGAGCCCCCCGCTCCGGTCCCCACAGCCGTGAACTTGCCGGCTTCTCACTGGCCTGTGCCCGACAGTCCGCCCCGAATCCTGCCCCAGAGAAATGCCCTGCACCTGAAACTTTGTCTCAGGATCTGCTTCCGGGGGACCCAGACCGAGACAGAGCGAGGGGCCACATCCCCCTTTTGCACCACAGATTTCTTGCCCCATCCCCCTTTTTTATACTTTATTTCTCCCTGCCCCCACCCCCTGCCCCCCGTCTTTCCCTCCTGTAACAAGCACTTATTTTACAACTCCTGTGGACCAGCACTGAGCTCAGGCTGGGCTGTAGCAAAGCTGGAGCAGAGTCCCTGCCTGCCCCTCGGCGTGGGACAGGGGAGGTGGCAGGTGACCACAGCACAGTGGGTGTCAGGGCTTATTGGGTAGGAGTTCGGGGGCGACCTGCAACCACCAGGAGAAGGCAGAGGGCCAATCGCGCCTCAGCCCCCAGTTCCCACCTCAGGGCAGCCTTCTCACAACCCCCTGCCCCCTGACCCTGATGGCTAGTGAGTTCCCCTCACCTGGGCCTTACTGCAGGCGAAGGACAATTCTGGAAGAAGAAGGGATACTAATGGCATTTCAGGCTACTCAGCAGCCACCGAAAGAGGTATTTTGATACCAGGGGTCCTGGGTCATGGTTGTGGGGGGGTGCAGGGTGGGGGTCCTGCTCTACCTCCAGAGGGATGGCTTTGTTTCAGAAAATAATGCAAAGGGGAGCAGGTGACAGGTAACGTTTCTCTTCGCCAGGGAAAGTAACGTTTATTGAATTGAGTATCTTGTGTGTCCTAAGCTTATGGCAACCAACAGGCTGTAGGCAACTAGCAGACGTTCCTTACGTCTCTTCAGTGCCTAGCCCCCCCAACCCCCAGCTGACCACGGGCTGTCCTCTGGCTTTTCCCAGCTCACCCCCATCCTCCTGGGCTTGCTATCCTGAAAGGCCTTGCTGTTCTAGCTGCCATGCTACTGGTTTCTGGGGAACCTGCTCCCCTTCCATTGATCTCCTAACCATCACTAAGTGCCTGGCTTAGATGCCACCTCCTCTAGGAAGCCCGCCAGATCCCTCTGATGGGACAGCTTGCCCCTCAGCTCCCGATCAACACTTTGCAGGCTGTGTCTGCACCCCTTGCCTGTCCTGTTGGCACCTCCCAGTCACCTGATATTGGAGATCAGTGGCAAGAATCTGCCCTCCTGCAGGCAGGGGCAGCTCTCGGCCACTCCAGGATAGCCAAGGTCAGACAGTGAAATGCCTCCAGCCGCAGGGCGGGGTCTGTCAATGGGAGAAGCCAGCTGAGCACACAGCTAGGAGTGTCTGGGGCGGGGGGACAGCTGTGGGCTAAAGCTACTCAGCTCTGCCTCCTGTTTCTCTGAGAACAGGAGCCTGGGGTGCCCAAATCTCTTCAGTCTGGGTGAGAAATCCCGAGGACCATGTTTCTGATGTTTCGAGGATGGCTGTGATTTCACACCTTTGTAGGCTCTGCAGAGATCAAACAATATCTGTCTGAGCCCTTGTTACAGATGGTCATGGACTTGGCATCCGGTCTCGCTCTGAGGTTGTGCCCGGGCTGGTCCTCGGTGCCCAGCAGGCCTGCGCTTGGACAAGGGCAGCCAGGGCCAGGTCCCCGTCTGCTCCGGGGAGGCCAGCCTGTCCTGCCAGGCCAAGCCCAGAGAGGGAACAGAACTGTGGACCAGGCTTCCCATCCCAGCCGGGTTCGTGACCCAGCAGACAACTCGGAGTCACTCTAAATCCTCCTGGGTGGCTCCGTTGGCTCCTCAGAGCCAGGGAGGCGGGAGACCAGCGCCTTTCCTGCGTGTTTTGAGGTTCAGTGGGTGCCAGCCTCCAGGCCACCTGGGCAGGGGCTGCCAGGGGGCACTTGTGGCTGCAAAGTCAGATGCCCCTCTCCCAGCGGCTCCCAGCCCCCCTGCACTGGCTTTTGCTCTCAGAGGTCTAGGCTCTGGGGGATGTAGACCCGGGCTCCCGCAGCTGAGGCAGGTTGGCAAGGGTCTGGTGGCTGAAGCTGCCCAAGGGGGTCTTTGAGCAGTGTGTGCAGAGCAGGCCCTACTTGCCCCACTCCCCTACCCCCCCCCACGCCCCCGCTCCCCCACTTCCCCACCCCCTGAGAAGGGGTTGCTGGGCATAGCAGGTTCCTAAGCCCCGGCTCTCCCAGCCTCATCGAGCCGGGGCTTGGCGGGGAAAAGCCTCCCAGGAGGGCAGATGCAGGTGGCTTCCTGTCCGCGGGGCTCTGCAAGGCCCCTCCTCATCCTAAGCCTCCAGGGGTCACTTACCCAGATGCCCCTTGAGCGTCAGAAGCGAGTGCCCCATGTGATGAGACAGTTCCTGCATCCCCCTCAGCTCTGCCCCAGCAAGCAGAGCTGCTCCCCCAACGGCCCCAGGGAGCACGTGAAGGGCACGTTTCCCAGGCCTGGGAACAGCAGGCTGGTGCCCGGGAGAGCGGACCGGGCCGGCCCACTTCCACAAAGCCGCAGATGGAAGGAGGACAGGCATCGTCTTTGGCATCAGCTGGGCCTGGACTGGGGCTCCATGACTAGGTCCCGTGACCTTGGGCAAGTCTTCCGTCCTCTGAGTGGGGACAGTGAAGGACCTGCCTCACAGGGGATGGCAGGGGCCGGGGCGCAGACAGACTGAGTACAGTGCCAGCCACGCAGTAAGCGGCTCGTAAACGTGGTTGTCACCCTTCAGGCCCAGGCAGCTGGCAGCTTGGAAAGACAGGCGTGACCGTATTGACGAAGTTCCTGACTTGGCTTTTACCCCGCTGATAACGTCACTGCAGCCAGGAGTCGTTGTAAGGTAATGTTAGCCAGAAAGGTGTGCCGTGTTTATAAAGATGCTCCCCACAGCGTTGCTTTTAGCAGTGCAAACGGAAATAACCAAAATGGCCGCGCGTAGGGGGACGTTATCATTACGGGCGACAATACACCTGCCGTTTAGTGAGTGAATGTCTTCTGTGCTGCATGCACTGAACGCGTAAGAGGTTGTTTAATTCTTGTAATGGAGTCACCACCCCGCAACAGCGTCACCACCTCCGCAACAGTGTCACTAACCCCACTGAAAAGATGAGGAAACAGGACAGAGGGAGGAAGTCCCCAGCTGGAGGTCACCAGGTGGGGTTTATCCTGATTAGTCCCAGGCACAAAGGAGTAGCCAGTGGCGGCTTTGGAGGGTGCAGGAAGCTGGGGACTAGTCAATCGGCCCCGATCACATTCCCTCCGAGAGGAGCCTTTCTGGGGTTACAGAGACTCTGAGGGTGAGCCGTACGCAAGACACGGCCAGCACCTCAGTGGTCAGGGCTGAGCTTGGCAGGGGGAAGCCCAGGCGGGCATCTGCTTGGTGTGCGGGCCCTTCCACCAGCCGGTGATGCAAATGAAGGGATCTCAACCAGGAGACCAAAGACAGGTGTCGGCAGGGTTTGAGGACTCGGCCAGGGGTGTGCCGAGCTCCCCTCCCCCAGAGGTCTGCCCTGTTACCGTCCCTCGGGGTACAGGGAAGGGGAGAGAAAGTGTTGTTTCTGGAGCCCAGTGAGGCCTAGAATTGGAGCCAGGACCACCTACTGGGAGTTGCCACCAGGAAGGGACGGGACTCCTAGCGGAGGAGCAATAAAGGGTGGAGGGACTGGCGAAGAAATACCCAGAGTTCTCTCTCTTCCCACCTTCCCATCTATAAAGTAAACGGAAGGCTCCCTGCTGAGGCGGGGGTGAGTGGCTGCCGGGGCGCACAGACACTTTGGAAAGTAAAACTCAGCTCGTCGTTGAAAGGGTGCTAGGACCCCCTGTTTCGTCTGGAGCAAAGGCCGCTGCAGTTCTCTCTCGACTCCAAGGTTCTTCCCGTCCTCCCTAGAATGTTTTCCCTTCTGCAGGCTGAGGATGAGTGGGGTCTCTACCCCTGGGGAAACTAGGAGGTCTTGGCTGACTTACCCTTATGGTCCCAGATATGTGAACAGTGACAATAGCCTCTCTTGATTTTTTTAACTTTAAAAACTTGGGCTAGGCAAGGGGTGGGTGCACAGCACAGGTTCAAATCTCTTCTAATTCCGGAACTCTACCTCGGGACCCATGGCTTCTGTAAACAACATCGGCAATGTTATTCACCCTTCTATACAACCTCCAAATAGCATCCTTCATCTATCCATCCATCCCCTCATCCAGCCATTTCTCATTTACCTCTTCATCCTCCATCTGTCACCATTCCAACCATTATCCATCCTTCCATCCACCATCCATCCACCATCATCCATAAATCCATCATCCATCCATCATCCATCCATCATCCATCCATCCATCCATCATCCATCCATCCATTATCCATCCATCCATCCATCCATCATCCATCTATCCATCCATCCATTTATGCACCCACATACATATCCACACAGACATCAATACGTACTGACATATGCTGAGACCCGTGCCAGGCTCTGAGTACAGCAAGGAGTCCTGTCCTCAAAAAGTGCCTCATCTAGCAGAGAAGCTGTGAACATCTCCACGAGGGTCAAAGGCAATTCTAAAGTGGAACCAACGGAACTAGGTAGTAAGTGGCCCACACGGGAAGGTTCAGGCAGCAGCGTGACCGCTGGACACTGCCAGGGGAGAGGCGGGTTTCTCGGGGAACTAGAGCCTGGCCCGGTCCCTGGGGAAGAGACGTTTCTACTTGCTCCTGAGCTCCTGAGCTGAAGGCCCACTCATGCCTTGTGGTTGCCCATCCTGGGCTGGGCCCCAGGACTGGAGGAGGTGGCTGCTTTGTGGAAGGCATGTTCCTGGATCAGACACAGCACCCTCTCTAGCCAGGACTTCAGTTCAGATTGGGCTCCAGCCTCTGCCCCTGACCATCCCCAGCAAACATCTTCTAAGCTCTCCCAGGAAACAAAGAGTGGGAGATGGGGACCCAGAGGGGAAGAACGGGAGTTTGGCTCAGGCCTCTTCGCCGTTAGTGCTTCCTAAAGGAGAATTACCCCTTTAAAAAGTGCCAGCGTTGAGGCAGTCTCGAGAAGGAGCCCCACACGTGGAGGGCTGAGGCCCTCTCTGCCTGGCAAATGTGCTTTCTGCTTTCCTGGCCGGGCCATAAATAACCCGGCCGCCTCTAATTTGGCCTCCAATACCCTGACCAGCCGTGATTTATCCACAGACCGAAACAGGCGTCTCTAATTTGCTAACCAATCGCTGCAATTCTGGCCTCGCCAACCAATAATTCTGCCACCTCTAATTTGCCAATAAATAATTCTGCAGCCTCAAATTTACTAACCAATAATGTGACCAATTTGCTGACCAATGGTTGTGTCAAGGCATAATGGTGCCCCTAGCAGATGGTAATTTGCTAAGCAATATTCGGACCTTTCCCCCTTTAGCAATAAAGAACCTTCATGATCTTTGCATTTCAAATCCATTACTGTGTTTAGGAGGATGCTTCAGGCTTCGGGGTTGCCAGGGGCTCTCCCCCAAAGCTTGCACCCACCTACGCGTTCTCTCTCAGGCTCTTACAGTCATGGTTAATGTCTTAGAATATAAGAGATGCCCCTAGCTTGCTCATTTTACAGATATAGATAGCAAGACCCAGAGAGAGAAAGTGACTTGCACAAGGTCACACAGCAAGGCAGTAGCAGAAATGGGACAAGAACACTGGTCCCTGGGCTGCCAGGCCAGTACCCAAGTTTCCTCATCCTTCTGAGGGTATCTGAGCCAAGGAGAAGGTTGACTCTGGCTGGGCTAGCTGCCAGAGGACCTTGGTGTGGTCTCAGCCCAGTGCCCCTGGTGCTCGGGACAGAGGAAGCTGACCTTGCTAGCCCTGCCACCTGGGGGGTCTGAGGGCTGGACAGGAAGGAGAGTTCGCAGTGTCACCAGAGGACTTGGCCCAATTTTAGTCCCAGGCTGTCAGCAGAAACCAAGAGCCAGACCCCACATTCCCCAAAGGAGCTGGCACGCGTGTTACCCAGGATGAGTAAGAAACAAAGTTCAGCCAGTGAGCAGGGACCCCGCCCCCCGCAGGGCCCAGGGCACCGTGGCCCCATGAAGTCCCAGCACAGGACGTTTAGCTGCACCTGGGGCTGAGGAGAGCCACTTAGAGGGGTGTCCATATCGCCGCCACCCAGGTCTGGTGAGCCAAAGCCTGACCCTCCCAAATCTGTGTGTCGCTGAGAAAGATAGCCCTTAACTCGGTCCTCCTCCCGCTTCATCGGAAAAGTTCTATTTGGCTTTTTCTATTGTTTTTTTTTAAATGCTCATGGCTCTTTTCAGAAATTTAAACCGAAAGTGCTTTGAGAATGAGGGAGAATTCCTTTCAATGCCAGCACATGTCTGGAGAGCATCATCTGAGCAGCCTTCTGTGACTTTGTCTTGGGAGGAGCATGGCTGGGGACAGGGGTGGGCCTGGATGGGCCTGTGGTCTATGCTGGGGACTGAGACTCAGCTACCTAAGAGGCACATCGCCTGCTGTCCTGAGGTCCGTGAGATCAAGTCCCCTCTGATGCTCCGCCAAGCCCGGGCCAGCGAGGGGAACGGGCCGGGGAGAAGCAGGGAGGGAGGGAAGGTGGCAGAGAGAGGGGGGAGGCTCAGGGCTGGCCCAGAACCGCCTGTCCAGGAAGGGTGGTCCTAGGACTGATCCCACTTGCTATCTTAAGTGTGGGAACCCCTTCTCTCTGTCTCCTCAAGGACCCGAGCAGGAGCAAATGGATGTACCGGGGCAGCTGCGCTCTGGCAAGACTGAAGGGAACCCCAGGGCAGATCAGTAGATTCTAGTATATTCCAGACAGGATGACACATTAAGTTATATCCATTGCATGTATCCAGGTCCTGTCTTCCTGGGGTGGACTTTGGAAACTGAAGAGCAGATTTGGATCTTGTCCTGGTCTAGTGACAGATCTTGGCTCCGATGTCACTTCTCCTGGGCAGAGTGGGTTGGGTGCCCTCTCTGTTTTTCCCGATGGTGGCTTTATTCCCTTTCACAGGTTCCGTGAGTTCATCGGCGCCTTCCGCAGCGCGCCAGGGGCCCTTGGGGCCAGGACCTGTGACCTGTTCATTGTCTGGTCCCTTGTTGCCTCCCTAGGACGCAGCACGTGCCGGTCCCAGGGTCGGAGAACGTGTTGACTGTTCGGGTGGTGAATGATCTCTGTCAGGCTTGGAATCTCAGACCTGTATTTTTCTAGCCTGAGGGTCCCCTCAAAGCAAAGCCTGAGACAAAGGGTGACGTTCAAGAAGTTCATTAGGCGTGACCAGTGTCACCCCAATAAAGGCCATAAAGAGGGTAGGAAATCCATGAGGGAAAAACGCCAATGGCCAGGCAGGCAGGGTGGGAGGAGAGACGCAGGGGAGGCCGGAAGGTCAGTGCCAGGAGGCTTTGTGGTGTTGGCCACTGACGTGCGTGGCTGAGCTGGACCCCCGGGACCCCCAGAGTTAGACTCTGGGGTGGGGCCCCGCAGCCGGGGCTGGGGCGGGCTCTCCCAGTGGTTGTGATGCTTGCTGAAGTTCGGAGACCGCCGCTGTCAGCGCGTGGTGGCCTGTGGCCACTTACTCCGTGTGTGCGGGGCCCTGTCACCCCTCCGGCCAGGCTGCAGACCAGCTCCTCCCCAGCGGAAGTGGGCGCACGTTCAGACGTGCGGTGGGCTCAGCTGGGAAGCCACATTGAAACGTCATCCAGGCCTTACCACTGATACGACTGTGACCTCCGGTCACCTGCAGAGAGTGCCACCAGCTCCCCCACCCACACCATCAGACCCCATCCCCCTGGGGTGAGAGGATGAATAATGGAAAATAATGACAGTAGTTACCATTCTTACTGGATCCTCAATATGTGTTAAACACTTCATTGTATTTTATCCACCCCCCACACACAAAACAGCCCTGTGACATATGTCCTTTTGTCAGGCCCCCCTTTAGAGCCGAGAAAGAAGAGGTACAAGGTCCCAGCAAGAGCTCAGCGGCTGGGTTTAAGACACTTCTGCCTTCTTCCGACTGCGACCCTCATTAGTGACGCATAGAACAATGCATGTAATAACCGTGTTTACAACAATGTGTAACATGTAGCCAACATATATTGCCTATGTGCACACATAATGGAGAGGTATAGATACAGACACACACATAGACACATACATCATTTTATTCTTTCATGTGTTCCTATGTGCAGGCACTTTTTAAAATTAGGGAACGAGACTTCAAGGCCCAAATCGGCTGGACAGCAGAGGAGGGAGGGACAGAGCCCCATCGTCTGATGAAGCTGAGACCCGGCGTCCAACCCCCTGTTACACGCGTCCGTCTCCATGAAGGGAGGCAGCACCCCGAGTGACTGTTGCTCCCCTAAATGCTAGAAAAGCAGGTGGCAGATGAAAGGGAGGACCCGAGAGAAGGCCCTCAGGCAAAGTGCCGGACCGGGTGCAGGGTCTGGAGGGACAGGGCTTGGGTGGGGAAGGGAGGGTTACCAACCGGGCTCCAGGGGCGAGCCAGGGCCCCCGACGCAGACGCTCACAGGGCCTGGTGACGGTGCGGGTGCGCAGGCTGGGCTCGCGGGGACCCCGGGGGACGGCGGGACACGGCGGGACACGGCCTTGTCTAACCGCCTCCTGCTTGCTGCTGCTGCGGGAGAATATGGGTGCTGCCGGATCTTCCCAGTTCTGAACGGGAGCTGGAAATCAGACTTCGAAGCAAAATCTCCTGCTTTAAAATCTTTATCAATGAATTTTTAGGTTAAACAAAACCCCCCTAGGGCCGTATTAAGTCTCTGAAGCCACAGGCCTGACCCCTGCAGAAAAGAACAAGCCCGTGGGGTCTTCAACTCAACTGGCACACGTGTCCCCAGCCCTCTGGGTTGGCGGCCGCTGCAGGTCTGGGGCTGCCGGGACTTGGCCTTGCTACCAAGCGGGGTACTTGTGTGTTGGGCATAAGCAGCTGCCTCCCCACCCCAACTGCAACGCTCAGCCTCAGGGCGGGGTCCACGAGAGGGGCCTTCCTTCTTTTCTGTCCCCTGGTGGATCCCAAGAACCTACTGATGAGCCCAGCACACAGTAGGTGCACAGTCATTGTATGCTGGATGAATGAATAATGAAAAAGAGGCCGTTCGGCCTCCTTCCAAAGAGGCCCCCCAAGGCAAGCTCTCCTCTGCCCGGAGGTCCTCCCCACCCGCTTCCCGAGGGCATTTTACAAGCAGCTCAGGATAAAGGGGCCAAGCAGCCCTAGGCTTCCCAGAGGGTTACAGTTGGTGGGAGGGAGGGACGGGGCGCCCCAGGCCTCCAAACCACAGGCTGGGGGTGAACAAAGCGGATCTGACAGCGGTTAAGGAGGAGAGAGACAGACAGAGGCCGAGAAGAGAAAAGAGAGAAAGAAAAATTGTCCCACACCAGCCACGGTCACCATGCATTACTAGGGTGCACAGGAAATTATAGCTTATGACCATTAGTTCTTTCAGGGTTAATATTGATGCAGATATTATTTCTATCCAAGGCCCCATTTATTTGAAATATTATGACTGGGAGTAGCTGTCGCTGTGAATCAAATCAATTGATGGAGTAGTTAGCTGTGGCATGGGGCAGCCTGCCCGCCCCCTCCCCCCGCCACCAGCATGAAATATTATGGAGATGGTTCCTTAAAGTGAGCACTTTATCATCATTTGTCTGCAAGCCCCCGCTAGGACCGCCTCGCCGGGCTTCCCGTCGGGCGGGAGGAGCTGTCATAACTCAATCAGGCGACGGACGCGGCTCCGGCACCTCCGGCTCGCCACCGCCACCGGGCAGCCCGCTGACAGCTGGTGGGCCCCGGGCCGGCCCTGATGCGGGCCACGTGCAGGGGAAAATATTTTTCGAGGTGGAAATGGGAGGCCAGTTTTCTCGTGCCGCTTACAGCTCTCCAAACACCATTTGTCATTCCCCAGCACCAAGCTTGGGGCCAGTGTTCTCAGCCTGGGGGTCCCTTCTCCTCCTGCTCTGCCTGTTAAGACGCTATTTTTTTAAGATGCAGGACTTGAGACATATGTCCGTGGCCTGGTGCAGAGAGAGGGGCCACCCACATCTGATCCCCTGTTCCCTGCCACCTCCAGCGGCATCGTCCCTTAGCGGTCCCTTAATAATAATGATGACAATAATAATAATAGAGTCCAGGAAGGGTTTATTCAGATAGTCTGCGCAGTGCAGCCTGCTTGTGGTTGGCAAACTTTTTCTGGAAAAGGTCAGATGGTAAATATTTTAGGCCGTAGGGTCTCTGTTACAACAATTGCATTCTGGTGAGAAGGCAGCACCCCTCCCCCCCGGCCCCCATCAATAAGTATGTCTGTACCCAGCCCTCCGGCTCGGTCCGCTCTCTCCGCTCGTGCTATTACCTCCTCTAACCCTATTCCCAGGCCTTTGCTCACCTGTCACCTTTTCATTTAAAATGAAAATGTGGACGTTCCCCAGTCCACTGTCTGGCTTTGTTTTTCTCCATAACTCTTATCATATCTTTTCAGATATAGTTTTGCTTCATAGCAGCCCCAGCACCTGCCCCTGGGAGGCCGGCTCCACAAGGACAGGGACTTTACCTGTTGGCTTCCTGGCTGGCATTTCCGGCACCTTGCTCAGTGTCGGGCGCAGAATAGAAATGCCGGCCCTATGAGGTCAGTGCTAATCATACCCCCATTTTTCAGATGTGGAAACAGAGGATCAGAAAGTGGCAGGATCGTCCAAGGCCACCCAGCTAGTCAGTGTGCTTGAGTCATACCTGAGTCCTCCCCGAGGCTGGCTTGCTTTCTGTATTTATTTATTTCTTATTTCTGGTGTATCGAGTTCTCAAATCCTTTCCACAACCCTGTAGGGCAGATGGGCCCTGCTATTATTCCCCTTGTGCAGGTGAAGTCACTGGCTCAGAGAAGTCACTCGCCTCGAAGTTTAGGTACCTGGCAAGTGTCAAAGTCAGGATTTGAACCCCATTCATCGAAGCCCCTTGTCTTTGGCAGCCTTGCAGTCACACTTTGGGGGCATGACCGAGAGCCTGGGGCCTGGGGATCGGGAGCCCTGATCTTGCCTCTCACCTGCTGCCCACGATCACATCTGGGACCCCAGGGCCTGGTCTCTCATTCTGCCCCCACACCAATCATCTCTCATCACTCACCTTCAGCCTACACACTTCCCGCCACATCAGCACCTTTTCCCCAGCTCTTCCTGTCCAGAGGCTTGTCCTTGGACAGAGGCTGAAACGCCACCCTTTGCAGGTGTTATCAGGGGCTGCCCTTCGGTGGCAGGAAGCAGAACTTCAACCCCTCCTTGTCTGGGGCTGTGCTCCAGGAGGAGACGGGGGAAGACCACTTGGAGGACGACCCCTCAGTCCCTCCTTCCTGTCCAGCCCCCCACCCCTCTGCAAGCCCCAGGTCACCTAAGGACATAGGGCCACCTCCAGCCACCTTCTCAACCTGAACACACGGGAGTTTGAAGTCCCCCTGCACATGAGCCAGAATTCAACCCACAGAACCCCAAAAAGTTTAGGGAACCATGCCGATTTATTTTATGTGTCACTTGCCCAGGGCCATGACACGAAGGGTCCCGTCTCTCCATTGGGCCTCCAGCCAGAATGCCTGCCCTGTAGACTTCAGACTTGCCAGTCCCCACAGCCGTGGGAGCCGACTCTTCATCCATATCTGTACCGCCTACATTTGAGTCTATCCTATGGGTTCTGTTTCTCAGGAGACCCCTGCCTGACACTAACACTCAAGTCTCACTCTTCACTTCACAGAGAGGGTGAGGAACTTACCCAGCGTCACCCAGCAGATCAGTAACCGAACTTGTATGATTCAGAAAGCCTCTGGGCTAAGACTCTCGCCCTGCAATGAGAGCCCGGGGTTCCCCTCCCACCCCGCTGCCCTTCAAGCCTCTCGGTGAGGTGGAAGGGGCAGAGATCACGTGTTCTGAAGAAAATCAGCTCCTCACCAGAGGTGGGTGGGCGAGGAATCAGAAATCAAATTTTCAGTGTGAAAATACAGAAATCTAACTGCGCAGCCAATTTTCCATCACACTTAGCAGCTCCATTTGATGTGATAGTTTGCTAATAAAACATGAGCATTACGGTAACATAATATTTTAGGTATCCATTAACTAATACGTAAATATAATGGGACCTTATGGAAATATACTTAAGCTGTCACCAACACCCTAATGTAATATGCATGATTTCCAAGGCTATTTATAACTCCTTGGGTTCACTCTCTCACCAGTGACTTCATTGGCTCCATCCAAAGGGGATCTTGTTTTCTCTCTCAGCCGCTCTCAATACACCCAGCCCCTTGCCGCCCCTCCCCATGGCACGATGTGGGCTTGGCCGACCCCCATCGCCCCACAAGTGCCAGGCATGTGCTTGCCGGGGACAGGGCAGGGGACAGCCTGCTGGCATGCGGCTGGTGATTGGGCAGACATGCATCTCGTGGGTAATAAGACCTAATGAGAGATGGTATGTGTGTGTGTGTATGTGTGAGAGAGAGAGAGAGAGAGAGAGAAGGCAAAGCAGGGAGGCCACTCGGAGGAGGTGACATTGGGCTGAGGAATGGAAGATGAGCAGGGGTTGGCGGGGCCGGACAGGGGACAGGAGGGGACGGAGAAGCATGGTGAGGGGTCAGCGAGTGTGAGGCTCAGGCGTGAAGAATAGGGAACATCCTTCTGGGAACCAAAGGGAGCCCAGATGCTGGGGCAGAGAGTGGTGGGATAATGGGTGGGACTGGGGAGCAGAAGACCAGATGACAGGAAGGCCAGGCTCCTTCAAAGGGCCAGAGCCCTCGCCAAGGCTGTGCAAGGGTCTGACACATTGTTTCTACACCCACACGCTGACACCACCCAGCAATCAGACACCAGCCGAGTGCTGCACAACTCACCTCAAGTCTGACACTGCCACCCCGGGGTTTAAGGGCTCAGTCCCACGAGACTCCAGAACAGCTCTCGAGTGAAGCAATCTGATGTGGGCACTTGGGCACTGGTTGGGGCCAGAAGAAATGATAAGGCCTAAGGGGTACGGGCAGACCACCTACAGGGTCACCTTCAATAGCTAAAAATCGATGTGACTACACTATCTCATTGGATTCCGGAAGCATCTGTCTGAAGGAGGCAAAGGAGAAACGATTGATAATCCCCATTGGTTGGATGAGGCCATTGTGATTTCAACAGGAGACTGGCTTTCTCTTGCCTGGAATGTTTTCTTCTTCTCCTTTTGGCTTCGGTGTGTCTTCTTTGGCCTCAGCACACCCCCTCCAGGTAACCTTGACTTTGCTGAAAGGAATCCTAGATTGTGATAACCGTGAAGATTTGTGGGGCTGTTTGTTACTGCAGCATGACCCCACTTATCCTGACGGATACACATATATGCAACAAGGCTGATTTAAAATGAAAAGCAATGAAGGAAACAACAGCAGAGGACATATAGATACAGCAAAAAGGAGGCCAATGGTCTGCAAATAACTGCCTAGTATTTCGGTGTGTTTACCAGGAGGAAGATTATTTAAAAAGTGGAGGGACAACTAAGAAAGAAAAATATCTTGTAAACTCTGATGCAATATCTCACCCATAGTGTGAGGCCACAGTTAGACCAGTCCCTTAAAAAATATTTTTTAAATTTGTTTAATGTATTCTCAGGTATTTGGCAACTTGTCCCGCCTTTGGCTCATTCTTGGCAGGTGCTAGACAATTTTTTTCAAAAGTATCTCAGAATATAAAACCACACAGCTTCATCTCCTCGGGCTATCTTCCTGTTCCACATTCCATAACACGCTGTGGTTTTGCAAGACGACGGTGCGTGGTGGTCGGTCCCACAACAAGCCCGTGCCTCGCCGATCCCAGCGGCACGCCCGTCGCTCTCATCCAAGCCTTTCTTTCCGCGGGCGCGGTAACGTTTCACTTAATGGTGGGGTCACAGTCTGATCATCCCGAAGACGCGTAAAATGGCAATCAAACCATGTGGGTAGCGCCACCATGCGGAGCACTCCCCTGAAGGGACCTCAGTGGGAACAGCGATGGCCATGCTTGCCAGGCGGTGACAATGGCATCATGACAGCCGCCTGGCTAACAGTCTGAGACGTCCTCGTCTGTGAGATGGGGCCCAGGTGCAGAATGCGAAAACAGACGAAAACAGCCGTCTGAGGAGTGATGAGCTAGGGCAGCGAGTGTTCATGACGCTCGTCTCCGTGGGGGGTTCGTGCTATTTTTATGGCCCGTGCGCGGGTGAGTGTGCATAGCTGGGTGGTGGGGCAGGAAGTGGGGCCCACAGAAGGGAAGGGGTGGGTGTGGGAGGGACTCGGGAGCCTTTGCGAGAAGTGGTTCGCAGCCAGGGGAGAGGCCGCTAGCCTCTTTGGCCCCCACCTCCAGGAAAATATCAGGTCACCTCTTTTTCAAGCCAGCCAGTGGGGATGAGCACCCACTGTATACATGGCACCCTGTGGGAGAAGAGGGTGGGGTGGGCACAGGACTGGTCATGATGTGACCGCTGTCCTCCTGGGCCCCTGGGCAAAGGGGAGGTGACCCCTGCAGAAACAGCAAGGGTGTCTGGTGGACTGCAGTGCTAATGTGGCCAGCAACTCAGGCAAGGGTTTGGGCAAGGGTAGAGAGTCCTCAGGACGCCATCATGGTTCCACCTGGGAGGGCTTCCTGGAGGAGGGGAAATGGGAGCTGAGCTTTCAGACACGGAGGGTTGAAGTGGGGATGCTGAGAAAACGGCATGCTGGGCAGTGGCAACAGGTTGAGCTGAGTAGCCGCAGGTATGAGTTTGGCACAACGAGGTCTTCATAAACGTAACCCCCTGTGGAAAGCTTTAGAACTTGGTCCAGGCCCGAGCCCATGACCTAGCCTAGGCCCTGGCTCCTTTCCAAGCTGTGAGTGTACAGATTCTCCCAGAGACAGACCCAGGGGTGGCTGTTCACCCACAGGCTCCTGTGACTGCTCACTGGGACCATCACACATGCCCATGTGCACACGTCCATGCACTTGCATGAACGTGTGCACATGCATGGACAGGCACTCTGGTGTGTTCACACAGTGCTTCTGCCGCTACTATCTTGAGCAATCATGCATGCACGCTATCTGCACGCTGGTTGGTACGCACGTGTGCCCACCCACATGCATCAACACTCACATGTGCATGCACACAAAGAGACACCCCGTGTACACGCACAGACTCCTGAAGCTGCTTTCTGGGGCAACCACACGCATGTACACAAACAGGTGTTCACATGCAGGCAGGGGTGCACATGGGTATACCTCTGCAGGTGCACACACACATGCACTCCGGGTGAATGTTTTTGCAAAAATAGGAGCGATGAGTCCCCTGCCTGCATCAGTGCCCTTGGTAACCTCCCTCCGCCCACAATGCCTCCGGGCTTAACCATGTGACTTGATGTCAAGGACAAAGTAGCAGGTGCGAGGCAGGTGGAGACTGCACAGTGCTGGGGCGCTCAGGCTTGTTCTCACTGCACCTGCAGCCTGAGGCCACCGCATGGGCAAGAGCCCTGACAAGCTGTCCCCTGACATCAAGTCACCTGCCACCCCAGACATATGAGCAACGCCTCCGTAGGCCACCCCAGCAGAGGCACCAGCAGCCACAGACACGTGAACAGGCTACACCGAGAAGGGCATCGTCCTAGCCAGCCCACGCCTCGTGAGAAACTACAGTTGTTGCCTTAAGCTGCTAAGTTCCAGGGCGCCTTGTTACGCAGCACTAGCTCACTGATACGAGCGGCCCCTTACGGGGACAGTCAGGTGCACACCGCGTGTGCCGTGCGTTGCCTATGCTTACTTGTCTGCAAAGACACAGAAAGGTAAACTCTCCCATGCTTTGGTGACCACACACAGACACGCATGTGTGCAGATGCAAACAGCACACATACACAAACATGCCTACGACACGTGGCACTGCCCCCCCAACATGAGTGTTTGGGCACATTCATGCTTGCTAACTTGGACAAAGGCCTCCCAGGTCAAGCCTGACCACACTCTCCGGACAAATGAGTGGCTCTGGGCCAAGCCCCCACTCTTCCTGGAATCCAGGCAGCCGAGGGGTGACGGCGGCCCCAGAGACAATCACCCTCCAGCCCAGCCAGGACTGACAGACACAGCGGGGTCTGCAGCTTGTCAAACTGACAGTTACGTGCGTGTGGTAGAACAGCAGCTCCTTGAGGGCGAGGTCTGCATCTTGATGACCATTTTGTTCCCAAGCTCCTACCTGGGACTGAGTAGGCCCGGAGTAAATGTCTATGGAAAGAAGATAGAAAGGAAGGGAGGGAGCTTGGGAGCTCGGGGAGAGTGGGGACAGTACAGTGTGGTCCTTGGCCCACGTGGTGTGGGTGTTGGTGGATGGATCCCGCTCTCCGCCCCCAACCCCCCGGGGGAAGACTGATGCGGGCAGGCCTCACCCCCTGAGCTGCAGCTCCGTCTTGGCCGAGGCCCCCCCAGCTCTCCGGCAGATCTGCTCACTTCACTGAGATGACGGATAGCTTTTCCAGCCCCTGCCTGGTCTAGCCCTAAACTCACTCATGCGCTGGTCACTTCAGGGAACATCTGCTGCTCTCTCATTACTCACACGTCCCTTGGTGGAGGCAGCAGGTGCCACCTGGCTGCCTGGTGCTGAGCCTGGGTGGGCTGTGGGCGCCACGTCAGATGAATCACGGGCAACAGGCGGGAGGGGCCCCAAGACCCAGCTACAGCATTGGGAGCGGGGCCAGGCTGAGGCATCACAAGGATTCCAGGGCAGACAGGAACCGGGACTTCTGAGAGGAACGTCCTCTTGTCCATTTATCCTGGTTGAGAAATATTTATTTCAGCCCATTCTGTCCGAGTCAGGAGTCGGCCAGGCAGACGCAGGGCGTTGGAGTTGCGACCCATGGCCCCTGCCCCCATGTGATTCCCTGGCGAGGAAGGTCTTACACCAACTTGCCAATACCCACAAGACTAGAAAATGTGTGAAGTGTCAGGCAGTGGGCACCCAGGTCTGAGCTGTGTTGGTTATTCCAGCTGGAGAGACGTCACTGAAGAGCAGGTGTCTGACCAGGGCTGAACTTGGCTGACCCGAGCCTGAGGCTGGGGGTCCGGGGCATGTTCTAGATGGAAGGGGGATAATCCCAGGGGCCTTGTACCAAGAGCCAGCTGAGGGAGGGAGGCTGCCCTGGACATTTCTCCATCTCCTCCGTGAGCCTCCAAGCATGGCTTCCACTTCACAGGTGAGGAAACGGTCCAGGAGGCGAGGAGCCTGGCTGAGGCTGCTTGTCTTGGAGTGAGGCTTCGCAACAAGGGCTTTCCAGCTCCGGAGGCCGATGCTGCGGGAACCTCCCGCCACGGACCAAACCGCTCTCAAATGAGCAGCTCAGACAGGAGCAATTGTTTATTTTTCTCTCACGGTTTGAGGTTGACTGGCTCCACCTTAGTGGTTCTCGCTTGTATATCTTGAGCAGTTCCTGCCGGACGGTGGTGGGGCTGGGGTGATCAGAAGGGTCCTCAGTCACTTGAGACAGTGGCTGGTTCCCAGGCTGGGGGCTGGGACCGCAAGGACTGCTCAGACATCTCTCTGTGTGGCCTTTCCAGCATGGTGGCTTTAGCATGGTGGCTCAGGGCTCCAAAGATGTTCATCCCAGGAGAGGTTGTCGGGGGCACATGGTCTTGCCTGGGACGTCATCGAGTGGCATTTCTCTCACGCTGTTTCAGCAGGGGCAGACATGAGTGGGGAGTGCAAGGCAGCACAAGAGACTGCGGGACAGGAAGTGTTGTTCCGACTACTTCCTGCCACATCTGGGTCCCGCTGTGCCCGTGAGTCAAGGCCTAGAAGCAGGGAAGGGAGAACAGTGTCTGATCTGGGAAGAGGAGCCAGTGTCCCATTGAGTGTCCCCTGAGAAAGTGAGGGGACGCCCGGTGTGGCCGCGTGGAAGGTGCACACAATGGTCACAAGTCATGACTTAGGTGGCAGAGCTGTCAATAAAGAGGAGGAAAGAGAGGGGAGCGATACAGGAAAGAGGTACAGACTGGGAGCCAGATGGAGAGTGGGGGAGAGATGAGGCGAACCCCAAGTACAATCCAAGGTGTGGCTCCAGGCAGCAAGGCAGGATGTTGGAGGGAGCGCTGCTCTGGGTGGGGGGACTCCGGGGCCATGTTGAATGAAAGGCCCTTGGAAGGCATATGTTAGAACACTGCCCACGGGTGGGTGGAAGTGTGGGTCTCGATCTTGGACCGTGGTGTGGGGCTGAAAAAGCAGGTTTCAGGAACGCGCGGTGGGATCGGAAGCCATAAACATGCTTGAGCCCACCAAGGCCAAAAGAGTAGAGCGTCAAGAGAAGACCAGAGGCTGGGGGCTCCAGTGCGTGGATGGTGCTGCCAAGAAAGAGGGCAGGAGTGACCCGTCCACAGGACAGGCCTCGGGAGACCCTCTGACCCCAGGACGCTAGGAGAACCCGAAGTGGAAGGGCAGGGGCGGACAGCCACCTGCTCAGCCCGAGACCCATCTTCTCCAAGTCTGCTGCAGGGGTCCCCTGAGCCTTTCTTCACGAGGTCCACTTGCCAGTCACGTCTGAAGGTATGAACTCTACCCCTGGCCACTGTGGGAGCCCCACAAGACAGGCCCCGTGTCACAGGCACCTGTGACAGCAGGGGTGGCCTTGACATGCGTAGCTGAGTGGCTGCAGAGAGCGATGATTGATTGGCTGAGAGAAGCAGGTAAATGGGGCCACCCTGGGAGCTGAGGGCCTGGCACCTCCGGGCAGCTGTCTTTCCAAGAGGTCACACAAAGGATCAGTGTCAGAAATGGGCCTGGGAGTGAGCGCCGGTCTGGCCAGCTCCAAGGCCAAGAGCGCCCAGCGGTCTGAGCGAACAGCGGTCTGACTGAGCAGCGGTGGGAAGAGGGAGGCCCGCTCCCCAGGAGGACTGGCGGGGGCCAGCTGGCCTTCCGCACCAAGTGGACACCCCTCCTCCCTGCCGCGAGGCTGCTCTGGGAAGGGCGGCCAGGACAGGCCAGCGCAATCAGAAGCCCAGGCGGGACACGCCACCGATGGCCAGCGGCAGCCCGGGGCCCGCCGAGCGAGGGAGCGCCAGGCTGGCCGAGGCTCCGCCCTTGGCAGCGGTGGCGCCTTGGGGACCTTGCGGCAGGCCGATCTCCTTGCAGACCCTGGGTCCGAGGGCGGAGGGGCGGAAGGGAGACATTGCTGTGGTTTTGCGGCCAAGGAGGGAACATACTTAGGATATTTAGGGGATAGGCAGGGAGCCGGCCCCACTCCCCCCAAGCCTCTGCCTGCCAGCACTCAGCCACGGGGACATGCCATTTGAGAAATGTCTTCATTTTCTCTCAGTCGTTGGCCAGGTTCCCGCCACACTCGTCGAGAGCGGGAAGAGGGGGGCAGGAGAGGGAAGGTAAAGGTCATACCCGGGAGCAAGCAGGATTGGGAGAGCTCCCCGGGCAAAGAAAACACCAGGGGCCTGCCAAAGCTGCCTGCCACTCGCCCGACACCACCCCAGGTGGCTGCGCAAGCCCCCTCCCACCGCCCCACAGGGAGACACATTTCTCCCTGGCCCAAGGCCGACGAGGGCCACCTCGAACCGGGGGCCTGACAGGCGGACTGAGCTCCATCGGTGCAGCCAAGCTAGGCAGCCGGGCTCCAAGGCCGCCAGGCAAGGGCTGAGCTAAGCCGGGCACCTCGCCTGCCAACAGTAAACCTCTCAAGTCAGTCTTTATTTTCACAGACCATGGCTTAGAGGCTGCAGCCACTGCGAGCCCTGGCTTCCCAACCTTATTTGTAATGTTCAAACACCTTGATTTATTGCTTGAGAGCCTCTGACTGGACTCATAGACATGGGAGTGCAGAACGGCCGGGCTGGGAAGGGAAGGGCCAGAGCTGACCTGGTGCGGCTGCCTTAGTGACAGACGGAGGAACTGAGGCCAAGGCGGTGCCTGTGGAGAAATGTAGACACCTAGAAATAAATACACTGTAGATTGATACAAAGGAATCCTGATTTTGGTGGGAGGTCATTGGCTGTGGGGGAAGAAATAGGCTTTAGAGTCCTCTTGTCACTGGAGCGGCGTGACCTTGGAAAAGTTGCCGAACCCCTCTGCACCTCAGCCTCCTGGCCTGTGAAATGGGGACTCAGGTGCCCATCACGGTGTGAGGATAATGCCTTGAAAACTCCCTCCACGGTGACGGGCAATTAAGAGGCGCTCAGCAAACATACCTTCTCTCTCTGCGTACGTCTCTCTCTAGACGTCAGACCGACATGTGTACGTGGTCCTCAGTGGCTGACTTTTAAGAAATTCGAGAACTGAGCATGCCCATGGAGAACAAACTCTGTGTGACTTTGTCATCGGAATGTGGCAAGGCTCCATGGAGACAGTTGGATCGGGGCCTGGGGACAGAACCTTCCTCCGAAGAGGGCCAGCAGACCCGCCGAGGGGGGGCGGGGGGCAGAGGCCCGCTGCGCTGCGGTACCCGAGCCGCCACCTGATCGGGCGGATTCAGTGGTGGACCGCGCTGCCCGGACATCGGAAAGGAGAGACCTGGCCCTGAGTGTGGAACAGGAGATTTGCCTTAAAGATACCCCGGCTGGGGACCGATACGGATCAGCTGGCATTTCGAGTGACTGAAAGGGTGGCAACTGAATACCTGGCCCCTCCTGACCCAGCCCCTGTACCAACGCCATAGATCAATTTCTATTTTTTCCTTTCTTCTGTAAACAGTGGCTCTGGGGCAGCTCTGCCCGGATGGCTTGCCCACGGGCCCCACCCCAGAATCCGCGATCGTCTGTGGCAGATAACGCGGGCTTGAATTCGCACCCGCCCCAACTTTCATTCACGTTGAGCTGCTCTGGTACTTTAGAAATGAAAAAAGAGAAAAGAAAAAAGAGACGAGGTGGAGGGGGGAGGCGGGAAGAGGTATTGATATGAAACATCCCGGCTCAGATTCTGGGCAAACAGCTGCTTTGTGTTTAGAATACGGGGCTTGACTGGGTTTCAAGGCGAACCACAGCCCTGAAGTGAGCCTTTCTTCTCCCTGCCAGCAGGCGCCCACAAACGCCTAAATTTAGAAGCTGGCAATTGCCCTCATTTAGGATTTTAGGGGAAACTCAGGTAAGACAGACTATCTCCCATCAGAAAGGGTTACGAACTCACCCCCTCGACGGCGCTTCCTTGGTGACGGCGGTGGGGGTCTCTGGGGCTTCACCTTTTCCTCAGACACGCAAACGTGGTTTCCACCCTGGAGAGGAAGGTGACAGACGGCACTTGGGAACAGCCCCCCGGCCCCTCCCCTGCCCTCGGGGTCACCTGGAGCGCGTCTGCCAGGCGCCCCCACCGACGTGGGCGCTGTGCGTGTCTGCCACGCGCCTCGTGGCTGAGTGCGGCAGGCTGGGCCTTCCGGCCGGATGCGCGGGGCTTTGCAGGCGACTCCCACAGAGATGCCAACAATCGTATTTTGTAGGAGGCAGTGAGATTGGGAATAAAGACATAGATGAAGGAAGAACAGCAGAGGGAGGAGAAGAAAAAGAGGAAAGGAGAGAGCGTCTGGACCAGGATTCCGCCCAGGCTGTGCCCACTGCGTCGCAGGGGCTGCTGACTTGCTCTGAGGCTGCGCATGGGCCCCTCCCCACTGGACACCAGCCTCCTCGTGGGCACCATGCAGGGGTCTCATGCTCTTGACACATATGTGCTGGGGGACAGAAAAGAGGACCTATAAACCCAGGAAAGGGAAGTGGTGGGGTTGGGGGTGGGGAAGGGAGGCTGATGGTGGCGTGAGATTGGGTAAATGCCTTAACGTCTCCAGTCTTGGTTTCTATATATACATGAACATATATGTGTAATGATCCATATGAGTACTGACGTCCTCCTACCTTCTACGCGTAGAAGACCCCCTGGGAGGGAATCCGGGAATTCTCGGTGCTTGAGAGGGACTGGGTGGATGGTCGCTGTTATGTCATTAATACTGTTACCACCGACCCGCGGGCCTGATTTGGTCGTTCCCTTGCTGATGTCTGACAGTCCAGCCGAGGAGGGTAAGACAGTTGAGAAAAGCCAGCGTATGGTACAAGCTAAGCAGCACAGACCACAAGCACCACAGCGGAGGGGCTGAGTAGGGAGGTCTGCCTGGAAGAGGTGGGAATTGAGGGACAGAGTAACAAGGTGCAGACTCCGCCTCCAGACTTCCTGGGGGGGGGGCAGGGTCCTTAGTCCACCTCTGCTCCTTATAAGCTGTGTGACTTTAAGCCTATTATTTAACCTCTCTCTGCCTCCGTGTCCTCATCTGTAAAATGGGATGGGAATGATCGTCACAGATCATCCCCTCAGAGCGTTGTCCTGGAGATTACAGGAGTGGGTCCGAGGGAATCACTTGGAATCACACTTGTCACAGAGCGAAGACTCAGTTAAGTCAGCTGTTGCTGAGCTAAGGCTGACACTGGGGTGAAAGCTCTAGGGAGGAGCAGCGGGGAGAGAAGGGGACTCCCGGCTGGTGGAAGGTGGGAGCCATTATGTGGAAGGAGAAGACAGTCAGGGTCAATGCCTAGGTCTGGTTCGTGGGAGCAAGGTGTTGGCCCTGGGGGGTGAGCAAGAAACTAAGGGGGAGAAGAAAGCCAGCGTCAGACCCAAGAGCCCTCCCTGCCAGCCCAGAAGTCGGGGCTTGACCTCACACGGGGTCACTGGTCACAGAAGGTTCCTGGGCAGAGGCTTGTGAAATGCAAGGGTTGTCCCGGATCGATCTCGTGGCAGCGTAGAGGACAGACGCTGCGAGGGAGGGAAGCCATGGAAGGCCAGGGGCCGGGTAGGCGGCCACCTCCTCCTTCCAGGTGTCAACTGGGGAGGGCAAATTTGTGCCACCGCCCCCTCTTGCTGTGTCCCTGGCAGACACCGCTAATTCAGCGTGGCCGCCTTCCCCACGGAGGCCAGCTGTAGCCTTGAAGGTTTTCCTTACCCTGTACTTCAGGCAGACAGAGCTGGGACTAGAGAGGAAACCCGCTGGCTGAGGAGTGCCAAGCGGGCCCTGGATGAGGAGGGTAAAGAAGAGGGAGGTCTCGGGGATGTCTTAACGTTCCAGAGGAGCGAGGAAAAGCATTCGGCATTGTTCGCAGCAGCAGAGGCCGGCTGTGGGGGGGTGCAGAGGCCGCAATTTGGGTTAAGAGGAGGTGGCCTGGGGACGGGCCGCGTGGGAGGCTTGTGCAGACACCTGAGAGGAAGCATTCAATCCGAGCTTGGAGATGTGGGTCTGGACGCCATTGGAGGCTGGAGCTGGGAACACGGACTTGGACACCTGCCACAGGGAGGTGACAGCTGACACTGTTGGGACGGATGATCTTTCGGAGTGAGAGAGAGTGGGAGCAGAGCAGAGGGCTGAGGCCCAGTTCAAGCGGAAACTCAGTTAAATATCAAATCTCAAAACTGTCACAGCAAGAGAACTGGAAGCAAACGGTCAGCAGGTAGGAAGAGAAGGCGTCTCGTTATGTCACGTGGGCCGGGGGTGGAGGCGATTCAAGCAGCAGGAGTGGTCAGCCGGTCAGCACAGCAGAGGCACTGCGGCCAGGCCTGGAGCTGCATTCTGGGTCCTGGGACCCCGGCCACTGTGACCCCGTGGGCCCAAGGACTTGTCACAGAGAGAACACTCAATGCCCGCATCGTATCAAAGCGAATCAAACCCGCCCACAGCCCACATAGACCATAATTTTTATATAACTATGCACAAATTGAGTTGGCTTACAGTGGAGTCATTGACATAATATTATGGTTTGCAGACATTTAAACATATATTAATTTCAGTTTTGTGGTTTTTCTTTCATATGTCGGAGCCAGAAATTTATTTTCCATTCTCAGATATTTTCACAGGCCCCTGAGAAGCATATTATAAAGCTTAGATATTTTACTTGTAGTGCCAAATGTCTTAAACAGCCCAGCGTGAGTCTCAAGTGGTGGGGCTGGGAGGTGGGGGGTGCGGGGTCTGACGGGGACCGTCCCGTAATCTGGGTACATTTGCTTCATCAGATGTCCCCGCCTGGCTGGCTTCCACCTGCCTCACAGCCACCTGCCTGGACAAGAGCAGGCATCAGAGTGAGGCCACCACATTAAACAGCCCCTATGGGGCAGGCACCGACCAGCCAGGATGGCTACTGGCCGTGCGTTAGAGTAGGGTCCCGAAGGTACCGGGGGCTGGTCTTCAGTGTCTGGCTGTGGGGGTGTTGTGGGGGTCCCCAAGAAGGGACTGGGGCAGCCAGGATGCCTCAGAAGTGACAGCTGCGTCTCAGCCGTGTATTTAGTGAGCTGCCGAGACTCAGCTCGGGTTATATGTGCGGCCACGTCTCGCGGAGGCCCTGGGTTAGTGCCCAGGCTTCCGCTCAGAGTAGCAGAATCTCAGAATGGCTAACACCGCGACGTGGGCCATTGGCGTGGGTACCGGGTATCGCTGAGGGCGGTGGCGGGTCCATTCACTGAGGGCAAAGTGCTCCATCCGGAGGGGACACGGCCAACCAAGCTCAGAAAGAAACCTGTGTCCAGATGGGCGTCCACCTGGCGAAGGGGCCAGGAGGGTCGCGGGCTCGCGGGCAGCCCCAGAGCCGGTCCCTCCCTCCGCCCAGGCCAGGGGTCTCCATCCTTCTCCATCCCAACCGGAGCAGGCCGGCAGAGCCACGTTGCAAAGTCTAAGTACTTTTTAAACACTGCAATTTAGTGCAATTATTCAAAAGTAAACAATCTGCTCTGTCAATTAAACATTATTTAGCTTGCACGTCTCCCGATGCATCCCAGGCCGTTCAGAGCACGCGCGCCGATTGGGCCTGGGGCCTGGCTGCCGGCTGGCAGAGGAGCCCTGGGACCTGCAGTTCCACGGCCGGAGCCTCGAGACGCTTCCGCACGGGTCCCTGCTGGTCTAGGACGACATGCGGCAAGAGCCAGGGCGTCCCCAGCCGTATCAAGGGGCAGCTTTGTGGCCTGTCCGTTTGGGCCCCTCCTTTTTGCTCCATCCGCTCGGTCCCTCTTCCCCCACCATATCAGAACGAGAGGGTATTTGTTTTTTGTTAATTTTAGAATTGTTTAATTGAATTTATTGGGATGACATTGGTTAATAAAATTACCTACGTTTCGGGAGTACCGTTCTATAATCCATCACGTGTACGTTGTGTGGTGTGCTCACCACCCCAAGTCAGGTCTCCGTCCATCACCACTGACCCCCCTTTACCCTCTGCTCCCTCCCCCACCCCCCTTCCCTCTGGTCATCACCACACTGCTGTCCGGGTCTGTGAGCATTTATTTATGTGTTTTTCTTAATCCCTCACCTTTCTCACCCAGCCCCCCAAAACCCCTGCCCCTCTGACAGCTGTCAGTCTGTTCTCTGTATCTATGAGCCTGTTTCTATTTTGTTTGTGCGTTTATTTTGTTCATTAGATCACACGTATGAGTGAAAGGATATGGCACTCTTCTTTCTCCGGCTGGCTTATTTCACTGAGGTTAATGCTCTCCGGGTCCATCCGTGGTGTTGCAAAGGGTAAGATTTCCTTTTCACGGCCAAGTAGTATTCCATGGTGGAAACGTACCGTTGCTTTTTTAATCTACTCACTTCCTGACGGGCTGTTTCCAGATCTTGGCGATCGTAAGTAACGCTGCTATGACCCTAGGAGGGCATCCATTCTTTTGAATTGGTGTCTTGCGATTCTTCAGATACATTCCCAGAATTGAAGTGGAATCGCTGGGTCATAAGGCAGGCCTGTTTTTAAATTTTTGAGGAAATTCCCTACTGCTTTCCACAGTGGCTGCACCAGGCTGTGCTCCCACCAACAGTGCACAGGGGCCCCGTGATTTCGTTCCAGGCCAGTGAATCCCAGCGGGCAGAGCTCGCAGCCTTTCCTTCGTTTTTACATCCATCTGTGTTTCACGAACATTTCACCCATGTGTTTCCCGTCCGTTGGCACTTAACCCCTCCAGCTATGATTTCCGAGAACTGTTTGATGTTCAGAGACCCAGGCCAGCATTTACTAGAGACTGCTGCTCCAGCCCTCAGCACGTCAACCCTCCAGGAGACGCACACCGGGGCCTCCGAGGGAGCCGATGGTCTTGAGTCTGGAACGTAGGACCGTGGGAGTCGCAGAGGCCCGAGATGCTTGCCTGGGGATTCAAAGGCCAAGGCAGTGCCCCAGGTGTGGGACTGGCATGGGGGCACATTGGCTTCCACCTGCCTAGGACGCGCGCTCCGCACACAGCCCCGCCCGCGTCCTGGCCACAGCTCACATTCACGTGTGTTCTCAGCCTTTGGGAATCTTTCTGCTCTCGACCTCAGCTGTCTCTGTGGTACGTTTTCAAGACCCCGTCTTGCTCCAAATCATCTCTGGCCAATTGACATGGCTTTACAAGGCAGCATTTGCTGACAGAGGCCCTAACGCTAATCAATAACCGTGTCCCTTTATAAAGGGTATCGCAGTCTATAAAGTGGCATGTCTCATCTTTCACTGACTCTTTAAGAGGGGGCAGAACGGACCTGCCTGCCTCCGTGTGACTGCCGGGGAAACTGAGGCTCCAAAGCCTAGAGCCCAGACTTGAATTCAAGTCTCCTGGGACCAGCTGGGGTCCCCTCCCCCTTCCATACCTTTCACCAACAGCTTCACTTCTACGCTGTTCTTTTATAGAAAAAAAGTTACTCTCCTCAGCCCTCCTCATTATCACGAGCATTATCACATTTCTATATGCAGGAATTTGTCACCTGCGCAATGGCGTTCCCACACTAATGGTCATAAAGGGTAAACAGAAGTTTCTACCTGCTGTCCCCAACCTGTGTGTCCAGGTGTGCATGGAGCCCGGAAGGGGGCATTTAATGGTGTCAGACAGACTACGCTCAAATTCACGTTCCTCATCATGGGGGAAAGCAGCTGGCTGCTCAGATCCGAATAAGGAAGATCCTCTTGGTAGAAGGAGCTCGGTGCTTCTCTTAGCCCGGCGTTGCTGAGAACACAGTCCCAGGTGGGCTCTGGATGGAGCCCAGTCACCTTCACAGTGTTGCTGCCAAGAAGGTCATTTCTCAATGACGGCTTAACACGGCCTGTCTCTCACCTCTTCGTAGGGTGCTTTGTTCTCTGTAAACAGTAGACGGGATTCTTTCCTGTTATCCCACTAAACTTTTGTGAGTTTGTTTTGCATCTGGAAAATGGGAACCATAACCTCAAAGGAGCTGGTGAAGTAGAAATGCTTTGAGAACGTTAAGTGCTCTGGAGGTGGAGCGGGCAGTAACCCTCCAGGGGTGCGGCCTCCAGGAAGCTGCCCCCCTGTGGTCTGACCCCACAGCAGCCCTCCCTGGGAAGTCAACATGAAGGCAAGTCGAGATCTTCCCATTGGAGAGATGGGGACACGGAGGCTCTTGTATTCCTGCACAGCGCTTGCTGCTAGAAAACACCCCCACATATTAAAACTGGGGGGTGTTTAAGTGGAGAGCAGTCAATGTCCAAATGTCATAAGACCGCCTGGAGCACTTAACTTATTCTTTGCACAGATGTTTATGAGTCCCTAATTTGTCAGGGATAAGAAAGGGACCACGGCAGATATGGGGGACTTGGTCTGGGGGAGCCGGCATCTCAGCGAGGCTGGCAGACAAACAGGAGGTTAGGGAAAGCTTCATCTCTGAGGCCTGAGACATGAGCCCCGGCACGGTTAGGAAATGGGGCACGGGGACAGGAGGTAAGAGCAAAAATGCATTGTCCCCCATCTCTACCCACAGTGAAAATGGTTCAGAAACATAAATGACTGTAGGTTCCTATCTTATTCATGCTACACGTCCATCGTGGTTGGCGGCAGGTCCGTGTTCCCCCCGGGGGCCCACGGGCATCCCGACGGCTGGAGCTTTTCCGCCACGCCCCTGCTGCTGACACAGAATCAGAAAGGAAGGAGATAGCCCTGGGGCAGCGACCTTCGCCCCGCGTGTCCCCAGCATTTTTACCACATGCACACATGTTTTTACAACATACACTACCTGACCACTTAGTCAGGGCCTCGAACCGCTTTCCCTCAGATGGCCAAACAAAAACCTGTGAGGAACGCGTGTATGCGTGCCAGGAGAGGAGGAAAGTGGAGAATCGCTGCCCTAGAAGGTGTCCCGCTGCCAGTGACGCGAGTAACCAGGCAGGGAGGCTCCGCATGGGCACTAGCAACTCATGGGCTGGCCCTGGTCACATGGTCCCACTCACCGCCGCAGGGTCGGGCATGGCTGGAAGCACAGTCCTGCTCATTCTACCTGGAGCCCAGCAACAGCTTCAAGGACTAACTATGACTCCCAAAGGCTACCAAGAGACCCTCTTAGGAAGTGCCGTTCTTCTCTTCCCGTTTGGAGGTCAAAGCCAAGCTTGGTCAGAGCATCCATGACTGCCTGTCACTGAGGACTTCCTGCCCAGCTCAGCGTCCTCCTTATTCCAGAGTCCTCATAGGCACAGGAAGGAGGAGATGTGACGGAGCTGGGCAATGTTGTGCTTTGAGGGTCGAGCCTGTGTGCGGCCGCGCGGGTGTGACGTGGGGGTGCCTGGTGGCTGTGGTTTCCCCGGAGCTTCCTTTTCCCTCGAATGCTGGCTTCGTCCCTGCCTATCGGAACTTGATAAGGCCTTGGAAAAAGTGACCGTGTGGCTGGGGACCGGACGGGAGGCCTGGGGTGCTGGGAATTTTCCTACCGTCACGGGAAAGGTCTGTCTTGTGTCTCCCCACGTCTCTTCTGCGCCCCCGGATGCAGGAGCCCATGAGTTTTCTCCAACTGCTGCTGTTGCACAGAAATTGATGAATGAGCTCAGGCGTGCCGGTGGTCATGCGAAACAGCAGCGGAGGTACCGGCCCTCCATCCCCAGCTCCGGGTCAGAGCAGACGGTGGGGCGCTGAGTCGGGGGAGAGAGGCCTTCTTCATTTTTTTTTTTGCGTGGACTTCCTCATGGCTCCCTTCCTGCCCAGGTCGGGCTCCGCCCGGGGAGGGCACAGCCTCTGGCTGGACGACTCAGGGCCGGGACCTTGATCTGCAACAGTGAAAGCCCATTAGCCAATACTTGTCAAGGATTTTGGGAGGAATCCTAAGAAATGGAGAGGCAACAAAAGTGTTTAAATGAAGCTTTGGTGAGTTTGAAGTGCGTAGGAAGGTGACTTTATGAAGGGGACTCCAAAGATGGGCGAGAGACGTGGCTCCAAGCCAATTCTTCCCAGAGCCAGTGAGGGGCTGTTACCCACCCTGCATGTGTGTGACAATAAACGGTGGCAAAGGGCCCTTGAACCTGAAGCTCCTAAGACCAGTCACCTGCCCGGGGAGCCCCACTGGGTCAGAGAGTCCAAGCTTCCTCCACACTGGGCGCCTGTTTATGAAGTGGTCTGTGGAAGGCCACTGCTGGCCCGCAGGGGCCCTGGTGGGAACTTGGAAAGGATGTCCGCTCTGCGGAAAGCAACTTCTGAGCTCTCAGCTGCGGCGGGCTGGCGCTGGGCAGGGTGTCGGCCCCACTCCCTGCCTTGGCCGGGTGCCTGGGGGCAACTGATTTCCTTCTCAAGTCTGAGCACAGGCTCTGCTCTCTCTTCCAAAGAGAGACCTCCCCTCGCCCCCTGCACTGCCTCCCCTCGTGGTCCTATGAACTTGGTTGCTTAAAGCCAGGCTACTGCTCTCTCTGCCCCCCTGCCCCACACCCCAGCCCCTCTACTTGCCCTGCTCCTGCCCCCCTTCAGTCCCCTGACACCCGCAGAGGAGCCTCAGCCCCTCGCTCTTTGCTCTCTTAGCTCCTGGAATGTCCCCCTGTTCCCGGGGAACGGGGATCCTATCTCCCCAGTGTCCCGCTGGGACTCCAGGCCCTGAGACAGTAGGAATTTGATAAAATGGCTGAATTAGTGAGTGAAAAAAGGAATGAAGTCTAAACTCATTTGCGTTTTATCTTGAGAGAGCTTGCTCGTCCCAGGTTATCCGTAGAGGTCGGGACGGCTTCCCTTCCCCAGCCGGAATCTCCCGAGGCATTAGGAGAGACGGCGCTACCTCCCCCGTCAGATGCGTATCCCTGGGGTGAGGACTTGGTCTTCTCCTCTTCTCTGCAGATAGGTGTCCAGGAAGCCCTCATCCCCCGTGCACATGGACTAGACGTGACCCGCCGTCAGTGGGGGTTTGAGCTCCTGTTCACAGGACGGCCTGGAGCGCGCTTGGGGGCAAGTGGTCTGGATTCTAATCCTGCTGCTCTGTGTCCTCGCTGTGCCCTCTGGTCTCGTCGCCTGGGGTGTAAAATGGGGATCATAATACAAGAGTACCAACTGATGGGGGCGGGGGGGCGAGGATTAAATGAGGTAATGAATGTGAGCAGGTTAGACTGGGGCCGCCACCTCCTAAGCAGTCAATAGATGGTCGCTCTGATCTTGATAATGACATTAGACATGACTCCTCATGGTTCCACAGGTCCCGCTGGCCGGGTGCAGAGGGGCTGGGGAGGGTGTGCTGGGGGCACCCCAGAGACAGTGGAGCGGACCCTCTCAGCGTTTCAGAGAAGCCCCTCAGAGGGCCCTCCATGGAAGGGGTGCCTTCAACATTGATTTATTCATCGCCTGCGCTTATCAAACACCACCGTGTGCAAAGCTCTGGGGGTGCAGACGAGACGGAGCCCCTGCCCCCGGGAAGCTCACACCCCAGCAGGCCTACTGATGGAGCCCACACCCCCGTCCCCAACTGAAACATTCACACCCAGAAGCAGGCGAAGAAGGCCCTTCGTGGCTTGGCTCTACGGCCGGCCCTCTGTGGCCTCTTTCTTCGCTCTTTGTAACCAGACTGCCCTCCCGCTGCCGGGCTCTGGCTTGTCTCTGAGATGCCTTCTCTGCTGCGCCTGCTCCTAGTGGGACGGTCCCCTCCCCCACTGTCCTAGCCCTGTCTACCTCTTCCCTGCACCCCGGCTTTCTACCCTCCAGGGTTACCTCCAGGAAGCCTCTAGGACCACCCCGCATCCGCCTCCTCCTCCATGCCCCGCACACCCCTGACTTGTCCCTAACTCAGTACTCATCACCGTCACATCTCAAATGCCATCTGTCTGCACACGGGACTGAAGTCTCTGCGAGGACAAGACTGCACCTGATAACGCTGTTCCTCCGTTCCTGGGCCCTCGAAGTCTAGCCTAGTGTGTGGCCTGTGTTCCAAGTTCACGAACAGACACACCGATTCCGTAAGTCTGCTGCGGTGAGAGAGCTTGGGGGGAATTCTCAGGGAAACGAGGGGCTCCAGACCTTTAGGAAGGCGACCTGGGAACCGCTGTGTCCCAAAGGCCTCTGTTCTCTTAAAGAAACACCAAGGCACCAGAAAAGAACTGCACTGCTTTCCGGATGGACCCCTGGCGAGGACAACTGTCCGGCCCCGTCGGGGACAGGCACCGGGTCCTCCAGGCTGAGCCAATGGCATCGCCTTCCAGGGGAGCTCCATGGCCCCGGGACCAGGCCGACAGGCCGATCCTCTCTTCCAGCCGCACCTGCCACCCACCCCGGGACTGCTTCCCTCCTGATTCACACGACCCGGCTCCTGCAGCTTCCTGAGCGAGCTCTCCGGGGGCAGCCAGCCATTGGAACGGCAGTGTTTCGTGTTTCCTAAAGCCTGTTCCCTCGATGTCCGCCCCAGGGTGACATTGTGTGGGGGCAGGGGGAGCCAAACAGCAGTCCCAGGACTTAATCCCAATGAAAGAATTGACCTATGAGTGTGACCTTCACAAAATATGATAACAACATGTAAGTTCCCAATAGTCAGGGATGTCATAAATGACCGGGGTGGCCTCCGTGCGGAGACGAACATCCATGTACAAGGGCAGGAACGCGCCAGCCGTGAGCTCACGGCCGGAGAGAAAGGGCACCCGCTCCTCGGCCTCCCTCCTTCCAGACAAAGGCTTTCTCAGCCTGCCCTTCCCCGCCCGGAGGTCCCTGGCCACTTGTCCCATCAGTAACACTTCACAGAGCCTTCCGTCCTAACAAATAATTAGCTAAAATTGAACCAGGGATTTCTTACATGCATGTCATAGGTCTGATATGAATAATGAGGCAGGAGGTTAACGGTGGGTCAGAGACAGTCCCCCATCTTCCAGCTTATTTATTCAGCGAAATGAGAAATTGATCACATTATTGCGTAGAGGGGAAGCCTGATTCATAGCAATCAGCTCAGAATTGGCAGTTTTGACTGTAGGCAATTTGGGGACATTACTTATGCCTGAATAGGCCAGGAAGGTCATTTATAGCTTGTTAACACCTTCCCGACCTCCTCCTCAGCCAGATCTTACTCTGCAGCCCACTGTGCCCCATACCTGGGCCAAATGAAAAACCATAGATCGGGGAGAATGACGCCTCTTATAATATTAAAAACACCATGGCAGCTGGTCTGGAGAGGGCTTCTTACAAGGTGTGTGTGTCAGAATGTGGTCGGCTTATCCGTCCACCTGCCCATGCATCCATCCATCGTCCATCCGACTGCCCATCTGTCTTGCTTACACGTGTGTAAGTCAGCCATCAGCCCATTCCATGGACACCGGTTGCTCATGTAGGAACTAAAGGCACCATTGGCAACTCCAGGATGCTTGGCCAAGGACGGTGACAGCCTGTACAGGAGGGAGGGGTGTGGGCTTTTCTCTGGGGACATGGCACACTTCCTGGCCACGGGGCAATGCTCAGTAAAAATGGGATGAGGGGAGACTCCAGAGGAGATGCGGGCAAATGTGGGCCCGCTGACGTGACTGAGCGTCCGTCCCCAGCCACACAGCAGTGACCAGCCATCGACAACAGGGACTCCGCCCTGGCCACTGTGGCTCTGTTGGTTGAAGCATTGTCCCATAACTAAAAGGGTTAGGGTTCAAATCCCGGTCAGGGCCCATGCCTGGTTTTGAGGTTTGATCCCCAATCTGGGTGCATATGGGAGGCAACCAACTGATGTTTTCCACTCATATCAATGTTTCTCTCGTGCGCTTCCTGCCTTCTTTCCTCTTTCTCTAAAACCAATGGAAAAAAAGTCCTCAGGTGAGGATTAAAAAAAAAGGGGGGGGGGAACTTTGGAATCAGAGTGTGAGCCTCAGTTTCCTCATCTGCAAAGTGGGGACACATCATTGAATGTACTCCAGGCAATATATAAAATGCTCAGAAGTGGTGCCTGGTACATCCTAGATGTTCAATGAATGACAGCTGTCACTGTCATTGTCAGGGTCATTATGACATCTTTGTCTGCTTGGAGAAATGCTTTTCCCAGAGCCCCACGAGGAGGACGGGAGGGAAGCGTGGTGTTCTTGCTACCTGTTGCCACCTGACCCCCCAACACAAACCTTAGTGGCTTGAAGCGACAATGGCCATTCATTGTTTTTCATGTTCTGTGGCCTGCCTGGGCCCAGCCGGGCATTTATTTCTGCGGGTCTCACTTGGGGTCTCTCATGCAACCGCTGCCTGGTGGCATCTGGGGCAACAGTCTGTCTGCAGACTCAGCTGGGATGAGAGGACAGCGGGGTCCCTCTGCACCCCATGTGCACACTCTCAGGGCGTCTCCTCTCTGCGAGGCCAGCTCAGGGGCAAACAGAGCTATGAGCTCTGGCAGGGCCAGCAGCCCACCGTCTCTTGTGGCCGGCACGGAAGGCTGTCCCGATATACCGGCAGGACTTCACAGCGGGGTCTCATCCTTCACATCATGAGACACGGCCCCGTCCGGCAGCGTTCTAGCAGGGCAGGTGCGGTCCGGCCTGTGTTCTCAGCATCAGCATCCATTCAGTCACCTCCACGCACAGGCCATGATGCTCTGTCAGGGCTCACATTCAGCGTTCTTGGTGGAGGCTCTGAGACTCTTTTCTTTTTTGCCCTCAAGGGAAGAATCATCCTTTTTTTCTAATTTCCAGTTGTCTTGAAGCCAGACCCCACTCTGCCGTAAGGAACAGACTCACAGCCCACAGCCCCACAAACAAATGCGGGGCTTTGGACCGAGACGTGGGCGGAGGGGTATCGAGGCTGTTGGTGGTCTCTGCCTTTCCCCGTCACACACACACTCACACTCATCCCCACCCTCTTTCCAGCCCTTTCTCCCTCTGCCCTTAGAATAAACAAAACTCTTTCATTCCGGGGCCTGGAAGATTCCATAATGAGTTGAGCCTCTTAACAGTCGATTTTAATAAAACTCAGCTCCCTGGCCGTATAGAGACCATAAAACATGCAGGTTCCAGCAATAATATGTTTAGTAGCCCTGCTTGATAAAGTGGAAATGTTTGCATGTTTCAAATTATGAGCAATTTAAAGTAGGAAGCTAGCAAGCCAGTTTTGGGGTTATGAAGCTTGACATTGTAAAGCCTTAAGAGAACCCACACTTCAAAGTCTCCCGGTCTGAAATATGTCCTGTACGCTATTCCGGAGGACCAGCCGGGATAAGCCTGCTGCTGCCGAGCTGGGGGGGACCACCGCATGATTCGGCGCAGTGTGTGTGTCGGTCCTTCTAAACACATGAGACCTTTTCTTCAGGGAGTTGTGTCCCCCAGAAAGGCACTGCCTGACGCAGCCCCCACCCTCTCCAGACACGTCCACCCCGAGGCGCCCAGGAGCTCAGCAGATTTTCAACGTCACCAAAGCAGATGCTGAGCGTTACAGGGAAGGGCTGAGCTGCTGCCCGTGGTCGGATCCTGGTGGCAGTTTCCAACCAGCTTTATCTGAACCTCTCTGCTTTGGTTTATTTTATGTTGGACTTCGTGCAGCCTTTCATAGAAACACAAGGTTTTCGCCCCGTTCTCGTTGGTCCAGCCGCGCCGACCTCCGTTCTGGCCCCCGGGCTCACCAAACTCATGCCCACTAAAGAGCCTCCACTTCAGGGCTGCTGTTCCCTCTGCCTGGAAACTGCTCTCCCGTTTCTCAGTGTGGTTTTCTCCCTGTCTCTCCATTTTCAGTTGAACTCTTGCCTTCTTGGAGAGGCCTCTGCTGATCTTCCCAGGCCTCTGCGTTTTTTTCTCATGTTTCCTTGGTTTTCCTCTTTCTGGGCACTTATCACAGCCTTTTAATGATTTTTGTTTGTTTGTTTATTTATTCACTGACTGGTTTACTATCCATCTTCCCCCGCGGTATGTCAGTTCCACATTGTCTCTCTTGCTCAGCACCAGGTGGCACATGGTAAGTGCTCAATAAATGTGTCTTGGTTGAATGGATGGACAGACAGATGGATGGGTGGATCATGAATGGATGGATGGGTGGGTAGATGAATGGATGAGCAGGTAGGTAGATGGACTGATGAATACACGGATGGATGGATGGATGGATGAGTGTGAATGAGTGAATGAATGGGTGGATGAATGGATGGTAGGTGGATGGAGGAGCAGGTGAGGAGATGGATGGGCAGGTGGGTGGGTGGGTGGAGGGATGAGGAGGCCTATGGATGGGTGAATGGATGGATGATGGATGGATGGATTGATGGATGGATGATGGATGGATGGGTGGGTGGATTAGTGACCTATAAGCATTCTTCAAAGTCTGAGACTTCAGAGTTCCGAGTCCTTAGAGGATAAGACAGTAGGTGAGGTGAACAGAGTTCGCACAGGTAAGCACACTGACTTGCACTGTTGCTGGCTTTCGCAATGACAGGAAAGCACATGAGCTCGAGGGGTCCCTTTTGGGAAGAGGGGTTGCCAGCTAGGAAAATGACTCCACCTGCCCCTTTAACATCCCACTCCCTTCTTCAGTTATTTTCCCAAGATCCAAGGTGGGAGATACAATTTCTATACCTTTAAAAAAATCCCATAATTGCACCCCCCTGGATCCTCCGGCCCCAGGCAGCACCCCCGGGCACGCAGGAACAAAGGCAAGCCTGTTCTTGGCTAGACGGCCGGGCCAGGCCCAGCCACCGTGTGGTATGCGACCCTGCTCGGCTGGCTGAATTCTTCAGCTGATAAGAGAGCTGCGTCTCTGGCTGAGAGGGACCGTGCCATTTGGGGTGAGGAGACCTCCCTGTGGTCCCTTCTGTCCCTGCCCCTCTAGCAAGGCACTGCATCTCCCCCAGGGTCTTGTCTCCCCCAGGTTGCATTCCAGTTGGCCGGTGGCATCCAGGGTGTGCCTCTCTCCCTGGGTATCACTTGACAGCTGAGCTGGGCCCGCTAGAACTGCAGATGCCTCCCTCAAAGGGCTTGGGCAGGGAGTCACATGGTATAGCATCAGGAAGCCCTGCCCAGAAGGGGGTCATGAACATGGGCGCTCTCTTCCTGGGCCTAATGCCTGTTGCTACAGCTTTCAACCAACAGGCTCGCTGGGACCCCTGCGTCTTGCCAATCAGAACCCTTTGATTCAGAATAGGGTTGCCCGGGGCCACTGTGCAGATGCGCTGGTTATGTTTTCTCCCTTCCAGGGGGCGTCGGGCACAGGGCACAGCGTGAGTGGCATCTCCCGGGGTTTGTGCAGCATGGTCGCCCTGGGGAGTCTTCTGCAGAGATCTATTTCAGGGACCAGGAGAGCGGGGCCCTGCGCGATGCGACCTGCACCTACCCCCACTGGGAAGGGTTAGGGTCACCGTGCCTCGGGCCGCTGCATTTGCGTTGTTGGTTGGCAGAATATTCCTACTGTCAGTTCAACAAAAAGGGTGATGATCACAGTGGAGCTTAACAAAGGAAGCGCTATCGGGCAATTAGGAAGCCCAGGTCAGCAAGGCTGGGGGGACATTTATCATGTTGGGAACAGCATGTTCATTTGCATGTGACGAATGTTGGCGTGTGAGGGCCTGGGAAGCTCCGGAAGACACCGGCTCTGCTCTCTCTGCCCCCGCAGAGTCCAGACCCTCTTGCCCTCTGCTCTGGGGTCTCGGAAGCAAGGGCTCAGGAAAGACACAGCTGTGTTTGGTATGGAGGAGGGAAAGCGGGGTGCTCTGAGCCTGGGATGTGGGATGTCACTGCCAAGGAGAAAGAAGGTGGGGAAAGAGAGTTACAGAGAAAAGCAGGAGTTTTGTTTAAAATCCAGAGAGAAGAGCTTCAAGGAGTGGCTTTGAAATCTATCCGGCAGGAGGACAGGGTCTGTATGACATGGAACTGGGGGCTGCGGGGAGTTGCCTGCTCTGCCGGGGGCTGCTTTTTATGAATAAACACTCGCCTTCACTGCCTTGGAGTCAGAGGACAGCAGAGGCGACTTTTCCAATCAAGGGGCCATGGCAGCCTCCCCAGGCCCCTCAGCTTAGCGGCCATTGTCTGGGTGGGCAGCCAGGCCTGCCTGGGGCGACAGGCCCAGAGCCCCGTAAGGGGTTTAGGCAGCTCCTTTCCCTCTGATTTCTTTGTTAGGAACCTGCCTTGGCAGACTCACAGGTATTTGCTTCAGAAGACCAGTGTTTAGGGGGGAACCCACAACTGTGACCTTCTCAATGGCCCCCTCGCCTCCCCAGGGTCTCTGAGCCGGGCCAGAGCGGAAGGCGGGCGTGGATGTGAGTAGTCATCGACTGGGGTGAAGTGCTGGCCAGCGCTTGGGGACAGCAGCATGTGCCTGTCATCTTGGCACGAGCCCCTCCCTCTGTTTCCCCCCTCCTGGCTCTCGCGCCGTCCCCACGGGCCTCCCCTCTGCTGACCTTCTCCTGCTCCCCAGCCCTCAGCATTCCCGATGGCACAGGCACTGAGAGCCGGAGGGTAGGAAACAGCCCGTGGGAGGCTGCATGTGTGGGCACCGCTGGGTGCCAGGCGCCCTGTGCTTGCCGTGCCCTTCACGTGCCACGCCTTTACACAAATCAACTCACGGAGCCCTCGTAAGAACACAGAAGAGGAAAGTGCTATTTTCCCTCCCATCTCACAGCCGAGGAAACGGAGACAAAGTGAAGTCGCTTTCCCGAGTCACAGCGCGAGTCCAGGACAGAGCTGGGGTTTGAGTCTGGGCTAGGTGACGTCACAGCCTCCACTCTCAGCCTGTCCTACAGAATCGGCCCCCGCCGTGGAGTCGGAGTTCGAGATGCGCATTCTTTACGGGGTCACCTTGGTCACATCCTTGAGCTCTTTGAATCTGTTTTCTTCCTCCATAAAATAGGACCATACTTGCTTATCCAGATTGTTGCAAATGAGACGATACAGGCACCTTCCCCGATACATAACCAGCGCTCAGTACATGCCGGTGTCTTTTATCTTCTCCCCGCTGCAGAAAACATGCAGTAAGGGTACTGAGCTTCCAGAGTAAGTCTTGGTGGCAGCTGGCCTCAAACGGAATGCCTGGGATGTAAGGCAGTGACCCCTACTGGGGAAGTTTTGCATTGCAACCCGGCTCTATGACCACTGTAAATACGTAGCTCCCGGGTCAAAGAGTAAATATTTTCGGCTCTGCAGAACCTACAGTCTCTGTTACAGATGCGCACCTTTGCTGTTGTAGCGTGAAAGCAGCTAAAGATGACGTGGAAATGAATGAGCATGCGTATGTTCCAATAAAACTTTATTCATGAAGACGATCGGTGGGCCAGCGTTAGCCCCCTGTCTATAATTTGCTGACCTCTGCTCGAGGATAGGATTGTAGAGATGCTGCTGGCAGACCCTCTTATCCTACAGGACAGAAAACGGCTTAGAGGGTAAAAGTAAAGACAAGGCGAGAGCTTTTATAAGCAGTGAGAAGTGCTGCCTAAGCATCCTTAAAGAATCTGGTATCCAGCATGCCATGAGCCAGGCTCTACGTCAAGTTTTTGAGTCAGATATTTGCCATTTTTTAAAGTGGTTTATAGAAATATAATGATTTATTTACATAAAAACAATCATTCAACAATCAGCTTTGTGGCAAAGCAGGGATCCTGTGTCTCCTTAGAAGTATCACCTTCCTGCTCTTGTAGAACAATAATCCTTGGGAATGCACTGGCACAGAGAAGCATCCTGTAGAAAATACGTTTGGGAGAGTGTATATATTCTGTCCTTCGTCTTCGAGATTTCTAATGGATTTAACTATATTAAAAGGCTAAGAATTTCTATAGTAACAAAACTCATTAATCTTGGTTACCTCTGAGTTTTACAAACTCACATGACCACAAAAAGATAATAGCTCATAGGTTGAAAACATAGGGTCTCGATCTCATAAAATAGGAATAGTAATACTTATCTCATGGGGCTGGTGTGAAGAACATACATGATGAAGTCTGTGGAGCACTTAGTGACATACATAACACGCCAGTCCTGAATGCCAACCATCAGCCCTACCCACATATCCACATGCTGGGGACATGCTGGTCAAAAGAATTTAGAAAAGTATTCATGAAGGTATTTCTCCTATTCATTTTTAAAGGAGCGAGTTAATGGTATAACAAAGGCCATCACTGGTCTTTCAGAAATTTTAGTCCAAGGCACGTGCTCACGATTGCGGGCCTTTGCTCTGTTTTATTCTTCGAGCAAAGACCCCTGAGTGTGGCCCATGTCAGAGCTGGAGGGGCATGGAGGTCACTTCCTCACGGGATGTCGGGATCCTCGGGGACTTGTACCCCAGCGTGGGCAGGTGCTATCTGGGGTGCCCTGGAAGCTGGCAGGATGAAAACAATCAGCCTGAGAGGCGGACTTGTGGATGCTGGTGGTCTCACTCCCTCGGGAGCAAGGCCCGTTCACGCCCCCTCCCACAAAGGCCAGGGGCCGCCGATATTGACACATGTCTTTAAGCCCTTGGATACTTCAAAGAAGGAAGATTAGGAGCGAGTCTCAGAACCTGTTCCCCAGAGAGACCCGTTTGTCCAAAAGTTGATATTATTGATGCCGGTGCAAGCTGAGAGGAGCATGTAATTTATTTAATAAAAGTCGGAGAGTGTTTTCTGGGACTCCTGAGTTTTCTTGCTTCCTCCTGAGCATTCTCAGGAGGTGGGGGGGCCCCCGGTGAGCCACACAAATGTTTGATCAGCTATGCGTCTTCTCGGGGGCAGCTCAGATGCTCGGACAGGCTTCAGCTCTCTGGGCGTCTCCAGAGTTCTTCCTCTTAAATTCTTTGTTTCCTTCAGAATTCATTATAAATGATGTAATTACATCTCTTTTTCTTCTCTGATGGAGCACACTTCTTCCAAATGTTGATTTGCCACTTGGATGGGAAGGAGGCTGAGTGAAGCCCTGTGCCCAGCAGTCTTGTCTCTTCATTCCAGAGCTGACCCCCTCCCCAACACACACACACACACACACACACACACACACGCGCGCGCGCGCGCACACACGCCGCGCATGTAACTCACTGTCCTACTTCTCCAATTTGTTCCTGCTTTGGGGCATTGACCGATCCCCACCCACCCACAAGGAGAGTCTCTGGGCCAGTCCAAAGCTGGGCTTCAGAGCACAATGGAGTCCTTGCAGAGAATGTGGGATGTCACCCTGAAAAATGGCGGAATACTGTTCCCAAGCCTGGAGCTTTCATCTGTATATGATTGCTATAATTTCTTGCTTAGAAACAAATGTTGGATTAGTCCTTTGCTTCCCAGCTCTTGTGAAAATAGAAAAGGGGTTTGGATAGAGAGGTAATGATCAGTATCAGCAGGAAGAACTGAAAATCACAGACAGACACAATAGAATTTGTTCATTCATTCAGTTCACTAGTAGTGATTGTGTTTCTTCCTGTCCCAGGACAACTCTCGGTGTTTAATTACAATGCTGAACAGTAATGGCTTACGTTTGATGAACACATATTATATGAAAAGCACAGTTTCGTTTTGTCTCATCACATAGGAACTAGGCTCATTTATTTTATTTATTGTATAAGTCAATACAGAGGAGGAAGCTGAGGCTTAGTAAAGCTAAATGATCGTTCAAGGTCAACAAAGGTTATAGGTGGCAGACCTTGGATTTCAGGCTGAGACCAAGACCTCCACATGTGGCTGACTCACACCACAGAGCCACATCAAGCAAGCCACGTCTTTGCTCTTTTTGAGTTTGCCTTCTTGTGGGGAGACAGTCCGTTGAAAATAAAGACAAATGCAAACTTGCGGATAACCAAGGCAGTAAGAGCATCGGGGAATCCAGAGCAGGGTGATGTGTGAGGTCGTGACAAGCGGAAGTGGCCAGGAAGGCCCTCCTTCCGCACCTTGTGACAGCAGGACGGGTTCTCCTTGGGCCCAGCCGTTCCATCTGAGGACAGGGGGCTGGCCGAGAGGACCCTTCTGTGGCCCCTTTTATCCTACGGCGGCATGACGGCACAGGCGTGCGTGCGCGCATTTTGGGGAGGGCGTGCCGCTTTCAAACTGGCATCCCCCCTCCGCGTTCTAACACATGGGGTTTCCAGCCCAGACACCCCTGGACCGTTAGAGATGAGCGAGTGGGCTGTCCCGTGTATCGAAAGTCACCGTCGTCCGTGTGCAGACAGATAGTCTTACAGTGGCCGCCCGGGTGCGGCAGTAAACAGATGTGTAAAGAGCAGAAAACACCTAAATCAGTCTTTCTCAACTGGGGGCAATTCTGTTCCCCAAGGGACATTTGGTGATATCTGGAGACATTTCTGGTTGTCCCAATCAGGAGAGGGTTGCTCATGGTAACTCGGGGGTAGAGCAGGAATGCCACTCAGTATCCTACAACGCACAGGGCAGCTGCTGCAGGAAAATGGTCTAGTCCAAAATGTCAATAGTGCTGAGGTTCAGAAAGCTCACACAAAAGGGGTGTGTGTGTGTGTGTGTGTGTGTGAGAGAGAGACAGACAGACAGACAGAGAGGACCACCCACATTTTCTGAAACTTTCTGCACCAGAATTTTCCAGTGTTTTAGGGAGACAGGCACTTTCAAGAACAGTGTTATGGCCTGAACTGTGTCCCCCTGTTTCATAGGTTGACGCCCTAACTCTGAAAGTGATGGTATTGGGAGGTAATTAGGCTTAGATGAGGTCATGCGGGGGGGCTCATGATGGGATTCGTGTCCTTATGAGATTAGACACCTGAGAGCGTTCCCCTCTCTGTCCTTCTCCCTCACCTCACGACCCCCACTCCAACCCTGTGAAGAGACAGCAGGAAGGTGCCATGTGCGACGGGGAGCAGGCCCTCACTTTGATTTGGGGCTTTTCAGCCTTCAGAACCAAGAGAAATAAATTTCTATTATTTAAGCCACCAAGTCTGCGATATTTTGTTATGGCCAACCAAGCTGACTAGTATACTCATTGTACTAAAAATTTCCGTCAAAAAACCAATCAAAAGGCAGGACCAGGGAGGCTCCCACTTTGAAATGGCCTAACAGCATCCATTAGAGAAAGAGCAGCCTTGCTCAGAGACATGTGGTGAAAGACGCATGGCCTAAATCCCCCCTTGCGTCAAATTGATAATACAAAACACATCTCCATTAGGGTCTTCTTTCATCGAAACGAGGCTTTCCTTCATCCGTGCCAGGAAGAAGGAAAGTCATGTTTCCAGATTGGATTGCTGTTTCATCTGCTAGACCTGCTTGTGAGCTAAGCCAAGTTTCATTAAAAATTATTGGTCTCATAACTTTTTTTTTTTTTTTGCTTTAAAGAGCCTCATATGGAACTAATATCATGATGGGATTGCAGTTGGACAAAGCCATTGGGCATTTGGATCTGCCGCTTCTTCGTAGGTCGTAAGGACAGATGTAATTTTTTCCCCTTGAGTCGTAAACAAATGTCTGAGCGAATGGTGAAACAGATCTAGTCAACACACAGACATGTTTTCTTCTCTTCCCAGGACCGCAGTTCCCCAGTTGGCCCAAAGCTCTGTCTCCAAGGGAACCTCTACCTTCTCCTACGGGGCCAGCCTTCACCCACTCTTGCCTGATTCAGAAATCCTCAGGTAAGACCAGGGAACGGCAGAAGTGAGAAATAGGCTCCCAGCCTTTGCACAAGTATTTTAAACCAGCGCAACCCTGTGATAGGTTCTGTTTCTTTGACTTGGAAGAAACGGTGCGTTCTCCGGGAACACGGCACAGATGCCTCCCCGTAAACGCTCCTGTTTATGCGTTGTATTAACCTCATGAAACATTTATGCAAATCTCCCATTCACAAAAGGTAAAAGAACCGTTGTATGTTAGGAAGCCTACAACAGGACAACCTTTGTTTTGGTTCTTGTGTTTTTTTCTTTAACCTCAGGATTTTATGGGTGTGTTTGTCACTCTTGGGGTTTCTATTTAAAAGCACACAAGGGCATCCAGATTTTCATCTCTTCTGTTTTCAGTTCTGTTATCATTCCTCCCAGCCGATTTCACATTTTATGATGCTAATGGTGGGTGCGTGGTTTTGAGTTTCTCTCCTGTCAGCTGGTCAGCAGGTCTGAGGGATATATTTAATAGAATCTGACAGCTGATGGAACTGGCCTCATTGAAAGAGGATTTGATATGTGGCGTGAATGCGGAGACCCTGAATTGGCCATAATAACGGCCATTATCATTCAGCCTCTCAGCCCATATAACTCTCTCTCGTGTACACCCCAGTACATGTGTATAAAAGACATGACTTATGGATGACTTCTTTCGTATACAGATCTGAGGGCCATTTAGATGGCACGTCAAAACAGATTAGCTGTCTTAGCCTGCCACAAAATTAAGAGAAAGAACTTGGTTCAAGTCTGCCCAACCACTGCACATGTGCCCGTAAACAAAGAAGGGATAGGAGGGGCGAAAATCATCCTGAGGGGTGGGGCAGTGACGGGAGCCGGGGCGCTGAGAAGGGCTGCAGACTCACCCGTTCAGGGGCCTCCGGGAGGGTCCCTGAGGGAGCACAGCCTCGGAGACCGTGGAGCTGGGTGGGGGGAAGCTAGAGCCACAGGGAGGAGCCCGCTGCCCGGGAGGCTGGCGCGAAGTGTCACCCCCTAGGCTTGTGGCTGAAATGCGAGGGTGGGTTTGGGCACAGCTCGGTCACATGGAGCTAGAATCGCTGTCGAAATCGACATGTAAACCTACATCTCGGCAGAGACATAGGTGTTTCCTTTGTCAGCTCTTCTGGTCTCCTAGCTGCTCAGTTAGCTGACATGTACCAACCGCTGGCTACGTGCTAACCTTGACCTCTCTTAACCCTTTTAGTCTACTGAAGACCCTTAACCGAGGGTATCGTTGCTACTGCCCCGTTTACACAGGCAGACACTGAGGTACAGGCTCACTCTGCGGCTGGTTCAAGTCGCAGCGAGTGATTCGTGAAACCAAGATTGACCCTCAGGCTATCAGCACCCACGGGTGCAACAGCCGCACTCTTCCGCTCTGCTTCTGTTTGTTCCCACGCTAGCGAGGCGTGTGCGTGTGTGTGTGTGTGTGTGCGTGCATAGGCGCACGCGCGCATGTGTGAACATTCTTCGGGAATAACGTCCCCATGGAGTTCTGACGGTCCGTCCCCGCTGGCTGCAGCCGAGCTCCCGTTCAGTCAGGGAAGCGACGGACTGACAGCTTGTTCCCCTGTAAACTGGGTGCCGCTCATCACCCCACAGGGCTGTGACGAAGACGGAGGACACCCCCTGTGCACCCCACACAGCCCCAGGCCCCGACCCTCCAGCCGCAGAATCCCACCCCCTTGCCTCCCTTTGTCAGCGACCCTCCTGCTGGGGCTCCTTCCCAGCCAATCAGCGCGGCTCCGTGAGGTTATCCTTTGAGGCGACGTCCTCAGAAACCATGGATTCGACCTTCCTGCAGTGTGTGTGTCCTTGTGTGTGTCCACCGCTGTCTCCTGGCAGAAAGTGACATGAGCGCAGAGACGGGAGCACCTGGGTCGCGGGTAACTGGGCCAGGTGTGAGGAGCTGCACGCGGCGCGGTCGGCGTGGAATTGCACGCGCTGGTCTTCTTAGGTTAGAGGCATGGAACCTCCTATCAGTCTTGAGCTGTGTGTCCAATTTTGAATGTCTGTGAAAGCCCTGGGCACTTCAAGGCCACGTAATCATTATCTTTTCTTTCTTTCTTTCTTTCTTTCTTTCTTTCTTTCTTTCTTTCTTTCTTTCTTTCCTTTCTTTCCTTTCTTTCTTTCTTTTTCTTTCTTTCTTTCTTTCTTTCTTTCTTTCTTTCTTTCTTTCTTTCTTTCTTTCTTTCTTTCTTTCTTTCTTTCTTTCTTTCTTTCTTTCTTTCCTTCCTTCCTTCCTTTCTTCCTTCCTTCCTCTTCCTTTCTTCCTTTCTTTCTCTTTCTTCCTTCCTTCCTTCCTTCCTTCCTTCCTTCCTTCCTTCCTTCCTTCCGTCCTTTCTCTTTCTTTCTTTCTTTCTTTCTTTCTTTCTTTCTTTCTTTCTTTCTTTCTTTCTTTCTTCTTCTTTTTCTTCTTTTCTTTTCTTTTTTTGGTGGCAAATATATGGGTTTGTTGACCCATCCTGCAGGCGTCCAGCCCTGCCTTTTGTTCCTGCACAAGCAGGACACACATCAGGCTGAGGGGCCGCCACACAGGCCTTCCACCTGCAGGATGGCAGCCCCAAGGCTCAGGGGGAACAGAAGCAGTGCGCGCCCCTCCCAGCCCGGACGGCTCTCCAGGCGCGTGATACGGCGGTGGGGGGTGTGTGTGGAGAAAGAGGTAGAGGCAGAGAGAAACGGATGGATGGATGCAGAGAGAGCAGAGAGATTGAGATGGGGAAATACGAGACTCTAAGACATCTTGACACTGAGTGCTAAGGGCACAGTGAGAGGAATGCCCCCCGCAGGGGTGCCGTGGGACTTGTGCCCGGAGCAGCATGCCATGCCAGGCCTGGGTCAGGGCGTTGCGCCCACAAACTCCTGGCTGGCTGCCGAGGTGTAGTAAGTAGCATGTGTTCTCTGTATTCCCTAGTCATGACTCTGCATTTAAACCTGGAATCAGCCCTTCCTTCGCTGTGAGTCCACGTGGTCTGAGTGAGTTTCTAGGGTGGAGTTCATGACCTAGGCCTGGTCCATCCAGCACCAAGTGGACTTGGCCACAGGAATTGGTTTGTGAGTGGTCACGTCACCCAGGGTGGTCCAATCAGAATGGCTCTCAAAGTTTCCTGGGAATCCACAGTGAGGTGTCTCGTCACACCGCTAGGGCAGCTGTAACCCGTCAGGTAGGTCACAACGAAGACTGGCAAGGATGCGAGGCTATCAGAACCCTAGTGCTGGCGGGGCTGGACCATGGTGCAGCTGCCCTGGAAACAGTCGGGCCCTTCCTCCGAAGGTTAAATACAGGAAAACCATATAACCCAGCAATTTCGCTTCTCCATCTATACCTAAGAGAAGTGAAGCCAAGGGTGCATACAATGCACATGAATGTTCACAGTAGCGTTATGATAGCTGAAGGGTAGCAACAAGCCAGTGGTCCCTCAGCTCGTGAATAGATCCACAGACCATGGCACATCCATGTAACGACCGTTACCCGGCCACGCAAAGGGATGGCGTTTTGATGCATGCTGCAGCATGGATGGACCTTGAAAACAGTGCGCTCAGTGAAAGAAGTCACTCAGAACGGACCCCATAGGAGGTGACTATTTATACGAAATGTCCAGAATGGACAAACCTATATGGACAGCAAGTAGATGAGTCGTGGCCTAGGTCTGGAGGATGGGGCGAGCGGGGAGCGGTTGCCAATGGGGATGGGGTATCTTTCTGAGAGGATGCAAATGTTCTGAGATTGATTGTGCTGACGGTCACACAATTCAGCGACTAGACTACAATCACTGAGGCTTACGCTTTAAATGGGTGGGTTGTGTGGTATGTGAATCACATCTCTATAAAACGGTTTTAAAAAAAGCTTAGCACTGGCCGGGTAACTCGGCTGGTTAGAGCAGCATACAGCTCTGCTGTGGTTATGGATTCAATCTCCCATCAGCACTTTCAAGGAACAGCCAATGAACGCGTCAGTAAGTGGAACAACAAACCTCTCTCTCTCTCTCAAGAAAATCAACAAAATGACTTTGTAAAAGTTTAGTGGGAACCAAAGGGAAGGCCCACGCTGTGTGGCTGGAACCGAGCTGCAGGGACAATAAGTCGGAGCTGCTGCAGCCACTTTACCGCCCAGCACATCCAGGGCCTTTCCCTGTGGGCCTGGGCATGAAGGGGACCACGCAGAAGGCAGAACCGAGCAACGGGAAGAAACTGGAGTCTCGAGGCCATTTCTAGTTCTCTGAGTCCAGCTTTACTTGACGCCAGAACGACCCCTGACTTCCCTTCCTCGCGTCACCCAGTCTGAGCTGGCCTTGGTGTCCCTCGCAGTGGAAGGACCCCTGACACAAACGCCAACACAGGAAAGGAACCCCTTCCCCTACCCATTCCCATCGAGCATCCCAGCCTGCAGTTTCTGACCTTTGAGTGGACAAAACAAAACTCCATCAATTTCATCCGGTCCTTTCTCCTGTCATCCTGGCCCGAGCGATGCGGACAGGGACCCGCACACCCTCCCACAGAGCGGGTGACGGGTAAATAGAAGCGAACGAAGAGAAAGCACAGGACGAGGAGAAGACAGAACTGTTCACCGAAAGGGGGGTCACAGCTGCCTTCTGATCAAATTGAGTTACTGCACGAGGCGAGAGAAAATTTCCCAGGATTGTTCATTCAAGTTGTCAGAAGGAATCAGGAACAAACCATGGCTTCCATTTCAGGATGGCAGTCTGGGTGCACCCACTTAATTCCTGTCCCCTCCACACCTCATTAGGACCCCTTTCTCAAAAGGAAGGAAGGAAGAGAGGGTGGGAGAGAGGAAGGAAGGGAAGGAGGGAGGGGAGGGAGGAGGGGAGGGAGGGAGGGGAGGGGAGAAAGGGAGAGAGGGGGGGAGGGGGGGGAGAGGAAGCTAATGCTGCCCCCACAGATCAAATATTTACACAGGAGAGATTTGAAATGGTGACCACAGGACATCTGAAGGAGAAAAATTATTAAACATAGGATAAAAAAGTTTCCCTGAGCTAAAGAAAGACTTGGGCCTTTGGCATCTAAAGGTAAGCTACACCCTATGGGCCATTCACCTGTTTTTGTCAATGAAGTTTTATTTCAATGCAGCTCCGCCCGTGGACTGACACATTCTCTCTGGCTGCTTGCAGCTGCTGCGGCAGAATCGCGGCGTTGGGGACGGAAACCCTGCGGCCCACAAGGTCCCCTGGCTCTTTAAGGAAAGGCTTGCCAACCCTGTAAGAGTTCTGTGAAACATACGTGGATAGTGTTGGCATTTTAAAAATAAAAGGTTAAAATCCTGTAAAAATGTAGTCCTCTGGGAAGAAAATCCCAAATTCCCTCAAAAAAGGGAAGAAATTCCATTAGGATCGTCTTAGAAATTCTAAGATAAAATGCTTCAACGTCTGAAGACTTTTGAAGGAGAGAGACGGGGAGCCCAGAATTGCACATGCAGCCCTGTGCCGTTTTTACAGGCAAGCGCGCTTATGTGGAAAGACTCAGGACATGTGCTGAGGCTAGTACTTTCCTGGAGAAAAAAAAATGACCAAGGAAGTACTCCAGGTGGCTGAAAAATGGAGCAAAATAAATTATTCAGCTATGAGGAAAACCAGTACAAAAGAAATACGGTCGAACAAAGAACCCCCAAACTCACTTAGTTTCTCAATAACTGCAGTTAATACGATTATAAAACAATGTAAGTGCAAAAAAATAATTCTGGAAAGAGATGACATACAATGTAAAAATATATTAATTATAATATTCTTTTTCGAAAAGCCAGATGGGGCTGGAAAGGGAATTGATGATAATAATACTGATAATTACAGCTTCCGTTTTTAGAAGTTTCTGTGTATGAAGCCCCCAAAATAATGCTGATATAAATATTGTTTTCCATACATCTGTGTACACATCTCTACTACTAATTCCTTAACGTAAGTTCTTAGAAGGTAAAATGCTGGATCGGAGCATTTAAAAATCTTTCAACACAATGGGAAATATGTAAGTGTTCATTTCTCTTCATCCGTGCCAACACCAGTTATTATCTTCCTGAAAGTAATAATAGTTAAAATAACGTATTAGCAGTACAGGCACTTCAGAATTTTTGTGCAAATTAGAGCAAATTGAAGGTTATTTGCTGTAATTCTATAACTTCCACGCACTTGTGGTCTGACGCAACCCTCAAATAGGGAAGCGACTATTTAGATGCTTTTCATTTTTCATAAAAATACTAGTTGGCATGTTGTCATGGCACATAACTGACGGTTTGAGCGGGTTGTAAACTTCTTTATCTGGAAACAACTTTTATCATCAACCATTGTGGGCGGGTTATATAATTCACTGCCTGTTTCTGAGGTGGAATTCTCTCCATCCATTGAAGGTCATATTCATAAAGGATATTAGAAGTATAAGAGACTTCTCAGAATATCATACCAACTTTTTAAAAAGTGGTTTCTGTGATAGGACCACAATTCTGAGATTATAAATATATATTATGTGCAAACAATGAGGATATATACCAGATATTAACAAAGATGATCTCTAAGAAGCAAGAATCCAGGAGATTAATTTTCCTCTTCATGCTTTTCTCTATTTTCTAAGTTTTCTACTTGGATACTTTAACACACAGGGGAGAAAAGACACCTGGGCCTGGATGCTTAGGGAAAATTCTATGTTTCCCTAGCAACCAGGATAGTGTCTGGTTTCCAGTGGCTACTTTGCCAATGTTTATTGAGTGAGTGAGTAAATTATTGTGTATTTCTCCCAGGCAGAAATGACGTTCCTGGGGCACTTTCTGACAGCCTGGTTTCTCCGGCCCAGACGGGCCTGCTTCCTGCTGCTAGCTGCCCAGCGGCCTTACCTCCCGCCTGTCCCCCGGCCTGGGTCTTGGCTGCTCTAAGCCGTGTGGACGCTGCCCAGACCTTCGGTCAGCCACAGCTGAGACTTCCCCAGGTCCCCTGGGCCCCACCACTCAGCCTCGATGTCACTGGCTCTTCTTCCTTCTGGGATAGAAACTGCCCCTGCAGAAGCTTCTCGGTCAAGGGCATGTCACCTTTGGCACCTGATCTGGGCATCAGCAAGGCCACTGCCATCCTGTTGAGACCAGCATTACACCCAGTTGACGGGTCGCTTTGTCAAAATCACAAACTGATTCACAGACGGAACGGGCCTTTGAGAGCGGAACTAATCTCCATCCATAAACACCCGTGGATTTGTCAGTGACTACGCCTTACCAGCACTTACCCCTGTCTCCCCGAGTGAGGAAGAGGCGGAGGCCATGCTCGCTGGCTGAAGGAGACTGAGCAGGTCGGTGGGACGCATTTGCCCCATCAAAAATCACTGAGATGGCATAACCCTAACCTCTCCCCAGAGCAAGTGTGCATCAGAGAGGCAGTGAAACATACATAATTATAGATGTAAAACGCTAAAAATAGGCTCCGTGCCCCACACGGGCAGCTGGGAGCGTGGCACTCGGGTGTGCTGCTGCCGCGTACGGCAGTTTAATAGGAACCGTGGCCCCCTCCCAGGTGGCCAGACGGGGCGATGCAGAGCTACTACAGACACAGGAAGACAGAAATTGAAAATGTTTGTGCGCAAAGATGGTTGCTGCTTATTGGAGCCTGTCCAAGCCTCTTCCCGCTGACTGTGGCCTTCTCCCAGGGGACGGGCAAGAAATCATTACCAACAACGACTGTTATGTTGTGCGACCTTATATCATGTTACTGGAGCAGCTAATCAGTGTGAATAATAATAATAATAATAATAATAATAGCAGCTTGTGCTTAAAAATACATGCTGTGTTTTCCAAAGAGCTTTCACCACTACTATGATTCAGGTCATTATTAGTTACTGTTGTGAATCCCACACCATGGCCTGATGCACAAATTAAGCTTCATCATAGGTACATATACAGAGAAAGCATGGCACATAGAGGGGTGGATACTATCCACAATTTCAGGCACCCACTGGGGACCTCGGGATGTACCCCCCGTGGGTAACGGGGGGCTATGCTACTGACCTAAAATGGGTGATAGAAATAAGAGTTGAGACAGAAAATATTTTGATGGGCAGTGTGGGGGGCATGCTGGAGCACCCCCTCTCGAGGATGTGAGCCAAGCCCCGCTCACCCAGCCGCCAAGGATGCCTGTCCCCAGCACGCACACCCACACACCCCTAATCAGGTTCTTGCATTTTTTCTTTATTCATCAGAGCTGGTGAGGAAAGAAAAGTCAAGAAGAACCTGAAGAAATCCCAGGTGTGCCTTGTTAGTCTACAACTTGACATCAAGGACTTCCCAAATCTGGCTCTTAGCACGACGCTGTTCCTTAAACACTGTCGCCTGTCCTGGGCCTTTTGTCCAGCTGGTGGGAGCCGTGAGGAGCCTGCAAGCCCTGTGGTTTGGGAGCCCAGAGGACAGAGGGACGGAGGGGGAGGGGAGGGGCCGGGCCACAGACCGCTGGCCGGACACCTGGAGAGTGCTTGCCCCCGAGGCTGTGGGCGCTTGGTTCTAAGGGACCCGAAGCCACTGCAGGACAGACCTCAGTTCACCCTCCTGTCCAGCACAGGGCCACCTGGGCCATCCCACCCAGCACCTGCTGGGACACCGTGTGACTTCCCATCGTGCCTCTCGGGGGGATGAGACTGGGCCTTGGGCAGCAGGAGTCCTGTTTGACCTGGATGAGGAACCGGAGCGTTTTGTGGGCAAGTAAGTGGCAGCGTCAGCCATCAGTTCATGGAGGCCGCAGCCCGGGCACGAAGAGAGGGCTGCCGCCCGGAGGGGCAGCCAAGGAAGGGTCAGGGGAGGGGGCCCGGAGCACAGGTGTGTCGTGAGAGCCCCGGCTGGGACCGCCCTCCCCTTCCCAGCTCCTGTGCACGGCTGGGACCGTGGACAGTGACAAAGGCTGGCAGGAAAATGGACTCAGGAGAAACGTGGCGTTGGGGAGCTCTGTGGACCCCCAGGACCGCCGGAGGCTGGACGAGAAAGTCCCAGAGAAAACGAGCCTTTTGCTTTGCCGTGAGTCCACACCCCTGTGTCTATGCACAGCGGCCACTTCTGCTAATTCTTATAGATTCCACGGGCCAGTGGGAGCTCGGCTTACCCCTGGCCCCACCCACTGCGTCCCCCTCCACCTATGACCTTGTCGTTTTATTCAGTGCGCTCAGAACTGCTTGTGGAGGGCTCTGGCTTTGTTCTGGTTTTGCCCTCTTGTGCCTCTAGAAGGGACCTTATTCATTGTCACATTCCCAGCCCCTGGCACGGATCCCTGGCACCCAGTAAAAACTCATCGAAGGATGCAAAGTGCCTACCTGAGCCTTCTGGGGGCTTCCTGGCAGGCCCTGTCACCCTCTCTGCCCGCCTGGGTCCCAGGTCTGACGAGGTCACCCCGGGAGACAAGGGCGGTGGCTAGGGACCCAGCGGCTTTCCAAGGAATGGGGACAGAGAAGGAGTTCACCAGAGGTCAGGCAGCACCGGCCTGAGCCGCAGCTGCTGGAAGTGCTGAGTGGGTTGGAAAAACGTCTGGAGCTGAGCAGAGAGGAAGGGGCCGAGGGAGCCTTGGAGACATACAAGGGACTCTCGGGTACCCACAGGCCTGTGAGGGGGCCCACGGTCTGCACAGCGCGCCTCGGTGTGTGGGCAGGAGCGGCCCCAGCCGGGGGGCAGCGTGCGAGGCCCCGAGAGTGGGGCCGCGTCCGGGAGGCGGCCGTGAGACTGGCAAGGCCCCGCATAAATCACTCTCCCAGCCGGCGCGCTGCAGCCGGCATTACCCTCGAAGGAAAATCGTTTCCTGACCCATTGGTCCATCTATTTTAGGGTGTTGTTTTTGGAGTCATGGCAGGCATAGAACTAGCAAAAGCATCGTTGGGGTATTTTTCTAGAGGCGTGCTGAAAGCCAGGGTCTCCCAGTGGCCTTCTCCTGCTGGGGATTGCCCGCCGGGTCACTGCCGACCCAGGGCAGCGTGTTTGAGATTTCCTTGTCGTGCTCAGTGGGCCCCTGTACGTCCAGGTGACGTTTTTCCCTGTAGGTGAACATGTGTGTTTGTGGGGGTGGGAAGCGTTAGGTCACACCAAGCCCTAGGAAGTGGCCTGCTGTTTGCAGTTGGAAGGCAGAGGCCCGAAAGCAATGCCATCGCATTAGAGCCTTGATGAATGAAATGCACTAATGACGTTGCTTTGGCTCTTGCCTGTAGGGCCCACAATTGTTAATCTATAACTCGCTGTATGGATTCGTGCTTATTAATCATGTTAAAGCAAAATTCTATTTAATGACTAAAACAGAAAATGAGGCCTGGAGGAAAAGAAATGTCAATCTGGTCCCATTTTCCACCCCGGTGGATGCAAAGTGGCAGATTCTCGAGTTGGCCCCCAAAGAGGGTTTGGGGAGCTGAGGTGGACAAGACTGGGAAAGGCTGGGATGCTCACGGGGGGCGTGTCCTGCCTGCCCTGTGCAGAGGCGTGGACAAGCCTTCGTGGGTGTTGGTGGCTGTCCCCTGGGAAGGCAGGCCTTGCTCCGTTCCCTGCCCTGGAGCCTCCTGGCTCCTGGAGAGCAAAGCAGTGCAGGGAGTGGCCTCCTCACTCCACAGCGAGGACACCGAGGCAGGGACACTCGGTGATATGCCCGTGCTTCCGTAACTCAAAGTCAGAGTTGCAAACCTGGGGGGCCTGAGGACCTGGCGCAGCCCCCCGTTCTGTTTAATTTGGCACGCACAATGCTTTTTTGTCTTGTTTGGCTTACGTGTTTTATGAGCTTCCAACATTTGAAAATCAGAAAGCTTGACACCTCCACCCCCACCTCAAAAAAATTCCAGATTTGCTATTTGGCATCAGACACCTGATGTGAGTCGAGGTTGCCCCCCTTAGAGCTAGTGGGGAGCCCCAGTTCCTGGGGGCTAATCTCCCTCTCTCGCGTGTTTCTATGACCGACAGGCACCAGCTGGCACTCGGGTTGGAGCTCCTTCCGAACGGGTAGACTTGAGACTCAGCATCAGACCCATCTGACGCCCGTGGCGCTGCTCTTCCGTGGACCACGGCAGAGTCCTGAGATATAAAACATACGTGTATTCAGTCATTTGACAGATATTTACTAAGCATCTGATATATATCGCTGGGGTGCGGGGGTAAACTCAACAACAGTGGTCTCTGAGCGTCTGTGTGCGCGTGTGCCCGGGTGTGCCCACACGCACGGTCACTGTCCTTGATTTGGTGTGAGTACCAGTTGGGGATGGGCGGCCTTCTCTGAGAGGGTCGCCTGTGTCCCCTTTTGGGAAATCACGGCTTCCGGTCAAGCGTGGGCTCCTGCACCCCGGTCTCCGTCTGCAACGTGGCATCTCAAGGAACCCCCTGAGCCTGGGGAACGGTCCCCGCGGCGGGAAGTGAGCACAAGGGCAGGCAGCAGGCCGGGAGACGGGGCCAGCTGTCCCCATGGCCTGGGCTGTCCCTCGGGCCGTGCCAAGGGACCCCGAAGGAATGGCTCAGCCTCGCTGCAAGGCGCCTCCTGACAATGAGACTTTAAGGACTGACCAGGTCTGTAGCTGGACGGGGCAAGTGGAGGTTGAAAAGTTCTGTTGATTTAAAAGCTTTTTAATGGAGCAAAATAAATGCCTCTGGACCGTTTCCTCGCCTCCCAGCAGCAGGGGCGTCGGGAAAGAGCCCCGCCAGTGGTCCGCAGGTCCCCACCCTCCCTTTCCCTGCTGTGCGGCCCGGAGCAAGACCTTCCCCTCCGTCAGCCTCAGCTTTCCCCTCTGGAAAGTGGGCGCTTGGACCTTGAGGACCTCCGAGCGCCCGCCCAGCTCTAACAACCGGGTGCAAACCACACAACCTTAGGCTTATTTTAGGGCTGTTGTACTTTGTTCAGTAGCCGCAGAGTGTTGCCTCCCAGGGCTACTAACACCTAACTAAGATTTATAGGGGGCCGCCCAGTGCTGGGCTTGCTCTAGGAGTTTTGAATGCGTTAACCCATGTAACCCCCACGCCCGCCTCTAATTTCCAGAGGAACAAACTAAGGCACAGAGAGGTGAAGCAACTTGCTCCAAGCCACACAGCGGCTAAGTGGCCGAGCTGGGATTTAAAGGCAGGCGGGCCCGGGGCAGCGCCTCTGCCCTCAGCCACCCTCCCCTAAAGCGGGTCCTGCTTGTCCGTTTGGGGCATTTAAGCCACGGGTGAGGAAGCTGAGGCACAGCGCGCCGTGGTCCAATGTAGTGGTGGTCCTGCCGCAGGCTCTGAAACCAGAGAACTGGGCTCGCATGTCATCTTCTGCTTTCTGTTCTGAGGGACCTTGAACCATTGCGCCAAGCCTTAGCTCACTCGGCGATCAAGTTAGGCTCCTGATCGTACCAGCTCACGGGGTCCCTGTGGGAACACGGCAGAAGATTACCTGCATGATGCTTAGCGCCGGCTCGTTGGTGTGCACCCCACAGGGATGTACCCATGCGTCCACCCAAACACAGGTCCTGGATTGTTCGTGGTTTATAGCAGCACCATTTGTAATAGCGCAAAACTGGAAAGTGCCCCGTATCCACCAGCAGTGAACAGATACGTAGCTGCTGGTATATCCACATGATGGAATACTACTCAGCCCTGAAGATGAAGACCTCCGTCACGCACAGCAACATGGATGAAGCTCATAAACTTCGTGTTGAGTGAAAAAAAGCCAGACATGGAAGAGTCCGTCCTGTGTGGTTCCACTGATGTCGAGTTCAAAACTAATCTGTGCTGTGAGAAGTCAGAAGAGCAGTCGTCCCGAGAGGTAGGGACAGTGACTGAAAGGGGTGGGCCGGGGCTGTGGGGGCTCAGGACACTGTTTATGGGTCGGACGGCGGCTCCACACATGCACTCGTTTCTGGAAGTCCATTGAGTTGCAGGCAGATGGATTCAGGTGCCCTTGAGTGTAGGTCTGTTGTGTTCCGGTGGGAGGTTTTCAAGTGGTAACAAGTACCGTCATTAACAGGTGGCTAAGCCGGGGCTCTGGGAGGGGGAGAACTTGGGAAAAAGAGGGTGGTCTCTGGAGCCGCCCAGCCCAGAGCCCTGCTCCTGCTGCACCTCTTCCTGGCTTGTGGCCTTGGGCAACCTCTTCAGTGTCGCTGAGCCTCAGCCCAGTCTCTAAGAGTCACATGCACCTCCTGAGCGTGCTCCGAGGGTTCCACAGGAAGCTGCATGCCAAGGCTGGCACCGCGCCTGGAGCCCCGTGGGCACCCAGCCCCCCGTTCCTTTCCTCTTTTGCTCGTCTTTGGGCGCAGCGGGCACAGGCAGGGGACACAGTGGGTGCATAAGAACAGCTTGCCGTGTGGCCGCGTAAACCTCCCTGAATGCCACTTGGCTGCTGCCTGAATGGGTGCGCCTCCTAAACCAACAAATGGGTAAATACACGAGATCTCCCCGCTTCCTCCCCGGATGGGGGTGACCTGCCTGAGCAGGGGTCGGGACGTAGCGCTCTGTGTTCCGGAGTTCACTGTCACGGGGGGCCTGCTGAAGAGCGAGCGTGCCCAGGACCAGGGAGATCAGAGAGAGGGGCTGGGTTTAATCCTGCAGGTGAAGCGTGTACATGTGTGAGCGTGGGGGAGCGGGGCCAGGGTGCAGGCAGGAGCAGGGACGAGGCTGCGCATTCATCTGTCCAGGGGAGAGAAATAGGCCTTAGTCTGTGAAGGCGGAGGGGTGCTGGAATGATGGGGTCCGTGGTACCCATGACGAGGATGGGTCAGAGGCAACATTCTGGATACATGGCCACGCCTTACTGGGGAGAAAAGGATTTTGCTGTGTAGGTGATTTTAGAGCAGAGGATGTCTTGGGCAGAGCTGTACTTCCAAAGAGTCATGTCCTCTTATAGATTTGTGGGGGTGATGGTTTTGTGAAACACGGGGGACGTACTGAAGCCGGCTCTCAGGGCTGACGGGAAGTCGGGAGGTCTGCTCTGCGCACAGCCAGGCCCCGGGAGCGCAGAGCCACAGGCACACAGGACGAAGTGGACAGGGCCCTTCAGGTCGCGTGTCCACACCCCCCCCCCCCCCGCTCCCGAGGAGCCCCTCACGGCCAGAGCAGCGGTGAGAAGCCATTACAAGAGCTTGCACACTCTATTCTAGCTGAGAATGTTTCCCAATATAATTTACAAAATTTCTGCTGGAAATGCATTAGCCGCTGAGCCATGAGGCCCTTCCGCAGGGTGCGGAGCAAAACTAAATGACAGGCCCAGCTTCGAGCCCGATCGACCGGTGCGTGCAGCCCCGCCGCCTCCTCTAACCTTTCCTGGAGAGCCCTTTGTTCTGCCCAGTTTATGGGCTGCTTTTCATTGGCCTCGGCTTCAGAAAGTTTTTATGGAATCCCCTCCCATGACTGCTGATGAGCTCGGTGCAAACCTGTTGGTTTATGCATCCACCATAAAAGGATCTCAGAAGGAGAGAGAGAGACACACATTTTAAACCCCACGGAGAGCAGGATAGGGAGACAGAGAGCAAGTGTCAGGCAGACAGACAGACAGACAGACAGGGAGACGGAAAGAGAAAGAGAGCGCAGGCACCGAGGGGAGACTGAGAATGGTATAGTAGGGCCCGTTCCGTGTCCACGCTGCCTTTCACATCATGTCTTACAGCTCGCTGGTTTCTTTAGCCGGCCCACACCGTCTCCCAGAGCTCTGCCGACTGGCCGTGCGTCCTGCCTGGGAAGGTTTGCCGGAACCTGCAAGGCCGCTCACCCGTCGCTCTTCAGGGGCCCTTACCAACAAGGAGTCCACCTTCCCCGCCTTCCCACAGCGCCTCCTAAGGCCCTGCTCTCCTCTCCAGGCGGCTCTGTCCCCTCTGTCAGGTGCTGCCCTTCTGGCTCCATCTCCCAGAGCAGACCCTGGGCCCTGAGATAGGGAGGCGGGCGCCAGAGCGGAGTGGAGACCCCACAGCTTCACCTATGCTTCCTGACTTTGGGCTCTTCCCAACCCTTTTCCTGAAGGCTCTAGACTTTTACGCCCGTTGTTTGTAAACTTTTCCTTGAAGCATGTTAAGATGGTGGGCGTGGAAATCCTGAAGGTCGCTCCCACGAGCCCAGTCGCTTGACGATGACTGGAACTACACTGTGCGTGGCGTTTCCACAGTCTAAGGATCAGAAAGAGCTGCTTGCTCGTGTTGAACCAATGCCCCGGCTGTAGACCTGAGCCAGGGCATCAGGGAGGCCACGGATGCATTCAGGGAAGGCGTGGTGATACCATATACGCCAAAGGTTATGGATTTAATGGTTGGAAAAACAGAGCAGAAAACAGACCATTCTTAGTCATAGTGGCAAACTTGGAACCATGTGCCATAAATGCACGGTTAGCCCATCACACTGACTAACCGGGGTATGAAAGTCAAGTGTATTGAGAAACTCGCTGCTCCCACGCAATCCCCTGGTGGCCATATTTATGGCTCCGACCCTCCAGATTTGCTTTATTCCAAATAAATCATCACCGATATCTCTGACCCAAATCCCATTTCTCACTAAACATCAGTCTCTCGCTCTCTCTTGCTCTCTCTCGCCTAAATGCTAGTGCAGTAAAAAAGCATTATGAATCCTTTAGGGTACTTTTTGCTGATTAAAAGTGGCATATTAGATTTCTTAAAGCCTTTGTCATCTGCAGTATAGAATCCCATTTTATGGTGGCAGAGAACTTAGAATCCATAAGCTAATTAAGTGAAGTGAATGACAACTGTATTCTCTCAATAAATGATCCATCCGTCACAGACAAACGTACACACTTACGGGACCGGAGCCTTTGCAAGGAGAGAAAAACAATGGGGAAAGTTGAGTCACAGATGTGAGTCCTTATCCATAAGTCTGACTAATTGTATTAACTGCAAAATGGAATTAAGTGCTGAAGCCTTTTTTTGGACTCTAAATATCCACAGAGCTACGGGAAGCGGTTCTTTGTGCTATGAAGTGAGGAGTCGCTCTCTCCGGACGCCGAGCATGCTGCTGACTCGTCTGGATCTGGGGGGCAGGCCCAGCACCTCTGTTTCTGCCCCTCACCTCTGGACGCACAAACCACAGCTGCTGGCGAAAAGGGGGAAGTTTCCAAATTTAGATTAAAAAACAACACCTAGTGAAGGTGTCACCTTCTTGGCCCGGAAGGATCAAGTGGGGCTCAGGTGGAGAAGCCCCTTAAAGATTGTCTCGCGGGGTGCTGAGAAGCGTCCTGAGGCTCTAGAAATCTGTGGCATGGGACACTAGGGCAGAGCTGCCCGACCTAGCCAAGTCCAGCGCCTGCCTTGGAGCCAAACCCCCGAAAGATGAAGTGGTCGCCCCAAGTCAGAAGAGGTCAGAACTGGGATGAGAATCCAAGAACCCGAGCTTTTCCCACGAAGCACCTCTCAGAGTTCCCCGGTAGTCCTCAGGCGACTGTGACCCCCCTAAAAGACAAGGAGGTCAGCGTCCTTCATACTGAAGAGATATGAGCACACAGGAGTGGATGCTCGTGGGTCCTAAGCTTCAGTCACCAAAACCAGCCCTCCTGAGGCCGTAAGGGAAGCTCCGCTGCCTTCAGTCAATCAGAGAGAGCGTCTCCGTGTGAAACACCCAGACGCACGGAGAGATTGGCTGTCTCTTGCACAACAGACAGATCTGAAGGTCTGAGCGAACAAGCTGATAAAGCTACGGGTAGAACCCTCCAAAATTAGGCAAGCTAGAAGCGTGACTTCACTTGTTTCTTGAGTCCCTGGCTCCCAACTCCAAGGGAAGGACCTGTGAGAGGACAAGCTGGCACGGTGCACAGAACAGGTGTGCGGGTGTGGGGTTGACAGGGTTTCCGGCTTAGACTCCAGCCGTCAGCTGCGTGGCCAGTGTGCGGGTGGGCTCGCTCAAAACTTGAAGTGGCAGAAACCCAACTCTGACCAGCTTAGGCAACACAAGATGACATATGGTTCGTGACATGGCCATGTCAAAGATAGCGCTGACTTCAGGCATGGTTGGATCCAGGAGTTCAAAAGTTGGTCACTGGATCTTAGCTTTCTCTTCCATGTTTTGGTTCTTCGTCCCTCTTGCCGGCTCCATTTTGGGGCTTCCCCATGCGGTAGCACAGAGCGGCTGTGGGTGTATATGTCCCCAGCTTCAAGTCTGTCAGAGACAGAGAGAGAGAGATAGAGAGAGAGAGAGAGAGAGAGAGAGAGAGAGAGAGAGAGAGAGAGACCGACCCCTCTTTCAACAGTCCCGGTCTGAGCCTCGCTGTGACTTGGGTCACTTGCCCATCCTGGGGGATGAAGGGCTCTGATTGGCCCTGCTGGATCCCCTATCTGTCCCCATGTAGGCTCACTTATGAGGTCACCAGCAAGTGTTAATTACATAAGGTATACTGTTCAAGGCACAACGTTGGCAGAGAGGAAGTTCAGCCCCCGTTCATTCTACATGGACAGAGCTATGTTCTCCTCCATAGAACATATATGACTTCCCCAAACAAATCCAGCCTTCTGCTACTCCAAACCCCAGGTGTTACCCGTGGAGGGAAGGGAGACTTGGGACCTTCCTGTGGGGGACCCGAGGAGGGGACCAAAAGGCTGACCCCTAGAAGGAAGGGCTGGCAGGGGTTGGGGCCTCTGAAGGCCACGCCAAGTCAGTGCTCAGTGAATGCTGACACGCAGAATGAAGGGAAACGCGTGCTGAGGGGGTGCAATCCTCCTGACTAGTGGGGGGGGGGACCTCTGGTTAACCTGTGAGCTGGGGCAGCGGACTGAGCGGTGGGCCCTGAGACTGACAGGTCCTCATCCCTGGAACCTGCCAACATTCTCTTACATGGCAACGTGTTCGCAGATGTCATCAGGTTAAGAACCTGGAAGTGAAGAAAACATCCGGGGGGTCCTCAGTGACATCACAAGCACCTTTAGAAGAGACAAGCATGGGGGATGTGACAGAGAAGAGGACACAGCGTGGGTGTGGAGACAGAGGTGGCAGCCGTGTGGCCGAAAGCCAAGGAGCGCTGGCAGCCGCCAGACACTGGAAGAGGCAAGGGACAATTTCTCTCCTAAGGACACGAGGAAGGGTGGCCAACCCCTTGGTTCTGACCAGCGACGCTGATGGCCGAATTCTGGCCTGCAGAACTGCGGCGACAGAGTGAATTTGCGTCGTCTCCAGCCACTGAGTCCGTGGTGATGTGTTGCAACAGCCGCAGGAAGCAAAGACGGATGGTACGAGACAAGCGTATTCTACGGCAGGAAGGTCTAGGTTAGGACGGAAGGCAAAATGCAGCTTCACCGGGAGGGGGGACGGTGAACGTGTAAGGCCCACACGCGTGGGCACACGGTCGGTAATGAGCGTTTCACCACCCCTTAAAGAGCCACGTCCAAGGATGAAGTCATCCTTCCACCCCAGAGGCGGCCTGGGCCTTAAAGGCGGGTACAGTATGTGTCCGGTTGCGGTTCATACGCTTGCAATAATGGGGCCTCTTAGTAACTGGGAAAGGGAGCTGGGGCCAAGGAGACACACGCAGTTCTCTGCTTTCAAGAAAGCTGCGGGAGTGGGGGCGTCCCTGTAGCTGGGCGCATGGGGCTGCCCTCTGGCTAGCATGCCTGGCTGGCCCCAGGCTGAGCTGGAAACAAGGGCTTGTTATCCCATCCTGTCCTATCCCGGCCTTCAAAGAACGCTGCTTTGATACACAACATCCAGAAGGTCCTGATGCGTACAGTTTCTTCCTCCACACAAGGGGAGAAATGTTTTTAATCCTCCTGATGGGTTTAATCCTCTTAGTGGGGGTGGGTTGTGGGGGAGAGAGAGAGATTGGTTTTACGGCCAAGAAGAACAGCATTAATAAAGGCAGCGGATGGTTCCTGGACACTCACTCCATACGAAGTGCTTTGTAGCTGTTCCATCCTCTCGGCCACCCTGTAAGGTTAACCCCGTTGGGCAGATGAGGAAACCGAGACGCAGAGAGGGTAGCACCTAGTGGAAAGCCATGCAGCTCATAGGTGGCAGAGCCAGGTTTCTACCCCAAGGCAGCGTGACGTCTGGGCCCACGCCCTCGGCACCGGGCCAGGGTGGGAGGCAGGATTGCTGGGTGGTTAGGGCTGAGCTCACTCCTCCACACCCCTCGCCACTCATTCCTGGGGGGGACCCCACCCCCAGAGATTGCTTTCTGTCTCAGCCTCTCGTTCTTCGGGCTGCTACTTTTTAGCTGTGTTACTGATGAGAACCCAGCTTAGTAAAATCAATGGTTTTAAATTATCCCTCTATGTACCCAGGATACAAAACAAGCTACAAAACAGAAATACTTTTCCGTGACAAAAAAATCAATCTCGCTGATGCCCCTGTTCCTCGAGCCGGCCCCCCCCGCCCCGCCCCCGTCTCCCCCTCTTACTTAAGACTCTGCTCCTGTATCTGCCGGCTTTGTGTCGACTTTCTTCAGGTTTCTTGCTCGGGAGACTCGTTTTATCTAAAAGGTCAATTCTTTCAGCGGGGCACCAAGCAGAATTGAATATAATTATCCCAATCTCTACCGTGTAGAATTCATGCTTGAATTCATTCAAAAAATAGCATGCAGTATAATTAACTCAGAGTCCAGGCAAATCTATTGAGAAAGCCTCAGGTATCATACAGTTCCACTTACAATAGAACATTTTCATTTAAGGACATTGTACGTATTAACCCAAGTCAGCATCCAATTACTCTGAATAAGTGAATTCTCTGTTCCAGGAATGTAATTTGAAAATGTTGTCATGCAATCTGAGGCAAAAGGTCCTTTTTCATTAATCTAACTCTCATTAAAGTGGAAGCCTGCAGGTTATTTCAAATCCATTAGTTTTAAATACAGGTGATTACAATTCTATTGCACATAAGACAACAGGAGTGTCGATCAAGAAATATTGGGGCGTTATGAGGGATGGGGCCGGTCGACGGGTCGGCCATCATAGCCAGAGATGAGATTTACCCGCTGATGGAATGGGCACTCTTTTTGAACCTCCCCGCCCCCACCCGAGGACGTACGCAGTCAACTGCATGAACCCGAAGGGTGGACCTACACTGGAGACAGCTCACAATTGTTCAGTTCTCCCAGAATTATCTGTTGTGCCTATTTCTAATCTACTTAGCTTTGGGAGCACTGACAGGAACACTAACCAGTTTTAATTCTTTAAGAGGCTGGCAATCTTTGAACACATGACTTCCTCTGCCTAGATCCCCCTCCCCAGCCGTTATCTACCTCCTACTCATCCTTCAGGTCTCTGACTCAAGGCCCCCTCTTCCAGGCAGCTTTCCCTGATTACCCCAATGGAAAGTGATAAGCTTCTGCTTCGAACCCCTTCAACCCTGAGCATCTGATTCCTTTGGTGTTTGCTAGCTGCTCCTTCACCATTTTAGTTAACTTTTCAAATCTGGTTCAATTCAAGAAATATATTTTAAGTCATTAGCACATGCCAGGCACTGAACTAGGTGTCAGAGATTCAGTGATGGAAGGGTCATAGATCTTTCTCTCAAAACACTCACGCTCTGGGGCATGAGGGCTGACCAGGAACCAGGCCGTCACACCAAGCACCCATGGGTGCTATGATACGGGACTTCCAGGAAATGGTGGGAGCCCAACACAAAAACTCCCAACCTGAACTTCCTATCACTTCTTTACCTAAAATCCTTGCATGGCTTCCCGCTAGACATGGAACAGAACTGCCCCCTCTAACAAGGCCTCCAGGACCCTGTGATGATGTGCCCCCGCCTCCTCCTCCTCCTCCCTCCTTCATATCTCCCCCTCTTCTCGCTCTTCGGCCACACGGAGTCTGCGTCCCACACCCTTGGCGGCCCCAGTGCCTTTGTCCTTGCCGCTCTCCACATCTGTCCCAAACTTCTCAACTAACTTGCTCCTCTGTATCTTTTAGCTGCCAGCTCAAATGTCACTGCCTCAGGGATGTCGTCTTACCCCAGATCTCTAACGCATCCGTTGAGTCCGAGATAGTCACAGCTTATTTCTTTTAAAACCCTTCAGCCGCCTGAAATAGTAAGTGTTTATTTGGCTAGGTGTTGTCTCCCTCCGTCCCTGCCATGCACACGATAGGAAGGCAAGGACTCGGTTAGCGTTAATTAGTATGAAATCTACTGCACCCAGCCAGAGCCTGGCACGTAGCGGGCTCTCAGTAACGGTTGTTGAATAAAAGAAAAAAAATGAATGAATGACTTGGGGGTTCGACATATTTCTGTCGTCAGGTTTACCTCATTCTTCAGGGACCAGGTGAACCAAGGAGATGAGCAGAGATGTTGGCATTTGGTTGAGCCCGAACCTGGAATGAGGGGTCCTAGGGGTTTGCCTCTCAAGCAAGGAGGATGAACGCTACATCGCAACTAAACACAAGATGGAATCCCTGCTCCCCGCCCTATTCCCTTCCTTCCCCGCGTGCAGGCCGTCTAGGGAAAAACCGGCACCATTTGAGTAAATAAGTCATGTTCGCTGAATACGCAGCCCAACTACGTGGGTGGGTGCTGGGCACAAAGTTCAGGCCTGGGTGACTGAGGAACTGAAAAACTTCCATTGCTGTGTAATCTTTGGAGAAAATTACACCCTTTTTGAGGAAATAAACCTCTTACAGAGCAACGAACCCTTGTCGGGTGCTAAAATTCATCCATTAATGTGCCACGGGAACCTTCCAAAGTCAAACACGTGTACAGAAGAATGGCGGGGACTCCGGAGAGAGAAACGACCCCCGGGGAGTCACGCATCTAGGAAGAGACAGAGCTCAGACTTGAATCCAGGCGCTTCGTGGCCACCTGGTAATTTCCCTGGTCCCGGTGGCCCCAGTGAAAAGGCCAGAAACACCGGAGGAAACAGGTCCTCTTGGGAACGCCCTCCGAATCCCCTGGGACATGCAACATCAGGTGGAGGTGGGGATGTTTGAAAGGATGACCGTCATGGTTGCGGTACAAAAGTCCTCTTGACGGTGACCCTTGGAGAAAGTCTTCTGGCAACAATGATTCTGCATTATTTCAAACTTCGCATTTTAGCCAGTTTCCGCTTCCCAGGCAGGAGACCTCAAGGGCTGCGGCTTCCTGGACGCTTTCCCTGAATATCCTCCCAGCTCTGCCTTCTGCCCTGCGGGTCCCCAGACAGCCCTGCCATCCTGTGCCCTTCTGTAATAGCTCCACCGGCTGCCCCGTTCCCCCAGCTACGGCGAGAGCAGCTCCGGGAAGAACAATGCCTGGCAATACTAATGACCAGCTAATCATCTCTTTTAGGCATCCCCACTTCCAAGTTTACAAAACACTTTAAAATCCTCACCCAACCCTCCCTGTACCCCGGTGAAGCTGGCAGGGCCGGGGCTATGATTACTTGCATGTGACAGATAAGGAAACTGAGGCGGAGGTGATCAAATGTCTGAGAGGGCACAAGCCACCCGGGGCGGGAATGGTGGAACCAAACCGGACTGGAAGCCGGCGCCTCTCATTCCAAGCTTCTTGCACGGTATCCCCTGAGATCACTTTCTTTGACCAGCGTCCTGGGACTCCCACTTCCCTGTCCCCTCCCAGCCCGTCTTTCACCTTTCTCCCTTGGGCTCCAGCCTCGTGGGCTCTCGGGCCAGAGCTTGATGATGGACACCAATGAGCAATATTCTCGAAGAAAAGGTTTTGCTGCTTAAGAAAGCAGCACATGAATACGTGACAATAAGAGCTGACTTCCACGGGCGCTGTTTGTGTGGGACCCCACAGCCAGGCCTGTTCAAGACTGAAGGGCCTCGAAGTCACCTGTGACCTCCACGCCCACGTGACCCCGTTCTCATTCACGACCTGCGCTGACTTGAGTCCGCAGGCACTAGCCAGCCTGACTGGGGTTTGGAGCTGGGCTTGGATTCTTGGGGGACCCGGAGGGGAGAAAACTCCCAAGGAAGCATTTCCCTGCCAGTCGCCTGGGACCTGAGATGCTTCTAGTCCTTTCCGGCCTCGCCTGCCCTCGGCCAAGAGAGTAAGCGGGCTCCCGGGAACATCTGGCCAAGGAGGTGAAACCTCTCTGTGCTGAGTGACCTTGGAGAAGGGACTGGGGTGAGAGAAAAAGGGACCAGAGGCATTCACCTGCAGCGTCCCAGCCTGGGGCCTGAAACATGCATGGCAAACAACGTCCTTGCACACGTGGGCGACTCTCGATGGCCAGCGTGGAGCCTCAGGTGAAGCAGGTACACGTGACACTCCCAGTGAGGAGCGGCCACCTCTCCTCTGCGCCGCGGCTCCATGAAGTGCCCGCGTGCACACGAGTGACATCTGTTTCTACAGAGACTTGCAAGCCCCGATGTGTGAGCGTCACTAGCAGATGCTGGCATTTTAACTGTCAGAGTTTAAAAACAAACACAACTTGCGTGTCTCACACCTCCGGCTGATTGCCACATAAAATCTGTCCTGGGACTGGGCTGCCAAAATGTTTTTATCCACCCTTTTCTCCCTCTGCCCCCTGTTTGCCCAATTCTCCTATCATTTTAGGCAGATCCAGGAAGGGGAGGCCCCAGAGGAGAAAAGCCACCAATTTACACGCCGTAAAATTACACACACGGACAGATGGTGGTGCTTAGTGTTTCGTGAGTACGTTTTTCCATTCCAGTGTGTTTTTTACATTAACTTATTTAATCCTCTGATATTAAAATCAGGCCCTTCACAAGCCACAGAGCTTCATGTCCCATGTTCACCAATGAAAAATATGCCCAGGGTTTTACCTCCTGAAATAGCTCACAGGACCCTTACAGACCTTCAAAGTCCTGCTTCTCTTTGTTCTTCTGAACTGGGCCTGGGACTCCAGCTTTCTAAAGGGACATTTGAATTTCTTTTCAAATGTATATTTGACCTTATTTACTGTGCGACTCCCCTTGTTTTCAAAATGTATATGTGAGTGTCTTTCAAATGTAGCGGCCTTTTGAAGTTTGTTCACAAGGACTTTCTTTTCCTCTAGAATCCAAGGTATTTTCTGGAAGGAGGGTGTGGCGAGAGTGGATATGGTATTTATGTATTGTATTTATGTCTGAAGTTACTTTTACTTACGTATAGGTGCCTGTGTGGTGGGTCAGGCATGAGGCACGAGGTTTTGTGGAGAAATGCTTGCGTTCCTACAGAAAGGGGAACAGGTCGGACTGATGTGTGAAGAACTGAGGAGGGAAAGTTAGAGGCTGTGACCCTTCCTGCCTGCAGATTCAGAGCAGACGTGAAAAGCCGTCCTTCAAGTCTGGTCTTTCCCCCACAACATCCCGCGGCATTTTTATTTTACTGAGATATGTGCTGTCATTATCCTCGTTTCCAACTGGAATTCAGAGGGATGACAAGTCACCTCACGTCATAGCCATCGCGAGCGGAGAGCCAGTGTTTACACCCAGGTCTGATCCTGTTTTGAATATTCTATGAAATGTTGATGTTTGAAAAAGCGTTTGTTATTCTTGTTTTGTTTTTTGGTCAGTATGACTTGCGTACCTGTTTTGGGCTCCATCTCAGATTAAGCGGCAGCCCACCCATCCTCTGCTCTCCTCTCTCCTGGAGGGCAGGACCCCGCCCCCCGCCCCCCACCCCGAACTGCAGCAGGATGTGGCCAGGCTCCTGCATCCCTGGGCATCCCTGGGCTCTGAGCTGGGCTCACCCGACAGAGCCACCCTGGGCAGCGGCGGGTTCTCTTCTGCGGTTCCAGATCCCGCCAGGCGGCTTCCACCTCGGACTCCAGCGGTCTGCCTCCCGGCCTGGGCCTTCCCAGCTCTTTTGTCCCCGGTGCCACCCATCCCGTACAGCCCATTCCTTCCTTTTGGGCTGGATTCTGCCTCTCGGGCCTGTGCCCGACTGGTGTGGAGATGAACCCTCATGAAACCACCGGAGGAAAACGAGGGCAGCCACAGTTTAAATGCTGCGGCGCTGGTTGCGTTCGTAGACTGCGTTCCTCATATTGCAAGGTGGGGGGAGCTTTACCAAGAAGGGACGCGGGCAGGGGGAACATGCCATTATACCTGCGTGGGCAGGTGTGAAACCATTTCAGGGCATTTCAGCCAGGGGCACTCGCCAGGTCCTTGAAGAGCGAAAACAGTGCGTGGAGCCCCCGCGGACTCGGCGCAAATCTGGTGGCCACTATCAGACAAATGCAGGGACTCTGAATCTGAACCTCATGAGTCCACGCCTGATTTTTGGACGCGCATCCTTTACCCTCCTCCGTGTGTCCGGTTCTATTTAATCCACAGCAGGCCCGAACAAGGAAGGTCCGCCAGGCGCTCCCGGGCAGCGCGCGCTGCGGCGGGACCTACTGCAGCAACGGAGGACGAGGTCCGTTGTCTCCCGGGGCACCTCCTGGAGAACACAGCTGCTCCTTCTCACCACGGAAGGGCCCAGAAGACATCTCTGCCTGGATGGGGCACACGTGAGTTACACAGCGAGTATTAGCTGGAGACACGAACAGTCAGGAGGGGAACGGCGATGCTCCTGTCTCAAGGACGGTGGGTGGGCGAGTCCTCTCTTCCTGGGAGACGGGTCAGCATTCTGTTCTGTCCGAACCTTCCACTGACCGGGCGAGGCCTGCCCACCTCCAGGAGGGCAGCCTGCTTCGCTCAGTCTGCTGATGGAAGGGCCCATCTCACCCCGAAACGTCCACACAGAGGCGCCCAGCATGATGGGCACCCTTTGACCAGCAAAGCCCACGTAAACCCTGCCATCACGGTAGCTTAATAGTTTTACAGGACAGAGGCGGGAGCGACAGGGGTTGCTCCACCTCTACGAGGTGCCTAAGTATCGGATTCACAGAGACAGGAAGTGGAACGGCAGCTGCCGAGGGCTGGGGAAGGGGGCGTGGAAAGCTATGTTTGCTGGGGGCAGAGGTGCCGTTTGGGAAGATGGAAAAGTTCTTGAGAGGATAGTGGTGATGGCTGCACAGCTCCCTGAGTATATTTAATGCCACTGAACTGTACCCTTAAAAAGGCGTAAAACCGTAAAGTTTATGTTGTATATATTTAACCACAATAATTTTTTTAATTAACAAACAAATTACTTAGGTCATTGAGTTATTGGTTTTCCATGAATTAATACATATGTTGATACTTTCTCAGTAAAAAAATAAACAAAGATCCCCCTCCCCCACTCAAAGCTGATCTTCATCTGCTGGAATAAAAGCATATAACCACCTAAATGATAACAACAACAGGAGTTGGGTTCGGTTATGGATTATTGCTGAGCAGATCTTAGTGGCTGAGAACAGCCCTGCTGTGGACATCGGTGTTACTATCATTCTGCCGGTCTGGCTGGGATCTCCCTGCAGAGGCAGGCTGAGGCCCCGCAGATGCATGGATGACGGCTTCTGCCCCCCGCCTGGTGCCTGGCAGAGATGGCTGGCAGCCTGGGACCCCTGCCTCTCTGCGCGTGGTCTCTCCACGGGACCGGCTCGGGCTTCTTTCCATGGCGGTCGGATCCCCAGGTTGCGTGTTAGAAGAGAACCGTCGTGGAAGCCGCCATCTGTCTGAAATCGAAGCCTGGAACTGTTCCTCCTCACGTTCCCATAGTCTAGGGGGAAAGCAGTCAGACGCAGGGAAATAGCATCCACTTCTCAAAGGGGAGAGGGGCCAGGAGCTGTGGCCGTCTCTCTTCTGTGACATCACGGGCCTTCTCCCTCCACGCCACATCTTGTCACCGTTTGGAGGAAACATAACTGAGGAAAGTGACATCAGCCGAAACGTCAGGATTTCAGGCCGACCCCACTCGCACTCCACAGGAGCGGGGATGCCCGTTCTGTCGCCTGCACTGAGTTCCGAAGCGCAGCCCCGCCCACAGACGGCCAGTTGTGCAAAGGCTTGGTTTGTTTCCCATCCATTTCATGCAAAAACTGCAGAAATTCATTGCAACTTCCTTCGATGACTCAGAAGCCTGCAGCTTGGGGCGGAGGGGCAGGCGGAGGGGGGGTGTCACTGGCAACAGTATCCATTATCATTCCGCTGGTCCTGCACCCCCGGATTGGTTGACAGAATGCCAAAGAGATAAACCGCTTTTACTGTAATTCGCTCTCTGAAAAAACGGGATTTACTAAGCAAATTAAGAGGGTGAAGAAACTTGCAGGGGGTGACATTTAGCCTACTCCAGACACCAAACTTTTCAAGCACTTTAGAAGCGTGATTTACATACAATTACAGGAAGACTTCATTTATCCGCCCCTGTCAGAGGAGGAACAGCCGCAGAGAAGTGAATTTTTCAGATAATGATGGCTTCCCCGGAGAGGCACCAAGCCATCTCAGCCAGACCAGACAGAGATCATCCCCAAGTGTGTTGGGAGCCTCCCTCTGCCCCACGTGACCCAGCGTGCGGCATTGCTGTCTCTTTGATGAACCCACGTTCTCATTATGGTCTGTCATCCTGCAGATCCCTAAAATGACAATGGCCCTGAAGTTACCTATCTGCCACGTGGCTATCTTCACTCATTCAAAACACATCTATTAACCCACTACTTTCTACCAAGTGCTGTTTTTTTAATTTTCCAAAATTCTCATCTAAGGATATTTTTATTAATTTTAGAGAGAGGGGAAGCGGAGGAGAGAGAGAGAGAGAGACATCGATTGGTTGCCTCCTGTACACACCCCGACCAGGGAATGAACCTGCAGCCTAGGTATGTGCCTTGACTGGGAATTGAACCTGTGACTTCGTTGCATGAGCCACCACCGTATTTTCCTAACTTCAGGTGCACAGTGTTGAGATTGCTGACCTCCCCGTGGGCATCCCCATCTATGCATATGTTTTATTTATATACTTTCATGCAGGTGTCCTAGGAAAATTCCTGGTGCTGTTCTGTGTGCCTACATTCTTTTTTTCTTTTTAACATAAAGGGTATCATTCTGTAGAGATCTTTCTGTCACCTAATTTTCCCACGGAACGCGGTATCTTTAGGAGAAACTCTCAGTTTCTCAAAGCTGCCTTGTTTTTCCCATGTCTCCACGTAATTTCTTTGGATTCCTCGGGGGAGGGACTCCCAGGCCACGCCCAGCTTTGTGCCTCAGAAACTGCTGCCAAGGACATCTTGGTTGCCCCTGCCCCTGGGGTGAATTCCCCTGCGGGTGCGCCCAGGGCTGGGGTTACAAGTTCTCGGGGTCTGCACACCCTCAGTTTCCCGAGTGTCACGGATTCCTGTCCGGAGCGGCTGTGCTGCCCACGAGGAATCCTGCATGCCCGCGTCACCCCAGACACTGGGTATTATTCAACCTTTTAACGTTTCCCGTGCCTTTGAAAAAATGTACCAATCGGATGGGTCTAAAATGTTACCGACTTGTTTCACTCCTTTAATTTTGATGATTTTAGGGGGTTGAGCACCTCTTCCTAAGCATGGTGGCTTGCCTCGTCATTTTTGCCCCCCTCTGCCATCCCCTGTTGACTGTCTTCAATGACCCTCAGCAAACCTAAATGCTTAATTTATGGAGTAAATACCTGCCTTCCTGGTTGTTGTCCTCTTTTTCTCTTTTCCCCTGATCTCACCTGTCACTTTTAATCCCTCTTACATGCTTTCTCCCCCTAATCCCTCAGTACACACCAACACCTCCCTCCGGCGTCTTCTCTGTCTGGCACATCCTTTTCTGATGCGTTCTGCCCGGCCAGTTCCCATCCAGCTGGGAAACCAGAGTCTTGTCTTATACGTCAAGGCTCCCCAGCCCTGTGCTTGCGTTCCTATTTAGAGCCCTTGCACCCCACCCCCTCCTGAAGCTGGCTGTTGTGATCTCCGTGCCCGTATAAGATTCAAAGCCCCTTGAAAGTAGGGCTTGGACTCTACCCTCCTTCCCGTTCCTGGGGTGAGCCGTGCAGCGACAGGAGGACAAATCATCAGGAAGTGCCTAGCAAACAAATTCAATAGATCTTTCAAAATAAAATGCACAGCCTGAAAAGTAAGCCAGTCTCCAGCATTCATAGGCTCTACTGAAATATGCTGCCAGTCAAAGAAACTCCAGTGTCAAGGCCAGCTAGAAGCTTTCCCTTTGGCAGAGGTGGATTTCAAGGCAGGCACACCGGGCACGCGCCCTGGGCCCCGACTTCTGAAGGGCCCTGCAAAGCCATGTATTTTTATTTTCCCTGTCTCTCTGTTTTTTTTAAGGGGCCCAATATTTTCTTCTGCGCCCGGGGCCTCAACCGACCTTAATCCACCTCTGCCCTTTGGGGCAAATGAAGGCATAGAAGAAAATCACTCGGCAAACCCCAGGCTCTAGGCTGAACTGGTCTCTACTGAACAGACAGATGTGAGAGGAGAAAATGGGGAATTGGAAGATCTTTCTTCTTAGGGGTGAAGATGTCTGGTCATCCCGTTCCATGCGGTGCATCTTCTGTGCGCGGGTTACCCACTGCTATGTAAGAAACCGCTCTGAAATAGTGCCCGAGGCAATGGCGGTGACTTCGTATCACCCCCCACACTGCGGGGGGCCCACTGGCAGTGGGCTCACCTGGCAGTTCCTGCCTGAGGGGCAGGCGGGCAGGTGTTGCAGTCAGACTGGCTGCCGCTGGAATCATTCTGCAGGCTTCTTCACTCACCTGTCTGGTGAGGGGCTTAGCCAGCCGGCAGCTGGCAAAGCCAGGGCCCCTGGAGCATCTCTTGAGGTGATTGTTCTGGAGGTCCGCCAGCGTGGTGGCTGAAAGGCGGACAGACTTACATGGCCACGCAGGCGCTGACGGCCTCTGTCCAAAGAGACAGAGAAAAAGGGCAAGTGAGAGAGGAGGTCGCCTTTTATGACCTTGTCTCCACCCACCCCATGCAGCTGGGGGCTCTGCAGGGAAAAGTGGGGTGCACTTCAGTGTGGCTGACTTGGAGGGACCATGACGCATGGAAGGCTCCTGGGAGTTGGATAGTCCATGAGAATGAAGGGGAGCATCTTCCCTCGTCACTGGCCAGCTGCCTGGAGCCAGCAGAGTGGGACGTGCAGAAAACCCCGGTCTGCCCAGCAACAGCCCCAGCACTGACCCCTGGAGTCCACTCCATGGTCCTTGACTGTGTCCAGGGATGTGGCTGACCAGGCCCTGGACACGGCTCTCCTGTGCCCAGTGAATGGGTCCTCGTGTGACAGGAGGCATGCTGGCCCTTGGCCCGATGACCAGGGAGTACCCCATCCAGAGTGGCCAGAAACCACGTTCTCTCCCTTTGGCTGTGCCACCAACCACTCTCCCATGAGCCCATCCTGAAGTTTTTCTTGGGGACAATTTTAGGGGTCACCCATTCCCAGGTCCAGTCCAACCTTGACGTATGGGACGGTCGTGCATCTCTGGTTTGGATTCAGAGCATCAGGGCCAGTGGCCATACCTGGGAGGCCCAAGAACAAAACCCACGGGCCCCCTGCTTTGGAGGTCCCAGTTCAGTAAATCTCGAATGTCTGTCATTTTCATATCAATGTCGTGACGGTCGCCACGCCCACATTTTCTTTATTTAAGATTTTTCTTTGAATGGACTCGCTTTTGTAGGGGAAAAAAAGATATATCCATGTTTAAGGAACACTTTTCATCCCTGCCTAAACTGGAAAACCAGCATCACATGCCGTTAATAGACTATGACTATAAAAATAAGCACAGGAGAGCTCATGGTGGGTGAAACATGAACATTTTACTCCGCTCATTGGCAAAACCTTAATAAAAATGACGGTTAAGGGTAAACACCCGAAAGCCATAAACCCCAAGGACCAGAAAGGAACAGAAGAGGAGCGGATAGCCACTGACAGATGCCGATTGGTGAGAAAATGGATCAAGATTAATGGATATCTGGGTCCAGGGAGGAAGAAAGAAAGAGATAAGATAGTCTGTGCCACAGCGCCCCAGGAAGGCTCCTGCAAAGTGGGGGGTTCAGGAAGGACTAGCACCGGGAGAATTAACAAAATGCCTGACTTAGAATCTCCCTCCTCACCTCCCTCACCAGGGACCCCTTTCCCCCACCCCCACTGCCAGGAAGGTGGGGTGTTTATTCCCTGCGGAGTTTGATAATGAAATCAGTCCTTGCATCACCCCAAGGACTGTGTGATTAAAACAAGCCCATGGTGTCATCCTACCTGCATGACTTGGGCGACGGTCCCCCTGCGGGGAAATGAAAAGGCCCGAGGGACCCCGTGGGCACCGCAGCTTCCGCTCCTGCAGCTCCAGAGAAGAAAAGAAAATACGTCCATGAAAGAGAAACACAAAACCATAAAAGGGGACACCCAAGGAGCAAGAAGAAGGTTAAAAAGGTGGATGTGAGCAGAGGAAGGGTAAGAAAATGAGGGAATTGCGACAGACGTGCGACTTGCATAATAGATATTCCAGAAAAAAACAAACAAGCAAATCTAAGAGACAGAGGGGAGGAAGTTATCAAACAAATAATGCAAGAATGTTTCCCAGAACCTGAAGGCTTTCGTTTTCTGATTGAAAGGGCGCGCTAAGTGCCCAAAAGAATGAATGAACAGAAGGTAAGAACAAGCCCACACAACAAAACCAGGGCACATGTATAGAGAACTGGGAACATGGACTTCTTCTCGACAGCCCTAGAAGCCGGTGGAATGGTACCTTTAAAATTCTCAAAGAAAATGACGTCTTGAATTTTATACACAGCCCAACTATCATCCAAGGGCAGGAAATGATACACACTTTTCTTTACATTACGTAAGGCATCAAAACCTGGCCCTCTTTCTCAGGAACATATCAAAGGATGTGCTCCACCAAAAGAAGGGAGTAAGTTAAAAAGATGAAGACACGCGGTCCAGGGCCCAGGGGCTCATGCGAAGGACAGCAGTAAAAGAAGACCCTGGGCATAGCTGTGTTGTAGGCCTGGGGGCCACGGGATCAGATGGAGCAGGAGGATGAATGTCTCCAGGAAAAAAAAACGGAACTGACAGATGAGCTGACAGGTGTGGCCGAGTGTAAAATTGGATTGAGGGCCTTTGTACGGAGCTAGTGGAGGGTGTGGGAAGAGACCCCCAGCCATTCAAAGAAAGCCAAGCCAAAGGAGGCAAAGGCCAGGAAAGAATGGCATCTTAAGACGCTACTGGACGAAGCTGTGAAGAATATGTACCCGTTCGTCATAATGAAAACACTAAATCTGGATTTAATAATTAAAAATATATATACAACCAAAAACCTATGATGGCAGGTTGGAAAGAGAAGGCACTATGTATAAGAACGGGTCTAAGGGAGCACTCATTGTTTCTGTTTGGAAATGAATAATATCCACCTGATGTGGGGGGAAAACTCAGGAGACAGTAGCATAAAGCATGTCATTTAAAAGTACAGTTTTAAGCCAGAAGCAGCAGCTATAGGAGCTGGCAGGAGTTTCGTGAGGAAGTTGGCATTTTGGGGTGGGGGGTGAGCGGTGGGCTGGGGGGTCTGATGTTCGTGCCAAGCCTTGTACCACTCAGCCACGTGCTAAGCAATGTTTATCTATTATTCTCACTGATCATTTCAATGAATCAAAAACCAATACAATTTTTTAAATAACCAGTAGGACTGAATTTTTGTTACCTAGCTACACTCAAGGCTTGCTCTCTACTTAAAAGAGATTAGGAAAGAGATGGCCTAGCACCCAACAGAGACATCTTCCACACGTTCTGTCCCCACACAGCAAGTTTGGTTGCTGGCAAAAATGGGGTTATGTATTTTCAGAGGCAGCCCGTAAGCAAACGTCTTCAACCTGTGCCTGCCAGGCACACCCCTCCTGGCCGTGTCCTGGGAGCGGCCGTCAGCACCCCGACCTGCTGGGATGCTTCTCTTTGTTCTTTCTGGAACTTTCTGTATCTAGATAAAGGGATGGGTCTGCTGGTGCTGGAGGGGCGGGTAGACCAACCCTAAACCCCAGCGAGGCACGGGGCCTTCTCGGACGGCGGTTATTTTACACCGTCCACCCCAGGGCCCGCAGGTCGGTTTTCCTCTAACAAGCAGCTGTAGCAGGTCCTGGGCTGAAGTCTCCCTTAGATTCCGGTCTGAGCAGCCAGTGGGGGGGGGGGGGGGGCGGGGGGAGCGGGCGGGGGCTGATGCTTAAGTTAAATCACTCACAGGGGCCTTGCGGGGGGCAGGTTCGTCTATGGCAAGCTTTCTGATGCCATCAGCAACTGCGCAGAAAAGCAAAAAAAACACAAAACAAACAACAGCACCAAAAAAACAAAAGAGAAAAAACAAAAACAAAAAAGAACCCACCTTAAAAAAAATTTTGTAAAGGCTCCATTAAAAAGCCACGTCGGGGTCATTTCGAAGGGTGGTCCGGGGGGACTGGAGCAGGTGCCCTCCTGGCCCCGGGCAGCGCGCGGCCTCCCCGGCCTCCCCTGGAAGCCCCAGCCGGGCGGTGCTGCGGCCCTGCTCCCCCCCCCCCCACCCCGGCCGCACCCCTCCCTGCCGCCTGCAGCGGCCAGACCCAGAACAAGACAGGAGATTTGTGCCTGCTGATGTGTGGCCTGTCGGAATGAAGGGGGCTTTTCATGAACAAAGTAGCGAGCGGTGTCGTCTTCCCGGGAGTCGGAATCCTTCACTATTAGCACAATGTGTTATTATTGTATTTTTAATTGAAATGTAAATTCTGGGAACACTCTGACCCAATTTACTCCCAGGGAAAAAAGGGCAAAATTCTCATTTTCAAGGCTCTAGAAATGCAAGTTAGTGTTATTAATGATTAAGCTCTTTTTCCTGCCCGCCCCCGCCCCTGCTGCGGGGTGGGGGCCGGAACGGGGACCTTCTTATCCAGGCACAATGGTAATGTTACCCGGTCCTCCGCGCGCATTTGATCGGCTGGGTAGATGATCGCTGGGTGGGAAGCCCGAAGGGTCCCCCCTGCCGGGCCTGGGGTTCACACCTGGGCCGGGAAGTGGCCGGAGGCATAGATGTGGTTTCAGGTTTTAAATGACGAGGATGACTGACGTGTGATTGAATGATTGATTTGCAGGGCAGATTGTCAGCCCGTCTATTTTAAAGAAACTCTCTTTGTCAAAACAGAACCCAGTGGAGACGGGATGATTCTGGTGTCGATTCAGACTTTGCCCACAGGCCTTGTACCCTCACCCCCACTGGCTGCCGTCTCTAGGACCGACACTGGAATTCAGAGGGCGGTGAGTATTGGCAGCGCCCTGTCCCCGTTGCGTAGAGAGGAGAGGGACCTCCCTCTACTGACAAATATTTACGGAGCGCTTACGAAGTGCCAGGTGCGAGGAGACGGGCAGAAATGCCAAGCTGAGTGCTTTCTCGAAGTCCTTTGGCCTTCCAACCTAGGTTTCTCTGAAACAGGTCAGGCGTCGGCTTGAAAGAGAGGAATCCCCTACCCCCCAGCCTGAGAAGCCCCAACCCTCATCACTCTCTGTCCCCGGCCCTTGACGTATCTTCTTCATGGGGCTGACCATCGCCAATGCTCAAGACTCACTGGAACTTGAAGCAAACAGGCAGTCAGAGGGCCTGCGGGCAGAGCGAGGATTTCATGGAAGTTCTCACACGCTGCGAAATCGCCAGAAGCCTCCAGACAGGACGCTAGGCCGATGCAAACGCTCTACAATTCTAATTCTTTCCCTTTCCTTCCTTCTCCCCTCAAATCCCCCTCCACCTTGGCACGCAGGCCCGCGTGTGCGAGCGTGTGTGTGGCTTGCCATGGCTGCGCGCACTGGGCGGCAACCCCCTTTTTCCCCTGGATAAATCCTTTTTGTGTGATGAAACACCTAATCGATATCAGTTTTCAGCCGACACTGGAAATGACCTTGCTTACTGGTCCATTGTGTACTGCACGTCTCTGCTGACCAGCCTGCTCCCACCAGAATCAGTTCCAGAAGGCCCTGCCCTTGACCGCCATGTTCTCCAGCGTGTCCCCAGAACAGAGACGCCCGCACCTACCAGGGATGAATGCATTTTGGCTAATAAGTGGATGGCCTTAGTAGGAGAGTCCAAAACGTCCATCTGACCCAGAGACCTACTGTGTGTCCTACCGATGTCATTAATGCTGCGTTCCCGCTGTGTGCCACAGGAATAAATAAACACAGTCCTGAGTTGGTGCAAAAGGCCAATAAAAAATACAGCCCAACGGGGTCAGGTTGCAGCCCATGGCTCTCTGTTGGGAATGACTTTGCATCTCCCCTGCACCCCCCGCAGGGGACCTTGGGCAAGACCTAAAGATCCGATTGGTTGTCCAACAAGGGGGAGGCGCCACTGGTCACCTTGTGGGTAGGGGCTGGAGACACTAAGAACCCTACAGTGCACAAGGAATTAAGACAAAGAATTAAAAATCATCTCAAAATGACGATAATGCCAAGGTTGATAAGCTCCATTATAGACAAAGAATCATATATAGCCTTCATCCGGAGGCAAAGGTGGGGTGCAAGGGGGCTCTTGGCTAGTGGCCTGAGACTTTCGCTATGACAGTCACCTCTGAAACAGGCCACAGCTATGCGGGCTCCCCCCGGCAGCTCGCTGACCCTCTCTCACTTGTCAGTGTGGCTTGCAGACCCCTCTGATAGGAATCCCCCAATCTACTTCATCACTTTATAGAAGGAAAGGTTGGAGCTCTGATAAGAAAGCAGGCTCTCGGATTACCTAGTAGCCCTTTGGTTAATGAAGGACATTAAAGCCCCTGGTTAGGAAGGGACAGACAGTCTGGGCTGATGGGGAGTCTGGGGCATCTCCCCTTTCACGTCCCCCCAAAGTAAAGGGACGGAGTTGTCCCGGGCTACCTGGGTGGGTCATTCTCTTACCCCTCCTGCTCCAAACCTGCTTCTTTGCTGACATGGAAGTTGCTGGGGAGCAGAAAAGAGCCTATTAGCACCCGCTTTTCATGTGACTCTTAAACAAGTTATTTGTGGCTTCCTGCAAGTAGAAGGAAAATAAATAGAGGTTAAGAGAGAAATGGGTGGTGAGCCCGGGCAGCAGGCAGGGACTCTAGGACTGGGAGGCTCCAGGCAGTCAGCACTCCCAGCCCAGCACAGGGAGCAGGTACGGAGTACTGTCCTTCATGGGACCGTCCCCACGTTCAAACTTGGGCGGAAGCAGGGTTCTCTTTAAAGAAAATTGGCATTTCATTCCGTCTACTTATAGACCACAGCTCAGATGCTTGAGGCGGGAACGCGGGGGGCCGGGAGGAAGTCAGAGACGATGTGGGGAACGTCGGGGTGGTGCTGGTGTGTGTGGGGGTGACAGCCTTAAAACGTCAGCTCCTTTGGGGGTCCCCCTCCAAACCCGGGACTCTGCCACTGTGTGTTTACAAACCAGGAGTTGAAGCTGAGTTACAATTGCCAAAGCTTCTGAAAGCCCGTGGGGGTGGGGGCGGGGGGTGGGGGCCTCCAAACAGCCATGCTCCCTGTTGTCCAGCCAGGCACCGTGCGTGCAGAGCAGACACGTCAGGGTCCCTTTGGTGGCTCCCCTCCCTCACCCGATGTCCCCTTCCCTGTGGCTTGAGAAAGGGAGCCATTTTTGTAGACACAGAGGATAAAGCAGAAAGCCCGGAGCTTTCTCTAGAAGCAGAACCCACTCCTTCATCCGTGACAGATCCCAGCATGCCAGGCGAGGGGAGGGGCGACAGAGGAGGGCTGCCCCCCAACAGGCATGAGTGTGTGATCTGGTTGAGGCAAGGCATGTATACGTCAGCTACAGAGCAGCAGTGCTTAAGTGACCCCCAGAGACAAGGTCACAGGGGAGAGAGAGCTCAGGGTGGGGGTGGGGTGGGGTGGCCGTCTGTGTGGGGGCCTCCTTAAGAGATGGACGGGGTGGTCTGGACCCTGGCCTGAGCTGGTACTCGGGAATATTCTGGAGAGCAGACTGTGCCCCAGGCTATAAGGAGTTTTCAATCTTTTCGGGAGGAGGAAGCTGTTAGAGGTCCAGACCCTTCTGTCCAAGGGACCTCTGGGCAGCATCCCTGACGGGCCCATCGGCCATCCTCCCCTCCTCCCCAGGCCTATGGCTTTCCTTGCAGTGACTGTCCCTGGGCCTGCCACCCTGTCCACCCGGTCACCAAGCCAGAATGAGGGCGTCATTCTGGACCCCTCCATGTGCCCCATCCACTTCTGAGTGCCAAATGCCAATGTGACCTCCTCAGTATCTCCACGCCCCCCCGCCCCCCGCAGTGTTAGCTCGGGCTCCTGTCACCTCTTGCCTGGTCACCCTACCAGTGTCCTCATTAATCCCTACACTTCACACCCGTCCCCCTGGAAGGGGCTTTCTGAAGCACACCTCTGACCCTAAAAGCAGCTGGTGTTCCCCTAGCACGTACCAGGTGCCTGGCTCTGCCATCAAGCCGCTGGCTCCCCTCTCCCGGTCAGGCCTGGCAAACTGCCCCCGCCCCCACATGCGTACAAGGACCTGGAGGCTTAGGAAGGTAAGACACACCTGAGCCCAAGGCCTCGCAGCTCTCAGGTGAGAGAGTTGAGTCTTGAACGATTCCTAGCGCTTGAGGCCGAACTCTCAGCTACCAGCCGTGAGCTTCCTCTCGTGGTCGGTGGTGCTTATGACCCCTCCACGGAGCGCCAGCCCCTCTGGGTGGCGGGCAGACCTGCCCAACGCTCCAGTCTCCCTTCCTAGTGTCTCCGTCCTGCCTCCCACGGCTGTCATTCCCACGGGTCGCCCCATCTAAACTGCCAGAAGCAGCCGACCATGCTTTCAAGGGAACAGGCCGTCCTCGAGTGCAGGCCCCTCCCAGGTGGCTGCTGCCACGTGCTCCTGGCGGCTCCGCGCAGACGGCCCTTCCTGCATGAAGCCTCGCCCCAGTCGCGGCCGAGGGGCTGCCTCTCTGCCGCCCCAGCGCCCCGAGTCTCTGTCTCAGGACCTTACTTCCTGCAGCTGCCTCTGCGGCTCAGCAGAAACAAGACCAGACCTCCTGAGAGCGGGATCGTGCCTTTCTTTCCGCTTTCCCAACGCAGTGACAGGCACGCGGTCGGGGCTCGGTAAGTACCTTTCGGGTGAATATAGAAGATGGGTCTTTAAAAAGCTGATAGAGTGCGTTAAATGGAAAGTTCCAGAGTCTCAGCTGCAGTGAGAGGGAGAGAGACAGAGGGACAGAGAGAGAGACAGAGGGAGAAGCGGCATTGTGGCAGGGGGTGGTGAGTGCTGCAGTATCGCCAGCTGAGGGTCTCACCTGGAATCAGGTGTTTGGAGGCTCTAGACCCTCAGAGCTGCAAAGAGACGGTGACATCTTAGCAATAAAGGAGACCACCACTGCCGTATTTTAAGCCTGAGATAGTCTCTGAACATCATCCCAGGCGTGTTCCTATTACACACAGATTCAGAGCACATGGGTTTTAGCGTCATCGTCAGTGGTGATTCACTGAGTACGTGCAGTCTGACAGCGCTGGTTGGCGTCCTAGCTCCGCCGTGGCCTTGCTGTGTGACCTCAGACAAGTTCCTTAACCTCTCTGTTCCTCTGCGTCCTCGTCACAAAATAGAGAAATAAAAATAGCAGGCTTTATTGGTTCCAGAGACTACAAAATCAAGTAAAAGGTGTAAAACAAAGGCTCCACACAATGGCAGCTAGTATGTGTATCATTATACACATACTATCATTGCAGGTGGTGCCAAATTTAATGAGAGAATCTTTCTGTCTGAGATCTTCATAGCATCTCTTCTGATCCGCCGGGACCTAGAGATGACAAAGGCAGGGTGGGACAGCACAAGGTCTTTGTGCAAGAAGCTGCCTCCACTGAAAAGTCCACCAACCAGGAGCCAAGCACAGCCTTCCACTCGTGAAAAGCCATTTGCCACCTCACTTTCTTGCCGCACAAGCTCAGGGCCACCCGAGACCAGCCATCGCGGACAGCGGGGAGGCCCAGCTTCCAGGACCACAGGATTCGAAGACTGTCGATAGCCCAATCCTGGCCCGATAGCATCAATCATTGAATATATGAGGATCAGTCAATTTAATTTATTCTTTCATGTTGATTGACTGGGTGGGCAAAGTCACCGAGCTACACGAGAGTGGACATTTCTGCCTCCCTTTCAGACACGCTGGGGCGGGGCGGGGGCAGGGAGACTTGCAGAGGGAACCTGCCACCCACCCCCATCCCTGACCTCCTGCTGTTCCACCTGGGCCTGCACTGGGGCAAAGTGGGGGCCTCCCTGGGCCAGGGCTTGGGGGAGGGTCAGAGGCACGAGCCATGAGGCTGCTGGGCCGTCAGGTCTGAGAAGGGTCCTGCAGTGACCCCCCTTCAATTCTTCCTCCTCCCACCGCGACCAGCTCGCTCAAATCACAAACCGCACCTGCGAAGAGGCCAGGGATCCTCCAAGGCCCTTTCAGCCAGACGACCAGCCAAGGAAGCAAAAAATCAAGGTTCATTTGAAGCAGCCGGTGGGGCTGGGGTGATGGGGAGAGGAGGGTACAGGGGGATTTCCGCACCTGGCCCCCCTCCCAGGAGACAAGGGAATAGTTGCTGGGTGGAGAGAGGCGAAAGCCATTCAAGGCCAGGCTGTGCCCTCTTCACCCACCGCCCTCCCTCACGCCACGTGGGGGAAGGCAGAACACGTCACTTCCCCCCCAACCTGGAGAGGCATCCCTGGCGCAGCTGAGCGCAGCCCGGGGGCGGCAGCCGGTTCTACTCTGACTACGGGGAGGTTGCAGCATCTCTCCACGTTTGTACCTCGGGTGTTCGGGGAAGCGTGAGCAGCTGGCAGCCCAGGTGCGGATGCCATCCCGGAGTCCGGGGAGCTGTCCTCGCATGCCCGGGGCCACCCTACCCTTGGCTCTGCTTTTGGGGGAACCCACACTTAAGACGAATGAGAAACAAAAAATCAGGAGCTGTGAGAAGTGCATCTGAGAGCCAACAGGTGCCTGGTGTGGCCCAAACCACGCTGGGCTGAGCGCCAGGCTACTGTGCCCCCCCAGCAGGGACCCGGCAGGAGGCTGTGCCCTTGTCCCCTCCCTGCGGTGGGGTGGCCTGGAGGAATGATCCCCCATCCCTGGGGACAGCTCACTGGCACAAGCGCAGCTCTTGGGTGTATGAAATGCCCACCGCAGCCCATGGCCATCCCGGGAGGCAGGAGCTTGGCAGGAAGTCATTTTCCGCTGACTGAGAGGCAAACCAAAAACATCGTCACAAAGAATTCTTTGAAATCGGTTCGATTGCATCTTTAATAAAGTCATTCAGCAAACACATGGCAGCCTGGTATTTGCTCATTTTTTAAACTTTGATAAATCAATACAACCACCCATCTTTGGGGCTTTTCCTCGCCCAGTAATTCCCAAAGCTTGGCATGTTCTAGGAGGCCCGGGGCCATGCTATTTAATAACCTTGAATCACATTGTGAGGCCATGTTTCCCTTTTTAATTATGTTCCAATCCTATCAAGACAAACAAAAAGGTTTAATGTCGGGCTAATGTGTCTCTAACACATCTCTGAAATTTGACAATGCCTCTCTTGAACAAAGAAGGAGTAGGCCTCAGACAGGCCCCTGTATCTGGCTAGAATTTTATAATGGCTTTCTTTTCATGGAGTTAATTTTCAAGGTTGCTTCTTATAGGAAAAGGAAGCCAACTTCCATGTATGAAAATGATATATGCTTTCTCCTTTAAGGGAATTTATTAAAGCAAAGACATGGTATGAATTAAAACATGAAGCAGCTGACCCTGGGGACATTGATGAGGGCCGTCTGAGAATAACTGAAGTTTGGGGAACACGGCTGTGAACCAGTACCCCACTTGGGGTGTCTCTCCCCAGCCTTTGCTCAGGTCTCTTATTTGGAGATTAAACAGAAGCAATTGGAAGAGAGTGATCGCTCTGGAAAGGACTCTGGAGATCTGTTGTGATCTCGATCAACTCCTTCTCCTTTCCCAGACTCAGTTTCTCCATCTTTAAACTGGGGGCGAGCAGGGAGGATGGGTAAGACAATCTCTAATAGCCCTTTCAGCTCTGATGTTCTAGGTTTGCAACTGTGGGGGACCCCCGAGTCCTGACCTTCAGCCCAGGCTTCTCCCCTGAGACGCTCAAGGCCTCAGACCCGTCACGCCCCAAACCCCAGTTAGCCTCTGCCCTTCGGCCGGTCCGCACTCCTGTTCTGTCTTCAACTGCTCCCTCTCTCCTGCCCCCTCCTCTGCGCTGGTGCTAGAATGAAAGGGTGGCTTCCTACCTGGTCTCCTTGCTTCCCCCCGGCCCCTGACACAGACCTCCAGACCACTCTGAGGGCTGGATCCCTCGCCCAACAAAATGGAGTCCTGCCGGGCAACAGCCAAGCCCTTTTCCATGGCCTGCAAGGTCTTCACCCACGGGCCCTGTTTGCGTCTCCTCTGCTTACCTCTGTTGGTCACCGTCTCCTTTTCGCTCACCCTTGCCCCTCAACCCCAATATTTTATCTGGCTCATTCTTCTCCATCTTCTACGGCTCATCTCAGGTGTCACCTCTTCCGTGAAGCTTTCCTTGATCAACTTACCGCGGCCAGTCTGAGATAGGCAGCGCTCCCTCAGAGCTCTTGTGTTACCATGACTTTGGCCATGTGGTGTCATAGTTATCTATATACCTGAGTGCCCATCTCCCCCACCTGGCGGCCAGCGTCTCTGCGCACTCAGAGTCCATCACAGGCACTGGCCCGCTGGCCTGCAGGAAGGGACTCAATAACTCTGTGATACACACATGAATGATTTAGTGATGACTGGTCTCATAACTCTGAGGCTATCACTCCGCCTCCGGAGCCGTTTCCACGGGTCCTGTGGTCTTTCTCCTCGTCCCGTGGTGTTTTCGGAGGTACCGCTTTGTGAGCAGAAGGTTAATTTCTCACCTGCCTCCATACTGTCCCTTTAAGCTTCTGGAGGACAGGGATCGCCTCCTGCTTCACTCTTTTGCCAGGACAACAGGCATCTGTGAGTTGCTATAATTGTCCAGAGACACACAAACTCTTCATAACCATAAATAGAATATCCTCGAGGCCCCCTGACACCCCACAATTTCAATTCTGTACCCCTCTAAGCCAGACCCATGCTGCCTCTCCTAAGCCATTGTCCGTATAAGCCATATCATGCCATAGTACCATGTACAATTATATACAGGGGAGAGAAATTTCTATTTTGGTCTTGAGAAAATTATGTGATTTTGCTGAAGTTCAATTTTAAAACATGGAATATGACTGAACATAATGTTAGGACTTAGGGAAAATGTTCACGGTAATTATAGATGAGGATATATATATGCAATTTCTTTCAAATTTAGTAATACAAAAAAAAATTCTGGATCCTAACATAACCATTTATAACTTGGCCAGGAGAACTCTGAGAACCCTAGCTATTTCGCCAGAATAGGTTATTCTTCATGTATCTTATTGAAGCAAGAATGCATGATGGAGTGTGAATTGTGGCATATTAATTCTCACCTCGTGTGCTATCAGGCCAAGAGCTGTCAGTGCAACGAGGTATGAATTAATATCTAATAATTCCCCTGCTGAAATGTCTTACCGAGATTATAGAATTTTATTAGTAAAGGTTACGCCTTTAAAAATGTTTTTGTATGCTAATTGGTAGATGAAGGCTCGGCTTGCAAAAGACCTCCCCGCCTTTTCCAGGAGGCATTGCTGAAACTCCTCTGGGATGTCCCCAAAATTTCATTCTTGTTGATACACAAGGATGTCATCTTGTGGAAGGTTTCTCAGAAGTATGACACAGAGGAGCACCCTAGTGATTGGGAATGTAAACCTAAGAGCTCGCTTTAACCAGAAATCCCATTCAGTTGCATTTCAGCGAGCCTGGCAAACATGAACATGGCCCAGTGAGGGCTGAGCAAGGACGCACGATGCTGAAGACGCCTTCAGGGTCAGGGGGAGGCCCTGCGGGCGGCGGGGACCAGGCGCGGTTTGAGGCGGAGGCTTTGAATCCTGGTCCTAGTACGTACTAGCTGCAGCCACTGGGTCAGGGAACTCATCTTCCCGGCCCAGGTCCCTTCCAGCACAGCGGACATGCTCCCCGCCTCGGGTTATGACGCAGCCTCCACTCCCTGAAGCCCCTCCCCTCACCCACTTGTCCCTCCTGTTAAAGCCAAAATGAACACCACCTGACCACTCTCCTCCCCCGGGGGCAGCGACAGTCTTCCTTTGGTGCCTAAGTCCCCACATGTCCTGTTGGTATGGAGCCACTTCCTCCTGACTCACTGGGTTGAGCTTTCCTTGGTCAACTCCTATGCACAGTTTGGAGTCCTGGTAGGCAGTCTGGATCTCCTCCTCTGGGCATGTGGAGATGCCCCTCCCACCCTCCTCAGGTTAGGTGTGTGACTTGAACTGGATAGTGAAATGTGAGCAGAAGGGCCACGTGTTGCCTCTAGGAAGAAAGAGTGAAATGCATTTCTTTCTCCTGTGATTGCGGAAGCTGGGTTGAGAGGGAGCCTCTCTCAGTCTGAGTGAATATGAGCAGACCAGCATTAGAAAGAAACGAATATGTCCCCTTCACACCTGAGATTAGGGGGCTATTTGTTATGCAGCGAAACCTGACTGATACACCCAGCCTCACTCCCTGACTTGGTCAGATCTCTACATACCACCATAAACTCTCCCCTCAGACCACTTGTCATGACTCTAATCAGGCACTTATATGTAATTATGTGTTTAATGTCTGTTTCACATCTAGACCACACACCATGTAATTATTGTAATCTCATTCTGTGCCTGGTACATGTTAGAGGCTCAAGAATATTTGCTGAATGATTGAATGAAGGAATGAATGATTCAGATGAATGAATGGTAAGGCAAATATAAGCACTTGGGAAATACTATACCGCCCCCCAAAAGTATAATCATCTCCCTAGCAAGAGTTTAATAGTTCAACAGACTAAAATCTTTGAATGGCAGATTAAAACATGGCTCCTACACTCTCAGAACTACACCTACCTTAACTTGCTGTGTGATGTTGAGCAAGAGTCTACCCTTCTCTGGGCCCTGACTGCCTCATCTGTCAAATGAAGGTAATCTTTACTGGGACCTGCCGTTGTAGAACTGGGGATCCTTAAAAATTATGTGGAGCAGGCGATCAGAGAATAATCCCATCTCAGTTTGACTTCCTGTCTGACAGTTGCCAACCTCTCCAAACGGATCCGCCGTCAGGCCGTGCGAGCTGCCAACCTTCCGGCGGGGCTTGTCCCACATGGAGCCTGCTCTGGGGGCCCATCAGCAACACCCACCACAGGCAGGCCCCCACAGAGGCCAAGAACAAGAGCGCATTTTCTTAGAAAGGCTGGGGAGCTCCTTCTCTCCCTTGAAGTGTATGGGGATGCCTTCGTACAATACAGAACCAGGGCTGGTAAATGTGATTTCCCGCCCGTAGGCTATTGGGGAAGGTGGGTCCTCTGGTGTTTGGGGCCCAAAATACCTTTGCACCGCCCCCATCCTCCACAGAAAGCCAAAGAGGCTCAAAGAGCAGAACACACGAAGCCGCTCCTCTGTTACAAAATCAATGCCCATCAGCGCATCAGCGCTCAGGGCAGCTACGCCTGCCCACGTGCAGAGAGGACACTGTGTGACATGTTGTCCAAGTGGCTTCGCTCCTTGTGCCAGTTTTACAGCCATAATTCAGTTTGAACTGATCCGGGGGGACCTTCACAAGGGAATGGCCACGCGAAAAGGCGAAGAAAGGATGGCCTCCTGAACAGAGGCTCAGAGGCACGGGCTGCCTCCCAAACAGGGGCTCTTCCTCGGAGGCTTGGCCTGGGGAGCAGACGGCCAAGACAATGAGATCTCCTGATCAATCCCCAATATTCTAGCGACTCTCCACCTTCCTTTTAGACTCCTACAGGACTTCTGGTTTGCCTCTCAGAAGCTGCCTGGGTCCGTGTCTACTCCTACCAAAGGCACCAAAAGCCCCAAGTCCTCTTTCTGTGAGTCTGGGGGCAGACAGGAACCGGAGCGTCCCTCTCCCCTGTTCTGGGCCCCTGGGTCAGGACTGCAACTGATGCTTCTAATGTTCTCCTAGCCCTCGGCTGCCCCCCAACCCCCACCCACTGTGTCAGAGAGGATTTCCTTGAGTCCCAGTCTTTGTGCAAAGCACCCACCTCTGCCCAGGCCACTTCCTGTGAGGTATCAGTCCAGAGGCATCATTTGCAAAACAACAACAAAAGCCCAGAAGCCAAGCCTGATTGCAGGGCAGAAGTGGTCCCTCCTCCATGGCCTCGTCTACCCTCTACCACGTAGGTGTCATCCCCGTAGGGAGAAAACCATCCCTGCCCCAGAACAGAGGCCTCCCCAGGTGTGTGTGCTCAGAGGTGAAGCCACGTGATCCCATGCTGGGAACCGCGTGACGGAGGAGACTGGAGAGGGGAAACCACTGCAGAGGTAGGATTACTGAGGCAACGGGGGCAGCTAACTGTGATGAAAGCGGTTCAAGGCCCCTGGCATCAGAACCGTGGGGTGCTTCCCAGAACGCACACCCCCAGGCCCTGTGCCAACCCACTACCGCAGACTCTCTGGGGCAGGAACTCGGGCGCCGGCAGTTCCAGCGGAGTCTGGAAATGGGGAATTCGGTCTCGCGTCTTCTCCCTGCGCTCACCCAACTTGGTTTTGATGAACCACGAAGGCCAAGAATGTCCGCAGTAAAACTTAATTCCTCCCAGTTCTCTCTAGAGTTACCTTAAAAGGAGGCAGCCTTGGAAGTCGGCAAAGACAGTTCATGTGCCTGTTAAACTGGCCGAAGAGGAAAAACACAAATTGTTAAAATCCTGTCCTTCGGCATCGTAATTTTCTCGTGTTGGTCATTGCTATTGTTAACATTCTTCCTCCACTCCTGTAAAACCCAGGATGTGTCTGATGCCTCCCCAAGGGAGCCTGATGTCACCCATGTCAGGCAGACTCAGAGGAAGGCATTTCCGAGACGAGGCCAGGGCTCCATCTGGGCTGCGCCCCGCGTCCAGCCTGTGAATTTCCACTCCCTCCTCCGGGCTGCAGAGGTAACGTTCTCCCGCCCGGGCCTCCTCCAAGGGGCAGGTGTCCTCTCGGTCCGCAGCTGGGCCCTCCTTGGCAGCTGCGGCAGATTAGCAAATTACAAGTTTGAGATTAAAAAAGGAAATGACGCAAGGATGCGTCTGGCCATTGGAAGTCAGACTGCCACAGTGAACACCTGTTGAGAAGGCCCATTATTAGAAGCTGGAGGTCCTGGGTGAAAAGATCACTGAATTAATTTTGAGGGCCTCACAAAACTCGGCATAACAAATGATCTCCGATGGGGGTGTCAGGGGACTTGTATTTGAAGGGGGGGGATTTTATTTCGAGCAAGGTAATACAAGCTCTGCTGTGATATTAAAATCCTCCGTTGACGGCACTCCTCCGTATGCCGCTGTTGAAACAGATTGTGCGCGCTAAGGTTACCACCTATTATGCTTCTGGGGAAAAAAGAGAAAGAATTGATATCAAAATCTTTTTAAAAGGTTAGTTGAGACAGCAGGAGGTCAGAGACTCATGACTCCCAAATTGTTAAATCATTTATTTACGTCTGTGTCTCTGTAAGTGGAGATTTGGGTGTGCTCTCGGTGATTTAAGCAACCTTTGTTTTTATTTTTAACTGTATACATGGACATGCACACCCACACACATTCAGGATTTTTTCTTCTTCTTTGTTTTGGCCAGGGAAGGATAGAGTAGAAGACGTGTTAATAAATGGATTCGGTTGCAGTGAGATGAACTTTGTACTTTGTCATGTCATCAGAAATGTGGAAAAGTTAGACATTAGGGATCACGAGGCACAGAGAAATAGATGGGCTGGTGGGGGCGGGGGTGCAGATTCACTGAATATTAAGTAGTTTCATTCTTTCCTGAAAAGAAAGAGACTCCAACTAAAATATGCCGGCGTCCTACCTGTCTGTCAGCCCCTGATTAAATCTAAAAGCAGGCATCCCATCTGTTTGCCCAAATGAAAAGTGTAATATTCTCCTAACTACTTTCTATTATCGCTCAACTTAAAGAGTTTCCTGCAAAGCGATCCTCGGTTCACTGGAAGTTTATCTGGCACACAAAAGGACGCTCCCGAAAGCTTTATGCTTTTAAGCTAATAAGCACTATACCCAGCTGACTCTGCGGCTGAATTTTCAACACTTGGCCATTAATATAACATGAATTTTCATAGCTGTGGGCTTCCATTTGTCAGGAGACGGAAAACCTAAGAAGATCCCCAAGGCAATGCGCAACCAGGACTCTTAGCAAATTCCTAACACTCCGGGCCCACTTAGGCTCTTTCTGATAGTTGGAGGGTATAAGTTATATGAAACTGTGTTGGGTTGTGTAACAATCTTTTCCCCAACACACATATTTTACTAAAGCCAAAAGGTGTTCTTTCCAGTGTGGTTGGGGTTCAGCCCGCAGTGTCTGAGCAGGCGGCACGCATGAACCCGGACCCCCACCCGGACCCCCACCCCGACCCCAAACCTCCAAGGAGAGTCTCTCTGGCAGGGTCTGAAGATGCTTCTGGTCCTTGCCTTGCCACTTCTTTACCAAAAAGAGTTGGGAGCTCTTGCTGTGAGCAAAGGCTACTTGGGTTGCTTGCAAATGCTCGCACCCGCAGGAGCAATCGCTTCTAAAAGAAGTCCAATTTCTGCATGATTTGGAAGGTCTTTGGGGTTTCCTCTGAAATATTAGATAATTGGATGTAGCTTTCTCCCATTGGAAAAAAAGAAATTCACGCCCCCCCCCACGACAGCCCCCAAACTCCCAAGCTCCCTTTGCACACTAGTCAAGTTTATGACAAAATTAATCTGAGCGTGACTTATGGAGCCCCAGAGGGAGGTCACTGGGGCTGGTAAATATGTAAACATGGCTTTTTCGGTTTCCGTTTCGCATGAATACAAAATAAACTGCAGCCCTCCGCACGCTGGAAAGTTCTTCCTTAAAGTTAATAAAATCTGTCAACTTCCATAAAGGCTGGGAGGAAGGGGCCCACAGGTGCAGGGACTCGGGCTCGGGCTCCAGAAGCCGGGGCAGCTAATAAAAAGCCCCCGGCACACTGCGCGCCTCCTTCCCCCATCCATTCCCATCAAGCGTTATTGGAGGCATCTGCCGGCTCGGAGGTGCGTCCCCTGCGCTCGCCCCGCAGAAGCGACAATGACATTTGGCCGCGCTGCAGGTGCGGCTGTGTGTGGCCGCGCTGCTGGCCTGAGTGGGGCCGCCTTTGTGGCGCTCAGGTCCTTTGATCTGAGCCACAAAGGGCCGCAGAGCTGCGCCCCCCGGTTTCTGGGTTTCTGCTGGCCGCTCCGCCGGCCCGGGGAGGGGAGGGGAGGGCTGGGGTGGGGGCGGGGGCGGCGACGAGGGAGGCGGGAGCCGGAGAGAGGGAGAAGGTCCCGGGAGGGCGTGATCCATAATATTTATTTCAACAATAGCTTCAAATCTTTTTAAACATCATAAGAACACGGCTCATTAAGCCCACAACAGCCTTGAAATTGTGTTATAAAACCGCAAAACAGAAATCAATACATTTGCTAGAAAGGAGGTAATGAAATATATTGAGTTGCCTGAGAAGCGGTTTGTATGAATCATAATATTATTACGTGCGCATCAATTCCGTTTCCAATACTTAAAGTTAACCAGCGAGGGAAGGCCGCCCTGAACTCTCGTTAAGCAAGCTGGCCTGGGTTCCTTGCCAGGCGGGCACACCCCGCAGATCACCTGGGGAGGGACCGATCAATGCTGCCCACCCCAGGGCTTCAGCTGCCCAGCCCTATAACTGCCCGGCCTGATCGATGCAGGCTCACAATGGCCTGGAGAACGCCAGGGGCAGGCAGCCACCCCCTCCCTCTCCCCCGGCCCTGCCCAGAGCAGCAGGACAGCTCCCACCCAAGAGGTCGGGCCAGCTGCTCAGCCCCCCTAACCAAGGAAGGCCGCTCCCCTCCCCCCCTTCCCCCCCATGTCTTCCTCTGCTCTGGTGTGTGTGAATCTGAGGACCCCAGCCTCTGACCCAGCCGCCAAGTCACGACCCAATGGGTGCCCTGCAGTTTCTCTTCTCACCCCTTTCTTTTGGGGGAGTTGATGGCACTTTCATGCTTTGATTCCGTTGGTGATTAAAGCTGGATGCATTTTCCTCCTTCCTCACAGTTATGGGAAGAGGACCTGGTTCCGTCATGCACAGGAAGCTAAAAAATGGGGATAGATTCGGGTTGGTGGAGGCCTCAAATTGGTGCCATTTGGGGGCCCCTGTAAAGGAACACTGCCTTACTTTTGAAAATTTCATGAAAAGCATATGATCATACCGGCGCGGTCTCTCCTGGTCTTAGAGGCGGGAAACGTCGAAGTGAGGGAGGAGCATCAGCTAGGTGCCTCTCAAACGCGCCCGCGACCCTGGCATGTGTCCTGACCGGGAATCGAACTGGGGGCCTTTGGCTTCTCAGACGATGCCCCATCAGCTCAGCCACACCTGTCAGGGCACCTCCGCCTTTTGGATGTAAGCCCCCTGAAGCCTGTGGCCCTGTCTGGCTTTCTTTCCTCCCTGTCCCCAGAGCCCAGAGCCTGTCACCTAGTAGGGGCGGGGTGAACCGGAGGATCTGGGGGCGCTCTGCTCCGTGGGGGCTGCCCGGGAGTCACAGATGTGTCTCTGAGGCCTTGAGTTGGGCGGTCTTTGTGTCCGGCCTCCACCTCAACCTGTGGCCTTTGCCCTGCGCCTCTGGAATTTGGCCTGAGTGTGTAAACAAGAGCTGGCCGCTCCCTGAGCATTCTTAGGGGGTCAGTAAAACACACACACAGCCATGTGTAACTGTGCGTGCACACACGCAGGGAAACCCTCGCGCCTGGACTCCTGCACCCGCTCAGCTGGGTCGGAGAAGGCGCGGCTCCCCAGGCCATCTGAGTTCTGGGAAAGACTCTTCTTGTTTTGGTAGATTCCAGAAAGGCAGGGTATGAGGACCCCAAGCATTGGCTCTCAGCCTGGGGTGATTTTGTCCCCCAGGGGACATTTGGCAAAGTCTGGAGACATGTTTGGTTGTCAAAACCTGGGGGTGAGAGGTTGAGAGAGGGTAAAAGTGGAGTTACTGCCGACCTTTGGCAGGTAGAGGCCAGCTAATTGTCTCACAAGGTACAGGGCAGCCCCCACAGCAAAGAACTGTCCAACCCCAAGTGGCGGTGGTGGCGAGACTGGGAAACCCTGGGCTGAGGCCTTTTTCCGGCTGCAATAACCGGGCTGCTGGCACTGCTTCTGCCTTTGGCAGGCCCTCTAGAGGAGGGGCACAGGGGATGTGAGACCCATGGGGCTCCCTTGGTGTCATGGCTGGGTGACATGGCCTCCTTCCAGCGCTCCACTGGATGGCCACTGACAGTCATCGCCCCCAGTGTGCTGCTGCCACTACGGCCCGGGGCCTTTGCTCCAGGACCACTTGAGGACAAGCCCTTTTTCTGACTCTTTCCAACACACTAACTCGCCACCCGTTTGCTGAGGGCAGGCCATCGCGGCGTCTGCCCGGCCTGTGAGGAACCTGACTCATCACAAGGGCTGGGACAAATGAATCATCCATTTTGAAATCAGGGGCATCACCCCCACTCCCCACATAGCCCTGTGCCCTCGGAACACCCTCTTCACACACACCGCTAACCCCCTGCCCGTGCTGAACACACACACGAAACCCCGCCCCCAGTCCCCACCACGACACTGTTGTATCTACTTGGATAACCATTTCAGACTCTGCAAGTACAGATCCAGGTCTTAGACACTGAATGTCTAAGAATCTAAAAGCCAGGTGACAATGATTTTCCCAGCCCTAGACTTCTTTCCTCTTGATTGGGTTCTTAGGCCCCTCCGCCCTTCTCCCATCTGGCCCCTCCCCCACTGCCTATTGTCTCAGGCTCACCCCGGAACTGATCATTCCTGCCCATCTTGGCCACTCTCAGACACAGACTTCATGGCGACCCAAGTGTCGGCCTTCCCTGGAAAGATCAGTGGTCACATGAAATGGCACAAATGCGATTTTCTTTGTTTGGAGAGGATGTGTCATCCCTGCTACATAATCCCAATTACACACAATTAGCTGACTCAGGCCAACACCGGCCACTTATTGACCAGGCAGATGGTCACCGAGCTATGATTTTTTTGTCATTGCAAAACCGGGAAACTACTTTAATTTGGAGACTTAAAGAAAATGGAGACACATTCTTATATTTACAAGTGACCCAAAACGTAAAACAATCCCCTGATTACTTTAAGGACCAAACTAATAAGCAACTTGTTCCACAGTTTTCAGGTTTTTTATAACATGTGTTTTAAAAATTAAATTGATTTCCCTTCCAGTATATATCTGAGAGACACAAAGAAAAATTCCGTAGAACAAAAAATTCCATATTGCAGAGCTCAGAAATTCCTAAGAAAACTTAGCCCTGATGACTCAATTTTAAAACTTCTAACAAAGGCAAAATTTAGGAAAAACTAAAAAAATGGCCCAGTCCTGAACGTATTAAACTAAATCAAACAAAATAACTCAATCCCCCTTTGAGTTAAGATTTGCCATAACTTGGTCATGGTTTATGGAACCAGTACTGAGTAAGAAAGTCAAAATGATTTCTTTCTTTGTAAATTTTTGAGGTTTTGTTTATAAACACAGAGATTCCACCATGAAATATATGGTGTGTTTTTTTTTTAAACCAAGCACGCAAAACATGAGGAATGCCTCCAAAATGGTAAGCAATTTATTCTTGTTTACTACATTTATGATCTTCAGGATGTACATAAAGTCTGGAAACACAGGCAAATATAAATAATGTGGTCAAAACGTTTTTCATCTTAAAAATAACTAATAATAGCTTTATTTCCAGACTTTATGGACAGCTTTTATCATCAGGGCCATGCAGACAGTACAGACACAAATATGCACTCAAGTGGAGAGTAAATGTATCTTCTACTAAGAATGTACCCCCTTTGCGTAAATTTTCTGGAAGAGAGATCAAAATTTAAATGAATATTATTAAGGGTGGCTTTGTAAATTGAAGAGCCTTTTTGAGAAGTGAATTTACCAGTTTTGAAGTAGAGGTCGGCCTAGGTTGGATTTCCTTAAAAAAACAGGAGAGAAAATAATAGGAACACTGGAGATGGCAGAGAAGGGACTGCCATGTCCCTTGAGGTGTCCCGCACCAGGGGTTTTGCTATGTACTTTGCATAATTTACCTCCTTGGGATTGTCTTCCTTCCCTCCTGCCTGAGAGAGGACAAATCCTTAGGTACGTAAATCTAATACAGGGAAGATCCTTGTTTTACGCATGAATGAAGCAAGCGGTAGTAGGAAGAACCTAGAAATTGGAAAAATTGGGCAACCCTGTGTTCTAATTCCAAGCCTTTCAAATATAGAGCTCTGTGGCCTTGGTGACGTCCTTACCTTTGGAAGGCCTGTTTCTTTTAGAGTCAGGCAAAATTATTATGGGGCAAAAAATGCTAGAATTGTAGTGCTCTCAACTCTATTGACAAGGAAGTTCCCTTTGTTTTAAAGACTCTAACTCACAGAACCTGTCCTCTACAGGTGAATAAAACAGGTCAGCCGCCACCTGAACTGTCTGGTCTGCTGGGAGACGCAGTGGCATTGACTGAAAATACTTTTATAAAAGGTAGGTGGCAATTCCAATACTCTTACTATGAATGGAAAAGTCAGCTTGAACTAGGGCATGATCATGTATGTTACCATTATGTGTACCCCACTTACATTCTAATATTTTAGAGTAACGCTGTTGTCATATTCCTGGGACATCACCCTGGTATCTGGTAGGGAGGGAGATGTTGCCTAAGTACTTGTTCAATCAAAGACAAAATTGATCCATCTGTTAATTGATGGTGGACCCATCGACCCACCAGAATTGATCATGCATCAATAGACAAATGGGGTAAAGAAAATGTGATACGTATATACAATGGAATATTATTCAGTTATAAGGAAGAATGAAATCTTACCATTTGCGACAACATGGATGGGTCTAGAGAGTATCGTGCTAAGTGAAATAAGTCAGAGAGAAAGACAAACACCGCATGCTTTTATTTATATGCGCAATCTAAAAAGCAAAAGGAATGAACAGCAAAACAGAAACTCACAGGCCCAGAGAACAAACTGATGATTGCCAGACGGGCAGTGGTTGGGGGGATGGCTGAAAAAGGGGAAAGGTTAAGAAGTACAATTGCCAGTTATAAAACAGTCCCGAGGATGTAAATACGGCACAGGGAATATAGTTAATAACATTGTAATACCTGTGTGTGGTGTCAGATGGGCACTAGACTTATCAGGGGATCCCTTCGTAAGGTATATAAATGTCTAATCATTTAGACTTTGTAAACCTGAAACTAATATAATATTGTATGTCAACTGTAATGGGAAAATAAATTTAAAAGATTACAACCGGTATACTAGATTGTACAATAGACTAGATGCTAAAATCTAGAATAAAGATTGTAACCTGGAAGGCCCCCACTCCCCCCCAAAAAACAAGTTCATTGAAATAATAAATCAAGATCTGACCCCGGGGGGCTTTGACGTGAGTTGGAGTGGTTGTTTTGAGCAATTTTACAGTCGGAGGTGTGTTCGTCTACATTTTGAAGCTGGCGTCCTGCAATCTGCCATTCCCACAACCTGGATGACCCATGCCCATCCCAGGGCAAAAGGTTTTAGCCTCGGATTCATCTGAACACGAGCAGGTCCTATCTGCCATACTGCCTAGTTGACTGCAGTCTCCGGTGCGTGTGCGCATGTGTGCATATGTGTGCACAGGTGCATGCCTGTGTGCGCGTGTCCTGCCTGTGCCGCCGCCCGCGTGCTGGGTGCATCTGTGCGTGCAGATGTGCGTCTCTTGCCAGGGAGGAGCAGACCCGCCTTCCTGCAGCTTGCGCGTTCTGAAAGCATTGGCTGTAGCATCTGCAGCAGTTGAATTGGTATTTGACTGAAAAAGAAAAAAGAAGACGAGGACAGAATTTGGAAACCAAAGGTTGCTGACCAAGAGCAGTAAAATAAAAGATGGCACACCACGTAGGAGACAGACCGGAGAATTGACTTCCCATCCATCTCTTTTATTCCTGTACTTATTTTACAGCCAACATATTCTCCTTCAGCCCGTAATTGCTTATTTTAAATTGTCTTCCAGTCCTGAGACTCGGTCTCCCCTGTCTCCCCTCCCCCCTTCGCCCCGGCCTCCCAAATGATGGAGTCTGTGCCGTTAGCTGATGTAGCCAAGTAGAGCCCAGACACGCTGCTTGTCTTCAGCCAGCCCTGGGGAAAGGAGAGGAGGAGAAGAGACAGTGTCTTCCTCCTGGAAGGTGATCTGACAGCAGAGGGGCTGCCACGGACCCCTCCCCCTCTAAAACGCGGCAGCAGCAGAGCTGCGAAGATGGCGTGGGACGAGGCGGCCGTGGGTCTCGGCGCGCGCCGCCGGACCTGACCCAAGCTCGCCCTCTCCAGTCTGAGCCCCTGGTAACTAAAGATCACGTTTCCACTCTCACAGCTTGGAAAGTGACGCCTGATTCTGTTCGTTTCTATCTCGTCCCCAGCACAGAGTAGGGAAGGATTTTTGTGTCATCTTTTGAACACCTGAAACGCAACCCTTGCGTTTCCAAGTGAAACTCCTCTTCCATTCACAATAAATCCAAGAAAGAGTGTGGGCAGAAGACAGCACGCTGCAAACGCCCCCTCTGTTCTGCGTGGACCCCATGGCATTTGAACCATCTGCAGGGAAGAATCATGACAAACTGTCTCCGCCCCAGTGGGGTAAAGGTTGGGTAAAGTCCCAGAGAGGGAAACCCGGGATGAAAGAAATGAGCATATTTCTCCCCAGAAGGGAAGGGGGGGCTTTGCTGGCTAACGTGGAATTCCTCAGCAAGTTCACCTACTGCAAAAACCACGGAGAAGTAAGATCTCCGATCATGAAAGGCACAGAGAAGAGGATGCCAAATTTAGCCGGATTTAACTAAGTACTCATCCAAATAAGTAGTCATCAAAACCCACTCTGGAATTTAGAAACTATTTCTGTCTCAGCTGAATCCCTTCTCCGCCTTAGCAACGGTCCTCTCCTGAGCCTAACCAACCGCTGGGGGCTCTGCATTCACGCGGTCTCCGGGACTCAGTGCCCACGTAGCGAGGGGAGTCCCAACGGGGACCAACTCCAGAACCATTCCGTTCATCCTGGGAACTCCATTTAAAAAATTATCATCTATCGTTTCACGCTCTTTTAGTGTTATTTAAAGAGGTCTGACACCATACAAACATGGAAAATAATTCCAGATTCTGCTAACTGGAGTTCTAATAAACCCAGCACAGAATTCCAGGGCAAAGTCCTGTACTTTAATGGCAGAGCGCTCATTTGAATTTTAAGTGGATGTTGAATATTAACCCTGACACTGTCCAGGACAGCAAATTTCTCAATCTCAGCACTATTGACATTCTGGCCAGATAGATCTTTGTCGTAGGGGGCTGTCCCGTGTGTGGCAGGATGTTTAGCAGCAACTCTGGCCTCTACCCAAACAAGATTGTCTCCCCACTGAGCTGAATGTCTCCTGGGGGCCAAACCATCCCCAGCTGAGAACCACTACTCTTATCAAGGGGAAAAGTCATTTATTCGACGTTTCTATTCCACTTAACAAAGGAGACAGAACAGAGTTTAAGTGCTTTTCCGGGCTGTAGAGCACGAGAAATAAAGAAAATAAATTATGTATTTCCATCCATTTAACGGGGTATTAAACAACCATTACAACATGGTCTTAAAGATACTTTATAGGCATGAGAAAATGCTCATCCTATAATGTGAAATTGAAATAAATGAAACTTTGTCCTGAAAGACACATGTATTTTAAAATATTCGGAAGGGGGAAACACAAAAATAAAATCCACTGTTATCTATGGGTGGTTAGATAATGCGGTATGTATTTTATTATTTAAATATTGCCATTTTTCCAAATTGTCTACCATGACCATGCATTTTTAATAACTTTAGAGAAGACACAGAAAAAGGCCCAAGAACCTTGTGTTAGCACACAAACAAAAAGCTGCCGACCCACTGCCTCCTCGATGCCCTAATTTAATTTCCTCCCACACCCTGAAGGAAGTGTGGCCATTAGTTTCCGACCCATCTGATCTTTTTTTGTCATTAAACCCTGACATTTGCTCATCACGCCCTCCGTCTGAGCCCAGAGGTGCCATGGGAGTCCTTCTCCTGCACCGGCCTGCTGCAGGGGAGCACCTTCTGTGATATTTTCATCTCTTTACCTTGAAGTCACCTGCATTCTGTCATTCCACCCCCACTTTCCTTCGCGGAAGCAGGGGGAAGACGGGGAGCGGCCTCCATCCCTCACCCAAGGTCCTTCCGCCTCTCGGCCCCCCGTGCCTCACCTGCAGAACAAGCTGATTGGATCACAGCTTAGGAGAAACGTCAAACGCGCACAGAGGCCAGCAGGCTGCTCAGTGCGTGAGGGCGTTCCGGTGAGAACTCCAGTGGATACGGCTCAGCTCCATCCGAAGGGGACAGTCACGCCTTGGTGCCAGCCACTTGTGGACGTGCGGGAACGTGAGAACACGAGATCATTTGACAGTCAAAAAAACCCAAACAAACTGGAAATTTGAACTTTTATATGAGATCTCCTGACTTTCAAATGCTGGCCACACTTTCAAATTTGTTAAATATGCCTTGTGAGCCAAATAAAACACACGTGCAGGCCGAGTGAGGCCTGTGAGTCTCCACTTTGGGGCCCGAGGCCTCGGGGCATCTTCTGAGCTCTGGGAGCCGTGGCTTTCCTGGGCTGTGAAATCTGCTCAGAAAGCCCCAAAGCTCCTTCCAGCCTTTCTCTTCCTCTCAGGTCCTCTTTGTGGCTCACCTGTGTGACTGTGACAGCCTCCTTCTGACCCTTGGTTTCCACACTTGTGACCTTTTATTGGAAATGGGGTCTTTGAAAATGCAACTGAGTTACAATGAGGTCATTAGGGTAGACCTTAATTCAATCTGACTAGTGTCCTTGTAAGAAGAGAAGAGAGACAGAGACAGACACACGGCGAGAGGATGATACGAAGACACACCAGAAGGGCACCATGCGATAATAGAGGCAGAGAGTAGAGTGATGTGTCCACAAGCCAAGGATTGCCGGCCATGTTGGAAGCTAAGAGAAAGACATGGGACAGATCCGCCGCCTAGAGCCGTCAGAGGGGCCATGGTTCTGCCAATCCCTTGACTTTCTTCTACGAGAGGATATGTTTCTGCTGTTTTGTTTGTTACAGCAACCGTAGGAAACTAATACACTGGCCAGATCAGCAACCCAGTCCTTCCTGTCCTTCTGTCCTCCTTGATGGCACGCCCAGACCATGAAAACCCGACCTCCTCTCAGACTTCCTACATTTCCTAACCTTTTAATTACCTCTCTAAATCTTTTTTTGATTTTCCAGGGATTTCAAATCTAGCTTTATGAGCATAAGAAAAAACAAGTCTCATCAATCCTCTTCACAGGGAAACAAAAACCTACGTGGGGCTCATGTCTGCAAAACTTTTCTTCACCATGATAATTCAGACGCGATCTTCCTCTCCCATGAAGGACCGTGTGGTTTGTAGTCTATGAAAAGTCAAAGGAGAAACAGATGATTTGTTTTCCCACGAGAGAGGGCAAGCAGGCGAGGATAAAGCCTCTGACATTGCACGGTGGATGGATCGCTTCCACCGTGGCAAATATAAAAATAATTTGATCTCTCAGCAGTAACAAGGTCTTTATAGGGCAGATAACGATTACTGCACGCATGAAGCATCCAGGGCTCGCTGAAGGAAGGTGCTGGAACATGTGCGTGGATTCTCAGTCCGTGTGGATCCCTGCTGGCTCTGTCTACACTGCGTGCTGAGCACAAAGGACCCTGATCAGGAGGGTTGTCCTGTGGGAAGGAAGTGTTTAGAGAGCAGATCCCTTGCCTGGGAATCCTGGAGGATTCTGCTTCTCGGGAGACCTAGTCATAGATTAGGGAAAGGGGAAGGGACTGAGATTCAGGGGCTTAGTTACAGAGAGCCTGGCAGTTCCCGATCTTGGGGAGACTGGGGACAGGGCAAAAGGGTAGCAGACTGACTAAGAGCTGCGGACATGCGCTCCAGAGCCTGGTTACCATGCGTGTGTCCTTAGGCTCTCTGCACCTTGGTTTCTTTATCCATAAAATAGGTGCAGTGGCAGTACCACCTCACGAGGTTGTTACAGGGATTAACTGAGTTTATTCTAGCAAAGCATCTGGAACAATGTCTGACGCATTGTAGTTGCTAATTACATCTTCTAGAAATGGTTCACTATGGCCCCAGCGATGCTAAAGAAGGAATCAGCCACAAGCTCAGGGCCTTAAAGTGGCACTTCCTAGATCTGGGTGTTTGCTCTGCTCAATGGGGCTCAGACATCCGCCGCTGGCCAGGCCTCGGCGGGGGCTCGGCTGGTCTCAGGCGACCGTGGCTATGGTGGCTCTGCTCCTTGTGGCTCTTAATTTTCCCTTGAGACCAGTGGCATGTTTTTCTCATGGTGATGGCAGAAAGCACAAGGGGACAAGCTGAAACATGCAGGCATCTTGAGTTCAGGGAATGGGACTGACACACCATGAGACCTGCCTGCTGCGGTTGGCCAAAGCAAGTCACATGGTTGCACCCAAAGAGGCAGGAAGTACACCCTGCCCTGGAGGCAGCTGCGCCTTGCGAGGCAACAGCTATGGAGAAGAGACGGCTGAAGAACTGATTCCAACAATGTGAGCTATCATAGTCACTCTTACTGTAATTTACATAAGAAGCATTGGACCCGGATCCAGATGGAGACGCTATAACCTGATGATCAACAGATGAGCTGACCTTGGGGCAGGCACTTCTGCACCCCAATGGAGAGGAATAAATCTCAATCACTCAGACCCAGCTCTCACACGAACTTCTGTGTGTCCAGAGAAGTTCCTTCCTGGCTATCCTAGCTCTGGAGAGTTAGGTAAAAGTGTGTGTGTGCATGTGTGTGTGTTAGTTAGAATCTGATCTTTGTAAAAGCCTGCAGACAACCTCTGGACCTGGGCAGGGTGTCTAACAGGGACGATGACTCAGGACCACATCCTCGTAGGCACGGGGACTGAGGATGCTTAGAAATGGCAGGATTTGGGAGCCAGGGCCCAATTACCAATGTGGGAGGGACCTTGAAGGGACAGTCATTAAATGTCCCTAGCCAGTTTTGGTTTTGTGTGTTTAGGGAGAAATCCCCTTTACGGCAAAATGCTATTAAAATCCTCCCTGTGGAAGCAGCCTGGGAGAGAAAAACTCAAGCCCGCACGTGAGCCCAGGCGCCGGCCGGTCTTTACTCCCTGAAGCGCACTGGGTCAATGACGACAGAGGGCACTGGGGAGCTGGACTGTCTACCTGAGTCTTCGTCCCCACTCTCCCCGCTCCTAGGCCTGAATGCCAACCCCCTGGCGAAAGCCCCTGGTTTTGTGATTTCAGCTGAGAAACAGCAGGGAGAGACGTCCTTTGCAGGGCCTTGGCCAGTGGCTTGCAAGCTCTCTGGCGGCACCGTGCGCTAAGTACACTTATCGTTGTGGCCTACCGCACACACACACGTGTGCGCACACACACCACCGTAACATGAACCTCACAAGTCACTGTTGCCCCTTGTTATAGAGTGGGATGTACGCTGACAGGTTCTGTTCTATCGCATTTACAAACTGATGCGGAGGAGGACCTACCGGACAGGTTTCATAGTGCGCCGATGGGTCCCCACCCCTCGTTGGAAAAACTCGGGGCCATGAATTGTTGACAAGTGGAGGGGTGGGGAAGGGGCCAGGAAACAGAGCTCTGGAAGAGCCACAGACCTCACACTTGTCTAAAGCAAGGGGCAGTGGTTAGGAGAAAAGTGAGAAAGGACGTAGCTCAATCAAGCATCGGGATGTGTTTGTATTGCTTGGGTTTGGGGCACGTCGCTGAATAGACATGACCGGGGAGAGCTCCAGCAAGACTACCGGGGAGAATGGAATCCAGTGTTCCCCGTGCCTTCTCAAATAGACGTACTTACGTTGTCAAAAGGGAGCAACTTACACGAAATTAACAAATAAGTCTTCTGTAAAGCGAAGCAACTGAGAGCGAACTTCTGAAAAGAGGGGGTGCGCTTGTAATAATACAGGTGGTATTGCAATCCCGTGGAAGCGTGGACACGGACGACCCCAATGGCAGCTATTGGAACATGATGGAAATCGACCCTCTCGTGGCCCAGATGGAGGAACCGGTCCATGGGCCAGACCACTTAGGATTGCACCCCTGGCGTTGGCTCTTGAGCAAGGAACAGCTCCAGGTTGCCTGGTATCCAACACCAGGAGGGTCCTCCTCTGCTCTCTGGGCCTCGGTTTTGTCATCTGGTAAATGACGGTGCCCCTGACTGTCTCGCAGGACAGTTAGGAGGTGAGATATGTAGAAGCCCCGCACATTCTGAATATAGAAGCCGCTCTACCACTGACTAGTGCATCCCTTCCTGTCCTTCCGTCAGGAGGGGGTCTGCCGTGTTTACATCTTACCCAGGTTTACAGGTGACTGGGCCTCGTACTGACAGCGGCTGTGATTACAGCAAGATGATGTGACCCGGGCTCTCAACATCTGTGTCCTAACAGACAACGCTGTGTCAGGCTTCAGCTGCGCTGGAGGAGTGGACGGGGTCCCACGCTGGGTCTAACAAGGAGGGGTTGACTTGGGCCACTGTCATCAAACCCCCCAGCTGATGCTGGGACTGCCCTCTGTGAGGTGGGCAGCCCAGGGACCTGCACAGAAGGTGGCCTGTCCCTGGTGGTGTTTACAGAGGCAAAATTCCCCCCCGCCCCTCCCCGCCCCCGATCGCCTTGGCTTGAGAGAGGGCCAGGGCCCAGCTGACAAGAGGGTCCCCAAGTCTTTGTTAAACTTGAGCTCAGAGGGATGCAGAAACACACGCAGAGCCAAATCATATGTTTAAACAGTTCAGAGGAAACCAGGCTCGGCGAGGAGCTCCAACCCTGGATTTAGCCTGGGTGAATGTTCCCTCTCTGGGATTTCCTGTCCCTTTTCTGGATGTTTCTATCTGTCAAATGTTCCCGGGCAGTTGGTTGAAGGCCATCAACTCTGCCGTGAAGGAAAGCCTTACACAGCCCTTCAGCTTAGCTGCTAAAATATCACGGCTGCCGAATGGTGTTGATCCCAAGCCAGGCTTAGCGGACAAGCTCCCGCCTCTGTCTCAGTCTTCAGTGGAAGGAGAGCCCATCCTTGAAGACGGGGCTTAAAGAACATCCACGCCCTAAAGGCCAGCACACACCCCAACATCTGCCTGGGGGGCAGGGCAGTAGGGTTGGTGGCTGGGGGGAGGTCCTTAAGGAATGCTAAGTAAGTGAACGCAAAAGTAGACCTCCTGCAAGTTCTTAGAGAGCAGTTAAAATGTAACAATTTTTTTTTTAATGTAAATCATCTGGTAGGCTCAATTACATGGGAGGGGGCACACAAGGAGGGAACAATGGGCTGGGATTAGATAATTTACTTAGTGCTAAAATTCCAGGAAGTTTGTGTTGATCTGGGCCTGGATCTTGTTACTTTTTAGTTCAAATCTAAATCTTTATCTTCCTAGTACAGCTGAAAGGACATTTTTTTACTTAGTCATTTTTACAGTTGTAATTTTTACCCCCTTTCATCAAATAGAGCCTGTTAGATTAGTAGCTCTTAGCACAGAGATGAAAATATTGGTGGAGCCCAAGTGGGCCCTGTTTTGTTTATCCTAATGGAGCAGGCTTTGATCTAAACAGATTTCCTGGGGTCTGGAGGAGATGACCTAATTCCTGTCTTATCCGTCTCCCCTTTCTGTGAATCTCAGATTGCGCTTTGCTGTGCAGCCCTTTGAAACTCACTTTACATTTTTTCCCACTTTGTTACCCCCTCTGACATTTGTTTCATTTGAGGTAGAGCATGTAACTCCTAGTAAAGGCTCCAATGCTTTATTTTTCTAACAGGACTGCAAAGTTTTAACAGAGTGGGAGCTTTTTTTTTTTTTTTTTTTAAGTTCTCTTGTTCTTGACATTCCCAACACGCCAAAAACAATAAGCAAATAATCTACTGCTAGAAATTTATGTCAACTGCACATCATTTGGGATTTTCTGTATGGACACATTTTTTTTTTCCCCTTCTAATTAAAAAAATTTGTCCCCTCACCCCCATCAACGTCAGTTGTCTAAACTAGCCCACGAAGACCGAGAGGTGGAAACTCAAGGCTCCCTTAGCGTCAGGTACCTCCCATGGATCTGCAGGAACCTGTCCCCTCTCTCCCTCCGCTGTCCTGCCCCCCCACCCCCCAGCCACTGACACGAGGCGTCTTGGGCAGCGTGAGTCTGTCCCTGGTCTCTCTCCCTTCTTCCTCCCTGGATCCCCATCATCCAGCAAACTCCTCTCCCAAGTGTGTTTTCTAGAAAGAAGGAATCCCCTCTGTGTGTGCACAGGGGTGAGGAGCAGTGGAGAGGGAGGGACTGAAAAGAAAAACCACAAAGAATGCAGGGAAGCACAGACACCGGAAGAGAAGGGACAAGAAGGGGCTGAGAGAATGACAGCAGCCCAGTGACACAGAAAAAAACAAAACAAAACAGTGACTAAAAAACCCAAAACGTTGCCCAGGTTTGTAAATTATGTTTGATGAGCCCAAGGGGGGTTGTTCCATGATTTGTTGTGCTTTTCTGTGTGTTGATAATTCATACTTTCAAAGAAGAAACTGGGGGAAATATCACCCCCAATGAATATTTTTAGTTTGAAACTGCTGGGAACTCAGCTGTCATCATCCCGGGCAGCCACAACCCAGGGAGCGCGGCCTCGGGGCTCCAGAGCCACACCGCTGCGCCCCGAGTTTCAGGCGGGGAAGGGAGGGCAGGCGGGCAGGTGAGGGGAGGCTTGGCGGGCGGGGTGCGCGGGACGGGGCTGGTGCTTCCCGGCGTCTGCCTTCAAATGAACCCTGTGGCTTTATAAATGTAACTCCATTTCTCTTCTTCGGAAGAGCTGGACCGAAAGGCTGCGTGTTTGTCCCACGACGGGAGGAGGCAGGGCCGAGGGCGACTCCTTGCTTCGGAAACGCACGGAAAGGGGACCGGGCAGGTGATGGGCGATGGCTGAGAAAAAGCCCGGGAGCGGGCCGGGCCGGGACAAAAGACGAGAGGGAGCGAGGGACAGACCGAGACCCTGACGCCCCGACCTTTCCCTAAGGGCTTCGGTGGCCTCCCGGGTCCGCCGGATGGTTCCCCTTCGTTCCCTCACAGAAAGCGCTAGAAGGCAGGAGGTCGGTGGTTCAGGGAGAAAGAAACGGGCTGGGCCCCCGCCCCGGACCGCCCGCCGCGCGGAAATGGACGCGCGACCCTGCGTGCCCGCCGGGGTGTGGGGGCCCCGAGGTGGGGACCGCACGGTGATGGCCCAGGCGGTGGGCAGAGCCGGGACTGGGCTCTTGCAAAGGCGCACGAGGAGCGGGGTGTCAGCCTGCTTCTCTCGGTGGCCCGCGGCCCTGCCCCCCACCCCCCCAGCCTCCGTTCAGGGGCGCAGGGGCCGCTTTGAGAGCAGTGTCCCGACCCTTTCCACGTGGGCCAGGGCTCCGCGTCCAAGTCGCGCCCAGCCGTGGGAAGGGGCTAGACGCCCCCTTAGGCTCGCGGAGAGCAAGAGCTTCCGGCCAGAATGCCGGCCTTCTCTCCTGCTCCCCGCTCGTGGGCGAAAAGGCGGTGTGGCCCGGGCTGGAGAGGCGCCATGGAGAAACGTTGCCCCTTAAAGATTCGCGTGCTGCCACGTCTCAAGGGTTCTCCGCAGCTTCTCACCACTCACGCCCCATCCCCGCCCTCTCCTGGTGTGGGGGCGCGCACGCCCACCCTGAGCTGGGGTCAGCGCCCACCTTCCAGAGGGCCTGGCCCAGCCCCCCGCTGAGCCGGCTGGGGGGTGGGGGGCGGCTGGGCGTGCAGACACCCCTTCACCAGTGCTTCTCCCTTACGTGGGCGTGGGCACAGAGCTACCGCTGCAGGTGCTTCACCTCCTTGAAAGAAAGACCTTTGCACACCCCCTTGATAGCAACTTCCCCCCAGTCCCCTTGGCTCGCCCCCCCTTTGCTCACCCCCCCAGCAGTGCTCAGGAGGAAGACACGTCCCCAAAGAACAGAAGGGAGAGAGGAAGAATCAGATTGAACATTGATGATGAAATATTCAAGTCGATTCTACAGATGCTTCCTAATGGACTTTTCCTTTCAAAACACGCATGCGTTTCAATGCCTAGAAGACTAATTAAATAAAGCCCATGTTGTTGACCTCTCTGGGCTGCGGCCCGGTTTCAGAGTCAGGTTATATAACCCCTCTGCCTCGGGGATTCTGGAGCAATGCTGCTCTCCGACGCCTGAAAAAAAAAAGCGACTGTGTCCAGGGAAGTGAAACCAGAAGCTGAAATGAAGCTGGTCTGAATGGGCACCCGTGTCCCTCTTAAGGAAACGTACCTGTCGGGGCGAAACTTCCAGCAACAACTCTGCATTTTATATTTTCCTTTTTCTTGGGTGGGGGTTTGTGGGAGAGAGGCCCAATGAGTCATAGTTATTGGAAAACTATCTAGATCCTCGGAATAAAAAATGGAAAGAAAAACCACAGGCCCACGCAAGCCTGTTTCTGCTCTGCCTTTTACAATCCCTTACGTAGAGAGATACACAGTCACATACACAATTTACTGGTGTCTGGGGAGAGGTTAAAATCCATTTCAGGGCCTGGCTAAATAGAAAATATACTCTAAAAACACAGACACAGTATTTTGTTTTATCTGTTGCAAAAAAAATGTATTTGATTACTTGAGTAAAATTACAGTATCTCTGTTGTTAGTAAGTATTAAATGTTAAAGAAATTCAACCCCCCCCTTTCCTTTTAACTTTCCAAGAAAGTGCATGTAACAGTCTGATTTTTTTCTTCCATATCTAATACAAAATAAACCAACACTATACCTGCTCTCTTGACAAGAAGAAGCATTTGCTCTTGTAAGGAACATATGTACATTTCAATGAAAGTGATATTTCCGACTGTATGTACAAGAGCATCTAAGTTTCTTCACTGAAGGTTGTTCAAGATGCTATACTTAGCAGCAATTGTGAAAGTCCAGCACACGTTTGCTATTCTGGATTTACCTACGAGGCAAAATGTTACGTCTCCGTTTCTACTACCAAAACAACACTTGTATTTTCTCTAAGGAATTCTGCGTGCTTATTACTGTACAGAAACCTATGAACATTGAAAATGACTCCAGTAAAAAGCACAATACAAATAGCAGTTCAGAACGGAAATGGTTAAATCTACAAAAAAAAAAAAAAGAAAAAAAAAGAAAAGAAAAAAGAAAAAAAAAAAAGCGCAGGTTGAATTTTAGACTAAAAAAAACAAAACAAAACAAAACAAAAAAACCCCAACCTTTCAAAGAACCACACTCTCCAGTCTGTACTTTTAGTCCTTTGCCTTAATTCTGTTTCAAAAGATTAGACAATGTGTTTGCTGAGAAAATGTTCCAGCAGGATCAAAGTGTACATTTATATACAGACTTTATTAGAGATCTAATGCGTTACGGAGGCATTGCTTCAACACCAGATTCATATTAAACTGGATATAGAAAATAAGTTAATGCCAGATTAAGACCGCCTAGCAGGGTAACTTGCTATTGCCATAAATGTTACAGCAAGTTTACAGCACTCTAGTCGATTAGTATTTAGTCCAAAATACAGAAGACCAAAGTTAACGCTTGCATTCGGTTTGCAAAGCAAGGTTATACCACTAATAAATAAGCTTTCTTAGAACTCTAGAAGTTGAACAAGGTACAAAAGAATGTCTTCATAATGTGGTCGTTCAGCGACTGGGCGAACCAGAAGGGAGGGGGGCCGAGGCCAAGGAGGAGGAGGCAACTGAGGGTCTGGGTCTGGGTGACAGGAATGCTCCTTCTCCGGCCAGAGTGGCTTTAACTCGTGACGATCTCCTTGCTGTCCTCCACGAAGCGGGTGAGCCGGAAGTTGGTGGCGTTCCCGCTGCTGGTCATCTTCTCCAGGCCGGCCAGAGGAGCGCTGGGCTCCGAGCTTGGGAGCTTCTCCAGGGTGCCGGTGAGCCCGCTCAGAGGGGAGCTGCTCCCGCTGCCCAGGCTTCCGGGGACTGGGGGGACGCCCCCGTTCTGGATGACGGAGATTTCATTGGCCTTCATGGCCAGCCCGTTAGAAAGCGCCGCGGCATACTGATTCCAGAAACTGGAAGGGTCCCCGCTTCCCGACCTGGCCGCCAAATCCTTCTGGAACATTTCCGGGAACTTGACAGGATTGCCTCCTAGGAACGTCATGGGGCCGTCCACGGAGAGCCGCCGGCCCCGGCGTGCGGGGGTGCTGTTCCACATGTGCGTGCCCATGTGCACCTGCGAGGAGGGAGGGCGCAAAAAAAAGAAAAAGGGGAAAGAGAGAGAGGAAGAGAGAAGCTTAATAGCTGACTCTGTTTCAACTCGCACCCCGACACCACTCAGCAGAGCCAGTGGCCTAAGTGTCTGTTCGTGTTACGTGCCAGACAGCGGGCACGGAGCGGGATGGTCCGCGCCGACGTCCAGCAATAAGCCGTCCGCCGTCTGCAGCCCTGGCCCGCCTCTGCTCCTCCCGGGCAAAACTGCCTTACTTACTCCTGGTTTATGACCTGCATTTAGCATTTAATGGCTTCCAGTGAGCCAGTGAGTCGCAGATAGCTCCTTCCAGGGTTAGAATTGCTACGTCCACTCTCGTTGCGACGGTAAGGATTGTATCTGACACTCTTTACCCTAGAAATGACCTTTTCAGACGGGAAGAAAGGACCCCTCACGGATTGCCCCTCGGAGAGCCCGTGCAAGGAGGGAAACGCCAGAAAGGAATTATTCATCTCCCGTTACTGGCAGCGATCTCTAGAGAAATACTCTGTCAATAAAAAAATGTACACAGTAAGAGCGCTCAACTGTTGCTCTAGAACTTAAGCCTATTTGCTTTATTTCCAACACATATCAGTGGGAAGTGTCATCTAATCAATTATCATAATACCCATTAGCAGAGGAGTGACGTTACTGTTTTCAGAGAAACCAATCGCGCCGGCCTGCATAGTTATGAAAAGGAGGTGCGCAGGCCGAGGAGAACTGTGATCATTACGTGATCCGGGGCCCGCAGGCCGCGTGGAGGCTTTAATCAATACCCCATGGCAACGCTGGGCTGTCTTCCTTGGGAGGTGAAGCAATTCATTTGGTGCACTCAGCGAGACAATGGAGCTAGGCCACCGTTTCGCTTAGGTACCAAATTATTCAACGCTTGCTGGCCTTCAGCCAGCCTGGCCTGGCCCGGTCCCCACCCAGACCCTGGCCCACCACGGCGCCACGACCTGCCACGTGCAGCAGGTTCCCTGGGGGTCTGGGCTGCCGGCCCTGGGGCTGTGCACTGACACACACGGAGGGGCCCCCAGAGATGGGGCCGCGGGGTGGCGGGGGCAGCTGCGTATGGGCGGAGGTACCTTAAGATTGCCTTTTGTCGTGAACGCTCTTCCACAAATAGTACAAGCAAAGGGTTTCTCTCCAGTGTGAGTTCTCTCGTGGATCTGCAGGGCACTGGACGAGGAGAAGGTCTTGCCGCAGGTGTTGCAGTAGTGCTGCTTGGGAGTTCTCCTGGGCAGGGCTGGCAGCAGGACCGGGGACGTGGCGGAGCCCGCCAGAGGCCCCGAGGGGACGTGGCCGCTGGGGGTGTCCTTACTGTCCTGAGGAGTAATGTGCACAAAGCCGTTGACCTCTGTCTTGATGAGAGATGACAAGGAGTTAGCGGGAGCCCCTGCCGAGTTCTGATTGGGGCCAAGGCTGGGACTAGGCTCGAAGAGCTGGGAGGGGAGGTCCCGCATCTGGTGGGTCAACATGTGCTGCTTCAGGTTGCCCTTTGTGGAAAAGCCGCGATTGCAAACTGTGCAAATAAAGGGTCTCTCTTTGGTATGACTTCTGTAGTGAATGTCCAAGGCACTCTGACAAGCGAAGGTTTTGCCACAAATGTCGCACGCAGTGTTTTTAAACTTCCCCCGGTCTCTGAAAGGGAAGAGGATCCCCAAGGAATCTTCTTTCATGATTTTCTCTGTGTGGCCAGAGGTCAAATCCAAAGCCCCACCGTTCACTGGGGTGGGAGACAGACCGTTGGTGAACTCGCCCGGGACCGCTCTCTGGGGCTTCTCCTCCACGCTGGGTGACTTGTGGAATTCCTGGGTGCTGTTGGACGGGGACAGAGCCTGCATGGACGAGGTGGACTCGGAGATGGCCGGGCTGCCCGCGCTTCGGCTCTCCACGTCGCCGCCCACCGAGGACGAGTCGTTGGTCAGGACGTCCCCCTCCACCGACCCGTTCTCCACCGACTTCAGGCTGGCCTGCAGCTGCTCCGCCAGGCCGGCATTGATCATCTGCATCTGGTTCTCCAAAGCAGCGATGCTGGACATCTCTAGGGGCAGAGGCGAAGAGGACAAGCTGTCCTGGGATGCGTCCGCGGACTTGGGCGTGTCCGGGATGCTGCCCTCGGGACAGTCCTCCATGTTCTCATCGGAGAAGGTGTCTAAGTCATCGAAATTTTTCTCATCGAAGGAGCCCGTGTCGGACTCCATGGACTCGGGGTAGCTGTCGGGGACCGGGGTGTTGGGGATCTGGCCCCCCATGTGCATGCGGATGTGCTGCTGCAGGACCACGGCGTTGGTGAATTTCTTCTGGCAGATGGGACAGGAGTGCTGGACTCGGAGTGGGGGCATGGCACGGTGGACGCTGTAATGGGTCTTGAGGTTCCCTTTCGTGGTGAAAGCCCGGCCACAGATTTTACACTTGAAGGGCCTCTCCCCAGTGTGTGTCCGATAGTGCATCTTCAAGGCGCTCTGACAGCTGAGGACCCGGTGGCAGATGATACACTCATTGGGGTCCGTGGCCTTCTTGTCGATGTTTTCTACCAGCTGCTGGAGCTTGGACGTCTCCGAGGCCTGGGCTGAGTCCAACAGTCCCCCGAAAGGAAACTTGGCCCTGAACTGCTCGGACATGAGCGGCAGCAGGGGGCTGGTGAAGGCGGTGGCATTGGCCGGGCCTCCATCTGCGGCCGGGGAGCTCAGCGTGCTGCCGCCCGCTGCCGGGGCTGAGCCGGCCACCACGCCGCCCTCTTCGCCTTTGCCACCAGAGGGTGGCACGGTGGACCCTTCAACTTCCTCTGGGAGCCCACCCAGGTTTCTCGTGGCAGGCTCTGGGGCCCCGGAGTCACTTTTGACAGAGCCTGGGGGGCTGGCGGTGGAATGGCTGATCGGGATGGGGGCTGGCTCTTCGGTCTTGATGAAGGGGGTGAGGCTCGGGAGGGTGGGGGGCAGCGGCAGGCCGACCGAAGTGGTGAGAGTGGGCAGGACCGGTTTGGTGTCCAGCCAGCTGGTGACTGGCTTCTCGGGGGGGATGGACATGCCGTACGGGATGCCGGTACTGGTGGGGATGTTGTCCAGATGCTCAGGCACGGGGTAGGGGTTCATCTGGATGTGAGGGTACTTCTCTTTGTGGCGCTGAAAGTGGACTTTGAGGTTGCCCTTGGTGGAGAAGCGGTTGCCGCAGATGTTGCACTTGAAGGGCCGCTCCCCGGTGTGGGAGCGCAGGTGGATCTGCAAGGCACTGTCGCTCCCGAAGACCTTGGCGCAGAACCTGCACTTGTGTTTGAAGAACGCCTCGTCGGAAGCGCTTTTGGCTTCAAAGGCGGTGACATTTGGTGGCTTGCTTTTTCTTTGCTGGGCCAAGGCAGACAAGGGGTTTAAATCCTCCGCGGTTGTCCCGATGGTGGGCAAAGGGCCGGGGAAGACGGCATTAGCAGGGGCCGGCTGAGGTAGAAGTGGATTCGACGCAGGACTTAACAAGCTGCTTATTGCGAAAGCTGGTGACGAGGATGCTGAGACCGCCGGGCTGCTGGCGTGCGAGGCGCCAGCGCTCGAAGCCACTTTCTCCGAGGACGGGGCGGGAACGGCCGTGGCCAGGATGCTAACGTTCGGGGAAGAGCCGCCGCTGGGCAGGACGGTGGTGTTGCCCGAGCCTCCCTGAGGTAGCTGGACTGGGGGTAGCTGTTTCACGCCGCCGATGCTGGCGGACTGGCTCGCCAGGCTCTGTGCTAATCCGGCGGCCGCTGCCAGCTGCTGGGATAAGTGGGAACTCAGTGTGGACAAGGGGTTGGCAGATGCTCGTAAAGTACCTGGAGAAGGACTCGAAGACGCTGGCAGGTCTGCGCTCTGAGACGCCAACAGCAATATTTGGTGACGGATCTGCTCGATCAGCTGCAGCTGGTGGATCTGCTGCTGCTGCAGCGCCAAGAGCTGCTCCATGAGGGCCGGGATGGCCAGCCTGCCCCCCGAGGCCCCGCTGCACCTCGCCTCCTGGGAGAACTGGGCCACCGCCACCTTGGTGCTCTGCAGGTTCTCGATGATGACGTTGCTGTTGATGACGGAGAAGTTGCCCAGTGCTGCCAGGTCCCCGAGTTGAGGTAGAGAGGTTGTGATCGCTGAGGTACCTGTGGAGGGGCCGCCGGCGCAGCTGGGGGTGACGCTGGTGTGGCCGCCGCCCAGGGGGCCACCGCCGCCCTTGCCAGCCCCCGGGGCCTCCACCTCCATGGACTCGTCCCCGGCCAGCCCGCGGTGTTCCGGAAGCTCGCTGCCCTCTCCCGGCTCTGTTTTGTTCGCCGTATCATTCATTTGCTCGTCGGGGTTCTCGGGAGGGGGGCTGGGGGAGAAGGTTTCGGGGGGAGAGGCTGGACTTTCATTGACAATTAAAACTAATTGATTTTTAGTACAGTTCTTCTTGTGGAGCAGAAGGTCTGACAGCTCAAAGAACTCAGCGCAGCAGCGGCCGCAGACGTGGGCGTCCTTGCTCTTCGTGGTGCGACTCGGTTGTCCCTTCTCTGCGTTTCCTGCGAACACCAAAGGGTGCAGGGTTAGGAAGGGGGCCAGGACACAGTCGTCTGTGACTTCAAAAACAAGACAAGGGGTTGGTCAACTGCTCTCCACCTGCGAAATTCAAAACCATCTCCCCAGAACACCAGTCAATACCACTGAAGAGTGTTCATAATTACATTTCAAGATATTGGAGGAATTCCTGTCCATCTGGTATCGCAGGGAGCCATGGCCTTCAGATAATCCATCAAAATATAAAATACTATGAACCGAAGATGTGGGAGCATAATGGACTTCCATAGCTAACTATCGATTTCCAATACTTTATACACCGTATTGTCTGCTTACCCACGGAGAGTCCAGCAACCAGTCTGAGGACTTACTAGGCCCCTGAGTTCCTGTCAACCTTATTCATTTTCAACCGATTCAAAGATCTCTGTGACAGTCTGTTCTGTCACTAAACTAATTTGTAGTCATTCAGGTTCCAATCAGCCGTTGACAAGGGGGGAAAAGCACGCATATCACCAAGGTGAAGCCTGACAACTTGGAAGTCACCTCTAGCCCCTACCTAGAACCCGAGCTAAGTCAGATGCGTGACAAACCCATTTCAGCCACATCAGTAACAGATCCTCCAGGCGGTTTCTCAAGGCTCAGTTGAATACAAAAGAGAAAGCAACACACACACACACACGCACACACACTCACACGCACACACACACTGAAGAGAAACACAATAATCATAACCCCTTCCTTACGAGGCCTGCCTGGTGTCTATATATCACCGTATGGCATGTTTATTTTTAAAATTAAAGAATGCAACCCTGGCTACCACTCCACTAATCAAGGAATATATATCACTGGGCTCCAAATGGCAACATTATGCCTCTAAATATTTCATCAAAAGTGCTCTTTCTATCTATAAAGCTGGCACAAGATTTACATTTCTGATTAAACATCAACTTAAAGAAAGATGTGCAGTTAAGGGGACGTGAAGACATAACTCTTGGTTTCGAGTTTGGAAACGCTGCGCCTTTCTGCTTGTCTGAGTGCCTTCAAAAACAGTTTGCCCTTAACTGTTACCGATTGTTTAACAGATTGTCCTGAACTTTTCATGATAAAAATCCTTTTATTTCATGTTTGTTTCCACTGGTTGCTCAGATTTCTTCTCACTCAGATCCATTTGTAAATTCAACATAAAAATCTCCAGCTCCAAGCTCACATCCTATTCAAAGACAGGCTGGCGTCCCATTGTTCCCAGCATGGGGAACAGCAACTTCTGTTGTACAAATGCTGTGTGGCCATCTCTGAAGGCTGTGGAAAAAAAAAAAAAACTGTTTAATTCAAGGATTACCTCCCTGCATGCTTTTCTGCAGAACGGAGTCAGATAATAGTTAGTTTCCATGACTTCCAAATTGAATCTCCCAGAAAACTTGCAGGGGGAGGAAAAAAAAAAAAAAAAAAAAACTAATTGTAAATCTGAATAAATGCAAAAAAATCAAAACGCTGCTTGTTGTTCGGGAAACTCAGAGTCAACTCAAAAGAGCCAGCCGTTTGCCTTTTTTTTTGTAGGGAACATCCAAAAACAAACAAACAAACCAAAAAAGGGCTGGAAGTTGTTTTGTTTTCCAGAAAATATAATTAATACCCAAAGACTCACTTCTGACAATTCCTCAAGTCTGTTTGCCTCGAGTGATGCCGAAGTGGATGAGAAACCCTGGTCAAGTGTGCCCAGGGCAGGTACCCTTCACTCCCTGGGAGTGTTATTTGAGTAGCTAAGTTATACTTAACAAGCTAGCTTCCCTAATGCCCATCTTTTAATCTCCGTGAGGGTGGGGTGCAAAACGCATTAACAATACCAAACAGATCTTAGTGGTAGCAGAAAATACCCATAATGATTCTGTTTTAATTTAATGTTTAATCACCCTAATTGGCACTGGATGCCTCTGCACATTGGAGGTGCTGTGTTAAGCGGTTTATTTCTCTCTCTCTCGCTCTCCTGCCTTGAAATAATATAAACAAAATATTAAACAAAATTCGCTGAAGTTGCGTTGCTTCAGTTGGGACAAAAATAATGTGACAAAAATTCTGTTGAAAGCTTTGTATTTTGACAGCCACTCTTAAACGATGCATCCATTTCAGATGCTTATTTTAAACGAGGAAATGCAATTCCTAATATATTCAACAGAAATGTTATTCCTTTCCCTTTGCGCATTTCCATATGTAATGGTTATGTTTCCATCTACTTTTACAGCCAATTATGAAGGAACAAAAGCGATTCTGTTTGTTCACACATTTTCAACAAAATGCATTAAAACTATTATGTCAGCATGTTCTATTAAGCTCTGCATTCAGTGGGAAATACTTTTCAACCAGCTCACATTTATCAAAACATAAAGCCACTTTAAAACACAGTTTTGCTTGGTCAGCTGGGCTTAGACAAATAATGACAGGTTCAGAACTAAATAACCAGCAAGGGAAATCAGAAAACTGACTTCATCAATTGTCCACATTACAATGTAGTTGCTTCAAATGTTTAGCACATCTGTGCTCACGATTAAAGGGCATTTTAATTCTTTGTGACTTGCAAACATCTGATATTCTCAGAATACAGGGAGAAAATAAAAAGAAGGTTACTGTACAGGACTTAGCCGGTTATTACTTTCCCGGGCTCGAGTTCTATGTTTGTGCTGCTTCAAGATTCACTTGAGAATTTTCAAGTTTTTCAACCAGGACATTTTTATACTCACGATGGTGCTAACCGGACGGAAAATAGAGATGCCTGAAGTAAATGCCTGCTGGCTTCTCAGAAAGAGACAGTGTTAAAGAGCTGCCCAGATTTTAGCTTAGATTTTCACAACATTTTAATAAGCTGACATTTGCTCTCGCTGTCTGTAGAGTCAACTAATTTAATTTCCTGATGTTTATGAACACCAAAAAAAAATTCTTTTTTTCTTTTTCCTGGTATCTGTTTTGATTTATTTCAAAAGCAGGTGTTGCAACATTGTAATAGTTCTTAACTTTAACTCTATCTGCATTCTGAATGGAATCCCAATGAAACAGCTTTTTTAAAAAAGATAAAACAAGAGGACTAGTTCGAGTCTCTTAACTACCAAAGGGACCATTTTAAGTCCAATAAGATACACACACACATGTACAAACTAACAGGTTCTAATTCATTTTTCTGACTGTCTGCTACCTTGTATCTCGCTGAATAATCTGCTACCCAGGATTGCAACTGGTGAGCCTATTATAGTAAATACAGTTGCCTTGTTCCTTGTTCTTTGGTGAAAATAACATGCCAGCTTCTTTTCTATGGATTTTACATGCAAATTAAAAGTAATTTTGTAATCCTAGTCAGATAAGAAGATTTAAGAAGTAGTGATTTTTTTTTTTAAGTGTGTATACACAAAAAGATATTTGGAATTTTCTGATTTTTTTTTGGGGGGGGGGGAGGGTGATCTTACAGCTCCAAGTTATACTAAAGCCCCAAATGTTTTTGTTCCTGTTACACTATTTAAGGACTTGACGCCCAATTCAAATTTGTCAGTTTTTCATCAACTGAACCAAACATTGCAGAAGAGAAGGCAGAAATCTGAAGTGTTCCAGGATAGCTGTGTACTGAGAAAACAAAAATAACACTGTGCCCCACACAGAAAGGTTTAGCCAGCAGGGGGAAAAACGGCAAACCAAAACAAAACAACACTCTTCTACCACATTTCGGGGGTTGGATTTTTGTTTGTTTGTTTGTTTGTTTGTTTTGAGCCCCTCCAAAAGAGCCTCTCCTTCCCTTCTCCTCACCTTAAACTCACATTCACATTTTTAACAGAACTTCTCATGAGCCTATAATTTTAACAGGCTCTTCCTTCCCATGGGTCAATGTAGAAAAGCTTTCACACACATTTTTGATTGATTGGCCTTTTATTTTTCTTCTTCTTCTTCTTCTTCTTCTTTTTTTCCCACAGACCTGGGAAAAGCCTGAACGTGGATGTGCAGCTTAAAACTCCCAAGAAATTTTAACCACGACAACATACGCCGCACATATTTTCGGCCACATCTTAAGTTTCCTCTGTGTGATATGCCACCCAGTGACAAATTTCCTGGCACCTTTCACGTTTCCCCAGCGTCCTGACCGAGATCAGTGGCTTCTTGCACGGAAGAACACCAGTGAAATCTCTGAAAATAAAATAACATGCCACTCTTTTGAAATCAGGGACTCGAGTCCATCTAACGCACACAAGGAATGAAAGGGGAGAAAATGTCTTCTCCTTGGATGAAGCAAACCGAACACTAGATGGGGTCCCAGCTGCAAGGGTCTGTTCAGAAACTTCTTTGTGGCTTTCCTCTTCCAGTGACGCGTAAAAGAGAGGCTCCTTAAGGCGAGAGCTAAACTTTGACTACATAAACATTGGCAAAGGCACAAGAAACTAAATCCCTGTTGTTTGAGGGTAAAACTGAGCTATGGGAACGACCTGTCAATCTTCCCCTTTGGGGGTCTGGCATCTGAGGGTGACCGGGGAATAAGGTTAGGAAAAGAAGCCAAGCTGATAAGGTAAAACTAAAATAAACGACTAACTTCCTGCTAAGTGACTAGCGAGGCTCAGTTTGGGGGTCACTGGGAAGATCCTGAAGGACATATTATGATCTGGACCTTGTCACCTTTGCATGGGAGGAGGCTAGCAAAGGTTAAAACAGCCCGGCCACATCGAAGTTTCCGAGAGCCTGGCTCACAGACTTTTTTTCTTTTGTGGGGGAGGGGTAGCGGTTCTTAGGGTAATTTACCATCTCCCTGGCTAAACTGCTCAATTACTTCAGTTTGGGTAATCTAAGAATATTTTGGAGGACGTGGCTAGCCGCGCCAGGGTATGTCTCAGAAAAACCAAATTAAGACCGCAGGAGGAATCTGGTTCTGGTTGCTATGTCGAGCGTGGCTTCTGACAATTTTTAAAAAGTTAGGCAGTGGCTAGTCTACCGATTTCTTCCCCACGTTCCCAGGAAGATTTCCACATTAACCAGGACAGCAGCAACAAACACCAGACCCGTAGGCTTCTGCCTTGGAAAGGACTGTTGGTAAAGATACTTTGCTGCCTGCAAACATAGAAAGAAGAGACATCCAGTCCCCCAAGAATGATCTATAAATTGGCACTTGTGCCTATAAACTATAGGAGGAACTAGATGTAAAATCAACCCCAGAACATACAGTATCACAAATTCACTTTCCTACGAAGTCTCTCGTGTCCAGATACTCTTTGCTAGTGTGTTTGTTTTTAACATTTTAGGGAGTCTGTGCAGCCCACCAGAAGCACATCCCCTCAAGCAGTCTGCATTTTCTCATCCAGAATCTTTCCTTACGCCACAAACTTCAAAATAAGCCTGATTAAACATGAATTCTTAGCAACTGCTGTATCTTGCAGGTGTCAGATTTTCAAAAAAGATCAGTTCTTTATAGTTCTAACTTTGGGGGCCCAGAAATCAATGTTTAGCCTTTAAGCTGCTCACAGTGAGGAAATTGCTTTGGTAAATAATAGAATTTCATTATTAATATAAATAAGAGGGATTTGTGTGATGCTTTATATGACAGTCAATATTTTATCTGCAGTTTGTGATGGTTTTGTCTTTCTTTCAATATTCTCTTTTCCTTGAAAAAGAAAAACTGAGCACTGAAAAGCACCAAAATATTTTCTTAATAAATGAATGGAGCCTGAATGGGCCATCCATGTAGTTACAGAAATCTTAAAAACACCATCCAAGGAAGAAAAAGCCAACACACACACACACACACACACACACACATGCACACACACACTTCTATTAAAGAATCCACATACAAAAATCATTAGATTCTAATATTGCTTTTCCTCCGAATTCTTTATCTCAGTAAATACTTTTCCCAATGCAGGCATCCTTCTACAAGTAATTCAAAACTTGTTGAATATCACTTGAGATACAAGTCATGTTTGTCATAATCTCGGTTTCATAAGAAACAGAAAAATTCCCAGGCTTATTTTAAGGTGTTTTTGGTATTGCAGCTTCACTAAAGGATAACCAAAATGTGCACACTGTAAGATTGACCAAATCATCTTGTTTTCTTGAACTTGTTCCAGTGAAGTTATCGGTGTGGGTGTCCAGCAAGGCTCGGGATTTCTTTGTATGCACCACACACTCAAATACACACAAGCACGGCCCACAGCTTTGGGGTCCACAGACTTTTCTAGGTTCCACTCTGGGCCGAAGGCACACCATCTGAGGTACTAGCATATGACCAGAGCCTCGACTAGATTTCATTATGTTCCACAGTTCATTTGCCATCATCGAAGGCCATTTCAACACACAAGGAAAAGTGTCCACGTTATTCGAATAAGGGTTTGTCTTCTAAAAATTTAATGATCTTTTATATATGTAAAAAAATAAAACCCCTAAAGAGAAGAGGAAACCCCAAACCCGACAACTCCTTGAAGCGTTTACGTGTGGGGAGAAGAACTGAGATGGCTAAATCCACCGCAGAAAAGGTGGCGACTTTTTAAAGGTATCTCGGAGACATGTCACAAACTTTCCGTCCCATTTACCTCCCAAATAAAAAGAACTGGAGTGTGTAAGGCCCTCCTGTAAGTCAGACCTTGAGGAGGATTAGCTGTGTACTAATATTATTACAACATACTAAATCCTGTAACCCTATTACAAAACCTACCCTCTGGGCAGCTTCTCCCCAACTTATTGTTCAACCATGTGAAAACAGTCATAACCTAAAGCCATTACTACCGACGAAAAAGAGGGGGTGGGGGGGGAGGTGAGAAGGGACCTGGAGGGGAGGGTTTCCCACCGGCCCCTCAGTTTACTGCTCCTTAGGACAATGAATCAACTTTGGGGGGGTAAAAAGAGAGAAAGTAAAAGGAAGAGTAGAAAAGGAAGGAAACTTGTTTCAGTTACTTAATGAACTTACCTCAAAGCTCAAATAAACTTAAAAAAAAAAAGTCCTAATAAATAATAATAGGAAGAGGCAGTGGCCCTTTTACGCCATCGCTTTATGAGAGGCCTTAACTATTAAAAATTCAGGATTCCGCAGGCGACAGGAGAAAGGCAAACATCAGGCCAGCATCACTTCTCCGCGAAGCCTGAGTCCCGTTTTATTTTTTTGGAAAATGTATAAAACCAGTACAAATTGACGGCCAAGACTAAAGCACTCTCTCTTCTCCTCCCGTTTGCTGGTGCTTTCTGCATATATAGATATATATGTGTGTGTGTGTATTGCTAACGTGCACAGAAGTGCCCAGCGGAAGGTCTCACCTGAAACTTCAGGAAAGATGAGTGTGGGAGGCGAGGAGTTGAGAAAACCCGGAAAAATATTCGCTGCTGCTGCAGCGGCCTGCGGTCATTTCACCTCGCTTTACCTCGCGGACCCGGTGTCGCCGGGGTGGAAAGAGGGGTTCAGGGGTTCTTCTCAGGGGACTGGGGAGTCCCAGAGACACTGGGTAAGGCTTAGCACTTGAGAAAGTACTGGGGGGAAGGGGACCAATATAGTAAACAATTCTCCTGATCGGTCTCGGTGCTCCCCGGTTTCTTACAGGGATCCCCACGACAGGGGCTCCCGGTCCCGACAGCCAGCCTGGGTGAAGGGAGCGGGAGTCCCCTGGCTTCTCCGCGCGCGGGTCCCTGCGCCCCAGCTCTACCGAGAACCAGGCCTCTGGGGAAGGAGCCGGCAGCGTGGCGCCCGGGCGGCAGAAGGGTTTAGTGGGCAGAGGCGCCCATCCGAGGGCAGCTTCGGAGCCCTGCGGGGTCCCGCTCCCCCGTCCACGCCGCAAAATGCGGCTGGGACGTGAGCATCCCGAGAAACACGCGGAGCCCCGGAGCCCGCCCAGGGCTGACCCTCGTCTCGTCCCCCTCGCGCCGGGGAGCTGAGCCCGGGCGCCGCCGCTCCATCGCCTCCAGCGCGCGGCCTGCGAGCTCCGAGGCCCCTAAAGTGAAACGCAGTCAGGGACCAGCAGGGACTCGAGGTGTCCTCCGCCCGCACCCCGACTGCCTGCCCCATCGTTCCTACTCTCGGCCGCGGCTCCCTTAGACCAACTTTGTTTGTTCCCTCCGGGACCCTGCAGTCGCCGCCTCCACGGGAGAAGGCGAAAGCCTCCCTGTTTCAGGGGGACTCTCCTCTGGATAGAGAGCCCCCCGGCCCTGGAAAACGACCGTTGCGACTCCCGGGAGGTCGGAGGACCACTGTCTCGGGGGACGCACACCGAATCGAAACATTTCTCGGGGTGGGGGCGCATGCGTTGGCAGAACAGATGAGGGGGGACAAACTTGGGTAGCCCGACCCTTTCCCCTGTCCTCCTGCACAATCTCGGGAGCGACCAGCAGCAAAGAGCCCTCTTCACCCCGCCGCGACCCCAGCGAGTCCGGCGCGGGCGCCCCGATACAGGTCCCCATCTTCTTGCAGCTCTGAACCCCCAAAGGCACCCCATTCAGCGGCGCAGACCCGGGTGGAGTGGGGGGACGCGGGGAGCTCCTCAGCTCGGAGTTCAGCGCGGAGTACGGAGGCAACTTCCTTCCCGCCGGCAGCAGGGCCCGGCGGCGGAGGCCTGGCCGGGGGCCCCGGGGGCCGCGCGGGGAGCGCAGGAGCCCCGCGCAGCCGGTGCAGAGGGCCTCTGCCCGTCCCCGCGCCCCGCCAGACACCCGGACCCGGCCCGCGGCTCGGCTGGTACCCCGCTCCGCTCCCCGGAAAAGCGGGGACGGAGGAGCCAGGCCGGCGTGCCCTCTCTCCTCCCCCAGGAGAGCCCAGCAACTCCGGAAGCATCCTGCCGGGAGAAGTGTTTGCTTTCGCCGGGGTGGCGGGAAGCCCAGCGAAGGCAAATTGAAAATTAAAAAGAAAAAAGAAACGCGCGGAGTCGCGCAGGCCAGCGGGGCCGCGGCGGCGGCGGGGCCATGGGCGCGGGGGCCCGCCGCGTGTGCGTGGGTCCGGGTGTACTCGAGTGTGAGTGCGTGTGTGTGCGTGTGTGTGTCCACGGCGCGGGCCGGAGCACTCACCATCTCGCCGGGGGAGCGAGGCCACTTCGGGGTCGGATTGGAAATGTTGAGGCTTCGCTTGCTTCCTCCGCGACATGCTGGCTCAAACATCAGCTGGGGCAGAATAAAAAATTACTAAAAAAAAATCTTCTCAAAATTACGGAAATCGAGCGGCGGCAGCGGCGGAGGCTCCCCCCGCCCGCCGGCCCGCCCGCCCCCTCCCCGGCTCCCCGGGCCCGGGCGCAGCGCGCATGTGTCCTGCTATAATTATGATTATCAATAATGCATTGCGATTAATCATAGAGGGGCTCTTTGAAAGGCGATTGGCACCGGGCCAGCGCTATTCAAACCCGCTCGCCTTAATCAATTAGTTCGTGATTTGCTGCAGACCCCTGTCTCTCCGCGAGCTGGCCCAATAAGCCGGCCGCGGGGCTGGCTCTGCGCGCCGCGCCGCCCGGCTCTCGGTTAACCCTCTTCGCGACCGCCGGGGACTCCGCGGCCAGGCCGCCGGGGGCCGGCCTCCTCGCCTCGCTCTGCGCCCTTGGCGCCCCTGCCCGCGGCCCCCTCCCCCCGCTGCCCTCCCCATCCCAGGCTGGGCTGACCCAAATTAGCATGCCCTCCCCGGACTGAAGCCTCCGGGGCGGGGGGTGGGGCCGGGCAGCGGGGGCTGGGGACCCGGGCTGCGGGCGCGCAGCGAACTTCCCAACTTGGGCGCTAGGCGCGCCCGCTCGCGGGGGGAGGGAGTGCCGTGGCGGGACTGGGGCGGGGGGAGGAAGTCCCGTTTCGTGAGTGTTTCTTCGTTTCTTTAAGGGCTACCAGAAAGCAGCCCACCCCCACCCCCATAAAAAAAAAAAAATAAGCGAGTGGGGAAGAGCCAGCCCCACGCTGGTCCGCCTCCCGCCCGCGGCCCGGCCTCCTGCCCGCTCGCCGCCTGGCTCGGCGCTCCTTCGCCCCGAGTTCTCCAGCCCCTGGATCCCGGGCTCGCGGGGGCGCGGAGAAGAGGACCGAGGAAAGGTTTGGGAACGTGATGCGTTTGGGGCTTGGGGGGAGGGGGTGCTCTCCCGCCACCCCAATTTTCCTCAAAGGGCCCCCGATCCTTCAGCCTCTCGCTTGCTCCCTCGCTCCTTTTCTCTACCTTGGTCATTCCCAGGACAATTAGGGCTGAAGTTTTAGGGAGAAGCAGCCCCGAGCCCGTGGGATAAGGGGCGGCCCGGCTCCGCCCAGGAACCCTCCCGACCTTCCCCCCCCGGCTGCCCCGGTTGGCTACAGGGCGCGTCACTCCGCGGGGAGGCGGCGGCGGCGGTGGCGCCGCGGAGCCCGGGGCGGGCGAAGAACAGGGACCGGCCTGGGATCCGAGTTCAGCTCCAGCCGGGGGGAGGGGAGGGGCCGCCGCGTACCCTGTAGGCTACTACCCGCCCCTGGCCGAGGGAGGCGCGGCCCTATCTGGCCGGGCCCTGGGCAAGACCAGTCCCCAGGACCCCCCGGCTCCCCAACCTGGGGGAGGGGGCCGCGCCCCAGTCTCCTGTTGACTAGGTGGCTTCGCTGAGTCGGGAGTGAGTAGGGGGGTGTGGGTGGGGGTCCCTGTCCGTAGCTGTCTGGCCCCGCGGAAGCTCGCCTGCACCTCGGGCACTTGCCGAGCGCGGCACCCAAACTCCTCTAACGAGCTCCATCTCCCCAGGTGGGGAGGCGGCCTCCCTACTCGCGCCCCAGAGCCCCGAATAGGGAGCCCGGGCCCCGCACTCCCTCCGCTGGGTTCAGGCGCCCGCGAACCTGACGCTCAGTCCTCGGCTCAGCCCAGCTCTTCCCCCTCGAGCCTCAGGGTCTCCTCGCTCCAGGGTTCCCGAAGTCCTGCGCCCGAAGGACAAACTAAACTTCGGTTGAGTGATGGGGAGGAGGGGGGTGCAGATACACAATCCCTACCCTATCTCGCGATCGGGAAAGGAGAGGGCTCATAAGGACGCCCCAATTCGTGAGCGCCCTTGAGTCTGTGTAGCGCCACAGTCGGTTCGCGCGAAGTGGGCACCAATTTTCTGAGCAGAGTTTCGGGTACACCGGACCATTACCGCGCTCCCCCAAATGACTCGTTTTCTCTTAGCTTCTTTGGCTTTTTTTTTTTTTTTTTTTTAATCCTAAATCTTTTGTGTGAGGGTGAATGTTTGTTTTCCTCCTGCCGGCCCCCTGGTTTTTTCTGGCTGTAACTTTTTTCTCCCTGTTCGCCCTTTCTTCACCTTTTTCTCTTGTCCCTCTTATTTTTCCTCTCGCGCGCGCGCGCGCCCACACATACACACACTCACATACACACACTCCGCCTCGCTCTCCCTTTCTCCCCGGGTCCTGTTGGCTACAGTAGATTTTGATAAAAAGACAAACGAAGCTATCAGTAGGGCTGATGTTGAAGAATGAAGATAATAACGTTTCCATAGGCGGTGCTTCAAATGCCATTATTTCTCCCTGAATATTTAAAGAGATCCCTCAGCCAAGATGGATCTGCGTGCTCCTGGGATGCGAGCCGCTCGCTCACCTCAGACCCCCGGGAAAGTGCGCAGGAGCACGTGTGAACCCCGCACTCACCCCGCCTGCAAACTGTTCCTCCTGAACGCAGCAGCCCGCACTCTCCTAGGTACACCAACGCGTCCTTACGCACTTGTACTCTCGTTTTTCGAACAAGCCCGCGTTCGGAGCCGCTCTAACAATCTTGGCGTCTTGAAAGTTCGGGCCTCGGGGCACCGCGTGTTGCCAGGAACCGAGCCGAGCTGGCGACCTTGCAAACCCTTCTGCCCGGACCCGCCGCGTGCGCCCCGGGAAACTCCCGGGAATAGCTTCACACGTGTTTGTTACTAGCTCTATGTGTGATTAAGGGGTTGGGAGGGGGGGAAGGTTTTCCTCTCTCCAAAACAAACAACCAAACGAATGCACACGCAAAATCAGCTTCGCGATGTTTGATCTCAGATGGACGAACAGAGGCGACTAATTGGGGTGATCGAAACTTTAATAACTTTTTTCGTTCTTTCGAGTCCTCGACGGCGTAGAGGCGGGCGTCTGGCTCGGAGCGCGGCATCCACAGCTAATTTCTTGTTTGTTTTCTTTCGCTCTGTGGCCCGGGGAGAGGAGAGGGGAGGTGGTGGAGGAGGGAAGGGAGGAGGGGGATGGTCGGAATGGCGGGGAGAGGAGAATTGGTCTTTATTGTTGATGGCGGTACATCAATTACAGGCCATTGTCTCGGGCCCAAGTTCCATGGTCCGCTGACGCGGGCGCCGTGAGGTCAGGGTGCGGGTGGGGCTTCGCGTGCCGCGAGGCAAAGAAATAATTAAATTAATAAACACGGAGACAGAGTAGGGGTTGATTTTTACATTTGAGCGTGTCGAAAGACAGCGGCGAATGCGAATGGAGCCCATTCCCGAGACTTGCTCACCCACGAGACCAGCGCGCTCCGTAGGGGTAGCGCCATGCCCGCTGTGGGTGGAGCGGCTGCGGAGGGAATGCGGGTGTCGGAGTTCGAACTTGCGGTTCCCACCAAAGGGCCTGACACTTAAGGGCTGGTCCTCACTAGGGAATGGGGGTGGCCCGAGGTGAGGCTGCAGCGGCTGCGCCAGGGTCGTGACCTCGTGGACCAACAAGAACCGCACCTGGGAGAGGTGCCTGATTAGTTGTGCAAACTCACATTTGGGGGTCCTGAGGCCTGCATTTCTACTAATATGTCCCCTCAGGTTTCCCAGGATCTAGGGCGTCCTTGGTAGCATGGCGGCCGAAAGGCAGCGCCCCAAGGCCGTGGGCCACAACTGAGTTCCTAGCGAAGGGGTTCCTCCTGGCTTCATCCCGGATTCCGGAGAGGGGAGAAGGTGTTAAGTCTCCCCTTTTGAAGGCCAGGTTCTTCCACCCAGATAAGGAAATATATTATGCTGGCCCAGCCTGACCCCGGGGTCTGGGATGGAGCCTGGGATGAGGCCTGGCCTGGGACCGGGTCCTCCTTCTCTTCCCACCCGGGCTGGTTGGGCACGCGCGACCTGAAGGACGCCCCCAGGCGCTCTGCCCGCGCCCCCGAGCCTCAGCCTCCGCAGCCCCCAGTCCCAGGCCCACTGGGCCCCGGCCGAGGCTAGGAGGGCAGCAGAGGAGGTTTCGTTTTCTTATTCCCAGCAAAAAGCGGCGAAAAGTGGGCCGCGGTGCCCGGGGGCGGGGGCGGAGGCGCCTCGGTGGTGGCAGTGTTATTGATGGGGAAATGTTCGAGGCCGGAGCCCGGAGATCAGGTTCCCAGTCCCTCCCCGGAGGTGGGAGGGACGGAGTGGGTGGTGGTGGTGGAGGCCGCGGTGTGTGTGTTGGGATGGGGATGGGGGTGGTGGTGCCTGCTTTAACCGCTCGGGGTTTATCTGTGTTTCTTTGTAAGTTTGGCGGGGTGGGGGGTGTGGAGAGCGAGGAAGGACTGAGGCGGTTAGTACCCTAGCCCTTAGTACTCTTTCCAGGGGTTGGGGCTAGCGTTGGGGGTGGGGACCTGTAGGAAAACCAGCAGAAAGCAAAGACCTCCATAGGACTCTGCTTTCCCGGGAGTTTCGGAAACTCCTTCCTTAACAGAACTGCTTTTGCTCAAATCCTAACCTTTCCTGGGCCCCTGGAGAGGCTTCGAACCCGAGGCCTGGCTCGGTAGGTGCCCCCATCCCAGCCCCGGTCCCCGGAGAGTAGACTCAGTGCGCTCTCGGTGCCTTCGCTCTCCAATGGCCAAGTCCCGGCGGCGCAAAGGCACCCTTTCTGGGGACCCCACCGCCCCGAGCCACGAGCTATCTCCAGCGCGACACTGGGTGCAGCGCTGGGATCAGGAGCACAGGCGCCGGCTCTGCAGGAAATTCAGCCCTGGCGAGCGGCGGGCGGTCCTGGCGACAGCCGCTCACACCCTAGCCGAGGGTCCCACACCGCCGGCCCGCGCGGCAAACTTCGTCTGTCTTTTCTTGCAGGGCCACCCGCACGCCGGCATTTAGAATCTGACCTACGCGGGCGACCGAAAGTGCCAGCACCTGCGAATTTTTCTCCCTGCCCACCTTGAGCGTCCTGCACTTCAATTCACTGCGCCGCGCAAGCAGCGGGGCCTCTGCGGAGGGGTGTCTGGGTACACAATTCCTCCCAAAGGAAATGTCTCGAGGTAGAGAAAGTGGAAGAGACTAATCGAATTTATAAAAAGAAAACCTTTTGCTTCCCTTTGGTTAAAATCCCTTTGTGGTTTTCTGCGCGTGAAAAAAACAATCAGCACGTGCAACAATGTAGCTAGTTTCTGGAACCTAGAGGCAAGGGGACTGTCCCGAAACCCAGCGGGCTCCCATTCCCATTTTTGAGCTCAAGAAGTAGAACGTTGGGATCCAGTGAACAGTGATTAGCTCTTATAAGCCATCTGTTGGGAAGAGGGGAGAGATCTGTGGCCCCCTGGATGCTGTGTGCATTTGGGGGTGTGCCTGGGGTCTGCCAGGAAACCCATTCTCATTCATAAAGGAGGTCTGTTCAAATGACCTCCCAGGGGGAATGCCTAAAAGAACTGATTTAGCATATTGCTTGCAACAAACTTAAAAAAAATTATCCTCTGCCACTTCCTCTAGCAAAACGTCCGGTTTACAGAACAGATGCAAAAATCTCAAAGAGATGTACCTCTTGGATTCATCAAACACTTGTGGGCAATGACACCTTGCCTGGGGACGGGGCCTCCGTAGTCTGCGTGCACCGGGAAACCGCCTTTGCTTTCTGTTTGGTAGAATTCAAAGGGCCAGGTCTGGTCCAAGAACCACGCTGAGGTCCTCGCTCTTGCCTGCCTGCCTGCCTGCCTGTGAGCAAGGCCTGCCTGTCACGCTCAGGATTGGTCACTTATAAAGCCCACAAGCCTCAGCCATCCTATGACTTTCACCGGGAATATTTCTCTGAGCTTCTGTCTACTGAGAAAGTGCTTGCTCTGAGCGAGGGAGGTTTTTTTCTTGGGGCTGCAGCTGGAGTCAAGAGTTGCAGCTTTCCCCGGTCACCACAACAAACTTCAGTTCATCGTCAGTCCTTTCAAACCTGCATCATTCTCAGCCCATGTGTGAGGCATACGAAGGGGGGAGGGGTAATGGGCCCCCATGTCCTCTCCTTCTCTCTCCTTTCCCAGCTCCACTGTTTTCTTAATTACGGCGCTGCGATTTCTTTCTCTCCATTTTTGTCGTCCGGCCCCCAGGCCCTCACACGCCTCTTCAACTGAATATCCAGCTAAACGTGGAGGTTCAAATGTAAGAAGCTCGCATCCCCCAGTTTCAAACTCCTGTCTCTCCAGTTTCTTGTGCCTCCTTCTCAAAACACCTTTTCGCTCTCTCCCCGTGGATAATCCTCGCGCTGTCCTGGCCTCCATCCTTACATCTTGAGTGCCCCCCTCGACCCACCCAAGACTTTCAAACATATTTGGTAGTAAAATCCACTCCCTGAGAAGCCTCGCTCAGAGCTTCGCTCAGGCTTGGATGGATGTGGCGTTCACTTTGCGCGTGGCTCAGGACTGGCCGTGGCCTTTGCCCAGGGACTCCGAGGGCAAAGAGGCCAGCCAGCCTCTCCTTCCCTGACCCAAATACAGTGATTTCAGGGGAGTTGGGGGTGGAATCTCCCGTTTCCAGGTCGGTTACTGTTTTCTCTTTCTTTCCCCGGCCCCACTAGAACCTCCAGTTTGGGGAGAACAGTCCTGAGAAATCCAGCCCCGTATCGCAGCCCCACCTTGACGCTCTCTTTCACCGATCTCAGCTATTATTAGCCAGGGATCAGCTTTGTTCCACCTTTCCTACTTGGGCATTTGAGTCAAGCTATTGGGGTTCATATCCTGGCCCTATCACTTCACAGGGTGCTGGGAGCACAGTCCTAGCCGTGCGCCCAGGTGGGGGGTAGGTAACCTCGGTCCAATGAATGTCGCCATGCTGTTTCCTGTTCCATGAAGCGCTGCTAATGGGGAGGATGCACAGTGCGCACTGCGCCCCGTCCTGGGCAGCCCGACCTCCACAGAGGCCCCCACAAGTTTCTTCGTCTGGTAAGTGGAGATAATAGCAGCCCTTATTCCATGGAGCTCTTGAGGGTTAAAGGAGTTACAGCCGTCCCTCTCTCTGTCACGGTTCACTTATCGCGGCCTCATGGTATCGCCGGATTGTAAAAATATGATATTTAATTATTTATCGCGGATTTTTCGCTCTATCTCGGGATTTTGCGGTACTATATACGTATGTTGTTACAGTGACGTAAGCTTAAGAGTGTAGAATATGTTTAAGAACATAAAGTGTGGAAAAGGTTAATAAGGGACTGGGAACGGTTTATAAGTGTGTGGGAAGGGTTTATAAAGCCTTAAAAAATATATAAATACTAAAATAAACGTAAGGTTCCTACTTCGCGGATTTTCACCTATCGCGCCGGGGGTGGGGTGGGGTCTAGAACGTAATCCCCGCGGTAAGTGAGGGATCCCTGTACTATGTACGAAGAATTGAGAGTGGCGGCTGGTCTATCATTAATAAGGGTTAACTATGATTGTTACTCAAAGGATTGCTGTGAGGATCAAATGATACAGGATGGTTAAAGAATCATTACATGTCTATCCCTCCATTTATCCATTCCTCCATCATCCTGTCCACCCATCCACGCACCCATTTAGTCACTCACTACAGAGACAGAGCCGAGTGTTAAGTATGGGGAGCACACCCATGACACAAGCCCCGTCGCTCCTTTCCTGGGTGGCCCGTGATGAGGAGGCCAACAGATCACCCCCTGGGGCTGTGCTGTTGCCTGGCTCAGTGTTGGGGAGGAGAGCCATCACCATAGCAGCAAAGGTAACAGCAGTGCTTGGCCTCAGGGAATTGCTGACATTCTAACAGGACGTCCCCACTAAGAAAGAAACTTGGAAATAGAGCAGGTTGTACATGAACCCTAGCCCAAGGTGCACGTGGGTCACTGGGGCCAGGGACAGAGCGTCTTCATGCTTCTGGAAGGTTCATGAGCACCGGTGGATGTGTCAATGGCCTGTGGCTTAGATGCCGGCCTGCGTCACCTAGGAGTTCTGGTTGGCTCAGATGTTTTTCTTTTTTATTTAATTGTACAGAAGCTTCTGAGTTGTGCAGAAAACAAGATGACAAAATGGGTGCTACTTTCCTTGGGGCCCCTTGAAAGGTATAAACTATGTACAGTGTTAACTGAGGCTTTATTTTTCTGGCTTTCTTTTTCCTTTCCAGTTTTGTCAGGTTCTAAAAATTAATCGCGGTCATTACAATAGCACATCCTGTAGCCAAATCTAATGTTCGGGATGGAGCATCCTCCCATCAGCCTGTCCTGCCCTCCCAGGTGTGTGTCTATTCTGGATTGAGCCCCTCTAATGGCTGCTACGGGGGACCAAGCCATTATTAGTATTATAACCACATTGTGACCAAATGTAATTTAACATTTACTGGCAGATTGCAAAGTGCTCTTGAGAACGCCCCCCCTCCCCCCGCCTTGTGCTTTGAGATTAAAACACTTTTTTACCATCAATCTGGAGAAAGGATGTAAGTCTGAGCAAAAATACCTGTTAGCCGTGGGGTTGTGCAGAGTGGGGAGCCCATGGCCCATGTGCACGGCCTCCCGTGTGCTAACGGCTTCCCTGGGAAGCAGCTGATGGCACGTGCGGTTTAAGATGTTCGCTTTTTATGCTGAAGAATATTTCATCCTGTGCCTCTACCCCCACTGGACTGTCCGTGCACCTACTGATGGACATTTGTATCATTTCCAGTTTCTGGTTATTGTAAACACAGTGGATCTCAACATTCTCATTAAAAAAAAAAAAAAAAAAAAAAGGGGCGTTTGCAGATGTCAGTGAGTGGACCGTGAGGTTTCTTTCCCCCTCGTGCTGAGGGAGCAGACTTGACAGACTTGATTTAATCTGTCACTTGATGTCCTTCTCCTCAAAAATAGTGCCCAGGGGCTTCCAGAGCCTCAGTGTGGAGGCTGGTAGGAGCCTGGCAGTATGGAAATCATACATGAGTGTCCCTCACGGTCCCGGTTGTCATCATCAGACGGACTTGAACATGATGTAGCATTTCAGATGACTGGTAGGAGCGCGGGAGCAGCCAGGGCCGTGGAGAGGTCCCAGGCCGGTGTCTCACCATGGCATCGAACAGGTGTCCATGCCTGGGCTGCTCTGTCCGTTCTCCTGGCTTCTGGGTCAATCTATGAGCAGCCCCCAGTGTTGGCGGACGGCCCTCAAATGCCTTTCCTGGATCAGGGAGTTCTGAGATATTTCCTAATCAAAGGTTTTTTTTTTTTTTTTATCACTTTCAAAAAGACAATTCAATCTATAGTGATCCTTCACTTTCTTATTAATTCATTAATTAACTGAGATTTATTGAGCACCTACTATATGCCAGTCTGTATTTTAGGAGTGGAGGGTATCGTGGTGAAAAAGATGGATAAGGTCCTTGTTTTTCTGATGAAGGGGATAGCTATAACCAAAAGCTCAATAAATTCAGGGAATGGTGAGTGCTTTAGAGGAGACTGACGGAGTCCAACGTGGGCGGAGGTGCAGGTAGGAGTTTTGGGGGGAGGGAAGGTGTCTGAGGAAGTGACTCCTGAGATGGGAATGGGGAGAAGGTGTCAGCTATGCCGAGATTGGAGAACACAAGCATTCCGGGCCGAGGACAGAGCGCATGCAAAGATCCTGAGGTAGGAACAGGCTTGAAGAAGTTTGCTTTGTTTTTCTCTTCCCCCTGCCCTTGTTCTTGTACTTTCAGGAGGATTAGGGAGGTTGATTTTTCTTTCTTTCTTTTTTTAAATCCTCACTCTGAGGATATGTTTATTGATTTTAGAGAGGGGGAGAGAAAGAGAGAGACACTCATATGAGAGAGAAACATCGATGGGTTGCCTCTCACAAGTGCCCCGACTGTGGATCAAACCCACAACCTAGCTCTGTGCTCTGACTAGGGATTGAACCCTCAGCCTTTTGGTGTATAGGATGATGCTCCAACCAACTGAGACACCCTGCCAGGGTTAATTTCTCTTTTTAAAAAATTAATTTTCCCAGCTGAGTGGATAAAACACTTTGTGGACTATCCTTACAATGGAATACTACTCAGCCATAAAAAGGAATGAACTACTGATTCTTGCCATGCTGTGGATTCTTTACAGGCCTGGGCCCCTGAGTCAAAGTTTTGCTGGAGAGTGTTTGGAGGCTGCCTTGTAGCTGCAAGGGAGGCTGGGAAATTGGCTGTCTGGCATTTTCACCTTCTGTCTCAGGGGTGACCTCAGGCTCCTGTAGCGGGGAGTTTCCTGAGCTGGGTGAATGAGAAGAACGTCAGCTGTCCCTACAGACTCTGACAGTCCCGTGCCCCATTGGAGACGTTCACAGCTGTCTTCTTATTTTCCTGAACATCAGGAAGGCTCACAGGACACACATCGAAGGTGTCAGGGAGCTTCTTGCAGGCATCTAGGGTGGCCATGGCCCATCTGCTGGGCTCTGTCCTCTGCCTTTGGGTGGGGCTCTCTCCCTCTGGACTCCCAGCAGCTTCAGTTGGAGAATCCCGAGGGAGCCTCAGCGGGCCCGATCTGCCCTCAGCAGCCCCCTGAAATGCTCTCAGAAAAAGGGAAGGGGAACGTAGCTGCCCGTTGTTGTGCCTTTGCCGGGACCCGGGCGTGGGGCTAAGCACAGTGCGCCCCTCCGCTCCAAGGCCTCCCCCAGGGACCCCGTGAGACAGTTCTGTTTTTCCATTTTACAGATAAGAAAGCGGAGGCCCCTGAGTCATTTCTCTGGCATCACGGAGCTTTGGAGCTGCTAGATGCGTGAACCCAGGTCTCACGGCCTCTTCCTGAGAAAACAAAACTAAACTAAACAGAACTGAATGACAAAAAAAATTTTAAGTTTTGGGAAGCCCAGGTGAGGAAAAGACTTAGGGTAGGCCTTTGGGCCTAATGCAGACCTTCGTTTTGATTTAAAATGACAGGAAGATGTAGTTGAAGGTGGAGATCCATTAAAATCTTGGGAGCTGGGGTTGCGTTGTATTTTTTTATGGGTGGCCTTTAAATGCCTTTGACGTGTAGCTCATGAAACCGATGGAAAGTTCTGAGCAACGCAAACCCACCCCAGTGAGGGAAATTGTCTCTGGTTCTAGATGAGGTCATGACTGAGGCCGGCAGTCAGTCTGAGTGACCCCCCCCTCCCATCTTGCCTTCAGTATGATTCGGTGGTTAAGACAGGCAGAAGCCTTTGTTCCTTTCTTTTGCCCTGATGATGGAGTTAAAAAGTGAACAGTACAGTAATCGGTTGGTACAAAATAGACAGGGGGATGTTAAGGACAGTACAGAAAATGGAGAGGCCAAGGAACATATAGGAACGACCCATGGACGTGAACTAAGGGGGGGTGGGACTGCTGGAGGGAAGGGGTGTACTGGGTGGAGGGGAGCAAAGGGCAAAACATTGGGACAACTGTAACAGCATAATCAATAAAATATAATTAAAAAAAAAAGTGAACAGTATGATAAGTTGAGACGTAAAAAGAGCCAGGACTCAGAAAAAGGATGTCTGCGTTCAAACCCTCACTCTAGTTATTAGCAGGATTTGCCCCCCAGTCTGTTAAGCTGATGGAGCTTCATTTCCCTTCATCTGTGTAGTCACCTGTCTGGAGTGGGGTGAGGGGCCACCAGACTGTCACCTGCACACGGGCAGGACGCATGGTCGGCATTCAGTGGCCGTGGGTCTGCGTGCACCGTCGAACGCTGGCAGACGCTGGTGCGCTCAGAAATCACCTGGCGTCGGCTGCAATGCAGACTCTGAATCGGACGGTCAGGGCTGGGGTCCGACATTCTGCATGTCTGCCAAGTGCCTCAGTGACATGGGTGCTGCTGGTCACGGGCCACTCTTTGTGCCGTGAGGGGGTAAATACGCAACCAGCCAATGGTCCAGTCTTGCCAGGTGGGCGTGGCGAGGGGGAGGGGTCCCCTAGCCAGCGATCTTCCAGAAAGAGCATGGAGTGCATCCCCAGCTCACCTTGCGTCCAGAAATGCCCCCGTCTAACGCGACTCCCGTGAAGGGACACGAAGCACACGCTCTTTGTCCTCAGGCAGGTGCCCGGGCTGCCTGGCCGTGGTGTCTCGTGTTTGCCACCTTCGATGAAAACGATGGCTCTGGTTGCCCATTCCTCTGCGTCACCAGTGCGTGACACTAGCATTAACAATCACTGGTACTTGCTAGACGTGATGTGTGTTGAGCGCTCAGCACAGAAGAGGTAGCTGAGGATGATGATGACCTTGACAATGATGATGGTGATGATGAGGATGGTGATGGGGATGGCGATTGTTTTATGAAAGGCTTTCACGTCTTTTAGTTCTCTTGGCGGCTTGATGATGTGGGTGTTAATGGTTTGGACTCTGGATTGTCTGTTTCTAGATCCTGGACGTACCAGGCTCATTCCAGCCTCTGCTCCTTTGCTTGGAACAGTAGTTTCCTCCTGGGGGAGATTTCCAACCTTGGGGACACTTGGCAATGTCTGGAGACATTTTTGGTTGTCATGGGTGGGGGGTGCTATTGGCATCTAGTGGGTAGAGACCACAGGGGCTGCTGAACACCCTACAATGCACAGGACAGCCCCCCCACACACACCACAAATAGTCACAGAGCCCAAAACACCGTGGTCATCTCCGCTGAGGCCGAGAAACCCTGGCTTACGTGGCTCCCCCTCTAGAGAACACACCTTCCCCTCTTTCATCTGTGAATATTCCATCACACTCTAACCGGACGCTGGAGTGGGAGAATCTCATTAGGTTATTTCCCCAACTTTTCAGGCTCATCACCTCTGAATGTTATGGATTCAAAATGAGGCCGGCGAGAGCGTCCCTGCGGTCCCCACAGTAAGGACACGGAAGGTGGGGAATGAATGCTTTCCCGTTCAGTCTGCGCAAGGAGGAGGGAGGACAGGGCCCCACAGGCAGGTGCTGCGCTGTCCGCAGAACCAGACCCTGGGGCTCCGTGGCCCCCGCACACCTCGCTCAGACCGAGGTCAGCACCCTGCCCAAGAGGCGGCGGCAGAAGGCCGAGCCCCGCCTTAGCGGCAACATCCAGACTTGTTCTGTTGGCTTGTTTCGTTGTGTTGTGTTTTCTTTTCTTCTCTTTCCAAAGGCGAAGAAGAAAGCATGTTAGGAAACCAGTTTGGCAGAATAATGCCTTTCCCTCTCCAAAAAAGGAGGATGGCTAATGCGGTACGGCCAGCCGGGAGGAAGTTAAACCGGACAGTGCCAGGGTCCTGGCCACACCTGCCCTGGAGCCGGGGCTCCCCACCACCCCTCCAGCAGCATCCCCGTGAGAGTCATTCTGTCAGTGACACACAGGGCTCAAATGTGGGGGACCCTGGGAGACGGCCTGGCCAGCTCCAGCGAGCCTGGGAGATCTGCGGAATAACAAGGACATGTCGGTCGGCAAGAGGGCAGACGGGTAGTGGGTAGGCAGGGGCGCGTTTCCTCCTGGACGTGGTCTCTTTGCTGCAAGCCCGTGCGGGGGGATGTTTATCAGCGGGGGCAGCCGACAGACAGGCCTGCGATGGGATGAGCCTCAGTTCCGTCTCTGGCTGCCCTTTACTGCTAGTGACAGGTGCCACCAGCATCTGGCCTGAGAAATGGCCGTCCTGCAGGCACCTCGGTTAACGCGTCTTATTGATCGGCTGTGCTCCCGCCTCCCCGGAGCGAGGGAAGAGGAATAACGTCAGGGCTGCAGTGCAACCCGGCAGTGTGATATCGGGGGCTGCAGCTGCCCCCAGGGGAACTATGTGTACATAATAGTCCTCACGGCTGCTCCCCTTCATGGCACCATTCTGTGCCCCACAGAGACAGCCCAGTGACCCTTCAGAAAGACGTGTGCTTCTTGTGATGTGTTATCCTCAGGGAAGTGGCGTGGCTATGATTCATTTTTCCCACCATTGACACGCTGGACCTCCGTTAAATAGGACAGAAAGCAATTAATCAGAGACAGAACCCCTGAGAGTCCCATTCATAAATAATCCTTTCCTTAGCCCCCCAGCACTGGGGTGTGGGGGGAGATTTACAAGCCCAGAGCCTGCAGGCCAAGCTTGCAGAAGAGAGTGTGTATCCAACCCTCTGACTCTGCGTGTGGGATTAAATGGCCGGGATCAATATATTTCCATAAGCACCGAAGGGACATCTTTATGGTACGTACATTAGAGTTTATAATATAGAAGAGGCGGGATCGGCCACCAGGCCCGACTGGGGCATAAAACCCATCTTCCAAATAAAAGCACAAAGGCATTTGAGCACAAATTCTGTTCTGTGGCTGTTAAGGCTGCAGAGCAAGGTCTGGGGGTAACAAGGTGTTCTGGAATTAGTCAGGACGCGCGCGTGCGTGTGTGTGTGTGTGTGCGTGTGCGTGCGTGTGAGAAGAAGGCTTTCTAGGGGCGGTGGGCTGCGGTATAACTGAGGTTAGGCCCCTGGCCACACCTGGGGGGGGGGGCAACTGCAGACCCATCACTTGTTAGCTTCACGACCTTGGGCAAGGTCACTCAAGTCCTCGAAACATCCGTTTATTAATGACAGCAATAGTCCCTGGCCTGATAAGGCCGTCATAAGGATGAAAGGGACTTGCATGGGCCAAACGTGTAGCCATCCCTGGGGTTTAATAACAGCCCCATAAATGCTCAGGAGAAGAAAAAGATGCTGTTGATGATGGCGGTGGCAGCCATCGGTGTCCGGGAGGTACACACCTTACTATCGGACTTGGAGCTGTCACGTGGGAGGCAGGTTCAGCTACTTGAACGTGAGCTCGGTGGTGGAGAGGCCAGGCAGCTGTGTCGCCGCGAAGACTGGTCTCGGACCCCTGCCCCTGAGCCCTTGCCGCTTCGCCGCGCTGTCTTCCTCGTCCTGCCCCATCGGCTTGTCCCCTGGGACTGGAGAGTGACTTTCCCACTGGGTCTAGCAAACCGTGCTGAAGACGGAGACCTGGTGGCCAAGGTTATCCCTCCACATTCTGCTTTGTTTGGTGGGACTTTTGGGTGGTCCATGCCTCTGTTCCTTTGTGTTTGTCCAGTGATGCAGACTCGTGGTGGGTACGGCCAGCGCCCGAGCGCAGAGGGGAAGGCCGCCAGTTCGGCCACCAGGTTTCCGTGTACCCCTTGGAGGCCAATGAGAACCTTGTGTGTAGCTCAGCTCGTCCTTTGTGGGGGCCATCCGAGTCTGTAACCATCTCAAGGGCCGACGTGCATGGAGTTGGCGTTCAGTGCAGAGCTTTACAAGAGCGATCTGAGTGAAGCTTCTCAGCAGCCTTGCATAGGAGGCCCTTTCATCCGGCTGCCTTCTTGGCTGCCGGCAACCGGGGCCATCTTGCCGCTGGAGAAGGGGGGCAGTTTGTTGGAAAGGCGTCAGGGCTTCTGCTACAACTGGTAACTGTTGCGACTCAGGAGGATACTTGGCCTGTGGTCGTGGTCAGCAGGCTGGAACGCGAGGCAGCGAACAGGGGCAGCGACCCAGGGACCCCCAAGGGCCAGACGGCAGGAGGGCTGTTCTGTGGGCCACTCTTGTGGCTCCAATCAGCATGACTTCAGGCTTCTCCCCGCCTAAGAGTCACTCAGGCTGGAGTTGCTGGGTTCACATCAAGACCTGCCCTGCGGCAGGAAGAAAAAAAGGTCTTGTCTGTTACGCATCAGTAATGCCAAGTACTCTCCATCTTCCAAGAGTAGACACCGCCGGGGTATCTCCAAAAGGAGTTTTGGATGGGGGATGGCTGGATTCTAGATGGCCTAAACTGGCAAAAAGCCACCACAGTAACATTCATGGCCACGCTGTACAGGTGATTCACTGATGCTCCGACCGTTGGGTGGATTCGCCGGTTTCTCACGGGCGTCCGTGGGCAGAGCTGGATTTGCTGTCTGAGTTCTCGTACTCCCAACGCTAAGCTCCCACCCACGAAGAGCCTCTTACTTTCTAAGACTTCAGCTGCCCACAGCAGCCTGGCTCCAGCCAACCCCAGCCAGCCTCAGCCAGGCCCTCTCCTTCTGGCTGCCACACTCAGCCTTTCCTGCGCTTGAACTTCCGCCGCGTTGTACCCCTTCTGTGCTGGACTGGACCCACCAGGTGGTGTCCCTGGCATAAGGCTCTACCCTCAGTACTTGAAGGGCTGGCTCAAGCCCCCTGAGGGGTCTTGGCTCCCATCGCCTTCTTCAGGGGGCCTGCCCTGTTTCACCTGGTCTCAGCCAGTCACCTTCCATTAGTCATGGCCATTAACACAACAGGTACCTGTCTGCCTTCAGTTGAATATAAGCTGCATTGAACAAGGTCTGACAGATAGTAGGTCCTCAATAAATATTTGGTGAAGGAAAGAATGAATGAGTGAGGAACTCTCAACCACCCAACCTGCCAACACATCGTAACCACCCGAGGAGGGGTTTCTACCCACGAAACCCAGTTCTCCCATCAGACAATTTTCCAGGGAGAAAACCCTACCACTAGCGTGGAAGGGAACCAGGGAGACGGAGGAGCCCCTCTCGTGAGGTTTCTTGCCTCTCCAGTCCTCTACCATCCTGTATGTGTAATATTTTACTCAGGGAAACGTAGAGTCAATAGCACCAGACGCAAGTGAGGGCCCCTGGGTTCAAGGCCACTTCTGTGCAGCCTGGCTCTCTGATGTGAGGTGAGCCCATTAATGCTCTTGGCTCCGTACAGTCGGGGTCAGAACTCCTGTCCACACACCCTTATAGAGTTGTCACGGGTCAAATGGGAGAGAACTTATGGGCATGCCATGTACTGCAAAGGATTCACTCCCGTAAGATCTATGATGGCAAGTCACATGCCATACTTGTGACACAGGGGCACGACCCTCCCGAGGAAGCCTGGGAGAGGGCGGGCATGAAGTCCACGATGGGAGGACGCAAACATGAAAATATCTTCATGTCATCTAAAAGGAGAGTCCCTGAGTCTCAGGGGCTAGGGAGGCTTTGGAGATTTGCATAATGATTTGCATATCCTTTGCAAGTCATTTGAGGCCGGTGGGAATGGCTCATGATCCATCATACCCCCTTCTCCATTCATCCTGGGCCTCTTGGCTTTCCCAGACTCCCTTCTGGAAAGATGCACTGGGCTCCCCCATGGGAGTTCCCATGGCTGTCCTCTCCCTCCACAAACGTGTATGGGGGCGAGTCCAAGCAGGAGGACATCTCCAGGGCCATGGTCCTGGATGGGTGGCAGGCCTTCAGCGTGACTGGGCTTTTACAGTTGAAACCATTAAAGCTTAGTCTTGTAGTTCGCTGTGGTGGTTCTCCCTCCTTCCTTAGAGAAATCTCTGATTTTCACTTGCGAGACGCCTGGCTGCACTTGTCATACCCTGCCAGGTGATTTCGGTTCTCTGATGCCAAGGAACCTTTTCTGTTAGTCAAAACACAGCTGCGGAGGCCCACGGGATCTGCTAATGGGCACCCCGACTCGGGCATGTCTGTCTGTACCTGGGGAAATAGATATAATTAGGATAACAGATATCATATGGGTATGCAAATGCAGCAGGTAAGAGTGACGAGCCCCGGGACAGAGCGTGGCTTTGCCAAATCCCATCAGACCGGCTGTGTGGCTTAACTGGGGGCCCGCCCTGGCATCTCCAGAGCCAGCTTGGGTGCCCCCTCTTCTGCCCCTCTTCTTCCCTCATGCAACTTATTTTTCTTTTTTAAATATTAAACATAGATCCCCCTAATTTTCTGAGGAGGCTCTTCTAGTAGCTCCAGATCTTACGAGGTTGCAGGGGTCCCAGCATCTGAGAGGCAAGCGAAGGAGAGGGGGGCAGGAAGGGAATGAGCGCTCCATGTCCGCAGAGGGCCAGCACCAGGACCTGACAAGTCCACATGAAGACCATGTGTGTTTTCTTCCCTCCACAGAGCGCCCCCCCCCTCTGTCCCCCCCGAGGAGGGCCGGGAAGTTTGATACCAGGAGTCAGAGGCTTGGGTCTTAGCTGACTTTCCCTGGTGACGTGGGCTTGGGCAAACGCCTTCCCTCTCTGTGCCTGGGGCTCATCACCCTAAAATGGGCATAATGACAGCACCCCCCTCAGAGAGCCTGGGAAGCTCCTGTTATCCTCTGTAACGGGCTCGCAGGAGGGCGCAGGGTCACAGACCAGGGCCAGTGTCCTCGCTTCGCTCCGTGGCTCCATTTACACGATAGCAGATAAATTTGCTCTGCCTCCGTGACCCTCAGTTTCCTCATCTGTACCATAGGCGAGTGACGCCCACTTTCCTGGGCTGGTAGGGGGATCACGCAGACAACAGACAGCGGTCAGGGTGTGCTGTCACCATAAGTAGCAGGTGCTGGTTTTGAATGGGGAGTCATAATCTCCGCATCGTTTGGAAGCCCAAGGCCTGGTGGGGTGGGGACAGTCTCTTCGTGAAACCCACGGTCCGGTAGGGGTGAAGGGGTCTTTGATCCTCGTGAGGCCTATCAGAAGGGCCACGTAACCACGGGCGACCACCTGTGCTCTCGCTCTGACCAAGGTGGGCGGGCGTTCTGCGTGGGCATCCAACTCACCCAGACCAGCGGGGGCCTCACGGGCCCGCCTGACTTTGTGGTTGCGGTTGGGACCTAGCTTTTTCCACTTCTGTATGCTCTGTACCTACCACGGAGCCTAGCGCATTGTAGATGCTCAAGAAACCCTTAGGTGTTGCCTGAATCAGTGGGTGAATAGGTGCTGAATTACATCCTAAACTTATTTCTCTGCCCCCTGGGTGGAGTCGCGACAGCTGTCAGAGTCCTGGTCCCTCTGCAGACACGGGGGACAGTACCTGAGAATACTTGCAGACGGCAGGTGGACTCTGGCCTCAGAGCCACGTTCCAGTCTCAGTCCTGCCGTGTCCTGGCAGTGACCCTGTTGGAATTTCGGTTTAAGGCAAAGTGCTGAATTTCTGTTGGCCTCATCTGTGAAATGGGGACAAAATAAGACGTGCTTTAGAAGGTCATTGTGCAGATTCCTTCAATGTGCCGGTGTCTGACATGTCCCTAAAAGGAAGGCGGCAGAGGTGAAGAGGGTCTTCTTGTCCCTTCCCCGGCCCCTCCTTCCCCAACTCACCACACGGATTCCGGGCTGTTTCACCCCCGTCCAGTCCCAAGTTCCAGAAGTGAATCCGATCCTTTATCTAATCGTGGTGGCATCGATGGCATTTATTCTGTCGAAGGCATTGATGTCTGTTCAATAGCGTTTCTTAAATAAGCATCGAAACGACAGGCTGCCGATGATGAAAGCCGTTTCCTGCGGAAGATTCTCTCCCACGATCACGTTTCTGTCGTTATCTGGGGCCTCTGTAGTTGGCAAATCTCCACGGCTACTTAAATGGGAACATTAGTCCTAATACCATGTAAAATGCCTAGTTCCTCGGGGTAGGTTTAGTTTTAATAGTGTGTGTCAGCGGCAAATAGCTCGGGGGACCCCAGAGGACAAAGCGCAGCTCCCGTCCTCACGGGCGCGATGATATGGATATATTTAATATCTATGGTAAAAAGCTTTTAGGCGCCATGGTGATATTGAGCCGGATGGTTAAGACATGTGCAGGCTGAACCCCGGGCTCTTTATGGGACACAGTACTGTGTGCCTTGCAGAACCTTTTTGAGGTTGTTCAAAGGCAAATTTGGGCTCCAAAAATCTTTGACAGACATTTGACCCCAGCAGTAAAATGCTCTGGAACAAGCTGGGAGAATAAAATTGCTTCCTTCTTTTTTTTTTTGGTGAGTCTGTTGATAAGTTTGCTGCGCTGTTAAAATGTTTAATCACTTGCCTCCAGCAAGAGCAATCTTCCATCTGAAGTTGCAATTTATTAGAGCGCCCAGAACATACTTGTTATTTACCCAAACGATGGCCAGGGATCCTTAGAGGGAAAACAAAGCACCATTTGAAGTCAAGCATAGAGTCAGTCGCCGATGAAGGGACTGAAAACAAAAATTGCCTTGGAATTGATGTTGGGGCACTGATGTAAAAATCGCACCGATTTTTTTATTCCAAATGCACATGGTTACATCAGAGTGGCCACGGCTTTGGCCTGAGCTGAGAAATGTGGCAGCCCTGTCCTGGGGCAGGCAGGGAGGGCAGCAGGGGACAGGGCTGCTGGCTGGGGGGCACTCCTTCCAAGAAGGGGTGGGCCTCTCGGCTCCAGGGTGTGCTCCGAGGAACCCAGAGCAGAGGTGCAATAAATAGATACCAATTTCAGCAGACTTCCCCTTCGGGTGTGGCAGCCTCTGGAGGAAGGGGCGTGGAGGCCCCGTGACTGACCACAAAGAGTTAACTCCTTCTGGTAGCCGGTCAGCCAGGACTGTGACTTGGAGGTAAGGAGTCAACCAAGACCCATCAGGTCACAAGTCTCTAAAAATTGATGATTAATGATACAGGGAATTTTCTATACCGGGTGGGGCAAAAGTCGGTTGGTAGCTGTGAGTACGTGAAACACGGATTTTATTCTTGTCTTATTATTTATTAATGATTGTATCAGTTTTCATACGAACAACTGTGAATCTGCTTTTGCCCAACTTTGTCTATCCTCCTGGGTCCTTGGCTGTGCAAAGAGCTAAAATTCCTTTCAAGTTTTTGAAAATCCCATTTTGAACTGGGGCATGAGGAATAGGAATAGGTATTCTGTCAGAAAAGGGTGCTTTAGGTCCAAATGTGGGAAAGGTGGATCTTGAAGAGACCCAATGACGTATTAATGGTTCTGGTACATCCTGAAGGGGAAAACTAGCCAACAAAAAAACTGCTTTCACTCTGTTTGCCCTGACAGTTTCCCAGCTCCTTGGCTATGAATCCCTTTCTTTGAAGAAAGTCTGTCGTCGGCGTACCCCTGTGAGATGGAACTTAAGAATCACCGTGTAGCAGGCAGAATTCTAGAAATGCTCCCCTCTTTCCAAGATTTCCCTCCGTTCAGTCACGCGCCGCCTCGCGTGGGCAGTGTGGGGAGGGGGTTTTGCAGACGGGACGTTAAGGAAATTGACCCTCCAAGGCGGAGGTTATGCAGGTGAGCCTGACCCAATTAGTGGAGCCCTTGATGGAAAGAGAGCAAAGGACTTACAGTTCCCGGGTCGATTGGGGAGGTGGAAAGGACACACGAGCAGGAAGGTGGGTGGCCTGGGGAAGCAGAGAGCAAGCAGTCCCCACCGACAACCTGCTCCGGTCGCTCCTGGAATGGGCAGATTCTGCCCAGAGCTCCCAGGTAAGGACCCAGCTGGGCCAACCCCTTGAGTTGGGCTTGGGAGATTCTGTGTAGAGAGCCAGGTGGGGCAGCCGACCTCAGACCCGCAGAAGAGGGAGATAATCAATGGGGGTTGTTTTAAGCCACTGAGTTTGGGGTAATTTGTCACACAGCAGTAAAATGCAAATCCGTGCTGGATTAACTGTGGGACTCTCTTCCCTGCCCCATTATGTCCTTTATAAGGTGTTTTACACGTAACAAAGCACTTCCAACTATGGGGGCGTGCCAACAAGGCTCAGATACGGCGGGGCAGTGTCTCCATTTTTACAGGTGAGGATACCTGTAAGGAAGGACTTGCCCACGACCGTCAGCTGGTAAAATGGAGGCAAGGTGACCTCAGCAGGGCTCTTTTTGTGACTTGGTTTGAAGGCGTGGTCTTGACTCTCTCTTGTCAAATAAGAGAAACATGAGCATTTATTTGGAGACAGTGCAGCTGGGAGCTTGCAAAGGAGGATGAGAACATTTCAGAGAAGGGCGCGTCAGGTGGAGGGTCCAGCTGCTTCCGCAGAGGGGTCCTTTCCTTCATCTGTGGCCTCTGACCAGAAGAGCTTGTTAGGAAAGGGACCCAGAGCTGTGAGCCGGTGACAATGTGTGGGGACAGGGGGCAGTTCATCCGCTCTGTTTGCCCCCATCAGCATCCCTACTCGTGCGTGTGTACCTGTGCCCCTAACAGGAGCCCTATCTCAGCATCGGGGCGCAGAACATTATCTGGGACCACGCCCCATGGACGCAGTGGAGACTGAGGTTCAGAATGGGCTTCCTCAAGGTCGCAGGTGCCTTGACTTTCCATTCAAGGACCCCCCCAGACCACACACACACACACACGATACCTAGCTGGTTGGTCAATGATCATGTCCTGATGAAGCAGTGTTCCTTACCAAGCAGCTACGGTGTGTGTGTTTGTTTTGTGTCCAGCGTGAGTCAGAACTGCGTGTTTCCTATGGCCCTAATAATAATAGAGTCCGGCACGGAGAGCATGCAGACCCAGGGCTGGACACCGCCTTGGAAGTGCCAGGAGTCACCTCTCTGACTCCTCCCAGCAAGCCTGCGAGGCTGCGGGGAAGTCGTCAGGATACTAACACTTACTTTTGGCAGAGACGGAGCCAGGTTTTGCAGGGCCTGAAGCGTATACAGTTTCAGGGAGGGGGGAGCCCTTCCTGAGAAGAAATACAAAGTCACACATATATGATTAGGTCGATGCCATGGACAGAAGGCCCCCAGGGGACAGCAGCGCTCTGGGGGCTTCCAGGTCACCTCCCTCTTCCTCCTTGCCTGTCCCCGTCCTCTGTGAGCTTAGGCAAGGCCATGTGACTTGCAATGGCCAATGGGATGTGAATAAGCGTCAGGTGTGTCTCCTTCTGGGAGGAGGTCTCAAGGGTCAGCCCGTGTGTCCCGTTCTCCTCCCCCGCTGAGACCCTCGCAGTCCAACGGAAGCCTGCGCTGAGACGGAGCCTCCGGTGGCCTGAGCCTCTGAGCCATTACAGCGATCAGAGCCGCTCCTCCCCCACTCCTGTGTCCCCCACTGTGAACACAGAGCGAGTGGGAAAGGAGCTTTTGTTCTAGTCATTCACTAAGATCTTGGAGATGAACTGCTTTTTCACCACAGCACACCCAGCTTAACCCAACTGACATAGGTTGGGTGCTATTATTGTGCCCATTTTCCAGATGGAAAATCGAGGCACAGGGAGTTTTAGAAACTTACTGAAGATCACGCGGCTGGGTCAGGGCGGACCCGGGCTCCATGGCTGTGTGTCCCAGTCCCCACTGTCGTGATGGAATGGCGGGGACCTTTAGCAAACTAGACATTTGTCCCATCAAAAGGCAGCCACTCAGCTCCAGCCAATGGTCATAAAAAAGAGGAATGTGGGCCAATTGTTGCCAGACCTTCTGATTTTTTTTAAAAAGGAGGCCATAAATCCAGAGTTTTAATGTAAAATCCCAATTATTATACATAAACACCTGATTGAAGTCTTTTTCTTTTTTTGAACACTTGGAGGTCAAGATATCAGTGAGCTAGATGTGGTTCACCGGTTTGAGACCAGACAAGATCCAACACTTCAGCCCTGGCTGGTGTGACTCAGTGGATTGAGCGCCGGCCTGTGAACCAAAGGCTCGCTGGTGCGATTCCCAGTCAGGCCACATGCCTGGGGTGCGGGTTAGGTCCCAAGTTGGGGGTGCACGAGAGGCAACTGATTAATGTTTCTCTCCTCTTTCTCTCCCTTCCCCCTTCTTTAAAAGTAAATAAATAAAATCTTTTTAAAAATCCAATATTTCATTAAACAAACAAACAACCAAACCCCCTGAAAATTGGGGCCAGCAATGGGTGTGTGCTAAGTGACAGGGTCAGGGCTGTAGGCTGGACGGGAGGAGCAGGGTGGGCAGTAGACGCAGCGTGGAAGACCCCGCAGGGGCGGTGGGACTCGCCAGGAACGAGCGTGGTCGGATGTCCAAGGCCCGCAGACGTTTCCCGCAGTGAGATAATGGTGTTGGGATGTTGCTGAGGGTAGAGAGAGTCACATGCATCTTCAAGGACGCGGCCATATAAAAAATGTCTCTTGCTAGGATTATTAAAAATTTTATCAAAGGCTGTCATCCTTACATACAAATACAGTTAAACTTGAACTGTGTGACATACACTCACGGAAGGTTTTCTTTCACTAAATACAGTTGGGCCTTTGTATCCATGGGACTCTCATCCATGGCTTCAACCAACGCAGATATGGAATCCACGCAGAGGCGGATGTTACGGCGGGCGCACCGGGCACGCGCCCTGGGCCCGGACTCCTGAAGGGCCCCGCAAACCCCCAACGTTACACCTTTTTGTAATGACCCCAAGTTTGGTTTCATTACTACGCTGCCTAAACTATGGTTAACATGTATTTTTATTTTCCCTGTCTCTCTCTTTTTTTTAAGGGGCCCTATTTTCTTCTGCGCCCGGGGCCAATTACGGAGTTAAATGTTAGATTCAGAGTTTTGACTTTACCGGGGTCGGGTTCCCCAAGACCCCTGATAATGAGAGGTCAACTGGACTCCTCCACGAGACAGTCGTCATTCTGTACGACGCACATCTGGAGTTTACCGTCACCGGGAGCGTGCGGGTTTAAGCAGGATGTGGGTGAGTGCCACCGAGCCACAGAGAGAGAAGGGGCGGTCACGGGGCGGGGCTTCCTGGAAGCTGGAGCTCTGCTCGGACTCTCCGATGAGGCCAAGGGTCTCCATCTGCCTGCTCTCCTCTTGGGCTGTGGGTCCGTGGGGCTCTCAGCTCCTCCTTGGAGCGAGAGAGCCGTTAAGAAGGTTTACATCTCTACGTGACTCTTAACTCTAAGGCGTTGACAAAGAAAGTCACAGATGAGTCTAGTGAGGGTCTAGAACATGTGATCTCATGCATCAACCTAGACATTTCCAAAGCATGGGGAGGAATGGAAATGCTCTAAGGAGACACAGGCCACCTGTGGAAGCAGAATCCCAAGGAAACGAGGCCCTTTGCTGCAGGACTTCTCAGAGCCTTTAATGGGCTACACCCACTGCGTGCCTCCTGGTTGGGGCCTCTTTTTTTTTTTTTTTTTCTTTTTCCTTCTTTCCAGAATCTCTTGGGAAAGAATGTAATAGAGAAAATTCTTTGAGACAGGCTGTCTAATTTGTGGCTTCCCTCCTTACCTCTCAATATCCTAATCTCCTTCTTTACGGGTTTCTTTTGGAATTGTAGTTTTCTCTTATCAGGGAATGTTTCATTTCTACGTAGGCATTGGTTAAAAAAGATTAGGTGGTCCCGTGGAGACCGGGGGATGTCACTGCCTGCCTGTCCCTGTGACGGAGTGTCCTAGGGCTCTCTGGGGTGGGCCCTGGCTCTCTCCCTCTGTTCCCCACTCAGAGTGACTTTCATTGGGGGGGGGGGGCAATTTAAGGCCCAGGGACAAAGGCCCTTGGGAGGTGGCAGCATTCTAAAGGAAACCCTGCCTCAGCCTGAGGACATGAACTGGGGGAGGAGGAAAAGGAAGGGGAGGAGGAGAGAAGCCCCTGAGTGGTTGACCAAAAGGGGCCCCTTTTATAGCCTTCCTGTTTATGGCTGAGAAGTAAACAGCTCAGGAGCCAGGTTGTCTCCAGCGGCAGCTGGGGCTCGAGCTGGCCTGAGACCCTGTCTTCTGGGTGGCAGTGAGTGGGGAATCTGCCAATCACGTTAGTCCCAGGGGGCTTTTTTTTTAAACAGAGTCTTGGGGTACTTTTCCTTTACCTCATGCCATCTGCTGCACCCACACCTGTGGTTCTGCTCCTTTTGAGGGCAGGTGAGGGTCGGTGCGTGCAGGCTTGGGGTTCAGGTCCCAGCTGTGCCACTCAACAGCTGTGTGACTTCAGGAGAGCCCTGCACCTCTCTGAGCCTCATTGATAGTGATGGACAGGACGGACCTGAGAGGAAGTGGAGACGGTGCCTGTGAGCAGCACATACAACTTGCCTGGCATGCGGTAAGTGTTCATACGTGTTTACTGCTATGATCATTATTCCAAGTATGCTCCTGCGGAAGCCCTGGGGCGCAGCCGCGGTGCAGGGCTTGGCAGGGTGGGGGGCAGGCTCAGGCAGCAGCCCTTTCTCTCTGGACGGGGGCTCAGAGCGCTTTGCAGGCTGTGATGGACGAGAGGGTGCCCGGACTAAAATGAAGAGCCCAGGCCAGGGGCAGCAAACACCAGGCGATCAATAAACTATAATTATCGAGAATGGTGTCTGTGGGAAGGAGGGAGTCCTGCAGACAGAGAGAGATGGGGGAGGGAGTGAGAGCTGCCAGAGTGGGAGAGAGGAAGGGCAAGACACACACACACACACAGACACACACACACACACACACACACACACACGTGGATAGATGCAGACCAAATACACAACTCAGGGAGCAAGAGCTAGAAGTGTGACCTCACGGGTGGGCATCACAGCAGGAGCAGGTGTGGGGGCTGCTCACCTGTGTTAGTGCTGATGCCCCCGGCTCTGTCCACGCCCAGCTCACAGGGCCCTATCCATACCTGACACCTGGGGCCCTATCCACACCTGACACCTGGGGCCCTATCCACACCTGACTCCTGGGGCCCTGTCTACATGAGTCAGCTTTTAAATCCCAGAGTCTTTGCCCACATCAGCCCTTGAATTACTAACGAATAAGACTATACGAGCCCAAATATAATATCTATAAAAAACACTGTGTTAACTCTTTGAAGCAAAGATGAAATTTTCTGATATCCACTTGCACCGTCTAATCTGGTGACGTAGCGCGGCTGAGACAGGAAAACCATGCAGATGGTACCCTGTTAGGTTAGGGCCTTCCTTCATCATCCCTCAGTCAAGTGCTGCCTCCTGAGGCCCCCACTCCTGGGGTCCTCGGTTCTGGGATCTCTGTGCCATGCTGTGACCAGACTTAAAGAGCCCACTGGCTGCTCGTGAGCTCCACAATCCTGCCACATCCCTGGTAGCTTTGGAAAGGCCACTCGAAAAGTTGCCTTTTCCCTGGTTCCAACACTTGAATTTGAGGTCTCACCCATGGACAGGATGGCTGAACCTGGGTGCGTTTTCTTGTCCCCAACACCTCCATTCGCTCCGGTGACCTTCACAAGCAGACAGCAGGCACTGATTGAAGGCATTGGGGGCTGTCTCCTGAGTCTGTTAGAGAGACCCTCGTAGGAGGAATGCTTTTGTGACCCTCAAATAAGTTGAGCTCCCTTCCCCCCTCCTCTTAAAGGTAATATCTTTGAAAACAAAAACACGTGCTCACGTGTTTTACGTTGGGTTTACCGTGTGCCTGGCCTCGGGCTCCGGCTTCACAGATATCATCTCCGCCAGCAGTCTGATCGCAGTGGTACCGGCAGGAGCTATTTGTTCCTTCGTGTGTGGGTAGGAGTATGGGCAGAGGCATCACCTCCCTGTCGCTGAGGTGGCAGATGGCCGAGGGTGGCCATCCGAGTGGCATGGGAAGTGCAGGGTCACCACCCCCTTGGCCAGTGAGGAAACCAGCACCCTGACAGGTTACTCCCAAGGCCTCAGGGCTCCCCACAGCAGGGGCCCGCTGCTCCCCAAGGAGCATCATGAGAAGAAGGTGAAGGATGCATTGGGGGGGGGGTGTCTCCAGGGTCCTGCCCGGAAGTATGTGCACCACTCCTTCCACAGCTCTAAGGGACACATTTTAGAAGCAGACTCCTGCCACTCGGCTAGGGAATCACGTGGCTGCCCAGGTTCCCCGCCAGGCCAAGGGCAGGAGTGGGGAGCCTGGAGGGGACCCACAGTGCTGTCTCCACCTGCGTTGGCTCCCCTGAATTCTGCCTTTTCTCTCTGGTCAGCTCCATTCAGAAAGGTCCCTCCTGTTGCCTGGAAGTGGAAGAAAGAACACTTTGTGCCCCCATTTGGCTGGGCGAAGGAGGGACCTTCGGTGAAAAGACTGTTGCTCGATTTGGGGTGGTTTGTTCTGCACACAGGTGGGCAGATGGCCCCCAATCCTTCTGCCTTGTGTGGGAGCATGACGGGGAGGAAGGAGGGGCACATCACAAGGGGTTGGGGTTCTCTAATCCCCGAGCAAGTCTGCCTTTTAGGAGAACAGGATTTCTCCTTTGTTTCTCCGGTCTCTCTCTCTTTCTTTTGTTATTTCAGGGCACCCTAGTGACCTGGGCAAAGTGCCTCCGAGTGTCTTTATCCAGATCTTTTTTGCCTGCTTTAAACCGTATGAAACCGTCAGAGAGTTTAGCTTGGACACCAGGAAGCCAGCTCTAAGAAGCATAAACTGCCTTTATTTCTTCTCTGCTCTCAGAACCTGTGGGCTTCTTTCCCTCTCCAAACAACGCACCTTTTCATTTAGTAACTTATTTTCCCACCTTGATGAGCTAGCACCAGAGGAAGGGTGGCTAAGAAAGAAGTGGCCTGTGTGTGTTTGCACTTTCATTAAAAGGAGAAGCCAAACATGGTCTGATAGCCTGTTAAGAACTCGGCTTCCCGCTCGCGGAACGCGCGCCCATGCTTCGGAGAGGGCGCGTTTCTTCCCCGCCAGACCCGCATCACGCATCACGCTCCCTCCTCCTCGGCATTCTGAATACAAACGTGAGGCATTGCGGAAGGCGGCCCCGTGGGTAGGGTTGGGAGCGGCTTTCTTCTTCTAAATCGAAGGAAACTTTAGTTGCGTTAAGTGGAATACGTCTTTGCAGCAACTTCAGCCTGTCGGGTTCTGTCTTACGTGGGGAGACGTGGCTGCTGTCGGTGCCAGGCGAGGACTCACGGCCACCAGATGTTTTCCGGTCCCGAAGAACAAAAAGGTCAGGGGGAAATAATAATGCACATTACCGATTCTCTGTATTTTTTCCTGCCTAGATTGTTCCCCTTCTTCCTGGGCAGCAGCTCACTCACCGGGCCGATGGACCGTACCCCCCACCCCCGTCCCTGATGGGCAAGGCCAGAGCTCCCACAGGTGAGGGGGAGGGGGAGGGGGAGGGGGATGAGGGAGGGAATGGAGGAAGCCTGGCGGAGCAGAGCAGCTTCCATAAGCAGAACTGAGAGCTGAACTTCAGCCGGAGGCCAGAGGCCACCATGCCAGGGGACGGCGGGCCTGGAGGTACCAGCTGCCGCTGTTTTTTGATATGGAGTCCACCATTCCAACCCCAGGGAAACCTCCCGTCCGGGGCACTGCATGAAATGATTATGTAAATTGCAATGACGGGTGCTGTGAGTTTTTAAAAGCTTTACTGTCTTTAAAAAAAAAAAGTAATCTGAGGTAAGCCTTTCCTGGAGGCAGGCAGGGAAGACACGGAAGGAACGGTGTCACAGCTGAAGGGGCCGCAGACTGCGGCCTTCTGATTGGACGGCTTGTTCTGTTCACTGTCTTCTTGCTACATATTTTGTTCTCTTTTTCACAATTAAACATGTGTACCCGAAGGACTGGCTTTCTAATTTGTCCTCCCTTCTCCCAAGCGCTCTGTGCAAGGGCTCAGAACGATCAATAGATGCATACACGGGCCACATGCGGGCTCACTGGGGGATCCCCATTTTCTCTGCGGCTTCCTCTAAAGCTCCCACTGTGCTCTGCACCGCACCCCCCACCCCGAAGTTTACACCCTGGTGGCCCTGAAACAAGCGGAAGGTGTCCAGTCCTTCCCAAATTCCAAAATGTCTCTGTCCCCACGCCCCTGGGTCCTCACGGTCTCTCTGTGAGCCTGGACAGACGCCCCCTCCGCGAGCTGATTTACGGTTGCATTAGGGGAGACTGCACAGAGGGTATAAAATACAGTGTGCCCTGCCCAGCCTGATCTCACGTGGCGTCGGCGATTGCAGGTGCGCTTTATAGCCCCTGTGCCAATCGAAATCCAGGTGATTTGCGCATCCATCTCCCGGATAAAATCAGGGCAGCCTCTGTTGCGGTTTGACCTTCGTGGTGCCTTTGGCTGGTCCAACTTGTCTACATCCCTTGGACAGGTACCCAGGGACAGTTGAAAGATGCAGTGATAATGGCCAGAGTGGGATTACCAAAAGGCTTAACCAAGACACACACACACACACACACACACACACACACACACACACACACACACACAGAAGGCGGCATGCAGCCTGGGCTGGTTTCCCTTTCTCTTCCTCTGCACCTCTGAACTCTAAAAAATCTAGAAAGAGAAATGTTGAACCTCACACAAAGCTGGCAGAGGACTGGGCCGCAAGCAGGTCAGAGAAGGAACTGAATTTATAAAATGACTGGAAGAGCGGAGACAGGACTGAAATCTGTCCTCTCTCAGCCCCAGCTGGGCTCTCCTTGTTGGTTCTCCCAGAAAAGGGGCCGAGGCTTCCTGAAAATGCTGCCTCCTGTAGTAAGAGCTCAGAGTTTAACCCAAAATTCCAATGGCCGCACGCACTGGGGCCTAGCAGGGTTAAAGATATTTTGAACAGATTTGTGGAAATTATAGATTTTTAGAACCTGAAGGCTCTTGAGGCATGGCTAGAGGCTGTAGTTAAGGTAAATATTTTTAAGTCGGGGTTTTATGCCTATAATCTGAGCTTCTCAGCTTATATTTAGCCCAAACTTCTTTTGAAAGTAATTCCATCTCTTTTGATTCCGCACCCTTTCATAGTCCTGGGGAGGAAGCTCAGAAGGCGCGCTAATGGCAAAGGCTGTTTCCCAAAGCCCTTTAAGATATGCTAATGTACATGGGCTGATTATTAAGATAAATACCTTGTGTTGGAAACTGGAGTTAATTATAATATATATAATTAGTTGCTGGTCAGCCTAGAAGTTATAATTTATTGTTCCCTAATTTGCATTTATTATCAAAGATATTTAATTTGAAGGAATTACCAAAAAAAAAAAAATAATAATAACCTGATTTGAGTGGTTATGGCGATGGTGGGAGGGTGGGCATTTAGCAAACTTCAAAACTCCTTAAAAAAAAAAACAACGTTTCTAAACCCATTATATACAATTTCAGGAAATAACACACGGACATAAGGAGATGGCTTGTGTTTGTTGATTAAAAAAGAGGAAAGGCATTTTTGTAAGAAGAAGTGCAGCAGCTTTGGCTCCCAGATGCCGATTTTGGGGGCCCCCAGGTGCAGTGGCATGCGGGGAGGGCCCAGTCCAAGACGATGACGAGCCTGTGTGACAGGGCGCCTCCGGGTCCTGCTGGGGCGAGAGAATAAAGGGAGATAAGAGGTGGGCCTCCTGTCCCCTGGACAGTGAGACAGAGCCCAGCAGTTGTGACGAGGACAGCTTTCCTGCCCACGCAGGTTCCGGGGCCTTCTCCCCAAGTGCGTTTGCGTGAAGCTTCTTTTGCTTTGCAGACCTATCGCTTCTGTGTTGCGACGCTTTTTCTGCCTGAGTCCTGCGTGGTCACAACGCTGGGCTCCTTCGGCGGCACGTGGGTGACTTTCCGGTGACCCTTGGCCTCTGAACTAATTGGCAGCCCTCAGTCCCCCGCCTCCTAGGAACCCTCTTTGTATTATTATATATTTTTAAAGAGTTTATTTATTTACTTTTACAGAGAGGAAGGGAGGGGATAAAGGGAGGGAGAGAAACATCACTGTGTGGTTGCCTCTTGTGTGCCCCCAACTGGGGGCCTGGCCCACAACCCAGGCCTGTGCCCTCACTGGGAACCAGCGACCCTTTGGTTTGCAGGCCGGCGCTCAATCCACAGAGCCACCCCAGCCAGGGCAGGGGACCCTCTCTTTAATATGTGCGCCACTATCGGACTGCAGCGAGTCGGTCTGAAACCTGTCTGCAGGGGCCTGACGATCCTGGGCGGTCAGAACTTTCCGTCCTGAGGGGAAGGGACCGCCTGTCCATCCCAGGCTCCTGTCCCTAAGGATACAGCTTTCCGGGTGCCGTGCCTCTGATGCAGGCCACCCGGGAGCCTCTGGGACATCAGTTCCGAGCTTGCTGGATGCTGAGATCAGGAGGTTGCTCCCTCAGCTCCCGTTTCTCCAGCGGTCAGAAATGGGGCGTTGGATCTCACGGCTTTTAGAGGCGAGAGGGCGGCGGGGTGGCTTGGGCACGACTGGATGACTCTCCCTGTGGGCAGAAATTCTGCTCTCCTGTGCAAGGGGGGGTTAGGGCTGAGGGTGGGAAAAGCTTCTTCAGGACAAGACCTCAAGCCACCCTTGTGGGTTCCCAGGGGAGCTCCCGAGTGGCATGACGCCCCATGGGACACCTCGCAGTCATTTCTGCAGAGGGCCCCTGCCCACCCCCCATCTGCTCAGGAAGCCCCCGTGGGGTGTGTGCCGAGGGTGGTGTGCAGGCCACCAGGGGTCTGTGGTGCAGAGAATTCAAAACAAATACCAGCCGCAGGTAGTGTCCTTTCTACTGCCTGCATCAGCCAGCAGTTCTACCGTAATTGATGGAGCGCGGGTACACTGCCCCAGAGGGCGCATCAGTGACGCGCACACTGACTCTGTGTGGGGGTCCAGGTACCCATTTCCAGGACAGAGCGCCACTCCCCCGCCACTGAGTGTGTTGCCTGCCAATGGCTCAGAGCTGTCACCTTCCCTGGACGGTTGTCCGCATCCTTGGTCCCATCAGGAGACAGTCTTAAGGGACAGATCACCACCTAGTCTGCACCTCTGTGAAGCCACACTTGGCCCAGATCCTGGCTCCGCCTCTTTCCTCCCTCTCTTCTCCCTCCCCTGCCCCCAGCATTCTGTCAGCAGACCTCCTGTCTCAGGCTGTGCTTCCAGGGAACCCCCCTGAGGCCATGTGGGTTCCTGACAGGCACGCTCTGCCTGGGGACACAGTGTGGCCGCTCATTCCCCTAGGCCCACCTTCGATCCCAGAGCACCCAGATGTCTAATTTCTTCCTCTTTGCCTCAGATGCAAAGTGCGCTTCTAATACTACTTTGGACCTTCCCAGGGCATTCAATGTCACCTGCAGAGTTACAGACATCCACGGTCCCCTGAGGGTGTTAGAGTTCTCAAGGGCTCTGTTTGAAGGCCACGGCCAGCTTCTGGAGGCAGGCTAATGTGAGTTTGGTGGCCAGACAGGCCTGGGTTGAGTCCCATCTGCCCTTTACTTCCTGCGCCATATCAGGCAAGAGAGGAAGCTCAATGCCCCTGTCACCCAGCTGGTGAGACACAGAGTCAGCGAGGAACCCAGGAGCTCTGTTCCCGAGTTCCTGCTTTTAGCCACTTTCTGGATGAAGGATGGAGTGGGCCACAGTGCTTGGGCCGTCCTCGGCTGCTCCTTGAATGCTATCTGTGGAGACGGTCACCCTGTTGATCAGCTGATGAAGATGAGAATGACTATAATGATCACAAGAAGGTCAATGGAATGAGAGTCACACATCTAGATAAGAGAGCACAGTAGACCAATTGAAATTTCAGAGATTCTTCCCCAAAGGCATCTCCTGATGAGAAAAAAAAAAGAAAAAAAAAAAAATCCAAACCTCGGGTTCCTGGAATGAGCATGTCTTGGAGACAGAAGACCTCATTTATCTGAGCCTTGGTCTACTCATCTGTAAAATGGGCCGCTGTGTCAAAGTTCAAAGAAAAGAGGTCCTGGGTACAAACGCTTAGCACCGTACCGAGGGTGGTAGGGACCTAGCAGGTGGCTGATGCTTAGAAAGGCCATGTCTTAGGAGGGGACAGAAGGGTGACTCCGGGAAGAAGCAGTGTATGGCAGTTCTAGCAGGAGCGCCTCCAGGGAGTAGGTCAAGGTCACTTGCAAGAATTCCCAGGATCGACATGGCCATGTTGGCTCCTGTGACGAGGACCTGCTGCTTCCTGGAGCTTGCAATAGCAGTTTCTCTGCATTCCAGGGGTCTCTGCTATTTCCAAGCCCTGTTTCCCCACACTTGGCCCCGTTTCCCTGAAAGTGGGTTCCCCATGCAATGCCCAGGAAGGCTGAGCCTTTGCCCTGCATTATTCATTTCTGCGATAGATGGTGCCTAGCACATACGAGACATTCAGCAAGCATTGTTGAGAAATGGAATCTTATCAAGAGGCCAGGCCTGAATGTGGCAGGAATGAACACTCATTAGTTGCCATGAGGCTCTAAAGTGTGTCCTTTCTCTGCTCTGTGGCTTTGGAAAAGCCACCTAACCCCTATGGACTTTGTCCACCGGGCATGTCATTCAAACCAGCCCTGCTCTGCAGGGTTGGGGTAATGCATCGGACTCTTACTGGATCTTTGAAATTTAAGAGCCATGAAATTGATTTGAAAAGAACAATTTAAGGAAATTTAGCTAGTCCTAGAAATAATAGTAGAAAATAGCTCTAGAAAATATGCTGCAAATATTTTTTTCTTAGAAATGTAAAAATACCTTTCCAAAAAAAACAAAAAAACAAAAAAAACCCTTGGATTAAGAAGTCAAAACTGAAATAATAAACTATTTATAAAGTCATGGCACCGTGTAGCAGAACCTATGAGATGTGGCTAAATTAGTACTCGCTCAGAGAACAATTTATAGCTGTAACGGGTTCATGAAAACAGAAGACTGAAAATATATGCTCCGAACGTTCAACTCAAGAAGCTGGAAAACGAACACCACCACCAATACCAATGTTCACACGTGTGCCTACACATACACACGCACACACAGGAAGAGAACAGTTTCCCCCTGAATTATTGCATGGAAAAGTCCTATGATAGCGAGATGTATCTGTACTGGAGCTTTTCCTGAAAGCGGTCACCAGGTCCTGCATTTCCCACTAATAGAGCAGGAAGCGTTCCAAAGGATACAGTCGCTCTGTAGTAGCCAGTCCTGCTTTATCGCATCTAGACTGTTTTTGAAGAACATGAAGGGGATCGTGGAGAGAGTGGAGTACTCACCCTTGACCATGTGAAGAAGCGCGTGCCTGCTGATGCCATTTGTACAATATGGAGTCTGCACAGAAGGGGACATGAAGACCTGACGTGGGGACGGAGGACCAGCAGCCAGCAGCCAGCATTTCCCGGGACAGCAGGAGGGGGCGGGGAGCAGAGTGCTGGCTTCCCTGTCTCCTTCTATTTGAGAATGGGTCTGAGGGCTCCTAGGAGACCAGACGCTCAGCTCCCTGACAACGTCACCAAACAGCATGCTGGTGACTGAGCCCAGTGGAGAGTCCCATCCGGGTTATGGCAAAGCAGGTCTCCACCGTGACGTCTTTACGTGGGAGCTGACTTGGGTCCCACTCACAACAGCCATTCAGAGAAGGGGACCACACACCGCTGCTGTTTTCACTGCAGAGTGAGCAGGGCCTGCACCGTGAGCAGGGCCTGCACACTCCCTCCTGCCCACAGGAAGGAGCCGGGAACGGGGAAGCTTTCCCAGACAAAGCCTTCACCCCATTCGTTCCTGGGGCTGCTGCTTGGCCACGCCCGCCGTGGACCAGTGTCAGGGGCCCCGGGCTGTCTGCGGGTCCCACTTTCAATTAGACACACCACCGCCACCCGGGGCTGGCGTCTTCAAACTTGGGCCCCACCAGGCCTCCACTACCCGATGCAGCCCGTTGAAGCTCTGTGCGTTGCTTGTGATTTTGATCTGTAAAGTGTGTAAAATGTCGTAGTCTGTTCAGGCTGCTATAACAAAATAGCAGAGACCGGGTCGCCTACAGACAGTAGATATTTATTTCTTACTGTCCTGGAGGCTGGAAAATCCAAGATCAGGGCACCAGCATTGTAGGCTGAAGGCCCTCTCTGCTTACCAGTTTGCTCGTTGTATACTTATGTGGTAGAAGCGTAGAAATAGAGCGCAGGGGGTGGGGGGAAGATGGCTGAAGGGAAGGGATTTCTCCACGGTCTCTTTTTATAAGGGCACTAATCCCATTCCTGAGGGCTCCACCCTCCCAAAGCCGCCCCCCCCCCCCAATGTTATCGCCTTGCGGGTTTGGGATTTCAACATGTCAAGTTTAGGAGGATCCAAGCTTTCAGACCACAGCACTACCTCTGTGGCAATGCTTCCCATGAAGGACTCTTGCAGAGCATTTAGATTCATACCTGCCTTTGCCAAAACTCAGATTAAATGGTGGTAGCTCTACGTGACTTACCCCTTGGGTGCCGATTTTCTCATTTGTAAAGCAGGATAAACAGTACCCATCACGTCCTCCTTCCGAGGCTGGCTTAAATGCATAAGGCCGAATGATATCGCATCGTCGATATTAGATTACCTCTGACCCATACAAACAGCAATTCACGTGGGCCAATCTGATGAAATGCGCTATGTCAACTCATATCTACAGAGACTTAGAACTAATTGTAAACACGAACTGTTACTTCACTTCCTTTCCACTTGCCAGTCCCACAGTGAGGGCGTACCTCAGGGGAGTGACAAGACCAGAATTATGGCTTTTTTCTCTCTTTGTCTCATTTTATACTGTTCCCCCCCCCCCCCCACCGTGCAACTGGCCCATAATCATATTTCACAAGGGCAAGCTCTCTTAATCAGAAATAGCCGTAGAAGAGAGTAGATTTGCTATTTTCTGTGTTAAGTTGTTAATTGATTTGATAATTGCCTGGGAGACACGCACAGACATCCACATACACAAAACCCGTGTCAGGCCACATACTTCTCTTGACAGTAAGATGAAGATGTTTTAGTTATTGGAACTCAGATGTCACCTAGAAGAATAAGAAGAGGGGCCGGGAAAAAAGAGGGGAGTGGAGCCAGCGTGGTGGGGGGAGGCAGGCCATTCCTCTTGGTTATCAAGTGGAATGACTCCCCAAATATGACAATAAATCACCGCAGGAATCAATCAGACGGGAGGCCACTGCTCCACGCTGATAATGCATCAATCAATATTTAATGTTTACACTTTAATTAATCCACACACGGGAAGCGTTCTTTCAGTGACAAAAACAAAGAGATGAGAAATAAAGCACCTTTTATATCGAGGCGCGGTGAGCACCCTGCCTATCTGGGTGGCTTTGATTGGACCTGTCATTGATCACCTCGGGCCTCCAAAACGTCCCAGTCACATTCGGATAGAAAGCTAATGTGGGGGAGGGGCCCCAAGGAGGTGTCACACTCCGGAGGGGGAGACGATGACTTCCTCAGGACCGCTGCAGAGTATGGATTGGGGAGAAGGCAGAACAAAGCCAGAGGAAATATTGGATTCTAAGCATGGGTGACATCTGCCCAGAAGAGAGTTCTGTCTGCAGAGTGTGATCTATAACTTCAGGCGGGGGTGGGCAGGGTGAGCAGGCAAGACATGCGTCCCTCTGTTTTGAAGAGTCCCAGCGTCGTCTTGGACACACAGACCCTGGGGTGATTCCCAGGACCGGTTTATAACTTCCATAGCCTCTCAGGCCGTTTTCTGCACTCCATCCTACCTCTGACCAAGCATGAAAAGCACCCACTCCCCACGTTGATTCTAATATATATTTAGCTGCACATGAATCTGTTTGAGCTCTGGTTGACCGTTGACCTCTGACTACATTTTGTAGGCATTTGCTCAAACATATATTATATCTGGCTTTACAGATTTCTTTTGATATTTTCAAGCCAATGCCCTTTGTTTTGGGTCTCACACATTCTGCAGGCCTTGAAAAGCTCACAGACGGAAAACATACGCCAAGAGGGTTTCTATTTGAGAAAATAGGACATTGCTAAGCTTTTCTTTTTTGGAGCTTAGCAGTGGGGGAAGGATAAGAGGTGAAAACGCCAGGAGTCTGGGTTTGGGTTCCCCCAGAAGTGGGTCCTAAGATAAGAATTTGAGAGGAAGTGGTTTATAAGTGAGACAGGGAAGGAAAACCAGACCCCCAAAGGGGAAGTCACCACTGTGGGGACGTGGGACCTGGAGCAGAGACTCAGTCCAGGGTTAAATCTTCTGCGGGGTGTGAAAGCCAGCTTTATCCACCAACTCTGTCTGCTGTCAGTCGAGGGCTTCTTCCGGGGGTGTCGTGGCCCACCCCACCCCACACCCAATGCCAGGAAGAAAGCCTTGCGGAGAATGAGATCTTCCTTGAAGCTGCCTTCAGCCTGCAGAGTTGAATGACGATAGGATAGGGTCACACACCAGCTGTGACTTGCTCCATCAGGATAAACGAGAATTAACTGGCATTGACTCGGACTGCAAATGTCAGACAATAAAAATACCAATAACAACTTCTTTCAAACCAAACTATATTATATCAGTCAACTCTTAACCATCTTCCTGGCAAGTCCTATCCTGGTAGAGTCTCCTCCGGTGTTGGAGGCCAGCACACTGTCGGCTGAGCAGCGGATGACACAGGAGACGATGACACAGCAGTAGACGACACAGGGGCCAAGTGTGAAAATGATGGAGTCATTGCCAGCGGAGCCAGGTGGTCATGCTGAGGCTGATGGAGGGGCCAGGCAACTCATGAATCCCACTTCAAACTACGTCAGTCCTATTTAGATTTCTCCCTCCTTCTCTATCTCCACCACTCACCACTCTTGATTAGCGGGCTTGGAGCAAAGTTATCTCTTGTACGACGCAGCCCTCCGCGTCTATTTACAAAGATGACGCCCGCACACAAGACCCAGGGAGAATGGCATGCTAATGGTTCCTTGTGCAGGATACCCACTCCAGTTGTCAAATGCTGACTGTGTCAATGTAATTTTTTCCTCCTTTGCAGTAATATGACATACACCCCCCCCGCCCCCACTCTAAGTTCCCTTGCAATTTACTAAGTTTACTTCACTGTATCTGCCATTGACTTGGGCATATTTCCAACTGCTTGAGTAGGATTTACTTTCCACACACTTCCGTTACAGGAAGCAAGTCCAACCTGTGTCCCCTGCCGAGTTGTAAAGACTCTGTTATGAGCTTCTTTGGTTGCACATAAGAGCAACTGGGCTTCATTAATTTGAGCAAGAAAAAGGGAATTGTGGGAAGGTTACTGGCCAGACCCAGAGCGCCTCTGGAGAGCTCCGGTCACAACGCATCCTTTTCTAGCCCTCACCTGGCCGAACTCCAAACACCTGTTCCCGGGCAACTCCCCGCAGGGATCAAACTCCCAGGAAGGACCCTTGGCAATCAAAGATGGTCCTCTGGTTACATGTCCAAGACTGAGGGGGTATCTAACATTTTTATAAAAGAGAAGACTTCAGTTGAACACACACGTGCTCCCCCTTGTTCTGTTTTCAGTTTTTTGTTCATTTCTTCCTGTTCTGATCTAAACTATTCCTTCTTCTGTTTACTTTGGGTTTTGTTTGGTCTTCTTTTTCTAGCTCCTTTAGGTGTAAAGTTAGAGAGTTTATTTGTGATTTTTATTGCTTTTTGAAGCAGCCTTGCATAGCTATGAATTTCCCTCTCAGCACTGCTTTTGCTGCATCCCATACATTTTGAAAATTTGCGTTTCCCTGTTCCTCTGTTTCAAGATAATTGCTGATTTCTTGTTTGATTTCCTCTTTGATCCATTGGTCACTTAGCAACATGTTGTATAGTCTCCACGTATTTATTTTTCCTAGTTTTCTCCCTGTAGTTGATTCCTAGTTTCACACCACTGTGGTTGGAAGGATGCTTGATATGATTTCAATCTTCTTGAATTTACTGAGGCTTGTTTTATGACCTATTATGTGATTTATCTTGGAGAAGGTTCCGTGTATACTTGAAAACCATGTATTCTGCAATTTTGGGGTGAAATGCTCTAAAAATCTCTATTAAGTTGATCTGCACTGTGACACTTAAGGCTATCATTTAAGTGTTAATTTTCTCTCTGGATGATCTACCCATCATCGTATGTAGGTATTAAAGCCCCCTACTATGGTTGTATTAATGAGGACTTCTCCCGTTAGGTCCAGTAAGAATTGCTTGATATATTTAGGTGCTGGTATGTTGGGTGTGTGGATATTTATAATGAGTATAGCCTCTTCTTGATCCTTTTATAATTATGTAATGTCCTTCTTTGTCTTTCAAATATTTTTTGTGTGTGTGTGTGCGTGTGTTTTAAAGTCTATTTTGCTGGATACATGTATTGCTACCTTAGCTTTCTTTTCATTTCTATGTGCACAGAATACCTTTTCTTATCCCTTCACTCTCAATCTGTGTGTGTCTTTTGATCTGAAGTGTCTTGTAAGCAGCACATAGATGGGTCATGTTTTTAAATCCATTCAGCCACCCTGTGTCTTTTTATTGGAGCATTTAATCTGTTTACATTTAAAGTAATTATTGATAGATACGTGGTTATTGCCTCTTTGTTCATAGTTTTTATAGCTGTCCTCTGTTCTTTTCTCCCTCTCTTGACCTCTTCCCTTGTGCTTCGCTGGTGTTCTTTAGTGTTTTATTTCGGCTCCTCGCTCTCTGTTCTTTGTATATCCTATGGGGGTTTATGTATATCATTCTTTGTCTATAGCGATCTGTGCTAAGCTGATAGGCATTCAGGTTTGAATCTGTTCTGGAAGGAGAACTTTTTTATTCCCCCTCCATGCTGTGATTGACGGGATATTTTAGATCTTTTGTGTTGTGTATCTCCTAACTATCTACTGTAGTTTGAGTTGAGTTTGATGTTTTTTCTGTTAACCTTCGAAGTAACTTTTTAAGTGGCTGATTTGCGTGGTTCTTTCTTACACTCCCTAACTCTTCGTTGACGTTCTCCCAAGTTCTTCTCCTCGCGCTCATGTTTGGTGAGCACCTATATGACCGTTTTTTTGAATTCTTTATCGGGCAACTTGCTTATTTCTGTCTCCTTAGGGTTTTCCTGAGGTTTTCTCTTGCTCCTTCTGCCTTTTCGCTTTGTTTGACTTTCTGTGTTTGTCAGTATGACCAAGACAAACAGCTGTCCCCTCCAGTCTTGGAAACGGGGCCTTGCCCAGACGCAGGCTCTGCGTGGACCTGTGTGCCGGTGGTTTGGCAGGAGAGGCGTGAGCAGGTGCCTGAGGGCTCCGGACACGGGCCGCGGAGCCGGGGCAGCTGTGGGTGGGCGGGGAGGGCAGGTGTGCGCCCTGCGGTCTTGCCTGCCCCCTTTGTTCAGGCTGAAGTGGGCGCAGGTGATGTGCCCCAGAGCGCACTGCAGGGACCCTGCAGGCAGGCAGGCCGCGCCCCTGGGCGGAGCCCCCGCACTAAGGAGGTGGAGGGGACGGGCCCCTGGTGCTCCCAGGCCGCCGGTCCCGGAGAGTCCCCGCAGCCCCCAGCCCTGTCTACGCGGCCTCTCTCCGGTGTGTCGCACGGAAAGGGTCCGGTGTAGAAGCGACCTCTCCGCAGGCGCCTCGTGCTGGGTGGTTTGCGGAGGCACTTGGAGCCGGCGTCGCTTCCGGCGCCAGGGGCACGGGCAGGCCCTCCCCGTGGCGGCCCCCAAACCCGGGGCCAGGTGTGTGCGCACGGATGCTCCGCTCCTGCTCCTGCTCCTGTTGGGCGGCCGAAGGCTCCAGGCGGCGCCGACTGCGGGACCCTGCAGGCAGGTAGGCCAGCGCCCCGAATACTCACAGCTGCACCCTGTGGAGGTGGGGGTTGGCAAACAAGGGGTGCTCACCTGCTGCTCTGTCTGGGGACTCCCCGTCGTTCCCCGGGGCTCTCAGGGCTCCCCGGCTTCCAGGTTCGGTCTCTTCCTCTCGTTGGTTGTCAGGAGGTGGTCGTTCAGCGCTCGGTTGTCCCCGGGAGTAGTGGCTACCTGTGCACCCGCGTTTCTGTGTGCGCTCGTGGGAGGGGGCAAGTTTAGAGTCTCCCTACTGCCCCCCCCCCGGGACCTCCCCCGTAACGCCTCTGCCTGCCTGCCAGGTGTTGGGATAAAATGACGAGCCAAGAGTAAACATTGGTTTTGCACTCCGGTCTCACGAGACAAAAAGAAAGGTAGTCAGTTAATGACACAAATGAGTTTCCTTAGGGAGCGGGGCAGGGAGCCTTCGGAAACCGGGACCCGGAGAGGTGAGGGGCTCATGGAGGGGACCGCCAGCAGAGGCCCTCGGGAGGGTGGGCACCGGGTAGAAGGCAAGGCGAGCGTGGCCGAGGTGGGGGACAGGCTGGGCAGGGCCATGCCAAGGCGCTGGAGGTGGGGGACGGGGGCTGGTCCTGTCCACCGTGGAGGGGCAGGCTTGTCGTTTCCTGCACAGATCCATGGGAGGCGTCCAGCAGGGCCCCCCACGCTCTGACTTGGTGTGAAGAGGTGTCTCAGTGGGTGCAGATGGGAGGAGTGAAAGCAGAGAGAGGACCAGAGGCATCCAGGGGAGCAAAGGCTTTTACTGGGGAAGCAGGTGGAGGCCGGAGCAGCAGCGGCAGGGCCCTCCTTTTAATCCCCTGCAGTTTTTCTCTCTAATTTTGAAATTAGCATGTACGCATTCACACTGATCTTTAAAAGCTCGTGGAGGAAGTAGTCATGCAAGAGGAACATGGCAAGGAAGCTCATCTGTGGCTGAGCCCGGATGTTACACCAGACCTGCTACATTGTAGTTTTTGAGCTCCGGTACCCCTAGAACCAAGGTGTCCAATGTTTCCTTGTTGAGAATTCTTTTGCCCTTCTTTAAATTATCTGAGAACCTCTTGGGATTACTTTAGCTCCGTGGTTTCAACCAGAGGCATCTCCCGCTTTCCCACGCCTGAGGACATGTACCAGTGACTGGAGATATTTAGTCATTACGGGGTGTGTGGGTGGGGGGTGCAACTGGCAGAGAGTGGGTAGAGGCTAGAGATGCATCTAAGCCTCGTGGAATAAACATGGCAGTCTCCTACCATAAAGAATTATCTGACCCAAATGCCCACAGTGCAAAGCTGAGAAACCACGCGCCAAGCAAAGAATTCGCCAGTATAATGCTGCTATTGCATGTCTCGGCCACATGGGGTCACTGTTGAAGACTTGTGCAGTGCAGTCTGGTGACTGTCCTGGTAGGAATGAATCTCTGCGGGTCCCCATGATGCCCACGTTGGCTCTTGTAGTTCACATGCACGTGTTCATGTGTTATTTCCTGAGGTTCCACCCCTGGGCCGGGGACACAGGAACTGAGATGCTTCTACTGAAGCCACAAATTCTATGCAGAAGAGAAAGGCCCGAAACGTTGCCTCCTGAAGAAAATGACTCCTGCGGGTTCGCTGCTGGCCAGACCTCAGACTTTCCAGGGCCTTCTTGTGTCTGTTTTTATGGCTGGGCCTCCCCTGTCTTACCACGGAGGCTTCATTCTGCTCCCTGGGGGGCCAGACACCGTCTTTCTTCTGTTGCTCATGCCTTAGGGCTGGCCGTATGTGTGAGATGAGCTCTGAATGCGTGCTGCCACCAGCCAGTGACCTTGGACTTGGCGGCCTCAGGTCTCTGTCGGTCGGGTGTCAGTTTGGGTGGGGGAGGCTTTTCTGGACTTAAAGCCTGTGTGGCTATCATGTTCCCTCTTTATATCATGTCTGTGAATGTGTTCTCTTGCTGACTTAATGTTTTCCTTTTAATCGAGTCACTAAATTTACTCAATGCATCTTTTGAAAAGCGGTCTCTGTTCGCTCTCACAGATGGAAAACCAGTTGGCATCAAAGGAAGGTAACGGAAAAAATAAGCGTAATGCCAACAGAACAAAAGAGCTGTTATTAACTTCTGACTAAACGCTATTCCTTGCTAAGGATTCTGAGTCACGGGTCCACTTGTGGTTCTTAAAAAGGGAGACGGGCCAGTGTAGAGAGGAATCGGAGGCTCGCCATGGAGACATTTTCCTCTACGGCTAATCAGAGGGACAAAGGCTGACGGTGAGTCTGTGAGGGCCCGCGGGACCCGGCAGCAGCTCACCTCAGCGTGTGCACCCTGTCCTTCGGGGACTCTGGACTTAATGACCCTCGGGGGCTCCTTTGGCTTTCTCTGCTGGCTTCCCTTTCCTTGTCTACATCACAAAGCTGCCAGGAGCCATCCGTGAGAAGATGGGGTGGGAAGGCTTTTGAACTGTGAAGTGCTGTGCACCTGGGGCAGACGCATGTCACCTCCGCTGGGTGGGGTAACATCTGGTATCAGAGGAAGAGCTCCTGCCTCCCTATCAACACCTTCCCCTCTGACCCAGGCAATCTCCATTCTTCCATGAGAGATCATCTCCTTGGTTTATGGCTTCTTGTTCTTAAAAAACATGCAGATTTCCAGGTGGCAGTGAGGGGGGAGACATGTGTCATTTGTAGGAACCAGGGACTGAGTTTTTCAGTCCTTCCTTGGGTTGGAGGAGGCTCAAGGATGAAGAAGAAGGGGACGTGTCTGGAGTCGGGCCAAGGTGAGCAGACAAGGGAACAGGCATAAACTCAGCCCAGTTTTGCCAGGGTCCTTCCTTGGCTTGACCTCTGCCTTCAGCCTGGGTGGAGCTTGGTTTGGCCCCCGGTTATGATGATATAAAGGAGTCACCATGGGGGAATTGGACACAGGACTTTACTGTTTGAAACTGATCACAGCATTTCTCCAAAAACTCAGGTGCCGAGTGAGCAGCCCCCAGCTGTTGTTACTACTATCACTGACATTTTCCTTGAGTGACACCACTTTCCAAGCTTATCTGCCCCCTGTCTCTTGCACAGCCCTCGATGGGGCCTAACCTCTCGAACTTGGCCGTGAAGAGAATCACAACAGCAGACGCCAACTTTGAGACACTCTCACGATTTGTCCCGGGCCTGGTGCTAAGTGCTGTATACGTGGTGTTTCATCCATCCAGTCAACCTCTGCCCAGAATAGAGGCTCCCAGGGTCCTCATTTTTGACTTGAGGAAACGCAACGGGAGTGGCTCGGCCAGGACGCCCACGGGAGCGGGCAGCTGAGCTCTGGGCTGGCTCCAGCTTCCACCTCAGACCCTCCCCAGCATTTTCTCAGAAGTGCTCGGGTTCGAATCAAATCTGAACGTGTTGGCACTTCTCTGGGGCCTGAGGTCCTTTGGCTCGGCTTTCGTCTGCCTGCCCTACCACAGAGGTCCTTGGATGATGGAGATCAGACCCGGGGAAGAGAGGGAGTGTGGGCGGCTGAGCTTACGCTATGCTGTCGTTTCGATCTGTGGAGCCCAGTTCTTGGGGTGGGTCCCGGTAATGAGTAGTTTTGGGGTTCTCCTGCTGATTCAGCCAGGCATGGGAAGCTGTTTCCTACAGCCTACAGGGCATTTCACTCCACGAATAGTGATGTCTACGCAATGCTTGTTGAAGGGCTGAGTTCTTCCCTTACCGGCCAAGGGCGAGGTACAGCGTTTCAGGACAGGAGAAGGTCTGTGCTCCCTAACCCCAGTGAGCGCTGTCCGGAAACCATGATGTTCCACTCCTTCCCCTCCTTCCTCCCTCCCTTTTTCCCTCCTTCCTGCCTGCCTGCCTTCGCTTACCTATCTATCCATCAACAACCTATTAATATTATGAAGTATTTTCGGTACAAAATCTGCCCAACTGCTGGGATTACATTTTCCGTCACGGCAGGCAGCCAGGGCGCTTGGGTCCCAGTGCTGAGGACCAGGACTGACCCTCATAGGGGCGCAATGGCATGACTGTGAGGATGTCCCCAGCCCTTCCTTTTCCTACCTGGGAGGTGTAGCAGGGTGCCCTGCAGGGGAGCCAAAGCGACTGCTGCGGGGCAAACTGTTAGCTCCATGACCGGGCCCAGTCCCTGCCCCCCCCCCCCCAATCTCTGCTGAGACCCGGCTGGGCTTGTTCTTGTACTTTTCCCGTTCCTTCATCTCACCATTGGACACACGAGCATGAGTTCAGGGTTTGCTCCTAGACGACTCCTCCAAACCAATGCAGTTGTTTACTGGAGCAGTTCTAGGGGTCCCCAAACTCCTTCCCAGAGGAGGAGGCCGGCACAGAAGGAGGGGACAGGAGAAAATGGCGCGGGGGCCCCCTGCGGTGCGGGGCAGGCAGCACAAAGCCCGGGCGGATCCAGGCCACTGCTCCTTTCGGTGGATCTGGGCAATCAGGGCTTGATGGTGCTAATAAACCCGCTGACCTTCCAGTTCCCAGGAAGCCAGACATTCAAATTCCCCCTTTTAATTTGTACACAGGCACGGAGTGGGGCAGGGAGAGCGCTGGCGTGTGAATGCACCGGGGGGCTCCCCCTTCTCAGCGTGCAATTCGCAGGCCTCTGGCACGGGTTGTATGCTGTAGTTAAAAGTTCTGAAAGTGTGTCCCAAGGTCACCAGCCAGGTACATTCGGAAGCACTGGCATTCTTTAATCAGTCTGTGTCCCTCCCCGAATGCATTTCCATTCGTTTTGAATAGTCCCTTGCTGAACTCCCTTGACAGGCAGGGAAAGAAATCTTTTGTTTCCCCCCCATGTTGCCTTAAAGTCCAATTTTGTTTTTCTCCACAAGGAATCAACTTAGAGAAACGGTAAACCCAAATCATATATTTTGCATTCAAATTTTAAGTTTTTTTTAGGGATGTTTAAGGATTTCTGATCGCGGCCGAAAGAAAACACTGTGTAAAATTGCTATAAATTGGTGCTTTACCAAAAGCAGATTCTAGCTATACATGTTTTTCACTGTGACAGTTTTAGGAGAAGAGCAGTGCATTCTGGGAAACCGGTGGAAGAATGGCCATCTCCCTTACTCCGTAGGATGATGTTTTCCTTTTGCTAACAAAGGTTATGATTTTTTAAGGATGGCAAGACGAGATGCCTCTGTGATCCTCAGTACCCCTAGAAAATATTCTAATGCACAACTGACTAATGCCGCCGCAATGCTGGGATAATTAACTAAGTTCAAGAGTCTGTTTCCAAATATTAGATATACACCACCATGTTGGCCCAGGCAAGGATGTTAAAAATTAAGTCCTGGTCAAACCTCTTGTGGTTAGGGACGGAATAAGAAATCGAGTGGGTGTCTTGGTCAAAATTTAAAAAGAGCTAAAATTCTGAAATTAGACCAAGCCATTATTTTTCGGTGTTCAGAACATCTCTGAGAAATAATACAGCTTGGAACAGGAATGTCTTTGAAATTGAGAGGCAAGCAAATACCAGGAAGTTCTGTGCTTTCCTACGGCACGTTCAGAAACAGCTCCCGGGTTTCACAGGGGAACCTATGATTTTTAAATACCGAAGGCGAGCTCCTTTGCCCTTTTCTTTTACCCACGTGTCTGTCTGTCAAACTCAAGGCACCCCATAAATTCCTATCACATGGCCTTTCCCATTAGTAACAGAAAATGGAATTTAGGGCCAGTTTATAGGGTGACACTGTCGTGGCTGACAAATTGCCCACGCCAAAAACCTGTTGTGAATGCCAGTCGCGTCCCATGTACGTTTTCTACAAAAGGAGCTCAGACAGTCCTGGGTTCAAGGTGTACAAAGAGGTTTGGAGAGGGACAGAGCATTGCGTTTGGACAGTCAGCTGCTTTGGCCACTTGGAGAGAGTCCACGAGTGTGCCCGCTGACTCTGGCTTTCAAACGCTCCGTGTGCTAGACACGGACAGAGGAGTCTGCTTAGGCCGAGGACAGTGGAATCTCAATCTGGATGACATTTAGAGATCATTTTAGTAAAACTCACACATTTTTCGGTTGAGACTGAGGGTCTGAAGGAGGAAGTGACCAGACGGAAGTCACGGCGGGGTTTACGGCAGAACTGGAAGTCTCCAGGTTTCCCAGTTCAGTGTTTCTTCCATTGATAATGCCCTAAGGAACCACGTGGCCTCATCCAGTTGTACCGGGCAAAGCGTTCTAAAGTCGTCCACCCGTCTGTTTTTCCATCTCTCTGTCCATCCTCCATCCATCCATTTCAAATAACATTTATCAGCCATCCTTTATGTTTGCTGGGTCCAAAAAGGAAAGATGCCCCCTGCATCCTCAAGAAGCGGGTCACACAATGTAGTGTGATAAGCGCCCTGCTGAAGGCCGGCCCAGCAGGGGTGCAGGGAGCCACGCTGACATCTATTTGATTGGAGGGAATCAAAGGTGGTGGCAAAGGAAATCTGACACGTGCGCTGTGTCTTGAGGGACAGGGCATAAGGGTGCCCCCACTTTGTTCTTTTTCACAATTATGCAGGCTGTTTGAGTTCCTTTGTCTTTATATATGTTTTAGAATCAACTTTTTGGCATCGACAAAAACATGGATACTGTACTTTTTCTGTCAGGTAAATAGTCATGTCCGCTGTTTCATTCCTGGTTTTAGTAACTTGAATCTTCTCTCTCTCTTTTTTTCTTGCTCATTCTAACTCAAGTTTTGGCAATTTGGATGCTCTTTTCAATGACATAATCTTTGGTCCCATTGCTTTTTCTCTATTTTTTTTTTTCTGTTCTCTATGAATTTCCACTTTAATCTTCATTATTTCTTCCCATCTACATTCTTTGGGTTTGCACTTACTTTGTTCTTTTTCTAGTTCCTTAAAGGGAAGTTTAGGTCATGGATTTCAGATCTTCCTTCTTTTCTCACATAGGCATTCACATCCACCGATTGCCATCTAACGATTGACTTAGCTGCGCCCCGTAAGTTTTGGTGTGGTGCGATTTCATTTTCATCGATTTCGAAGTGTTTCCCGATTCCCTTTGGGGTTTTGCTGTGGTTGTTGATGCAGGGTTTAGTTAGGAGAGCGTTTAGTTTTCGCCTACGTATTTACCGGTTTTCCAAGTTTATTTTGGTTACTGACTTCTAACTTCATTTCATCGTGGTGAGACAATATACTTTGTATGACTTCAATACTTTGCATTTACTGAGACTTGTTTCATGGCCTAACATATGGTCTGTCCTGGACAGTGTCCCATGTGCCCTTGAGAAGGGTGTGTGTCCTGTTGTTGGTGAGTGTTCCGTAGATGCTCGTGAGGTCTGGTAGTGAATCATGCTGGTTACGTCTTCTGTTTCCTTGCTGATAGTCTGTCTAATTGTTCTGTCCATGATGTCAAGGGAAATATTGAAGTCCTCAGCTATTTTGGGTGAACTGTCTGTTTTTTCTTCAATTCTGCCAGTTTTTACTTCATCAGTTTCGGGGCTCTGTTGTTAGGTGCATGTATGTTTATAGTTGGTATGTCTTCTTGTGGGGTTGACCCGTTTACTGTTACAATATGTTCTTCTTTGTGTCTTGGTTCCTGCAGTTTTTGAATCTTTGAATGATGCTGTCACTGGAAATTGTATACCAACGCACAAGTGCCGCTCATGATCTCCCGTGCTAATAACTTACCATATTGCGTTTGCACCAATCCTGTAAAGGCCCGTGTACAACAACATTCAGAACTTGCTCTTGTAAAGTCATACCCCCGGGAAGAATGACTAAATCTGTTTTAAATGTCTTTGTCCTCTTTCTTTATTGATTCTGTCAGGTGACTGCTTTTAATATCCAAACCAGCTGGCTGAGGTTATTTCAGGCTAACGCGTTTTCCTAAAATAGTACTGTTTGTTCAAAATAAAGTATTTGAAAGAGTCTTTTACAATAGGAGCGACTTCAAGCACATTTAAATATAATCCAACTCCTTCTATTCAAGACGTAGTTTTAGAGAAATAAGCTTGCCTAATATTTGGGCACGTACAGTTGCCAGCTGTATACACTGCTATTTGCATTCTGCTTTCTAGAGAGGTCTGGCTATTACACAGCGTGCCTTATCTACCCCTTCTCTCTGGCTTTCTGGTGCTTTGAAAGGTGCCCCTCCCTGGGCACAGGGCCTCGTTGTCATTGCGAAGTCTTGGCCAGTAGCGTGCGGGCTCCAGCCCCCTGTCATGCAGCCCTGATCCGCTTCCCATCCAGACTCTTGTCAGGTGACTGACAGGTGGGGCCCGTTACACAGAGAGCTTGGGAAGCGAGAGACGCATAGCCCCGGTGTCCACAAAGGGTTGTTTCCTTGAGGACACTGAGGGATGAGTGTCATGCATGGCCAGCGTCGCCGTTCCCTGACCTCTGGCTGTGGGTCCTTTGCAAGGCGCTCTCAGAATGTTCAGGAGGAAGATGCCATCTGTATCCTGGTGCTTGGGGTTCTTCATGGAGTCCTAGAATCTCCAGGCTGGCAGAGCCCGAGACACCTTCTCATAACTAAAAGTTTCTTCTATTATAGTCCCATGGGAATGTGACCGAGTCTGAAGACACAGGCTTATTTCTCCATGGGTGTCTGCACAGGTGACAGAAACCGGATCACCTGGCTTCAAAGTACATATCAAAAGTGAACCCATAATACAATGTACAGATGATGTTTTATAGGAGTGTACCCCTGTAACCTATATAATTTTATTAACCGATGTGACCCTGATAAATTCGAGTGAAATAAAAGTCAGCGTGCCAGTGAGCCTGCCGGATATGCACCGTATTCAGGTCTTCCGGGGACTGGCCCCGCTTGTCCTTTTCCTGCCTCTCTCCTACCTCCGACCATTGTTCTCCCCTTTTATGAGGTCAAGGGAAGAGGTGAGATGGGCCGCCTCTCTTGAGCACTCGGGAGCCTGTGAGCTGGAAGAGGAGGTAGGCTTCGCTTGTGGGACCCCGAGGGCTTACACTGGGCCTGGCTTCAGATCTGATTTAGAAGAGCCTCCTATTTGCCAAGAGTGTCCAAAGAACTCACCACCCGCTTTGGGAAGTAAGAAGCTACCTGCTCCTGGTGACACTAAACCATCGCCCTTGATGGTCAGTCCTTAATTTATTATTCAGCAATATATATTTCAACTCCAGCTGTTGCAAGTTCTATCATAGGAGCGGGGAATCGGTGGTGAACAAGACAGGGGGACCCTACTTTCTTGGAGCTTCTACCTTGGTGGGGTGCAGGGTACAGACCATAAACAAGAAAACCAAAATGCTTTTTAAAGATCATATGTTGTGATCCTACTAGGAGGGACATGGACAGGCTGCTATGGTAGGAATGGAAGGGGCCTGACTCCCACTGTGGCCAGGGCGGTTTAGACGGGAATCGACAATCACCTTGGACGTCTGTGTCCTTACAATTCTGGGAAGCGGATTCTGTGACTCAGCAATGGGAACTCCTTGATTGCTTTGCTGCCCAGGAGTTCCAGATGATCCCAGAAAGGTTGGGTTCCGTTACCTGGAAGCTGATGGCATGCAAGGCAGGGCTCCAAAATTCCCCACACAGATCAACAGAAATTGTGTTTGTTTCTGGCTGTTGGTCTGGACTGGATTTTATAGTTTTCGGCCAAAGGGCATTGTGTTGATTTTTAGCAGAAAGGGTCAGATGAAAAGAACTGGCCTGATATATGTGCGTCTTTTAAAAATCACCCTCCGAGGCCTGTCCTGGAAAAGGTCCTGGTGTTGGAAAAGCAGCATCAGGACAGGTCATCCAGTGCATATTCTTAGCAGAGGTGGGCTTCTTTCTTTCCTTAAGTTGGCATTTAAAATTGGGATGTTACCCTGGCTGGTGTGGCTCAGTGGATTGAGTGCCGGCCTGTGAACCAAAGGGTCACTGGTTCAATTCCCAGTGAGGGCACAGGCCTGGCTTGCAGGCCAGGTCCCCAGTTGGGGGTGCACGAGAGGCAACCACACATCGATGTTTCTCTCCCTCTATTTCTCCCTCCCTTCCCCTCTCTCTAAAAATCAATACATAAAATGAAAAATAAAATTAAATTAGAGTATTTTGCTTAAAATCTAGTTTTCTGGTGTTTCTTGGAGAAGTCAAAGACCTGTCAACAAATGCCACATTTCCACACGTGATTCATCTGGAGACACCAGAGCAGCCCTCTTTGTTGGGGTACGGGCTTCTGTTCGCCCCAGTTCAGCCCAGTCCACACATTTCTGTGACCTGCTTGGCTCCTGTGGGCACTGGAGTGTGTGACTCCTGATCTGTATGTTTCCAGGCCTGGAGACTGGAAACGTTTAGTGATGAATCCTTTAGGGCCCCGTCATAGTATCTATTAAAAAGAAAAGATGTCACTGAGCTTTAGACTCTCAGTGCTGAAAAGGCCTAGAAAGATCCACTCCCAGCCCTGAGTCCAAATCCCTGTTGAATTCATGGGAAACCTATGTCCGTAGGAGAGGGTGCTTGTCCACGGTCACACACCGAGTTGGTGACCTTGTGGCACTCCACAGCAAGTTACGCATACACAGAAATCCCATAGTAACCATTCAATTAAATGAAATCCGAAAAACCCTTAAAAACAGAGTTCTGTTCAGGAAGGTTTTTTCCCCGTGTCAGATGCATTGGGAATGCACTAAGAAAGAAAAAGAAAAGTCTGTGTTCTTTGTCAGGCCCAACCAAATTTTGAATTTTGTTAACAACCTCAAAAAAAATCTTCCCGATAAAAGTCCCTGAATGTCTTATCTCAACCATTATCCTGTGAAGTTGCACTGACCATTCAATGCACAAACCCAAGAACAATCTGCATCCCTTTGGTAAAGTTCCCCGGGGTGGTGATGCCGTGAAGATACCAAACCCCTTTCGTGTCTTCCCGGGTGCTGGGAATGAGGGGACTCTCAGCGTCTGTTAAAGCGGGGAGCATTCTTTGCGTAGAGAAGGGCACCTTTAGACTTAGGACTCTTGTCCTTTCCCTCTCCATTCGGGCCACTGATATGAAGAAGATGGTTTCTAAGGTGTTCAGCACAGCGACTTGACTGGCATTTATTACAAAATGATCACCACAGTAAGTTTAGTTAACTTCAGACGTGCACAGTTACATCTGTCAGTTACATCTCACCGCAGCTGGGCCAATACAGTGAAAACAAAGTAATTCTAAAAATGTGGATGTGTGATCATGGTATTATAATTTTTTTTTAAAAAAGAGGACTTTTTAAAAAAGTGATCTACATTGAGTGATATACATATATATGTATATACATATTTATTTAAAATGATATACCTTGTGCTTGCTTAAAAAATACTGTTGAGGGGGGTAAATAAATGGGTAGGTGCACAGATGTAACGGGATGGGCCATGATAATAACTGAAAATAAGAGATGGGCATATGGGGTGGGTTCATCATGCAACTTCCCAAATTTTGTCTGTGTTTGAGATTTTCCATAATTCAGTGTTTTAAAGTGAAAAAATAAAAAGAAGAAGATGGCTTTTAGAGGTTTCTGATGTCTTCCTGATAAGAGTGAGTTGCCAGGGCAACCAGGCATGATTCCAGAAAGCTGAGTAATGCTAAGTCCCACTAATAGTAATAACAATTTTTTTTTTTAAGTCACATTTCTTGAGCCTTTACCGAGTATCAGGCACTGTTCTGGAAGATCTGTTTTCTCACTTATTTCTTACAACAACCCTGTGAGCTAGGTTCTGTTATCACCCCCACTTTACAGGCAAGTAAACTGAGGCACTGGCAGGCTAAGGACTGGTCTTGGCTTTGCAGTTAAGCCGGTGAAAGCTGAGGTGTGGCCCCGGTCTCCCAGACCCAAGTGTTTCCCCTTTACTTTTTCTTTCAAGACAGCTCCAGAGGCAAAAGGAACATTTTTGAGGTTTTCTCTTAGTGCGTCGTTTGAACGGGATGAAGCCTTCCAAGTCCCGGCTTTCCAGATCTCTGCTGCCCGGTGTGGCAGCCCTCAGCCCCACGTGGCTATTTAAATGGAAAACAATTAGAAATGTTTAACATACAGTTAAAAATTCAGTCCTCAGTCACACGGACCACATTGCGTGACTCAGTGCCCACCGCTTGGGGCCCTACAGCTACGGAACAATTCCAGCCTCATGGGCACTTCTTTGGGACAGCACCGTTCCAGACGAAGAATCAAGACTCAGAGAGGCAAAGAGACGCGTTCCAGGACACACAGCAAGATCCAGGGTTTAGAAAACGCTAGCACAAAGCCAATGTCTGGGTCCTTTCCTTGGTCCTCTGTGGCTTCCCTGGTCCTCATCCCTTTCTGCCTTTGCAATGAGATGGTAAGTCTGTCAAGGGCAAATGCATAGCTTTTATCTGCGCACCTCCAGCCACTCCAGAGCACATAGTAGGGCCTTTACAACCCCCCTCGCTTTCCAAATGACAGTGGGAGTCCTGGCAAGTATCAAGCCTCAAGTTTTAAATAAAATGTGTTATTACAATTTTTTTTGGAGTTGGCAAGCTCACTAGCACAAGGCAGAGAGAGACGGGTTGCCTTTGAAAGCCTCCGAGGACCAGTGTGGTTAGTGGGAGCAGCGGGAGAGCGTGGGCCCACGCTGTTTACCTTTCTCGAGGTGAGACCTGGGGTAGGCTGTGTGGAGACTTGGGCCTTCAGGCCCCGAGCACTAGCGTAAGGTCCTGGAAGAATCTTAACCAGAGGTTTAGTTAAGTGTGCGGACCCCGGAGACCGACAGGTAGCAGCTGCGTAAGCCGGGACACTTTCGACAACCTTTCTGGGCTTGCGTTTCATAATCTGCAAAGTGGAGTCTGGCCTCCCAGGGTCAGGAAGCATATTTGAAATAACTCATGAAAAATGACAGCAAGGACCCTGGCTCAGGACCTGAGAGCCACTGTTCTTTTCATTACCTCATGGTAGATGACTCATTTATTACTTGTCACGCGCATCAGACTGCAGGCTCCTTAAGGGCAGGGCCGTGACCACCCCACTCACTGCTGTATCTTAGGGCACAGTTCCCAGCCTCACAGGATAACTGTTGAAACAATGAAAAGACATCATAGTTTCAAAAAAAAGTCTGTGTTATGCGGACACTTAAATGTTTCTAGTTCTACTCCTTGTCAGGTAAATAAGTCTCCAGTTATAACACCTTTGTCAGTCAGAAGTGTGGGTACTTCTTGAATACCTCCTGTGATGGGGAGCTCACTACCTCATGAGCAACTCTTCAAGTTTGGACTGTCCATTGGGCATGAGGGCAGTCGTGCATGTCTGGCTGAGCCACAGAGGGGAAGTGTCATGCTCCTCAACTGCACCCTGCTATGTTGCCCAGGCCCCCAAATCCCTGAGCCTCTGTAGAAACAGGGTTGCACAAACCGAGTCTCTAGCCAGCTCTGTGGAGTTTCATGGTTATCATTGGGGGTGGGGAGAGAGGTAGAAAATGAACCCAGAGAATCTGGCTATAAAACACATTACCTGCATTTATGGTCCTTGTGCCCCAAGGCCTGGGATAAAGTGAAGAAGGAAAAACATTCCACTCTGGCTCTCAGTGACCCCTAAAAGGAACCCTCCACGGAGTCATTTAGGATAGTAATTCGAGTATAAACTCAAGCATGCGTTCCTAGCCTTCCCTCCATAAACTCAGGAGCCTCCCGATGATCGGCACCAAATTGCTTAAAAACGTGGGCCAGAACCCTTCCAGATGAGGATCGGGCTCAGAGAAATAAAAAGTTAAGGGCACGTTGCTATGGCTTTAAAATCAAGCGCGTCCGCACGCACCTCAGACTGTGCCCAGAAACCGTGTTCTTTCTGTGCGCCCTGCCCAGGAAAGGCGAAGCCAGCAAAAGCCATTAAAATGTCAGACGGGGAGCTGGGTGGGAAAAATGCCTGTTTAAAAGTAAACATGTAGCCCTGTGATCATTGTGTTCCCTGGAAAGCTGACGACGGTGGAGAGAAAGAAAAGGCATTAGGAGTAGAGAGAAAGTCGGGGAGAACGGGGCCACACGGCCCCCTGCTCCCCCAGTCTCCGCAGTCTGAGAAAATGGCACTATGGTCCATTCGTTTGCGGGCGCTCAGCACCTCCGAGCTCGTCTGGATCCTTTCCTTTCATTGCTTCTCTGCATCTCATCAACCAGCAAGGCCCAAGTCCTGACTTTGCGCCAAAGGTATTAGGTTGGACCGTACGAAGTTGCCAGCATTATAGCTCTTTGGCCTGCAAAGCATGGCAGTTCCGTGTGGTTCAATCTAATCAAATTTCAAATCCGTTCTTTCTTTCCCCCATTACCACCGTCACCCGTCTGGCTCGAGCGCCGTCGCCCCTGAGCTCTGTTGTCTCCTCCAGTTAGTCTTTGGGCTCTTGTCCTTGTCTTCTTCTATTCCCCTATCCGTGGTTAGAAATCCAAGTGGATTGCGCTGATTCCGCACTTCAGACACCGCAGTGTTAAACTTGACCGATGACTCAGACACGGAAAACTACAAAGCGTTGCTGAAAGAGACGAAAGAGATCTAAAGAGATGGAAAGATAGTCCACATTCATCCGTCAGAAGTCTCAATATCCTTCTTTTCAAGTGGATCCATATAGATCGATAGCTATAACTTTAATGCAGTCTTAAAACTGCACAAGGTTTTTGTTTTGTAGAAATTGACAAGCTGATTTTAAAATTCACATGGGCATGCAAAGCGCCCAGAAGGGCCAAAACAACTTTGCGAAACAACAAAGCGGAGGGCCAATGCTCCCTAAAAGCTATAGTAAGGGGGACAGTATGGTCGGGCTGGGAGGACAGAAGTAGGTGGATGGAAGAAAACAGAGACCTCCTAAGTAGCCCCACGCGTGCACAGACAGTGAGTTCTGATAAAGGTGCACAGACAGTTCAGTGGAGAAAGAAGAGTCTTTACCAAATGGTGCAACATCTGGACAGCTGTATGCAAATGCAAACAAGCAAACAAACCCTCAAATCCATATTATACAACATAAATGCTTAACTCAAAATAAATTGTAGGCCTACTTGTGAACTGTAGCACTATAAAATGTCTAGAAAAAGGAGACAATCTTTTGATCTTAGGTTAGTTAAAGATTTCCTAAATCCAACACCCAAAACGTGAACCGTAACAAATTGGAATTCATCAAAATTTAAAACCTGCACTCTTCAAAGGACTTTGTTAAAAGAATGAAAAGTGGGAGAAAATATTTGGAAATGATATATTTCATAAAGAACTCGTGTTCAGAATACACACACACCCTTAAAATTCAATAATAAGAACACAAAAACAATACAATAAAAATGTGGGCTAAATGCTTAAACAGACACTTAGAAAATTATGTGGAAATCAAATGAACACATAAAACGATGCTCAACATTATTAATCATTTAAGAAATGCAAGTTAAAAGCACAACGATATGCTACTACATACCTATTAGAATGGCTAAAATGAAAAAGATTGAACATATGAAATGTTAGTAAGAATGTAAAGGAATTTGAACTCTTGTTCCCTATTGGTGGGAGTGTCGTAGGGTAATAGTACCTTGGAAAACTGTTTGGTAGTTTCTTAAAAGAGTTAAACATATACCTACTATGTGGTCTAACCAGTCCACATCTACCTATTTACCCAAGAGAAATCAAAGCTTATGTCCACACAAAATCTCGTATGCAAATGGTCATTCCTTCTTTATTATAATTCAAAACTAGCTACAGCCCACATGTCTGTCAGCACATGAATAGATAATAAATCATAGCATATTCATACAAGGAAAAGGAATGATTACTGATACATGCTACAACATAGATGAATCTGAAAATAATTATTCAGAGAATATATACTGTTTGGTTGCACGAATATGATAGTCTGGGAAATGCAGGTGAACCTATTGTGAGAAAAAGCAGGTCAGTGGTTGTCTCCAGCTGGTGGGAGGCAGGAGAAACAGTTGGAGGGATTTCCAAGGGGCAGGAGGAAACTTTTGAATGTAAAGAACATGGTCATTATCTTGAGTATGGTGACGTTTCATAGGCACATACCAGTGTTAAAATGTATCAAATTATATACTTTGTGCGGTTTATTGGAAGAAGTGGGACGATCAATCTTCTTGTGCCTTATTCCTCCCCATCTTTGCTTTCTAGTTGGTTCTAACCATTCGTTTTAACAGATGGTTTATTGAGACTCCAGTTCAAATCAACCCCTGCCGCCTTTCCGTGCTTTCTGGTTAGGAACACACGGTGTGACTAGGTGCTAGCTACATGAAAGTCGTGTTAGTTCTAAAGACACAAACAGGGTAAAATGAAAGAAGGAAATAGGATACTCTAGGTAAACAGTAACCCAAAGTGGCCTAAGGTAGCCAGCCATTCTGCTATCATACAAAACAGAGAAAATAAATGGAACAAAAAGTTGTTGTTTTTTTTTGAAAAGATAGACACATTTGTTCCTAGGTTGACTAAGAAAAAAAAGAGCAGACTGCAATTACTAAAATCAGAAATAAAGTGGGCACATCACTACTGATTTTACAGAAATAGAAGGGGCTGTAAGAGAGTGCGAAGAACTTACGTGCGCACGAGTTGGATAACGTAGATGAAGCGGGTAAATTCCTAGAAGACTGCACCGTGAAGACATAGAGAATCCAACCAGAACTCTCTCTAGTGAAGAAATTGAATTAGTAATAAAAAAATCTCCCAGCGCAGGGAAGCCCTCGATCAAATGACTTTACTGGTGAATTGGATCAAACACTAAGAGATGGATTAACACCAATCCTTCTCAAACTCTTCCAGAAATTTGAAGAGGAGGGAACACTTTCTAATTCATTCATTGGGGCCGGCGTCAGCCTGATACCAAAGCCAGACAGAGATACTACAAGAAAAGAAAATTACAGATCAATATCCCTTACGAATATGGATGCAAAAATTTAAAAAATAGATGCACAGGATTCAATAGTATATTAAAAGTATACACCATGATCACCGCTGCCTTGCGGCATACCTCTTCAGGGGAAAGGCTAAGGGAGTAAACCCCGACAGAAAATCCGGAGCCGGAGTCCCTAAGGCGGTTCGACGTTGTAGTCAACACCGGCAACTCCTGCGGCGCACCTGAAGCCAAGCTGTATAGACTCCGTCTTTCCCTTGGACCCTTCAGCTGCGAAGAGAGGGGGGGTCTGCTGCATGGGCAACAGCAGACCCTCCATATCACCCTGCCCAGGCTCTGTAGCTTCAGCTTCACTGGAGAGGACACTCCAGCGTCATCACAAGATGTCGATTCAACACGGGAGGAGACAGATACCGTGTCACTCCCGAGTTGGACTGCACAGCCATTCTCGGCGGTGCAGATAGACTCTTAAGAAGCTACACCATCGTCTCTCGAGACGGACGGCTGCCGACGACGACGACGACGACGACGACGACACCATGATCAAATAAGATTTGTTCCTGAATGCAAGGATGGTTCAACCTACGATCATCATTGACACATGAATCAAGGTAATATACCACATTAACAGAAAACCACACGGTCATCTCAATTAATGTAGAAAAAGTGTTTGACATCATTCAACACCATTTCATGACGAAACATTCAGTGAACTGGGAATAGCAGTAAACTCCCTCCGCATAATGAAGGCCGTATATGAAAAACCCACCACGGACATGGTACTCACTGGAAAGACTGACAGCTTTTTCTCTACATCAGGGACAAGACTGGGTTACCCTCTTCGGCCATTTCTATTCTACATAGTATTTGAAGTTCTCGCCAGAACAGCTAGACATGAAAGAGAAATAAACAACAGCCAAACTGGAAAGGAGGAAGTAAAATGATCTGTTTATACTTTGACTTTATATGTAGAAAACAACAACAAAAAGATCCTACAATATTCCTGTTAGAGTCAACAAAGCGGTAGGATGCAAAATCAACATGCACGGAAACCAGTTTTAGTTCTATACACTAACAATAAAAATGAGGAAAATAATTCCATTTACAGGATCACCGAAAAGAATAAAATACTTAAATAAAATTAACCAAGGAGGTACAAGACGGAACCTCCCAAAGCTACAAAATATTGCTGAAAAGAAAAAATTAGAGAAGACATAAAGACATAATTCACTTCACACATATATTGGTGCTTACTAGGCCCACAGCACTGTTCTGTTTCGGTTCAGGGTCCCATCAACACCCTCAATAAAATAGGCAAACAGGCGAGTTAGCACCGTGGGCCATGTTAGGCTGTGGTAGGTGCTGAAGAGGAAAATAAAACGGGCAGGACTGAGCCTGTGGGGAGAGGGGTTTGCGGCTGGCTTGCTCACCGCCGGGCCGTCCCTGTCCCGGGCCCCCCGACCCCCAGGCCTGGACTGCGGCTGGAAACGCGTCACGAGTGGCAGCTGCGCAGACCAATGACAGTCCACTCTGCCTAAGCGGCTTGCGCAGCGCTGTAGACCGAAGGGTTGCTTAGAGAGGACGACGTCCACTTGCCCTCTTGTCTAGCTAGGAAACCTGTGTTCATTGAGATCCAAGAGATCTCCTTCCTTTAAAAAAAAAAATTGTGAAATGCCCAGACCACGGAGCTCTTTTTAAGGGCACCGCTCCGTGGTGTCGCGCACGTGCCGGCCAGGGGGCAGCCCTCGCTGCTGCGCACCTGCAGAACTTGGCCATCGCCCGTCGCTGAGACGCAGCGCCTGTTACGCACCCACTCGCATTCCCCTGGTAACAGCCCTTCTGCCCTCTGTCTGCGCGTTTGACCACTCCGGGCGCCTCCTGGGAGAAGCGGGGCCACCCAGCATTTGTCCTTCTGTTCCTGGCTTCTGTCAGTTCGCAGAATGGCTTCAGGTTTCCTCCGCGCTGTAGCAGGTGTCAGCATTTCATTCCTTTCGGGTAAAAGGAAGTTACTTTTTAGGCAAATTATTCTAATGGGTACGTAGTGGCGTCCTATTGTGATTTTAATTTGCATTTCCCCAAAGACTTTTTAAGTCTGAATAATCATCTTTGTGCATGTGTGCGTACCTAAGACAGCTTCTTGACGGTGTCAATATCTTGATGGTGGAGCAGGATCTGCTTCATACAATCCTCAGGGGTGGGAATCGTGGGCCCCTTGTCCATGGCCTGACCCCAGCACCCAGTCCCTGTGTAGCATGTGCCTGTACGTGGAGAGAGAGCTCCCTAACCTGTGGACTTTCTAGAAATTGTCTGTTTTAACACACGTGTTTTCTCATGTTTCCTGTAAGCGAGGGCCTCAGAAGGGAAGGTATCCCTCTGCTGGCATGTGCCTCCCTCGTGAAGAGGCATCCTGAATGGCTCTGATGGATGCCCACTTGTTTTCATCCCGTCGCCGCCCCAAGCAAGCTGCAGCTGGAAGGGATGGATCAGTCCGTTGTCCTTCTAGAGAGAAAAGGAGCACACGCACAGACAGACCGCCAAAGGGAGCCCAGGAGCGCGCGTTCAGTCCGCAGAACTGTTCCCCTCGTCCTCTTTGTAAGGAACGGTTCTCCTCTTCCCTCATCCCCTTCCATTTCTAGCTGTCGCTCTGAGTTTAGACTTGCCTCTCCCCAGGATTCAGGTGAAGAACTACAGCCGTGGCTGCGCCCTTGCAGACCCAAAGGCGGTCGGGACGGCGGTCAGACCCGGGGAGGCATGGGCCCCAGGCGCGGCTGTTCCCGCAACCAGCGGCGTTGGGTGCCGGGCCAGCTCTGAGGGCCTTCCCAAGTCCTGTTTACACGGTCACGCTGTGCAGGCTGGAGAGTTTGGTTCAGGAACATCTGGGAGAACCAGCTGGACACGTGCTTTCCTTCTCATTAATTTAGGCTCCTAATTAATCGTGCACAGACCCAGACCAAATAAGCAGGACTGGGACTGAAAATAATCATTAGGCCCTCGCACCCCCAAACATGCACACATTTTAATGGAAACTCTGCCCAGGTGACTGGGCCTCGCTTGGCTCCGTGCTGTGGCTCTGAGCCGGGGGTTCCACAGCGAGAAACGCTCGGGACAGCAGACGGGTCTCTACCCTATGCTGGGCAGCGCAGAAGCTGATGGACTGGGGGGTCCTGGGACCCACTTCCTAGTCATTCACGAGGGGTGGATTTCCCCTGGGTCGCGTCTGTTGTGGGTGCTAGCGTCAGATGTGGCCGCAGGTCACCAGGACTAGCTTCCGTTCGCCTCTCTGGGCCTCAGTGTTTTCATCTGTAAAGTAGAAACAACAATGTCATTTGTGTCACAGAGTACATGTGAGGACGACACAGAGTACATGTGAGGACGACACAGAGTGCATGTGAGGACGAAATGAGAAACTTTATTTAATGCGCTTAGCTCTGGACCTGGCGCATTATAAATCCAGTGAGGGGTAGCTGTTATGGTCGATGCTGCTGCTGATCATTATCCTTATTAATAATCTCTTTCTCTCATGATGGTAATAACTTTGGACTATTAAAAATCTTTATTGTGAAGCTGCCTATATTTTTAAATTAAAATTCAACATTTAAGGAGAGGCTGAAATATCAACGCTCACTTAGAAGATTAATATATAAATGACGCTTCCCAAATGCTGAGAAACGTAACTGCAGGGAGATTCGATCACGTCAAAGGTGCCTCTCCTGAGGACGGCGTTCCTTCTGTTGCTGCTGAGAGAGGGTCCCCCACTCTGCGACAGCAGAGGAGCCCCCATTCCTCAGTGTGTTCCAGGACGTCTCATGCTCTTTCCAGGTGGAGGGCTCGTCCACGCAGGAGCAGACGGCTGTGTGCAGCGTGGGGAGGACGAGGAGGAACTGCCGCCCGGGCAGAGGGCTCCCCTGCACCACTGGCCTCAGGGTGCTCAGGTGGGGGTGCAGGTGGGGGGGCACTGTGGGCAGCTGGGGGGCCTCCGTGGAGAGGAGGGAACAACAAGGCTCTTCGCCCCCTGACAGGTTCGGCAAAGCTCCTTGCGACGTGGCGACTTTCACCACCTCTCCCAGGCCCCTGAGGGCCGCTAAGATCTCCGCCATCTCCTCCCCTTGCCATGAGCATCGGCACCTCTCGTTCTTCAACTTGTGAACCAGGGGTGTCATTTCCTGCCCCAGCGTCCAGGTCGTGGTCCCCTGTCTGCCAGCGTCGGTGAGCCTGGGCAAGTGCCCCCACTTTCCCACGCTTGACGCGTTGCCCAGCAGTGACCCGATGCCCGCACGCTCCTCTGTGGCCGTGCCGAGCTCGGCAGGAGGTGGCCTCGCTCCGCAGTCTGCACGGCCTGGGGTCTCGTGAGCTGCCCTTTATGAGTCGACTCTAAACAGACCCAAGTCTGATGGCAAATACGAGACCCACGAAGCAGGTGATGACAGGTGGACATACCAGTGTCTCCCTCTGGAGGACAGGGACAGGGAGGCATGGACTCAGGACACCACGAGCAGCTGCACCGCCACTCACCTGGCTTCCCCAGGACAGGCCCAAGCTGAGCTCTGTAAGGGACGCAGCCCCTCCGTGGGCCACCCATTGGCACAGGGGCTGCCTGCTCACCAGGGAGCCTCCGGCCACAATGGTCTGGGTGACACGCTAACATTCCCCCCGGAATCCCTCCAGTGAGAGTGACTGGGGTTGGTCGTCAGTGGTGTGACTGGGGTGAGAAGAGCTTTGTAAGTAAACAGCCATCATCTCCATGGCTACCAAAGAGTCATTCATCTTCATCTCTGCCTGGATGTTTTGTATCAGGATAAGTTAAAATATATTCAAAATAGCAGTCTTCAGTGTACGAAGCTCTTACAATGCAAACACACACACACACACCCCTATTAAAAAATGGGCAGAGGAACTGAATAGATGTTATTCCAAAGAAGACATACAGATGGCCAACAGGTACATAAAAAGGTGTTCAGCATCCCTCAGCATCAGGGAAATGCAAATAACTACCATCAAAAATACAAAAGGTGACAAACGCTGGCGGGCTTGTGGAGAAAGGGGAACCCTTGTGCATGCGGGTGAGAATGTAAATTGGTGCAGCCGCTATGGAAAATAGTATGGAGATTCCCCCAAAGTTAAAACTAGAACTCCCGTATGATCCAGCACTTCCACCGCTGGGTATATATCCTAAGGAAATTCCCCTCTCAGAGTGAGATCTGCACTCCTGTGCTCACTGGGGCACCGTTACAGTGATCAAGGCATGGAAACAACCTAAGTGTCCATCAGTAGATGAATGGATTAAGAAAATGTGCCACACACACACACGCACACACACGCACACCGAACATGACTCAGTCATAAAACAGAAGGAAATTCTGCCATCTGCAACAACGTGGATGGACCCAGAGGGTATGATGCTAAATTAAATAAGTCAGACAGAGGAAGACAAATACCATATGATCTCACGTATATATGGCATCTAAAGAAAACCCCCAAAGCTATAACAAAAGAAGTGACAAATATCCCAAATCCATAGATACAGAGAACAGATGGGTGGTTGCCAGAGGTGGGTGGGGGTGGGGGTGAGGGGTCAGGGTGGGCAAAATGGGTGAAGGGAGTCAAAAGGTAAAAACTTCCAGTTATAAAATAAGTAAGCCCTGAGTATGTCAAGTACAGCATAGTGACTGCAGTTACTACTGCACTGTCTATTCCAAAGTTGCTGAGAGGAAATCTTAAATGTTCTCAGCACAAGAAAACCGGAATGGGTTTCAGGTAGAGCCCGATCCTGTGGCTCACTAAAGGCCCAGCTTCTCCTTTATGGTTACAAGATGGCTTTTAGTGGCTCTTGAGGCTTCTTGGTCATTCACCTCCGGGAGGGGTGAGGGAGAGCCTGGCTTCCGGCATTTGCAGAAGCGGGCGTGTTCTAAGGCAGGCTTAAGTGTCCTGAGGCACATGGGAAACCTTAAGCCAGTCATTGTAGGCAGGTGTCGGGAAGACACTTAGGACAAAGGTCCCAGGTGTCGCTCCTGGAGGCGGGGATGACGCTGGCTTCTCCGGAACAACATGTACGTCTAAGGGGAAGTCAGGAGGGAGAAGCGGGGAAAAATGCGGGAGACCGTCACTACATGTGGAACAGAAGCCGGGTGTCAATCTGCGCAGAGCCTCTTGGCGTGACGGTGGAAGGACGAGGCCCAGCGATAGCACTAGTGGCAAAGGGACACACCAGGGAACCATAAGCTGGCATCTGCCTGGAGTTGATGTGTTTCTGGGAGAGGTCCAGCTGGTTGTTGGTTTGCAGTCTCTCTGTGCCAGCCCTGGGGCGGGTCCACGGTTGGGCTGAGACTCGATGCTGGCATGTGACTCTGGGATGCACTGGGTAGGAGCCGAGCAGGATTCCAGAGCCCAGCGCTGGGGCCTCATTCAGCTCCTGCTGTGGCCAGTCCCCTTTGTCCCCGGGGGTAGGGGAGGCAGCGTGAGTCCCGCCCCCATGACATTGCTTGTAATCTAGCCACCAACGCACGCTCAGCAGGCGTAACGCTAACCCGCACGGCACACCCCTAACAAAGCCCGGCCTCCTGGCCGTCACGATACCCCATGGAAGAGCTTGTTTACTTCTGTGTGCTATGGAGGTTTCCCTTGGTTCAATGTTCTGTGTTCCAACAACCCAGCAATTTGCATGTTCTTCCTGATTATCTGGTAATTAAACCCAGTAAGTACAAACATACTGTAATTACCGTGTAAGCGGCCATCTGGACAGAGAGGTGGAGGTAACTGTGTATTTACGCTATAGCTGGATGATAATTATGACGTAATGGAATGGTGAGCCACGCACGGGAGGGAGGATTTGCAAGAGGCACGATCATGCTTTAACATGCTTTTAGCATTAATTCTAGCATGAATTTTCTAGAAACAGCCAGAGATGTGAGGAAGGTGGCCAATGGATCCCACCCGGGTGGAGGCATTGAAGACCCAGTTAAAGACCGACCAGCAGAGAGTGGAGGCCCGATCAGGGTGCCCATGTGGCCCCTCATTTATGCTGAGAGAGTTTCCACTTCACTGGACAACACTGAGCATTGGTGTGTTTGACCCGTTCTCCCGTTTGCCTCGGAGTCTTCAGCGCCTGTCAGCACGGTGGCTAGGTTTTGTTTGACAGCTCTTCGATTCACGGAGGAAATCAGGGGTTCATCTGCAGAGAAAAGGGTTAGCATAAAGGCACCTGTACGATTGGGCCGTTGTAAAATTCACTTACCCTTTTACCCGGAACCCCAGATACAAGGTGGGGCAAAAGTAGGTTTACAGTTGTGTGTATGTGACAGTTTGCTCTTGTATTATTATTTATTAATTACTCTATTAATACTTTCCATATGAACAACTGTAAATCTGCTTTTGCCCTGTCCTGCAATATCCTTACCGGGGAGTGTGTGAAACATGAAACCTCGCTGTACTTGAGCTGTGATGCATATACATGGGGGCGGCGGGGATGATGAATGGAATTAGGGAGAGGGGCCAAAAGAAGCAACATGTAAGAGCCAATACATAATAATAATTATTTTTAATCACCATCGTAATACAGTGCCGTTGTGTGACGGGCGCTTTCAGGTTAGGAGACTCGAACGCCTGTCTTTCTATTAAATCTAGGGTGCTGCCCAGGTTCGCGATCATTTCACATGCCACTAAGAAGGAAAAGATGCTGTCAAATAAATATCAGGCATTCTTTAAAATCATTAGATTGGGAAATTAAATGGGTTGAGAGTGCTTTTGTGCACGGCCTGAGTCGTGAATGTAGTCATGCATTCCCCTGGGGTAACCCTGAAGGGGCGCTGCGTGGGTAAGGTGCTTCTAACGTGTCTTCCCGTGAAAAGTCAGACGCTCGTGGACGCCGAGATTCTGTGTCTCTGTGCACATGACATTGTCCCTGCGGGCAAGCGCGTTGGTGATTCAGCATTTCCCTAAAAGTGTGGCTGGCTATGGTTTCTGGCATTTTCTTCCCAGGCAATTACTCCCATCTTGCAAATTATACGGCATTATTTGTGGCCTAAGCATTTGTGCCGCTTCTAACGTTTTATATGCTCTGCTCACTGAGGAAGAGTTTTGAAAGTTTTCCTCTCTGCAAATATTTATGTGAATGTAAGGAAACAAGGATTCAAGCGGAAAGGCTTCAAGATGAGTGAGGCAACCAAATCGTGATCGAAACGGATTGTTATAAATCAGTGGGACATTAAGGAACATGTAGGATTTGCATTTGAGATATTTTCGGTTAATCCTCGTAGGTTTAATTAGTATCATTGTTTTTAGATCCTGTTCCTATGTCATCATTAGTCACAATAACTATATTTCTGTTACATTTTGGGGGTGGCAAGGAGCTGGAGCAGGGCCGTGTCCACTTCTGTGTTCCTGAGGAGTGAGCTCTGGCTTCTGCCCCTTCCTGCTGACTGACACTGTGCGTCCCCGGGGCCTCCCAGAAACGATTGAGAATAAATTAGTGAACGGAAGGGGCAAAGAGCGCCCGTACCTCTTCAGCTAGGACTCTTGGGTTAAAAGTTAAAAATTAACTCAAGAAAGATTAAAGAACCAAACAAACAAACCCGTATCAGGCTATAGAATGTCATGGGTACGTATTGATTGTTTTCATAACATCTATCACTTTGACTCCCGTCTTCCCCCCAAATGCCCGACGGTCCAGTGGGAAAGTCATCCTTCTCCCACCTTCAGTCTGAAGCAGTGGGAGGGGTAGACTCCACCCTCTGCCCCAAGGGAGAGTCCTGATTGGCGCGATCTAAATAGTACATCTTATCCCCTTGTCACCTGGTTTAGAGGTGGGCACGTGGCCTCACTTGGGCCAAATGAGGGCAAATCCCAGGTACGAGGCCAACTGGGAGGGATCCTCTTTCCTTCAGGCAGCATGGGGGCTGGGGTGAAGTCCGGGACTAGGGCAGCCATTTTGCTATTGCCAGAGAAGAGCCTGGAGCTACGAAGGGCCCTGTGACTCCCGAGAATGAATCTACATCCCAGAAGGGAGAGAGAGAGAAACTGGGTCCTTGGTCCTATGTCAGCGACCAAATCAGCCCTAGTTAAAGCCAGCGCAACCCCTGGGCTTTTCAGCTCAGTGAGTGATATTCAGTCATATCTTTATTATATAAAGTTTCTTGATATAACTTTTATGTACAGCAAAAAACCAAAACCGTTGCTCTCTACGGTACTATGGCATGGATTCAAGGTCAGGCGGAGAGTGGGGTCCCAGGAAGTTCCAGGGCATCCTGGCTCTTGTCTCCGAAGCTCTCTGCGCACGGGCCTCCTTCCTCCTCCGCTCACACTTGCTCCCCATGCGCGTCCTCTGGTTCGCACACACCCCTGCGCCTCTCGGAGCGGCTCTGCATTCCCGGGAGGGAGATGCTAATTGGAGCAGCTGAGGTCAGGGGTCAACCTTTGATCCAGCAACTCTGGCCGGCACGTCAGGGTCACAGAGCACAAGGATGGCATCCAGTCAACCCCCGGGGGTGGGAGTGCGCTTCCGAGAGGAAGGAGGGGCGGGTGGGAGAGGCGCAGGCGCCCCAGCCAGTGTCCGCGGTAGGCGGCCTCTGGGAAGTCTCTTCGTATCTCGGAGCTCCTGTTTCCTCCCATGGAAAGGAAATCCTAAACCAAAGGGCTTCTCTTCGTGTAAAAGGAGGAGCCTCGTGGGACCGGCCGCCGTAGGGAGCAGGTGCTGTCAGCCGGGCTGAGCACGTCCCGCGGTTCCGTGGGATTAGGCCGCGGCGGACCCGCTTAACCGCGGATGTTCCCGGCACGGTGCTGAGCAGCTGCGATCGCGTTGGCACAGTTCAGTGCGTATCGCGCGTTCACCTCCATGAGCCTAATGCAGCCCCAGGACCGTCTTGGGAGGGGGTCACCGCTCCCATGTACACACCAGGCAACTGGGACTCCTCCTTCACCAGGGGTCCTCCTGGTGCAAGCATCCCCCAGGGAAGGGCCAGCGGGCCCTCTGAACCAGCAGCTCGGAGGCGGGGCCTTCCGTCTGCATCCGACAGAGCCCCAGGTGATTCTGTAGGTGGACAATAAATCCCTGACTGTGAATGTCACAGTGGTTTTGGCCAAAGGCATGCAAGTTGGGTGCTGTCACTTGAAGAAGGGGGGCTGACTGATATAAAGTCTAGGAAACATCTTTAAAGAGGACTAATCGGAAGTGTTCTCCTAGCTGCCTTTCCTCTCGTGAGCAAATCAGGTGCTTTTGCGAGAACTCTGTAGAGTCACAGCCACCTTGTCCTTTTCACTGACTTAAAACCCTGCTGTCTCAGCTCCTTTCTGGAGGAAGAATCAGGACTGGAACCCGAGTGACTTGCTTTCCCCTGCCAAACCTTTCTCCAGTGTCCCCTGGGCTGGGGCTGGTGCTGGGGCTGGGGACCCATGGGGACCGTGACGCATTCCTTTCCCCAGGCTCGTCCTGGTCTGGTGTGGGTCACAGCCAGGGCCACAGGTTGATTCCTCAAGCACTTGTCAGCCAGCACCCTGGAAGCTTTCCAGCAAGGACTCTCGGGGGACGCACTGAGGGCAACACCGCAGGCTCAGCCTCTGGCGGTCCCAGCGTCTGCCCTGCCTGGCGTGGCTCTATCCGAACGTCCTGCCCACAGCCCACGACATGGGCGCTTCTTTTGGGAGGGTGACTGTGACTGGAGTGGACAACGTAGGGTCCAGGGAGATGCTCGGACGTTGCCCCCTTGGGACGCAGCGTTGGTTGGTGGGCCGTGGAGGACAGAGAGCATGGTGCTGCGGTGGGGCGGAGCTGAGCTGTGGCAGCGGCCCGAGACCAGGAAAGAGAGCAACGCATCCCCGAGATGGGGACTGGTGTGCCAGGAAGGCAGGGACAGGGCCGGGCTGCTGTGAGCAGGTGGTGTGACGGAGAGTCACGGGCAGACCCAAGCGCGGCCCTCGGAAAATAACGGTAATATTGGCCAGAATTGGTGACACTGACCGAGTGCTCAGGCTCGCAACAGCCGAGTTAAGGTCTTTTCATGGAATCATCTGTGTGTTCCTGGGACACGAGACTCAGCTGTTATCCCCGTTTTGCAGTGCAGTAAACTGAGGCTCAGAGCAGTTAAGGAATTGGCCAAGGCGACACAGCTATAGAAGATAAAGTTTGACTCCACGCCTCTTGCCATTCAAAGCTGACAACTGTTAGCCAAAGAAAACAGGGACACAGCCCGCAGGGAGTGGCCCCTGGTTTTGCCCGCACCTCTGCCTGCTAGTCTGTTGGAGGGGAGCACAGTGGTTCCTGCCCTGCCCCTCCTCAAGGCGCGGGAAGAGGCCTCCTTGCTGAGGACAAAAGACGTCCCTCACCAACCAGCCCGCGTTTCCTGTTTAACCTACACGTGGCCTCAGATTTTTCTCTTAACACAAGGGTTTCCGGTAGCCACTTCCAACTGACCAGCCTGGGCACAGGAGAGACAAACAATTTCCCCTCCCTGGTCTAGACGGTTGGCATGGCTTCCACCTGGCCGGAGCCCGAGGTGCCTTTCTAGGGAATCAAAGCAGCAGGCAGGCTGAGCTGGCACTGGGGCAGGGAGCGCTGGAGACAGGGCGCGTGTCCTGTCAAATCATCCGAGCAGAAGCGGAGCTCTTGGGATGGGGAGGAAGCGCAGCAATGAATTCTGCAAGGGAGAGCATGCAGAGCAGTGACGGCCAGCGCCGTTCCTGAGGAGACCTGCAGACACGACAGCACACGCTTCACGGACAGAAAGCGAGCGTTAGTAAGGGGTGTTATCAAATCCGCGTTTTTTCCCGAACGCCTACGATGTGTGGTTACCAAAGAGTGGGATTGTAGCGGCTATTCTCTTACAGCCTAGTTTTGCTGGGATGTATTCCTCACTGACCACCATTGAAGGTTTCTGATAAGAACAAGAATACTGCCTTTAACTGGACATTTTAAAATCAAATCCAACTATGGGAACTGGAAGAAGAAAGATGACTTTTGCCAAGAATTTAATGCAGAGATATTATAATGCTTTAAAATTAAACTTAACGTATATAATTTTGTTAGCCATTGTCACCCTAATAAAGTGAATAAAAATTAAAAAAAAAAATTAAACGTGCCCTCGAGTTTCCTGGCAGCCGGGTGATAAAGGGTAAGATGTGTTGTATGAGTTTTCCTTGCCTGGTAAGAGATTCAGGGGAGAGTATAAGCTGACGGCTTGTGGGTGAGTCTGGGCTTAAATTTGCTTTAACTGTAAAGCAGTGGTTCTCAACCTGTGGGTCGCGACCCCTTTGGGGGTCGAACGACCCTTTCACAGGGATCACCTAAGACCATCGGAAAACACATATATCATTACATATTGTTTTTGTGATTAGTCACTATGCTTTAGTTATGTTCAATTTGTAACAATGAAAATACCTCCTGCATATCAGATGTTTACATGACGATTCATAACAGTAGCAAAATTACAGTTACGAAGTAGCAACGAAAATAATTTTATGGTTGGGGGTCCCCACAGCATGAGGACCTGTATTAAAGGGTCGCGGCACGAGGAAGGTTGAGAACCACTGCTTTAAAGGTTTAAAATCAGAAGAGTCCCAGCCCTGCTTCCAGATTATGGGAGATGACCACTCTCCCAAGTTCAACAAGCATCGGGCGTAGCGGCCGCCCTTTAGACAGTGGGCAGGCGGGCTCCTGTCTGCCACTCTTCCCTTTACTGCACGCTTGGCATGCCTGAAATGTGTGGGCTGGGGTGCTAAGTACCCACATATCCTTTGGCTGATTCTACATTGTACCCCCTCGACCTGCGTCATTTTCCTCCCTAGCAATAATGATTCCGTCGCCCGTTTCTACCGCTATACACTGATTTCCTGTTTTCACACCTAGCAATGTAAATTCTTCAGGGCAGCAGTGGGCGGGGGGGACCCCTCCTTGTTTGTTCGCTGCTACACAAACACCCGGCACCAGGCCAGTGCCTGGCACACAGGAGACCGGACGTGTGGGATGGATGGATTCAAGTCAATGGCCGCTCAACATTTATTTGTGAAACACGCAGACGGAATCTTTTGGGATAAAGACATCTTTATACAAATATCAAGCTCAGAGACATAAAGATGCATTGTTTTATCTCTGCCTGTAAAGATACAATGCTGTAAAGATGGCTATATTTATATCTATAGTGTTTCCAGAGTAAAGGCCAAACAATGGCCGCCAGTCACAGGAGGCAGGAACAATAGGAATGCTGTGCACGGCCTCCTTGCCAGGCACCCTGTTTGTCTGTGAGCCCCTTTTCTTTATATAAGTGCCATTAACCCTTGGGGGGGGTGGTCGACTCTTCCTAGAAACAGCCCCCGTTGGCCAACTTTTCTATATCTGACACGTGAGAATCTAAGAGGGGGCATTCAGAGTCACAAATGACCCTTATAAACGGAGGGGTGACCAGTGCTGGGATCCGGGCCAGCGGGGTGAGGACCACCCCACGCACACGCCAGCTCACTCCGTCGAGGCTCCTGCAGGCATGCCGTGCCTCTGCCCTGTGAGTCTCCAGGGCCCCGAGCCACCCCTGTGAGCCCTGCAGCCCCTGCTCACAGGTGTCCTCCTGGACCAATCGACCTAGACACGCGTCCTTGTCCCCAGCGGGGCTGGCACTCTCTGCGGCTCAGCGGGAAAGCCATTGCTATCAGGATTCAGGCCCACTTTTCTGACGTGCAGAAGGCTTTTCGTAAGAGGCACCCGAACGTGGGTATAGTTCAGACACTTCCGCTCCCAAGCGTAGATGAAATAAGTGGGTACGAGCGAGGACTGTATCAGAACCTGCAGGGCTCCCCGCACTGGCCCGGCCGGCGGGTGACCTCCTGGTCCCCACGCTCCTGTCCCTGCCCACCCGGTACCGGACACCTCCCAGGGCAGCCCACCCGCCTCCCACCTCCCAGCCCCTCACTGTGTTGCTGGTGGAGGCCAGGAAGGATGGAGGCACCTCTCCAGTTTAGAGGCCGCCCTCACTGTCCTGAAGTTTGGGGTGCACGGGGTGGGCGGTCACTTGTTCCCCTTCTGCCAGGGGAACGTTCCCTTCCCTCGCCACTTCCGGAGGCGACTTCGGGAGAAAAGGAAAAGCAGATGTCAGCCGGCGACACGGAATAATCGCTCTGCTCAGTGCTTGTATTTTCCTACCGATTTTGTATTTTTCAAAAAGGACAATCAAACAATTGTGCTCCCGGCTAATTAATGACAAGCTGGTAAAAGCATCTCCGCATTGTTCCATTTATTTCTCCATTTCTCCCAGTGAGCAGTCCTGTCCCCGAAATGAATGTGTCGTTTACATGAGGCTGTCACCCCCATTGTGCCTTTATCATCCTCCATTTTCATAAATCGGGGTGTTAATCCCTTAATGGCTTTTCTCAGCGCTAAAAAAAAAAAAAAAAAAGAGGAAAAAGAAAAGAAGGAAAGAAAGCAAGCCCAGCCCCTGCGTCTCTTAATCCTCCGGGAGACAATGCGGGTTGACACAGGCTGTCCCACAACCTGTTTGCTCAGAAAAGCAGGTCAGGTGGGGGATTTCGCCCCTTCTGTTTGTTGGCTAAACAGGAGGCCCCTCACCCCTGGGGTTCCACCCCTTCCCCAGGTAGGGTCCACCCAGCTTCTCTGCAGGACTCTGGTGAGGCCTCTGACCTTTGTCCTGATGGCCCGGGAAGGCCTGGGGGTGGGGGCCTGGGTGGGAGAAGATGGGGTAGAAACATCTGGTCCTTCCTGGGCTTCCCAATCCACAACCACAGTGCCTTCTTGTTCACCCTGCGCTAGGGCAGCGGTCCTTAAAACGAGATCCCTGAACCAGCAGGGGCAGCATCACCTGGGAAGTTGCTGGAAATGCAAACCGTTAGACCCACCCCAGACCTGCCGAATCTGACGCTCTGGGTGAGGGGTCAGCAGCCTGTGTTTGAACAAGCCCATCAGAGGGTTCCAGAGGTACCCCCTGGAAACCGGAGAACTGCTATATTAGAGGATTTAATTCTCAGGTTACCAAATAAATGCATAGAAATAAAGATTGTTTCATTAAACAAATACTGGCTGACTTCTGGTTCCTGTTTAGCAAGACTCAGGGGTCCGAGCACTGATTGAATCGGAGCTGGTGTGAGCCTCCCAGAAGCTCCCCGGGTCGCTGCCCTGCCTGGGAGTTCCTCTTGCTTTCTCAGGACCCGGCACAGCGACTGGCAGGAAGTGGTTGAATGAATGAATGAATGAGTGAATGAGGGAGTCCGCGGAGAATGGGTTCTGGGTTACGGTCTTGGACCTGCTACTGATTGGTCATCTGCTTTTGGGGCAACTCCGTTCTCTTTCTGGGTCTCAGTCTCCCCACATGCACAAAACCCGGGAGGTGATACTTGGAATCCACGTCCAGGTTTCTGGGCTGTTACAGTCCCAAAGCCGCAGCAGCGTGTCAGGCGCTGGGCAAGAAGGTTAGTGGCTGCCCCTCTGGGGACCTGAGGTCAGCAGCCCCCCGGATTCATGGTAATTAATTCCAATTCCTGAGGCCTGGTCACCTTCCCGATTCCTGAGACTAGGCAGGATGGAAGGAGGCCAGGACATTTCCTATTGCTTTCTCCTGGGGCGTGTGTGGGTGTGTGGGGGTGTGTGTGTACGGGTGGGCGTGAACTCTGTGCACGGCCGTCGGTGACGTGGGGTACAGAGAGCCCCTGGCCCCTTTTCCTTGTTTCCCTTCTGGTCATGTGAGTTGGCTCCAATCCCCAGTGCAGCCTGCTATCAGCCACTTACACCTCCCTGGGATTTAAATGTCTCATCTTCCTGCCAGAGACATTAACAGGCATGATTTCCCGTTACGAATCACAAGCCTGGACCCCAGCCTGACCTTCCGGCTGATTCCTGTACCTGCCTGCTGTGCGGTCTTCGGCAAGCGATGCAACCTCTCTGTTGCTTGATTTCCTCATTTGCAAGATGCACATAATGCGAGCAGCTGCCCCGCTGGGTGGCTGAGAGGTTAAGTGAGTAACCCCAGTAAAACATTTAGAGCGTCATAGCGGCTGGCTATTAATTATCATCATCCCTTCAAGTGCCTGGTGGGAGTTCTGTAATCACATACAACTCAGCAAAAAAGAAGGGGTGTATACTACAGAATGGTAGATAGATAATGCCACCAGTTGGAGAGTCTCTAAAGGCATGATGGCGTGGGACAGAAGCCCGTGTCCCCAGACCGCAGCCTCTGTCATTCTGTTTATGGGACATTCCCACCTACAGAGCTCTGGTGACGGGAAGCACGTTGGTCAGGGCTGCGGGTTAGAGATTGGACGAGGGTTTGACCTTTGAAAAGACCAGCACAAGCGAGATTCGGGGGATAATGGAGCTGTTCCGTCTTCTGACTGTGATGGTGGCTACAGGGCCCGACACAATGTGTTAAAAATTCATACGACTGTGAACAAAAAAAAAAATCATTTTTTTGTATGACAATTTTTTTTAAATGTTGGGGCTCGATAAATGTTGTGGCCTTCCTGTTCCCTCCTTTCATCTGGCAACGTAAAAAATAAAGATGGCGTATCTTTATTTGATTTTTAAATTATTATTATTTTTTAATCCTCACCCAAGGGTATGTTTATTGATTTTAGAGAGAGAGGAAGGGGGAGAGAAAGAGAGAGGAACAGCGATGTGAGAGACATCACTTGGTTGCCTTACATATGTGCCCCAACTGGGAATCGAACCCACAATCTTTTGGTGTACTAGGCGGTGCTCCAATTGAGCCACCCGGCCAGGGCGTGACATGTCTTTAAAGGCACTGTGCTTCCTGTTAGAGACCCAAGCTGGGGTGTTTGGGACCCGCCTGGAACCCTCCTGGTCTCGTGCAAAGGCCCAGGCAGGTGGCAGCGCGGAGCCTGGGCCGGGGGGAGCTCCTTAGGGCGCCAGCAAACTCTTTAAAGAGATTTAAACACACAGTTTCTAGTTATTCTGAGGTGCAGCTATAATGGCTGTTCTTTCCAAATAAACCCTTCAGATTAAATGGTTATCAAGTGTGTAAGTCCAACGGTTGCTCACGGCACGCGCGTCTTGTCAGAGTTCAGGGTGAGTCAGTCTAGATTAACAGGAGGAAGTTGGCAAACGTTGTTTTAGTCTTAATGCTATCACTTTGGGGCTGGTGTTGAATGTTTACATTCTGGGGAGAGAATACTCAGGCCAGATAAGGCCGCCCAGGGCAACACTTGGAGTTGGGAATCTTGGCCTGGCAACAAAGTTGTACAGCTCATGGGGAGTTCCTGCTCCCCTCTGGGACGCACTTGGGCCACCTGCTCGGTGGCCGCTGTGAGGGCTGAGCGTGATCATCTCTCAGGCTCCCTCTCGCCTGGCGGTGGCTGAGAGCGCGTCCCTTTCCGCCGCTCTTTGGGGTGCGGTGGCCTCCTTTCCTTCCGCTACCAGCATTAGCCTGTGCGCAGTCCCATGGCTTCACCAAGGCAGTGCTCAGTCTGTCTTAGATCTGATGAGCCCCTGTGACCCCTCTGCCGGCCCAGGAAGGGTTCTCCAAGCAAACAAACCAGTGTGCCATGCCCACGGGCCCTGCGGAGGGTCTGAGGCCCGCGCCCAGAGGCGCCGTTAGAACCCGAGAGTTATGAGGTGAGCAGGCAGCAGCCCCAAACCCGGGGGCCACTTGAGCAGAGCATAAACATAAATATCTCCGAGCAGGCCCTGGCCCGGGGTTTTTTATGTTGATGTGCTAATCCGTTATCCACTAAGGGTTTATTTACACCATTTTGGTCTTCCTTGCAATTCATTTATCTGCATAAGGGAGCGGTCCTAATAGGACAGTTCCTCATGAACAAGCGTCCCTGTGTGATCCCACTGCTGCTTATAACCCTTCATGCCCAGATCTGTAATTCATGAGCTGATGGCCTGGTGGCAGTTTCCGTAAAGGCCATGCCGGGCGCCCAGTTGTTAACGCCCGCCCTGTCATGCACGGAATCGCAATGAGCTCCCTCTCCTTCTATTCATCAGGACGCCACCGACGTGTGGGCAATGATATTATCCAAATATTATTAAAACTTTGAACCCTGTCCCCATAAATTACGGCCGAATGGCCCGGTGGCCATCAGGAGAGGGGGATGCATGGGCTTCGGTGGCCGCCGAGTAATTATGTGCTTAAAAGGAAGCGTGGCTGAGCATTCCCCTCGTGAAAGAGGGAGAGGCCGCGGCCGGCTGTTACGGCCCCGGCGTGCGGGGCGGGCGGCGCAGGCAGGTCAAGCCAACCTTACCGCCGGACAATGATCTGCCTGGAGAGACCGAACATCTGTTATGAAGTATGTATGCGCATCAGGGCAACATGCTAGAAATCTTGTCCACTTCAAACACTTGGCGTGTTCCACACAGCGCCCCCCTCGCGTTCTGTTACTGCGGCCGTCAGCTTTGAAATATGCTCTCCCCGCCCCTCCCCGGCCCCTGCAGCTGCTAAAGATGCTGCTCTGACTTTAGAAGGACTCCCTATCTTCCTCCGGCTCTTTCATAATGATGACTTGGGTTGTGTTTCTTTTCTTCCTCTCAACCTTTTTTTTTTTTTGCATTTATTATCCCAGGAGTATAGGCTGGGGTAGAGATAACGCATGGTTTGAAAGTACAAGGTCAGCCCGTGTGTGTGTTAGAAGCCCGGCCTCTCTTTGATTCCTGAGTCTGCCTCAGCGCAGGCTGGTATGGTGCGTGGGAGGGAGGGGATTCCGGGCGGGGGGTTGGGGGGTGACATGAGAAATGGGGTTTCTCAGGCTGTCGTGGTTCCCCGCACCATCTGTGTGTCTTGGAATCCCAGGGAAGGAAGGAGAGGTACCCTGGAGACTGGGGAAGAGGAGCAGGGAGCAGCCAGAAGCCAAGGCTCTAGATCCAGAACGTGGGCAGGGCTGGGGGTGGGCAAGACGGCAGGGAGAGGGCAGTGCGGTGCCCAGGGGAGAGGACATGCAGTCACTCCGGCTGACCATTTCCAGGCAGGAATAAGCGGGGCGCAGTTTTCCTCCCAGAATGGGGCAAAGCGTAATATTGAGTAAGGAGAGTGGGGCCACGTCTGCGGAGGAGGAAGGGCCATCGCCTCCTTTGCTAAATGACGTAGTCCTAACAGGCCAGATTCCTTTCTTCTCCGGGAGAATGAAATCTCCAGATCTTCTGGGGCAGTTGCAATCTGAGCATCTTAAAGATATATGACGTCTGGATTGGCTTCAAAGTAGTCCAGGGGGCAGCGGGGATGGGCGAGGCCACAGATGAAACAGAAGGAGCCCCGAGTTAATAAGAATGGTGGAAGTCCAGTAATGGGCACGGGGGAGGCGGTTACCCGACTATTCTCTACACTTCTGATTGTATCTAAAAATTTCCCATAATTAAAAAAAAAAAAAATCTCCAGGAGCAGAACTGCTTTCTGGTGTGAGTGAGCTATAATTCTAGCGAGGGCCCTGTCTCGCCAGGACTGAGGTCTGTGGGGGCAAAAAAACAAAAAAAAAACAAAAAAACAACACCAGAGAACAGAAGCCAAGGTCAACTGGTTGGCAGAGTTCATGGGATTCTCTGCCCGACTCCGTCCCGTAAGCATTTCTCCCAGAAAAGCCTGCTTGAAACACCATTTCATTGGGCACCTGCTCACGAGCCCGCGAGCGCTTCCTGGCTCAACTTGACCGGCCGGGACCCCCTCTCGTGGTGTTCACATCTGCCGCACACAGGGCCTCGCGCTGCTCCCCCTTCTCCCCACCTGCCGCCTGGCAGCGGAGTCAGGGGCCGCGGTGGCCCCAGGAGCAGTTCCGGAACTTCCCCTCCCTCGGCGTTCTTTCTCCTTGGGTAAGGGTATGAGTCCCAGGGAGACGGCCTTTGACCCCTGAGCTTTCTTCCCTCGGGAAGTGCCTCTTCCCACAGCTCTGGCACAGGGACGTGTGGTCACCGCAGAGGAAAGGCGGAAAGGCCCACAAGTGACCAGGACCCAGTCCCCTTCACGAGCACAGGCGACATGTTCCTTCTCGTGAAGCGCTGCACTGACCGTTAAGACAGTTCTGCTGGGACCAGGCCAGAGTAGGAGGAGGTCTAAGAACCGAAGGTACCCAGTGAGCGAGGAGGACTATTGGGGAGCCACGGTGGGCATCTGAGGTCTCTGCAGCCCAGAACCCACACCCGCTGCTTCTGGGCAAAGCAACCCAAGTTCCCCTGGAGGACCAGCTCTCTTCCACTCCAGGTTCTAGAATGTTAGTGGACTTGACCTCTACTCCCAGCTCCTCTTCCCACTTGGAGGGCAGTCGTGTGACCCATGCATGGCCTCCTGGAGCCTCCCCTGGCCAGAGGGACCGGTTTAGGGCTGGTCCTGTGAGCCAACTGAAGCCAGTGAGGCTCAGCTCTGGGACTTTGCAGAACCTGTAGGTGGAGAACACGCAGGCACCGCTGGCAGCCCTTCCTCCATCCTGAGGGCAGAGCCCCCTGAGAACGAGTTGCTGCAGAAGGAAACGGAGAGCCGGGGCGGGGAGACCTGCACCCCAGAATGCCGCGGTTACATGCGCCCGCTCTTCCCTCTTCTCTGTTTGTTCACAAGAGCTGGGTTTCTGTTCCCAGTCACCAGAAGAGTCCTGAGCGACATCATGGCAGAACAGCCTGGAGGCGACCGGGGGACAGCGCCCAGCCCAGCTGGTCGAGAGGGCGGAGGGCCGTGGGCCTCTGCCATGGGGGTGAGTGAGATGCTGGCCAGCGACAGCAGCCCTGGGGACCCCAGAGACTGGCCAGCGTGTCCTTCCTGGTGAGCCCAGTTGTGACCCCAAGTCCTTTTGCACCCAGTGCTGTAGGTGGTCACTGCTCATGGCACAAGGAGAGACCTATTTGCCATTCTGCTTGAGGCCACGGGCGAGAGCCAGAGGTGGGCCTTTCCCGGAGGCCCAGAGGGGACAGCTGCCCTCGTCGGCCCACGGACCCTTCACAGAATGGGGGCCCAGGCTCAGAGAAGCCTTTACTGCGTTGAGGTGGGCTTGATGGTGAAGCCCCCAAACTGGATGGACCTCCTGACACACAACAAAGGCCGCCTGAGCTGGCTGTGGTACACGGACGCGACCATTACCCACACCCCTCAAGACCTCGGCCAACCTCTTAGCATCTCCACTGGAGTGGCAGCAGGCTTCCCCCGGCCTGCGTGGCTGGGGCCAGAGCCCGACTCTGCTCCTTTTTCAGCTCCGTGACCTTGGGCAAGGTGCTTAGCTTCTCTGTGCGTAGGTTCCTTTATCTGTGACACGGGAAATGTAATAACAGTGCCTCCCTCAGTTGTAGTGAATAGTAAGTAATTTATTGAGGGGGCGATGCCTGATAGCTATTAAGTGCCATATGTTTGCTTAGCAAACAGATGCCTAAAATGTCCTTTATTTCCAGAGGCTCAGCTGAGGGGCTTGCTCAGAGGAAAGGAGGGGCATCCTGAATTAATTCTCTTATTGGCCGCACTCCTTCTCTGGCTTTCTCGCTCATTTATTCAGCAAACAGTGGTTACGTGCCAACCCGGGGCCAAACTCGGGGACGGTTTTCCACTCCAGATGGCCTGCTGAGTCACACGCTGTCACTTTCCTCGCCTGGCAGGTCTTCTCAGAGAAGACACCCCTGCTTCTTCGATCAGGGAAACTGGGGCTCCAGGAGGTGACCTCGGGTGTCCCGGGCCCGTGAGGTAGCCTGTGGCAGCGCTGGGTCTGCAGCCTGGCTCTGCCTTCGTTTTGCACCACGTGGACGTGGGCCACCGCGTCACCAGCTGCCTTGCTTGCTGTGACGCGCTGTGACCCATGATTCTGTCTCTCTCTCCCCTGCATTGGGCAGCTCGGGGAGCCTGGGCCCACAAGTCCCCCCTCTCCGCCTTGGCAGCCCCAGAACAACGGAAGAGTCGCACTGCCAGGGAGTCTGCGCGCGTTGCCCAAAGCTGCGAATCAAGGTAGCAGCCAGAGAAGAGCGACAAACATATCCTCTCTGAACATCCCTGCAGGAGCCGACGCCATGACCGCCTTCTTTATGACAAAAGGATGTCCATTCCCTACTGAGAGCTTTGTCCCTTTCTCTGGCCTAAAACATCCGTGCCTGGGATTGGGCTCGTGGGGACGACTGGGCAGAGAAGCCAGTGAAGACGGACTCAGAACTTCTGCTCTGGGCCAGACTCCTCCCACGTGGTCCACGTAGCCAGGCCAGCCCAGCCCCGGTCACCAGCACCTCCGTGACGGGCTGCTGGTTGCCATTGCGCAGAAAGTCCTCTTTCCCAGGAATGGGCCTCTCCCCTTATGAGTTCCTGTCCCCCGGCCTCTCTCTAATTTATTGCTTCTGTTTATGACTGGAGGTTAAATGTTTTCAGTTCCATTTTCTTAAAAACATAGATTTCACCCCCCCTCTCCCTCAAAAATAATGACTCTGGTCTCTGAGCAGGAGACTCTGAGGGGGAGCGGGGGTCAACCTAAGCCACCCCCCACTTGGTCGGCCCTGCGGGAGCTGGGCAGGTCCGTCTTGGCTCAGTCGGTTCCAACTGCTTCCAAAGAAAGCACACACCCAGCGCCCGGGAGCCCTCGTGTGTGTGTGTTATTGACATTTTAGACACAAAGGCAGGAGGCAGGATGGTGGGTCGAAGGGCCCACATCAGGGCCCAGCAGTTGGGAGGGTCTGGAGGAGCTGAGTGGTCATAGGGAGAATGGGAGGGGTCTGGCTCCGGATGGGACCCTGGAAGGAGCCCAAGCCTCCTCTAGACTCCCGGACCCGGAGTAGCCATTTCCCGAAGAGCAGAGTTTTCCCCGATGAGCGACAGGAGCAGTGCTTTCCTGCAAATGAGAAAACGTGGGTTGCTCCTGGGGTTGCTGGCTTCGAGTAGCATTTGGCCATGATGACAATGACCAGGACAATGGCTGGAGTAGTGGCTGGGCTTCCTCCTTTTAAGAATTCTAGGGGAAATGTATCCATCGATGTCATCGCTGGCCCGAGTCCCCAACCTTCCAGATCACCCTCTGTTCTGGGTATTTTCACAGCCTGGCAACAAGGTCCCCATGGCAGCCGGCAGCGTTTCTACATCCTCAGGTCAGTGTGGAAGGACCTGGTTCATGATCCAGGCTCTTGTCTGATTTTCCTCTGAAGAGACTGGACTGGGGGTAGAGGGGCAGGGAGGAGGAGGAAAGACCCCCCCCCCCCCCCAACGACTCTGATGATTGATAGAACATCTGGTGAGCTGCAGGGGCCTCCTCAGTCTATCTTTTGCCTACTTGATAATAGATGACCTAATCTGTCTCTCTCCAGCACTTCCTTCTCCGGGCAGGTGACAGAGATGGAGCGAGCCCATCCTTCACCTGGAGGAGACATGGCTTCCCAGGGAATGTGCGCTGCGTCGCTGTCGCCCGCGGGTGGCATCCTGGGAGGTTGCCGCGCCGGCCGCTGCTTGCAGGCGCCACGGGACGCGGCTGTGTGGCCACCGCTGGACCCCCCGCTGCCGACGGCAGGGCGCCCCTGGCCGAGCAATGGGAAATGAGCAGCTTTTCCTAGTGTCACGTGTAGTCTGGCCACCTCTGCCCTCCACGACATCCCAGGGGCGTTCCTTACAGAAAGTAAAGCTCTCTCTCTCCCCCTCTTAAGGTGGCATTCTGCTGAAATATCTCAGGTATGCAAAAAAAGCCACAGAGAGTATTTGCATAAACATCGGGGTACCCGGCGCTCAGCTGAAGAAGGGAAACATGGCAGATGCCGTGGAAGCCTATTCTCTGTCCTACTCCCCCCCTTGCCCCCGGTCCTACCCGCTGCCCTGAAGCTTCCTGCCGGCGCTTCTGTGGTTTTACTACGTGTGTGTGTCCACATGCTTTTCAGCTTTAAAAACGATACACGTCGCATCACGGTTGGTAGTCCCCGGCCGCCGGTCCCCCCCAACGTCATTGGTGAGCTCTCGGTGTTGCGGCCTGGCAGTTTAACGACCATCCAACTTCTCATAGAACAAAGATCACACTTTTTCTATTGTCTTGTAAATGGATTCGTTTGCTTCCATTTTTTTATTGTCTGCATTTCAAGCGTTACGGCAATGAATCCTCTCATGCACGTTTTCTCAGCAAATGGGCGAAACTTTCTCTCGCGTATACATGCGGGCGAGGGACTGCTAGGTCTTAGGTCCGTGCATCTCAGCTTCCCGAGATGTCAGCAAATCGTGCTCCTCCTACCGATTTCTACCTGCACCAGAGAGGCCGAACCTTCCCACCGCTTCTACACCCCGAGTTGTCAGACCTTTACAAGTGTTTCCCAGCTGATCTCACTGGCAATGAGGTACCTCACTGTGGTTTACATGGCATCTCACACGTGCACATGCGTGCACACGCACACACACAAGCCCTGCGGCCTCTTGCGCCTGTGTTAGTGCGTGGAAGGCCCCTCCGCTGAATGACGTTCAGAGCCCGAGGACAGAGGGCTCGGAAATGCCAAGCTCTGGTTCTGACGGTGGGAGACTGTGCTGTGCAGCCAGACATCAACTGGACTTGACCCCCTGCCTGTACAACACGGTCTTACAACTGCGACCAGCCGGCTCCACTTCTCTGCACCTCAGCTTTGCTCATCTGTAAAAGGGGAAAAAAGTCATACTGTCTCCGGGAGCTGCAGAATGGGGACAGTGGCGTGGAGGGGCATTTGGCCCAGCGACCGGCAGGCACACTGACCCCTGGGCAAAGGCAGCTGCAGATCTGTCCCCCCACATCCCTCCCATCATTTCTTCCTCCTGCCTTCCTCTATTCCTTCCATGCAACTCCAGTGGAAAGGTAGCTGCATTTCTTTTAAACACGGACAGAAACTCCAGTAAGGCCACCAGCGTGACCTAGCATGGTTATCCTGAAGAGTCCCCTTCAATAAATAGTGAATAATGCTTTCTAGTTAATATATTGCTTGTATGCAATTAGATTCCTCTCTGTTGCTATAGGGCACCTCTGTTTCCTAGATAATTGACCCGTTTCCTTGAAATTTCATGAGCTTCGTTCATTTGCTCAGAAAACTTCCCTTTCAGAGGGTCCACAGTATACTTGGGCTGAGTTGTAGTACTTTCGTGTGGGCGCTGTAATTAATTTCCACAAACTTGGATGCTTAAAATTGCTTGTCTCACAGTCCTGGAGATCAGAACCTCCGATCAGCTTAAGGGACCAAAGTCACGGTGTCAGCAGAACCGTGGTCCTTCCTGGGGCTCTACAGCAGAATCCGTTCCTTGCCCCCTCTGGCTTCTGGTGGCTGCCAGTGTTCCTTGGCTTCTGGCCTCATCTTCTCCTTGTCTATGTCAAATCTCCCTCAGCCTCTCTCTTATAAGGATACTTGTGATACCAGCATCATATCCTGACAACCCAGGATACCATCCTTAACTCAGTTACAGCTCCAACGATCCTTTTCCCAAAGAAGGTAATATTTGCAATTTCTAAGTATTAGAACCTGATGCCTTTGGGGGCCATTATCCAGCCTGCTGAACCTGGGTCTGTGCCCTATTGCATGAATGGAGGGCATTGCTCTGGCTCATGACTCATGTGACCAGCCAGGATCTGTCATGGGGAGCCCTTCTGTCCCCCAGCCTCCCTCTGGGTCAACCAGAGCATAACTGGGCTGGGGACCAGGTACACGTTTAAACTCAATATGACATAATGTTTGTCTGAAGGTAATTCTGTCTCTAAATTATTTGCAAATGTTCCTCACATTTCTGCCCCTCTCTTTTTAGGAGTCAGAGCCAATTTGTAATAAGCAAGAACAGTTTGACCCAGATTAAAAGGTACAATTAGTCTGTCTGCATGGTAAACCTAAGAAAGTAGTACTTACAACAAGTTATTGTTTTTTAGACAAAGGGAGATGTCCTGGCAGAACAATAAAGCCCCCACCACTGATAAGAGCCTTGTAATTTACTCAAAAACTCCACAGTGCCGAGATAGAACAGCCCCTCTGCACCTGAGAGGCTGTGGCATGCTCTGCTCCTGCGGGGCTAAGAAGTGGCCCCCGCAGAGCAGGTGAACCCCATTAGTGCCCGGAAGGGAAGGGACTGCCAGGCAAGGGCTGGGGACCGCCCTCCTCTCCTTTCCCTAGGAATTGCTAAAGGCTGCTTCCCTAGACGTGTGCCCCTGGTGGGGCTGCCAACTCTGGGGGGCCACCCTGCATTGTAGACAGAAGTCCCACTGCCTCGGGTGACCCGCTCTCCAGAGCCAGCAGTAGGAGGGGCAATGCTGAACATGAGTGCCCGCCAGTGAGTTGGGGATGCCCTCGGCTGGAAATCTGGAAATCTCGGTTATCATCCTGATGATGCTGGAAAATCGAGGGGCTGGTTATCAGTGGGGCCCCTCCTCCTTGGTCCCACCTCCGTTTTAGAGGCCCTGGCCGTAGTCTGCACAGTAGGGGTGTGGAGCTCTGGAAGCCACCCCCCAACCCCCCACCCCAGCAGCTGTGTGGTGAGCACGGTCTCAGGCCCGGCACCCTGGCAGCACCTCGAGGACCTTCGGTGGGTTGCCCCCCATTTGCCTCTCACACCCAGGTGTGAGTCAGAACTCTTGGTTCACCCCTTTTATAGATGAGGAGACAGGCATTATGGGGTTGGCTTGTGTCCCCCTCACATTCACATGTTGAGGGCCTGGCCCCCAGGACCTCAACATGTGACCTCAGAGTATTTGCAGAGGCGAGCAGGTTAAAATGAAATCATTAGGATGGGTCCAAATCCAATTCAATGGGTGTTCTCGTAAAAATGGAAAATTTGGAGACAGACACGCACACAGGGAGGACGGCCGTCACGTGAAGTTCAAGGGGGGAGACCGTGGTGATGCTGCTACAGGCCGAGCCGACCACAGATGCCCGGGGAGGAGCGTGGGCAGGTCCTCTCTCAGCCCTCAGCCCTGCCGGCACCTTGAGATCAGCCTTCTGGCCTCCCGAACTGAGAGTCAATGGGGCCCTGTGCTTCCAGCCGCTCAGTTCAGGGGATTTCGGGAATAGCAACCCTCGCAGGCTAATACGCGAGCTGTCTCACCTACAGTTGTTCCCAACACTGTTTTTCACGTGTTACTTTCCCCTGTGAAGGTGAGCCTCACCTTGCATTAGGAGAGGCCGCTGACTTTGATCAGGCCGAGGAGACCGAGGTCTGTCGGGCCGTGTTTATGGGACAGCTGTGCTCTCCTGCTGAAAAGGACAGACCTGGCTCACCCACCCTGCCTCCATCCCCGCATCCGTGGACAGGTGTGCTTCTTGGCACTGCAGGGACCAGTGCGCTCAATGAGGGAGAGGCACAAAGATCCTCGGCGTTCCTGGTCTTTTGGGGCTGAGCTCCTAGAGCGGGACTTCTTGTTATGCTGGAAGAATGAACCCTGACCTCTTCAAGTCCCTGCAGTTGCATTTTACGCCACTTCCCGCGCAGCTCAGTCCCAGCCGCCCCAGTGTCCCAGGTTCCCTTGCTGGTGAATCGCGGCGCTCTGGTGAGACCCAGGTCACAGTAGCCGTCGTGCCTAGAGGGTGAAGACTTGGACTGCGGACGGAGCCGAGCCACCCGTCCTAGCGCCGAGTGGCTTCATCTCTGTCTCCCCGAGGGCACCCAGGAGGGAGGAGGGCACAGAGCAGCTGCCCGGGACTGTAAGCAGAAGGGGAGGCGGCGCCCACAAGCACACAGGGCCTGGGCGCAGAGCAGAGCTGAGAGGGCCACAAGGTGCTGCACAGAGTCCCATTCATCCGCATCCAACTCGGCTTCCAGGCCCCGGAGAGAGCTGGATTGCCTTTTAACTCCTTGGGGGTGGGAGGTGGGGACAGCCGGCTGCGGGCAGCGAAGCAGGGCTTTCTGGGAGGGGGGCCATAGTCCAGGGCAGGTATCACAGGGGAGTGTCCATGCAGCGGGCCAGACAGGATCTGCGTTATACCTTTTTCTTGTTTCTGCTTCCACAAACCCTAAAACCTCTCTGTTCACGGTTCCTATATCACTCCTTGGTGCCAAGTACAAAGTCTTCATTGCGGTTAGGTACTTAGTACATGGTTGCGTAAACGTATAAAAATGGGGAGCCCACCTGGCATAATTACTCTGGCCTCTATTTGTCCTATAACATATTTGGGCAAAGGATAGGCTGGTCAGTTCAGTGGGATCTTACCCACAGTGATTGGCTCAAAGGCAGACATGTGACCCCAAGTGACCAATAGAAGTCTTCTCTGGGATTTTAACCGTTAGAGCAGGGAAAGCAGTGTTCCTCCTGTGGCTGTGAGCCTCTGAGAAGGGGAGGCCCTGGCTGCTGGGGTGCCTGCTTCCTGGACTATGAAGAAAGCCCAACTTGCCTGCAAGCCATGCTGCGAACATGAGAGGGAGTAGGATTCTAACATGCTTATAACAGTAGTTACATTGTTTGAGCATTTGGGGAGGGTCAGCCTGTGGTCAGGCCACCTCATTCCCGGCGTGCAGGTGGGCTGCCCCTTCACTAAGCTTCACCGCCCTCTGTGATGGCAGTTACACACCCTGTGTTGGATCATGGGCACGCAGTCATTGCTGAGGCCTTGCTGGGGTGAAAGGTCTTGTGCCTGGCACGGGGGAGGCACCGGGCACAGAAACCTGGAACCTGGTTTCATACGAGATGGGAGCGTTGTGTGTGCATATCGCTGTGTGTCAGTCAAGCTAATGCTGAAACAACCTGAATTAAGAAAAATTTTTTAAAGATTTTATTTATTTTTAGAGAGAGGCAAAGGGAGGAAGAAAGACAAGGAGAGAAACATCAATGTGTGGTTGCCTCTTGCACATGTCTAACTGGGGATCTGGCCCACAACCCAGGCATGTGCCCTGACTGGGAATCAAACCAGTGACCCTTTGGTTCGCAGACTGGCGCTCCATCCACTGAGCCACACCAGCCAGGGCCAACCTGAATTTTTTAGGGGATTGTAACTATACATGATATTTCTTCCTCATATGTTACACCCATGCTGAGGGGCCTAGGGCTCTGCTCCCCAGGATTTTCATTCCAAGTCTCTGGCTAATGAAGTCCCAATTGTTGTGGCTCAAGAAAAAAATAAATAACACATCGACTCTTGGATCTTCTACTTGGAAGGGACCCATTGCTCATGCTCAGATTGAAAACAAGCCACGTGGCATGGCCATGCCTGGGCTTGGCAGGAGAGGAAAGGACAGTCCCTCCAGAGAAGGGCCACCCACACTTCACTGCCCTGCTGGCCACACCCGCCATACCGGCCAGCCGGGCGCTCTGCCCCTGGAAAGTGCTCGGGATCACCTGCACCCTCTCCTTCCTGCCATTTGTCGCAACTGCAATGAGTATTCACCGCGTATTCATGTATGTTTCACTGGCCGGACTACCAAGGGCCTGGGGGAGGGGCTGCGTCTGCTTACTCACTGTAACGCCGCGCTTAGGCGCGTACCTGGCGCTTCCCGGGTACGAGTGCTTGTGCGTGAATACTCGAGTCAATGGCGGGATCTTCCCCTGCTTTGTTCAGGTGCTATCCCCTCTCTCCGCTGTGCCAGGCCCTGGGCTGGGGCTGGGGCTGGGGCTGGGGCAGCAGACGGCTCCCTGCTGCCGCCTCCCCGCTGTGCGCCCCGCTTCCTGGACCTGGGGCCGGGGCAGGGTCTTGTCCAGCCTGTCCCGCACCATCTGAAAGTCAGGAGGTTGGATTACATCAAATACATTACTTCAAGTCGGAACTTAAATAAAACACCAATATAATATGTTAAACCCTATGAGACTGTCCAGGAGCTGCTTCTGATCCAAAATGGCCGTGCCATGTGGTTCAAGCTAATGTGGAACCGAGGAGAGCTCGGTTTCAAACCGGGACCCCACCTCTGCAGTGTGTCCCCAGCCCTTCAGCGGCCCCCTCACCCCGTCCCAAGGCACATTCGCAGACTCCTAGTGTGGAAATCCCTCTGCGCTAAACCGTCTCCAAGCCCTAAAACTAAGCCCCGGAACTGAGCTCTAATGCAAGACTCGCAGGCACCGAGGCACAAGAAACTGGTAGATCTGAGCGCAAGTCCCTTTCCCCGAGGGCTGCCCGTGCCACGCGGTGCACCTGGAAGTCCCCGGGCCCGCGGCCGCTGCGCGCGCCTCTTCTGCACTTCTGCACAGCGCGCGCCCCTGGCCTGGATCCCTCCGCTAACGGGATGAGAAACGGCAGCACGTTTTCTCTGCGTGGCTCTTCCATGCATCTCTGTCAGTGCCCGTTTACATTCTGGGCTTGAACTAATTTGTTTCCCCTTCGCTCCTGGCTGCAAACTTCAGGCAGCCCAGCTGTGCCGCCCTGTGTTTGCCACTTGGGCACCCCCTCCCCTGGCGGTCCTCATCCCCAGCTGACCACATCTGGGAGCACGGAGGCTTAGCACGCTCAGTGTGATGGGATTCTGGCGCTCCTGCTACCGTAGAGAGCTGGAGGTGGGGAGAGCGAAGACCCGATGACGCGTGAAGGAAGGTGGGGGGTGGGGAGACCGCGCCTGCATGCACCCCCACTCTGACAGCAGGCGAGTAAGAACAATCGTGCGGGCGGAGCGGACTGCAGCCAGCGGTTACTGAGGATGAAGCCCCAGCGCTGGGCTAGCCTCTGCTCCTGCATTTCAGACCACCCTCTTCATGGCCCCAGGACCTTGCGAAATACCATTACCGCACCCATTTTGCAGATGGAGAAAACAAGACCTGAGAGGTGAAACAATGTTCCCAAGGTCACCCGTTAGGACCGGAGCTACAAAGCCTGTGACTCCCCCAAGGATGGACGACCTGAACGGCGGCCCCACGTGGCCTCTGCAAATCCTGATGCTTCGAGGTCGCTCCTAAAAATAAACATCTTCTGCAGCGTGATGAGCATCGTAGCCTGGAAATGGCGGGGATGAGAAGTGGATTTCCGGAAACCTGAGCTGGGCGACACCTCTAGGTGTACCCATGTGACATGTTTTCATTTTAAAGTGACAAACTGCAAAGATGCTTCCCTGGGGCTTCCCCGAAGGCTTGGGTATTGGCTGACAAGAGGGCCGCTTTTCTCACTTACATGTTCCTTCTCAATAGAGTAAGTAATTTCAGCTGTAGGGATATTTATTTTACACCCCCTCCCCCCACGGGATCTCTACAACCGGTTTCCATGTGGGATATGAGAGAGTGGAACTTCTAGTTGTTTTTATTTTTTCAGAATTGGCCTGTAAAACACCTGGTTAATATTTCCTAAAGCTGAACATATGCATATTCTATGACCGGACAAGTCCACTCTTGGGTAAATACCGAATAGAAATGAGCACATATGTTTATGGACGATGAACGTTCAGACTGGAGATCATGCAAAGGCTTGGGGCTGAGAGGAGAAAATCAGGTCTCGTCACTCCGTGGACTAGTACACAGTCATGAGAATGAAGAAATGCTGGCTACAGCCAGGGGCCCCGGAGAGTCTCACACCCACTAGGTTCACTGAGCAGAAGGCAGACATTGAAATGTACATCCTGCATAATTTCGTCAACCTTAAAGATAGAACAGTTTTACCAGCAAAATAGGTTTATTCAGGAAAGGTAAGGGAATTGCAATTTGGGACATGCACGCTGTCGCAAATCATAGGCAAGTCCAGAGAACAAAGGAAAAGAACGTCACTTTATAGAGGAAAAGGGGGTATTGGGAGGGGCCGTCTTTAGCAAAATATCCGTGGGAGGAAACTACGAGTTGTAGTGGCTTCCCATTGGCTGGGTCATGGTGGTTTCTCATTGGCTGGGTCTGTTGCTAGGCAAGGGGGGAAAAAACGTCCTTCCTCCCCCAGGGTCAGGTAAATATCCCAGGTGCAATTGGCTGGGGGGGGGGGGTTGTAGCAGGTGGATAAGAAGGGGTGTCTTTCCTAAGGGTGTGAGCAGATCTGGTCGGCTGCGAGAGTACCTGGGGGCAGTAAGAAGTTGTTCAACACCTTTTCCCAAATCCGGTGTCCTGTTCTTCTTAACCTGGTTCTCAGGGGCTAATATGGCCAGAGTAACGTCCCTGGGGATGGGGCATCTCAAGGAGGGGACGAGAAGTGTTTTGAGGGAATATGAGGTTGGAATTGGGGTAAATAGTTAAAAATTAGGTCATAAACCAAAAGGTCCTAAAAGGTGATGGGAAACCAAGAAATTATAGGAAAGGGGTAGGTCAGCCTGAGATGGCCCCTTGGAGAAGATGTAGAGGTGGCCTAAGACTCTGGGAAACACATAAAGGGGCCCTCAAATCCAGTTAAGGTACGCCAGAGCCTCACTCTTTGTCCGCCAGGTGACGTCCCCTCCCCTCAGGTGAATGCTGGGCACCGCTCTGCCTTTCCAGGAAGACCCTCATCCTGAGATGGGCACTCCTTGCATCCCATTCCCATCAAAATTCACCGTTTCTTCTGCATTTCGCTCACTGCTTCCCCGGATGTCTGCTCCGCAGAGGAGCACCTCACACCCACACGCATCCCAGGAACCAGAATCAATAAAGAAGCCAGAAAAGCATCGATCACCTGGCCGCTGGACTCCACTGCCTGGCTTGTCCCAGCCCAAGATCCCATCTAAAGACAAGAATTGGACACGTGGACGGGAGCACCCCACGCTCCTATCTCTGGGCTGGGCTTCCTTGAAAGATGCACCACGGCCCGACACACACCATTTCGTGCAGACCCGCGAGGGACCCTACGTGTCAGGGTCACACGGCAGCTGGCATACGTGCACACACGTCGTTGCCTGTGTCTCCCAGTCCGCTCTGCCTTCTGCATGCCGGGCTCTGTGAACTGCATCAGCAGGTGCCCTCCGCTTCCTTGCCTTCTGGCTTCCAGGTTGATTGGGTCAGTTAGAAGTTGGCAGAACTGCAGGTGTTTCCCGCATTTTTTTAAATCAGCAGAAGTAGGGGCCTGGATCTGGGGTCACCCTGGAAATCAGAGGCATCTTGAAGACGGACTTAGCCTTGCTTCCTGCTGCGTGACTCGGTCTTACCCAGGTGGCGAGGGGCAGAGAGCCTACCGGTATCTGTGTTGCAGTTTTGACTGACAACCCACCCATCTCCGTACTGAAAATGGCTAAGACCCACCCTGGGTACCTCCTCTCTAGGTTTCCGTCTTTCTTTTTCCAGAAATAAAGAAAAACAACGGTAAGGGGTAGGTGTACGCGGAATGACTCCATTCTTTCCTGTAAGTGGCCCCTTGCCCTGTGTGTGTCTCGGGTGGTAATGACCTCCTCCGACTGCCTCCCTCGGTCACTAGACTCAGGGCACTTTCCGGTTGGGACTAGACCAGTGTCTGCCTTTGTACAGAGCTGCCCCACTGACAGTCATGTGCTCACGGGCGACCCCATGGTCAGCAGGGGCTGGTGACTGTGGAGGACCCCGAGCATCCTCACGCTCTAGGACCACCACCAGCCAACGCTGGCCGTCATCACAGTGCTGAGAGTGATGCTCAGTGGGCACTTACATTTTTAAAGTCTCTCCACGCCCATGACTGCTCTTTGTTCAGACATTTACGTACCATCTGACCTGAGAGAAACAGGAGCAGGGGCAGCAACTCCCCGGAAGGAGACGGAGGTAGCGTTTTTGGAGACTCGCTCTCTGTCAGGACCTGTGTTAAGATCTTCACTGAATCGTCACACTGACCCAGTGGGACGGTCGTTGGCAGGCTCCCCACCCCCTAGACAAGAACTGAGGTTCTTGCTTAAGGTCACTCAGGTTAACCCAGGAGTGAGCGGAGATCCACCCAAGTGTGAGCCCCCTGGAAATGTCCGCTGCTGGACTTTGGTGACAACATGTGGAATTGCTACAAATGCTTTGTGTCAGAAAAGAGGACGGACACTTTGTTCTATGACGTAGGAAAATAGTTAGCTTTCTCTCAACGTGACTGAAAGCTTTGTGAACAACTCAGTAGAACGTGGCTAATGTTTGACCCCAGATCATGGTGTGGTGTTGTGAAGCGGGGCCTGGGGGGGACCCGAAGGAACCCGGGGAGCAGGTCCCAGCTCCTCCCACAGGGCATCTGCTCCCAGCTCCTGCTCAGGGCTACCACGTGTGGACATCAGAATTTCTGATTTTGAAGAGGCATGAGAATTCCTATTTTGCCTCTATTTTAAATACCCCAAATTTAAAATTCTGCTTAGAAAAAAATGTTAAAGCAAAAATGTGGGCCACTAAATTGTCATCCCTGCCACTTATAAGGAAGGAGGTGGCTGTGCAGTGTCAGGTTTGGACTTCCCCATGAGCAGCCCCTGAAACAAAGGTTTGAGGGTCAGAAGTTGGTGTGGACGGTGATCTCAGGAATTACTGCCAGGACCGGAGGGCGCAGAACGGGGCAGGGAAGGTAGCCACTGAAGTGTGTGGCCCGCAACAGGGTCCCCGCGCACATCAGGGTCCCCCATCCCACTGGGAACCTCAGGATGGGGGCTTCCAGGAGTCCTTCCATTTCACAGGCGAGGAAGGCGGGACATTTGTGCACCTGCTCCCGACTTCTCACGGCGGAGAGCTGCCCCCAGAGTGTTCACGTGCTGGCGTTTCTGTGCAGCCTCCTTCCACCTGAAAATGCCCTCGGGCACTGTCCCCGGCGCTGGCAGGGGACCGCTGCGTGGGTGGGCAGGAACGGTGGGGGCCGCGTGGCAATGTACGAGCATCAGCAGCGCCCCAGTATTGTGGACAGATAGCCGAAGCCCGACGGACCGCCACCGATCGTACGCCGAAATAGCGTGTCTCCTCCTGAGGCGCCTGCAGAGAGACTCAATCCGCCCTGTAAGTAGGCACTTCCTTCCCATGTGTTTACAGCTGGGGATGGGCTGTGGTCATGTTGGGGGCAGCTGCTGGCGCCGCTCCTCCTGTGAGAGTTTCAGTTGACATTCCACCTCCACATGGCAAGATTCTACAGGACATCAGCATGTCTAGGGAGTTGTGAACGTGAGTGTGGAGTTAGAGACTTTCTTTGGGACCAGTTTGCTGTGTGATCTCGTGCAAGTCCCTGTCTGTCTCTGAGCCGCCCTGTATCTGTAACAAGCAGCAATGAGACGGCCTCCTTAATTTGGACTCCAGAGCTTCTGATTTTGCTTTGCCCAGGGAGAGAGGGGATGGCTCTGGGTGGGGACACACGCCTGGCTTCCCCGGCCAGGTCCCGAGGACCTCCCGCAGGAGGTGGGGGCATGGAATCCAGGTCGTTCCAGAGCAAAGGCACCTCCTGCTTGGCTAGCGCTCAGGGAAGGAAATGGATTTATGAGCACCGGGAAGGCGAGACGCAGAATCCGAGGAAACGGTCCTTCTTCTCAGGAAGCTGTTCCTGGTGGCCCAGAACTTGCTTTGATCCATAAGGTCATAAAAGAAGTTGGCCGCCTGCCCTCCACTGCCTGTCACGAGAGTCTCAGGCTCTGGACGAGGGTCTGTGATGGATGCGGGAGCACCCTGCCCACCGTGCCGGAGTTTCCCATTGTCCTCACGCTCCGGCTTCCCTGTGCCTTTAATCAATGCCTCGGAGGTAATTGCTCCGTGGACAAACAGCTCGAGGCCCGGTGTGCGAGGAACAATTAGTTTAGAGGCCGTGATCTATAAATTCTGTGGAGAGGGAAACAGGATTGGGTGCGCTTGGCCATCGTTTCTAATGAAGAAAAATCGCACACTGGAAGGGGTCCCGCGTGGCATCGGGGCAACTTAATATCATCTGGTCGTGATTTGTACGGATCGGTAATGCCTTGTGATCCCGGGAAGAAAGAAAACGGGGCGGGGGCGGGGGTTGTTGTTGTTTGTGCTTCTTAAAACAAAACCAAACACCAGCCTCCCTCCGCGTTTATGAGATTTGCAACATGCGGGCCACCATCTGGATAACCCCCCCCCCCAGCTTTCCATCACTGTCCCCCAGCTCTGTAAACTAGGCCGGCCCGAGGGGGACACCCTAGGAATGTCGTCCTATTTCTTGTTTATAAAAATAAACCGCTGGCCGGAGATGTATGTGAGGAATTTATAACCAGCAGCTGAACAAGCAAGTGTCTGAAGGGCCGGCGAGAGGAGGAAGTCGGGGGGGGGGTTGTCGGGGTGACCCCCAGCCCGGCACAGCCCTCTCCCATAACGCAGGAGAGGACCCCTTTGGGAGATGAAAGCGAAGGAGGGGCGCAGGGGGACAGAGTCCATATCCAAGCTGGTCAGACACCCTTCTCTTTGGTGTGACTGAGAAGTCAGAGCGTTGGGTGTCACCTCTCTGTGCCCAGAGGAGCCCCAAGGGGTGTCCCCATGTTCTTTTGGGGGAGCCAAGAGCAAAACAAGAAATAGAGCTCCGTTAAAGGCTCCTTAGAAGCTGGGTGCCATGTCTTTGTCTAAAGCAGAATCTGGTGGGTGCTGTCCCCCCTCACAGTAGACAAAGAAAGACCATGGGAAGGGCAGGGCTGGGCTCCACTACCGGCCATCACGAAGCCACCTGTGCTTTGTCACCTGCATGTTAGGTGGGCTGTCCCAGGGCTGCTCAGGCAGGCAGGACACTCCCCTGTGTCTTTCGGTTGGTCTCTGAGCCCAAATGACAAAGACAAGGCTCAGGGGCAGAAGTTTACAGAATGTCACGGTTGAAGCGTCCTGAAAGACCGCTCCGCGAGTGCCCGTATTTTAGGAGTGGGACAAGGGAGGCTTAGGCCGAGAGTGACTCTCCCATCCTGCAAAGTGGTCAAGGTGGGACTGGGGCTGGCCCTTTGGCGGCCTCTCCCTGCCCCAGTCCTTCGTCCGTCTGTCCATGCCCTGGTGCTTCTCGGTCCCCTACCGTCCCCTTTCCAGACAGAGCCCGGCTGACCTTTGAAAGACGTTAGCGCGGTCCCCTGGTTAGAGCCATGCTGTCATTTCTGATAACAACTGCAGCGACACCCTGACTTCTTCCTCACCCACGTGCTCGGGCCCCTGCCAGTGTCCCCAGGAGCTCTAGATACGATGGCTTTCCTCCTGCTCCCCGACCTCACCAGACTCCCACCTTCAGGCCTTTGTACCTGCTCGCCCCTCCACCTGGAATCCTCTTCCCTGGGATCAATGCCGTCACCTCCGGGAGGGCTCCCCTGACTGCTGTCTCGTAGAACATCCTCCTGCCCCAACTCACAAGTCCAGGTGCCAGCTTCACTGTTTGTTCTTTAGAACACATCACAATCTGAAATAAAAGAATATATTTAGCTACTTATTTACAATCTTTTAAAAAAAAATTCACTATTTGTCTACCTTAAGAGAGCAAGGGCCCTTTTTGTCTTCTTCTCTTCTGCATTGCCAGTGCCTAGAATTGTGGCTGGCGTGGACTAGGCACCCATCCTTCTATTTATTCATTCATTCATTCACTCATTCATTCATTTCTTCACCTATGTGTACTACACTTACTTGTAACTGATGGTCCCATGAAACCAACATTCTAGTCAGGAAAATGAAACAGTAAGTTAACAGGCAACCAGATGTGAGGATACATCTCTTAGGATTAGGCGGAGTATTAAATGTTAGAAAATGGCAGTAGTTTATTAGCTACTTAGTATTTGCTTCATAAACGCTGAAATGTTTCGCCAGCTCCGCGCTTGAGATTCTTAAGCAAACCTGTCTCAGTGTATTTACAGTCCCGTGCGGGAGACTGATGTGCTTAAAGATAAATAACCTGGAGGGGCTCGCTGAGGCTCGGTGGGCTGCTGAGGGGCCCCTGAGCCCGCCCAGGTTGTTCAGAAGAGCAGCCATGTCCAGCAAGGGCTTCGGGTAGACGACCCCTTCACCCTCCTGCCCGCCCAGCCCTGCTCTCCCTGCGCCACGAGGAAGCACCCACCTCAGCAGCCCTGTTGAAAGATGTGGCCCATCACCACGCTCGCTTCCCTGCTACCTGCGTGCCATTTACAAGAGGTTTTCCCATGTCTTTCAAATAGAGCTTCTCTGCCTCGGGGGGAGAAAGCCTGAGATTGTATACACTACACATCGTGTATATACAGGTTACTATTGTATGTATGATTATTTATGTGTATATCATCACTTATTTATTATATTCATATTTAAGACACCATTATATAAAAGCACTTTACTTTTCCCCCCTGGGGAGAAGGACCATAGCTTTTAATACCACGGCTGCCATAACATGTCATGTCTCGACGTAAGTACCACTTAAGTGGTCAGCACTTCGGGCTCTTTTGAAATTGTGACACTATCTCCTAATTTCTTTTAAAATAAAGTACTTTCCCTGTAACTTGGGGTGACAGTCCTAAACACACCGAGTTCAGATAGTGTTACAGTGTTTGCTTATTCAGGAAATACGTACTGAGCGCCCACCAGGGCCAGGAGCTGTTCTGGATGCTACACAGACAGGAGCTGTCTCGTAGTCTGATGTCCAGTCCAGACTTGGATGCATTGTGTCTTAGGTCCGCGTCACAGAACTCGCTCTGGGGTTTCTTTTCACCTTGGCCGTCAGTTAGAGCCCCTGGGGACCGAAGCCCATGTCTTGTCTTATTCCTTTTCTGTTTGCTGCACTGTATCGTGAAGTGAGTGTCGGGTAAAGGTCTGTGGGAAATATCTTGGGAAAAGATATTTCTGAGTAGCCTCCAGTGCTTGTCCCCTTGCCATTTGGTCCAGGGAATTTTTCGTTGTAAGCCACTGCTCGTACATTTCAGGGTGTTAGCCTCTGTACTCTCTGCCCGCTACATGTTAATAAAACATCCTGAAAAGTATTAGTTTTTTTTTTTTTTTTTAATTGCTGCTGTAACAAATCACCACAAATGCAGTAGCTGAAAACAACACACAGTTATTCACTTACGATCCTGGAGGTCAGAAGTCTAAAAAACCACGCTGTGCCCTTCCTCAGGCTCCAGGGCAGAATCTGCTTCCTGGCCTTTTTCTGCTCCTAGAAGCCACCTGCGGTCTTTGGCAGGTGGCCCCCTCTCCGCACTTCCATTTCCTGCTGCCATGGTCACGTCTGCTACTCCTGCCCCCCTGCCTCCCCCTATAAGGGCTCGTGATTACGCTCAGCTCCCCCAGATAAGCCGGGGCAGTTCCCCATCATGAGATCCTGAACTTAAGCACACCTGCCAAGTCCCGTTACCGTTAGGGGAACAGATTCACAGGCTCCAGGGATTAGCACGTGGGCATCATTGGGGGCCACTCCCGAGCCTCCTGCGCCTCCATCCCTCTTATTTTCCACCCGTGTCTTGTAATAACCTCACACACACACACACACACACACACACACACACAACGCCTGTTGTGAGCTCCTTGCGGTGAGTGGACGCCTCAGCAAAGTGGGGACTGTTCTGGGAAGAAATACGGAGGAATGACTGCTGAGCGGGTGAACCCAGCCCACAGCATCATCGTTCATTTTCATGTTCATTTTCAGAAGCACATTTGCCCATCTTCTGACTGCTTTACTTTCTGAATGGCCTGTTCTCTTTATGAATGTAATGTCTTAAATACCCGAGTGTGCTTATTAGAGATGTTGGAAATTCTCTTATGTTTTCTAAATTTTCTGTTTTCACTTGGGTTTTTGTCTGTTTCTGTGTTTGTTTGGGCTACAAATGATCCCTGATGGATTCCTCGCCTTTCTCCTGATTGCTGGCTGACAATTCGTGGGTGTCCATTACAGACAGAGTTGATCAGCTGGTATCGTAGGTGGCGTGGGTTTCCGCTTCCATTGTCCAGTTCTGCTTTCTCAACACAAACCTCCCTGAATAGCATGGCAGGGTGACTTTAATCGTGACATATGGGGTAGAAAGTCGGGAAGAAGGCGGGCCAACTAGCAGGTTACCCACTCTTGCATATTCTGAACGCCAGAAGGTAGGGATGCTGCAGAGCCAGGGACCCGGTGGACACGAGGAACGAGTCTGTGGGCTCCGGGGCTTTCACCGGGGGCCTTTGTCTCCCTCCTCTGCACTCAGGGGCGTAGACGGATTCCTCAAGCATTGCTGGGCACCACGGCACAGACAACAGGTCTCTGAAGCCATTTTCATTAGCAATCGAAGTTTCTAGATGGGAAGTGATACGCATTATTTCTCCTCGCAGCTCATGGGTGGGACTCATCATGTGGCTTCCGCCCACCCCAGAAAGGGAGAAAATGCAGACCTACAATGTGCATGGGAGGGGGAGAGCCAGATACATTTTGGTGAGCACCATGAATGACCATGTAGAAGTCAACCCAGTCAGAAGGGAAAATGCTGGGAGGCTCCATGACTCCGAAGCAACGAGGGAAGTAGAAGCGGGGTACTTCCAGTGGCTGGTGGTCAGCACAGTAAACGCAGCTTAATCTTTTACCCAGTTAAGATGCCCCAGCTCATGCGAACCGGGGGCTCAACTTTTCTCTCTGCCATTTGCGTCCCAGGTGGGTGATGTCTTAGTACCGAGTGATGCCGTGACTCATAGCTAAAGGGGGGGGGGCACCCGTTGATATTTCAAGGCTGAAGGCTATCGCCTCCTGGAGGTGAGTGCTAGACACCTGGCCTACAGTCCTGGCTTGGGAAGACTTCCTCAAGCTTACCATCGTGCGGTGTGTTTTGGGGAGGAAGAGCGCGTGCACATGCGTGTGCATTTCAGGGAGGTGGAAAACAAATGAATCACAGACATGTGCATATTAGGATTGCACCGCGGTGAAGGGCTATTGACACAGCTGGGTTCTGGTCCGAGGTGACCAAGGGAGATGCTGTGGCCCGTGGGCAGGTCATCTCTCTCTGTCCCTGCCAGTTTTCTTACCAGAAGGAAGACGCTGTCTTTCACAGGTTGCATTAGACACGTCTTAATCAATGGTGGTGAGCATGTTTTCCTTTAAAATCAGAAAAAACAGAAATGATGAAGGAGACAAAGAAGAAAGAGGTGGAGTGGGAGAAGGTAGACTCCTTGCTTGGATTGTCTGTGATTTCTGCATCTGATATCCCCATCACTCAGTTGAATTATTTTTGTGCGTCATTTGATTTCTTCTTTTGAGGTCTAGCTGGCTACGAGTGTGTTCTCCTTTCTAATGAGAATTTTCATGTGACAAATAGCAACCCCACATCTGCGGGGGCCACTGAGTCAAAGGCCGATGCAAGTACTTGCCCCTCAATATGTGAGCGACAGTGGAGATGCTGAACCCAGCGCCTCCTTGTCCTGGCTTGAGGTTTTCCTTTACCCCCTTTCTTCTGCTTTGTCAGAACTGATTTTTATCTTGATGGGAACCCTCTTGTGCTCAAATATCTTATTCTGACTTGCTTGGCTTTTGTGTTGCAGGCCAGTTGTTTGAACATCTTTTTTTGGTTTAAAATTCTTTAAAAATGCCATGTGATTTCACTGATCTTACCAGAAACCAATAAAAACACATTACTTTAAAAATAACTCCCATAAAACCTCTTACTTGTGAAAAGCTTTCATTCTAATAAAATTGGAGCTAACCAAAACCTTTTAAAACTGCTCGCAGGCACCCACGAGACTTGGCATGTCCAGATTGCACAGCCTCTGGTGGTGATGAAGATACCAGATCTCCGCTCTGTCTGCAGGAGAGCGGGTCCAAGGTAAATCAGCGCGCCCACTTTAGAAAAGCGCGGTCCAGTGGGAGCATGAATGGTGACTCCGCACAGAAGGCCGCTCACTCTGCGTTTTGCCAACACAGCCACTGGGAATCTACAATCTTTTCCGTCCTGTGTGAGGTTGCGGTTGGGTCTCTTTTTTTCCCCTTTCCTTTTAGTTTCCTAAATATAGAATTAATGGGTTTTAGGGAAAGTCAGTGATTGCCCTGACTCGGGTATGGAGAGTGGAAAGAAAATATGTCTTTCCCTTTGGGCTGCCATCACAGGCTGGTTTCCCTGTCACGTAGGACGCATGTCCCTGGCTGTGAAATCTGTGATGACAAGAAGGTGGAAGATGGTCTCAAGGATGCAGGGTAGGGAAGTGCCCCCCCCCCCCATGTCAGGCCTCGGCTAGCGGTGCCAGGTTGGCTTCCCCGAGCTCCCCAGGGGAGGGTTTTGAAAGTACAGGCCCACGGGCTTCTGTCTCTGGAGCTCGGGTCTGGGACGGGGCCTCACAGTTTCAGCTGCTGTTGTGATTGTTCTGATCATGCCCCGGCGTCTCGGGTGTGCAGCCAGTGGGGCAGCTAGACGTGTAAAAAGCAAAAAGCAAACAGAAAAGATAATGAAATAAAAATTACTTTCGCAAGAACCAAGACAGAGGAGAAACGGCACGCGGATGGATCAGGGGTGTTTGCACCCGCCCTGTCCAAGTGTCTGAGCATCGTGAGGGCCGTTCCACGTCCCCCCGCAGAAGGGATCTGGGGCCGTGTGAATCTGGAGAGAGCTCCAAGCTGCACCCGCCCTGCGAGGTTCTCAGGTTCTTCCGAACGTCTGCGCATAACCTAGGACGATGCCTACAAATAAAGCCCAGTTTGAAATGCTTAACAACGTGTTTCTCAAAGGAACTCGAGCACAGAGCTCCTTATTAACTAAACAGTAACACCTCTGAAAATCTATGCTTGTACCCAAAGAGTCCTGAAACCCCAGTTCAAAAGGACCCGTGCACCCCTGTGTTCATAGCAGCACTATTCACAATAGCCGAGTGCTGGAAGCAGCCTCAGTGCCCATCAGGGGATGAGCGGATCACAAAACTGTGGTGCATTTACGCAATGGAGTACTATGCAGCAGAGAGAAAGAAGGAACTCCTGCCTTTCGTGACAGCATGGGTGGCACAGCAGAGTATGATGCTAAGTGAAATAAGCCAGGCAGAGAAAGATAAATATATGATCTCACCTAACACAGGAAACTAATGAACAAAACAAACAAATGAGCAAAATAGAACCAGAGGCCTGGAAACAGGGAACAGACTGACAGTGACCAGAAGGGAGGGGGAGGGGAAAGAGGGAAAGGGTCTAGTCAAGGAACTAGTATAAATGACCCATGGACATGGACAACGGGGTGGGGATGGACTATGGGAGGGTGGGACGTGGGCGGGACAGGTGAGAGCAAAGGGGGAAAAATGGGACACCTGGAACAGAAAAACAACAGAAAAAATCTATGGAATGTATTTTAAGAGACGCAGCTACAGAAGATGCCCTGAGTAATTCTCCCGACGTGGTCCATCCTTGCTTGCCGATGGAATTCTCAGATATGAATGGCCTTGACTTTCCACGTTGCTTTTCTAGGGGAAGCACCACGTGCCTCATGCCCTGGTCGGCCGTGGCCATGCCATTCCTGCGGGGAAGGAGCAGGGTGCTCTCCTGAGTGACTCCCAGAATGCACCTTGAGAATTATTTTCATTCTCAAGGAAGCCCAACCGTTTTGTGTTTTGAGTGGGTGATCTAGAGGAGGGATTTTGCCTTCCCTAATGAGACAGAGGTTACTTTATTTTATTTTTATGGCTGAAGGTGCCAATCAAAGCATTTCAGAAATGTCACTCCACCTCCACAGAATTGTCACTGTGTGAGAGGCTCACAGCGCACTGCTGACACTCAGAGAGCACGCAGAGGGGCCTTCCGCCTGTTCTTGTCGGCAGACAGACGGGCATCGAAGCCCCTCGCTTCTGTGGAGCCAGCGTGTTCACGTTCTGTCAGCGTCATGCTCTCCGTCTAGTAGTGACCACGGGTGCTGCGGGTGGCTTGCGGGTCCCACTCCTCTGCTGGGGGCCAGACGCATCACCGCCGTCCCTTCCAGCCTTTACAATGCCCTGCCAGCCAGCCCACAGTTTACTGACGAGGAAACTGAGGCTCAGAAGAGCTCATCAGCCCGCTCTCGTCGTAAGTAATAGCATGAGCTGGTCGCCTCTAACACTGAGGTTCTTTTCTTTGGATGGAGCCTCAAAACGACCATTTTTCCTTCCCTTTCCACAGAACGGTTTCCCCCCATTTTCTCCCCCATGCCTTTAGGTTGGCATTGGTTTGCCTTGACTACGTTAAACACAGAGAATATGATGACAAAGCCATTTTCCTCTCCTCTGGGTGTTTTGTTTCAGCTACCACCGTGTTTTACTTCCCGAAGGAGTTCAGGATATTAAAGGGGACTGAGGCAGTTGGGCCCCACGGACCGTGTTCTCTAAATTCCACAAGGCTCTCCATCCACAACAGGGAGTTTGTTAGTCTTGGTCCAGACCAGCAGCCAGTGAGTCAGAAGTCCGTCTGTTCTGCTCGGGGTGGGCCGTGGGGGCTCTCTGTGGGAACTTCCTGCCCTTTTGTTCCCTGTGTCCCTTGCTGGCCCGTCTTCACAACTGGAAATCCCAGTATTCTGTATGCGCCTCCCAAGTGGCACCTATTGCTAGGTCAGGTGCCTGGCTTTCACTGGGCCCTCCGTGGAAATGGGGTGGTGTCGGCGGTGGCCCTGAAGCCATCTGGTCTCCCTGCAGGCCACCCTTAGGAGAAGCAGAGGAGGGAGGGCAGGAGGCTCCAGGTAGTCGTTGAAGAACTTTTTGTGCTTTTTGCAAAGAGTGGTGGGTATCTGAGGTTCATTTCTCAGGGTGAGCAAAGCCAATTTCAAGGTCAAGTGTCACTGCTCTTTCTGGGCTGTTGTGTCTGTTCTGCTTGCTCCTCCGGACCCGGTATTAGAGCTGACGGTTCTCGCCCTTGTAGCGCTCTCTGGAAGGCGGTACTGGACGGCAGTGTTGTTTCCTTAAAAACAGAGAACTAGTCCCACAAACTCCATTTAAAAAAATCTACCCTAAAAATTATACTGGTCAAATCAAAACTTGAACTTTGGTCATTTTTTCTGAGCGTGTGAATGGAAATCAGTGGAAAGTGTCCCTGCTTCCCATCGACATGGAGAACGGGACGTACTATCCCCCTTTGTCCCCCCTTGTCCCCCTTGACACTTACGAGCATTAGCGCTCCTGGTGGAGTTCTCAACAGGAAGTCCCGCTCCGAGGCCCTGGCTGGACTGCTCTGCTGGCCGCGGGGAGTTTTGGCCTCTGTGGCCCTTCCTTGTGGACACATGTCATTTTTGCCACCCAGAAGCTGGCAACAGCTCGAGTCCCTTTGGCTGAGGTATCCTGCCAGCTTCCGGAATCCTGGGACATCTTCCTTGTTTCTTGACGCTGTTGCTTATACTGATCCTGAAGGACTTTTCAAACAACACCCAATATATTTTGTGTTCTCGGCGAACAGCTTTGAACCGACTATATTATTTATTCATTAGCATGACATTCAGAGTGCAGTGCCTCGTGTTCCTTGGAAAAATAAATGAAAGAAAAGCAGTATTGCTCTGCATCCTCCATCTCCAGCTTTCGGGGAGCCCCCGTCGGCTCCGCCGCAGAGCTCCGTCCCGGGCCGGGCCGGCGTGTCCCCGTTCACTGTTTACGTCTCTTTATCGCTCTATCTGCCCGGATGGACCAACCTAGTCATTTTGTGGGCTCAACAAATATCCCGGCCCATTTTGTGAATGTTTTCAGTTTGTCTGAAACTTAAAACACATTTTCCCCAAGCACTTTTTCCTCTTAATTTTTAAACTCGTATATTTTAAGGAAAATTTAGCCCATGTGTTTCTCATTATTCCTGATTCATTTGCACTTAACTCATCAAAATGCCGCTTTGCAAAAGCTGTATGCTCTCCAAGGAGACTCCCGAGGTCCTTTTTTGTACCTTCAGCCTAAGGCCCCCCCACCCCTCTCTTCTCTCCCTTCTACTCCTTTTAAAATTTTTTTTTTCCTTCAGAAACAGGACCTTTGTCCCAGCCACCGAGTGGCGGGCCTGCTGCAGGAACAGCCTACAGGAGGCGACCTCGTGCGCCACATCTGCTGCACCTTGCGGTCCTTTGGGAGCGCGGGCCTGCAGGAGCAGGGGGGCCGCGCCGCTGTGCGGGAGGGCGGTCCCTATTTTCTGCACCAGAGGAAGGATGGTGGGCGCGAGAGGAGAGCAGGGGAGGATGCCAGCCCTGGAGCCAGCCATTCCTCAGTTCGATCTGTGCACGGCTCTTCTCACCTGTCAACGAGAGTGGCAGCTGTGCCCTCGCCTGTCCTGAGCTGCGGTAAGGACGGATGGATACACAGCACACACGGCCGAGCCACGCGGGACAGGCACAGAGGACATTCTCAGTTACTACTTTTTCAGTTTTGCACACGAGGCCCTTCCCACCCAGGGCCACGCCTCTTTTCTCAGGGGGACGCTCAGGATCCGTCTCATTTAGCGAGACGCCCAGAGCGGGATTCAAGGACACGGCATTTGTGTAAGAGTTTATCCTACGAGGTCCCTGTGTAAGAGGAGGGAAGGGTATTAGTCAGGCTGCTCCCGAGAACCAGGACCAGTAGGGTGTGTACGTACTTTTTCTTAGGGCTGAGGTGCTTGGGGTTCACGGTGACGCTTGCCCTCTAGCTTTACCTTTCTAGCTGTGTGACCTTCGGCAAGCTAATTAACCGCTCCGAGCCTCTGTTTTCTCCTATGAAATGGTGACAATAAAAGTAGTTCCCACTTCATGGAGTTGTTTATGAGGAGGAACATGAGCTCGTTCATGAAATGCATTTACAACAGAACTTGCCGCATATTAAAACTCAATAAAGCATTAGCTATTGTTAGACTGATAATGCAAGAGCTTGAGTTCAGTGATCCAAGTTCAAATCCTGACTCTTTTACATACTTGTCTGGCCCTGGGGGGGAGGGCACTCCACTTCCGGGGGCTTCCCTCTTCTTGCCTAGAAGATGCTCATATGTTTGCCCTCTCTGCCTCTCTCATGGGGCCACAAGTGGGCAAGGAAATACGTGGTCACTGGAATTCCTTTGTTCTTTGCACTTGCATTTGGACATGCCTCTGGAATACTTCCACCCACTTGTCCACCATAGGAGTTTCCGGACAGCCTCTGAAAATTACTTTTTGGATGACCCACCATTCAAAGCGACAGCCTAGCAAATGGGATGGCCCGGTGCAGCCTGAGGAAGGAGGCCTCAGTAGCCCGGAATCCCTAACTGTGTTCATCAAGGACTTGAGCCCTTAAACTACTGATATTGAGGTTTAATTTTTTCCCAGTATTTGATTATGAATATGTCCAAGCATATAGCCAAGTGGAAAGAATTTGGTAATAAACATGAGACCCCCACCACCTAGATTCTATCATTACCAAGTTACACTACTTGCTTTATTGCATATCTGTCCATCTGTCTATCCATTCATTGAAGCATCTTGAATTTAGAGCTGGGAAGCTACGTTTCAGATATGGGGGTTATCTGTCTGCAGCTTTCTGAGTGACCCCAGTTGCAAATATTCTATATCGTGGACTCCACAGGCCACTGCGCTGTATCAGGAATTCTAACAGGTTGCACTCAAAAGAATTTCCTGAATTTCCTTTAAGATTCAAAAGGGGTCTGAAAATTATTTAGGTGCTGTGGCTTGATTGCTCTTTGCCGCATGTTGTCAGCTCGGTTAGATCGGCTGGTCCAACCCCTTTAATTTAGTTTGAGGACAGAGAAACTTGGGAGAAGGCACGGGTCTGTGGACTCCCGGTCCAAGATGAAGTCAAAACCAGAACTGAGGTACTGGGACCCGGGGGGATTCTGTGACCTCATTGTGTCCAGGCCGGCTCTCCAGCAGCCTCCTGACTGTCTCTATGTGCTGCAAGCTGGTCGGGAGGAGAGACCTGTGAGGTCCCTGCTCCCCCCAAAAGTGAAATCACTAGGAAATGCCCCGTGGGATATATCCCTTCAAAGCATCAAGAAACATTTGAAGAGGAAAAATATTACTGGAACAGAAGTTTCCACATCCATGTGCGCATGTCCGTGCCCATGAACTCTGTGGGTGTGACTCTGCGTGTCCCCAAGAAGAAATGACTCTGTGCTTCTATGTTTTTAGTGGTTTCCAGACATGTTCGGTCTGCCTTTCCAACGGCCCATCCGGCCAGATGTTGACGTGTAAATTCTGGCTTCAGAAATGAGAAGACCGATGTGATACAAACAAATTTAGCCCAACGAGGCAGAGTCAGATTACCCCGAAGTCGGCGGTGACCCCTTCCCCAAAGACCCAGGCACACCCCACTACCTGCCGCAGTGCTTCCCCGGAGCCCCATCCGCCCCACCGCGGACAGGCTTCCCCAGCACGGACACTGCTTCAGTTACTAGAGCGTCACGTCTGGGCTGCCACTAGCAGCGAGGCCTGCTCCTTGCCTGGTACCTCATTGAAGGTAGAAAAGAAAAGAGGGTGTGTTTCATCCTGGTCTATCATATCTTTGTCTTTTGTTCTGGGAGGTATTTGCATACCTAAAGGGAAATGGCCTCTTTAATTCCTTTCCTTTCTCCTAATCAGCCGAGGCCTATTAAGGAGCGGAGCGCTCTGTATCCTGTAATCAGACAATTTATACAGCATGCCCCCTTAGGCAACAGCTATTATAAACAAGCTGGAGAAGTCCTTTGCAATAAATGATTAGCATGGGAAGACACCATTCATAATTAATTTTTTTCCTGTGTTTGTTGGCAGATGGGCTGAGGCATCCGAGCATGACCTCCTGCCCACGTCTTTATCCCGAGCGGAGCAGGGGAGCCTTGGGGAGATGCTCGCTGCTCAGCTCGTTCACTTAAAAAATAATACAGCCCCTCCGCTATTGGGGTTCAAGGCTGGACAAGAGCTTTAGAAGGGTGTCTAGTAGGTGACATGACTGCATCTACTGGTCCCTTCCCTGCCTTTTGAATTACAGGTTGTTATAACCTCGCGGCAGGTTGATTGCATTAGGGGCCCAGCTCTCCACCCCCACCATTTTCTGTGTGATTTTGTCACCCCCCCCCCTCAGTTTGGAACCTGCCATCTGACTTGCTTTGGCCAATGGGTTGGTAGCAATGGTGATCCCCACAGATGCTTGAATACCCCTTGGGCAATTGGACTTGTTGCCTCTTATTTTCTCCTGTGGGTGATGAGAGACCCACGAAATAGACGGGGTGTACCCCACGCACCTCAGCTGAGACCTTTCCCCGTTGGGGCCACAGCCGGTCACCAGCGGCCATGTGAGTGAGCCCACCCAAGATCAGCCGAGCCCGATCCAGATCAGTGCAATCCTGCGGACTTGCTAGCTCGATGAAAGTTTATCGTGTGGCGTGGAGGTTTTGTGGTGTTTAATTACACAGCATTATTGTGGCAGTGGGTCATGGGTACCACCCCACTGACAGATAATCTCTTTGGGTGTGGAAACGGGAATTGGGAATCTGTACGCCTAGGCCCTCGTTCACAAGAGACACGAATGGACGTCAGCTAGTAGGAAGTTCACAGTGGCTTTGGACTCTGGAATGTCCTTGTATGTACACACACAGGTGCTGACTCCTTCCGGAGTCAGGGAAGGAGGCTGCTAACATGTGACCCACATGATGTAGGTAGTATGTCCTTGGCTTTCATTTGCTTTTCAGCGGCACGGAACCGGATTCAAGATTGTCTCAGGTGAAAAATGTGAACTTGTAAGGAGAAATGGCTTCAGACGTGAAATGATCCAAGACTCAGGGGACGTGACCCAGGGGCACTGTCCTTCCTCCGAGGAGGCTCCAGAGCTCCAGATCTGGGGAGGCTCTGTGCTGCAGAGAGTCCTACGGGTCCCAGGCTTTCCGTCCTCGTGAAGCCAAGCCAGGTGGGGAAGTCTTCAGGCCCTTGCTTACCCCGCGGGACTTGAACTTCCATTGGATATGGCAGTGGGGTGCTGGGGCCAGCTTAGGGGATGCCAATCTCTTCCCAGCTCCAAGTTCAGGGACATCTTGTTGGTAGCTCCGAATGAGCCCCAGTGCAGGTATTTGGGCCACAGCAACTGTCAGTTGCCACAAATCAACACTGTTGTTATTCACAGAAGCGGCTGTTAATCATTTACTCCCACACCTCTGTTTGTACCCAGCTTTTAATCAATCATCCAAAGAATGGGTTTAACCCATTCACGGGCCTTTCCTTTGTGCTGGAAGTAGGGGGGGGGAAGGTCCATTTCCCTGGAATTCCAGGCCTGGCACTGAGGGTGGGCGGTGACCCAAAATATATTCGGGGCACTCCCACCGAGAAAGAGGGGCAAAGGATGTGAGCCCCAAACAGTACACGCGGCTGCTGCTTCTCAGGCGCAGCAGCTCAGACCTAAGTAATGATCAAAGCGTCACAAGGAAAGTGCTGGGACTCACACTACAACCAGCTCTTTTTTGTTGGCAAATTCAGGGTGTTTTCTACACTTCACCCTCTTCCCTTCCCTCCAAGAGTCCGCCCAACCGAAGACAGGCAAGCGCAGGGGTGACCCGCTGCATTCCCTAAATCGCCCTTTACCAGTGATGAGCAGCGAGCTTTTCCGTCTCACGGGCTTCCTGGCGGATGATGGGACCCCTCCACCCGCATTTCTCCTGGCCTTGACTTCAGATCAGCCTCCCCTCCTCTCCTTGCCTATTTTTCTGCGAGGTCTCTGTCCAGGGTCGATTCAGATACCGGTTCCCCGCCAGGAGGAGATCTGATTCAGCAAATTTGATTGGAAAGAAAAAGAAGCAGGGAACTGGACTCGGCGAGTGAGGTGAATGTTGCATTTTGGGAAGAGCCAGCTTGTTCCTAGGAAATATAATTAAAAGTAAAAAATAAAAAAAAAAGGCATTGGATTTGCCTTCGGTGGCTGCGTTCCGAAAGCTGTCCTCTACTGACTTATTCTTGACCGAGAAGGGGACGCTGTTTGCAGAGATGCAGAATCTGCCACATGAGGTGACCGCCTGTCATTTCTTACCCTGACAGACATTGCTTTTCAGTTTGGACACCCAGCTCAGAGATGGTCCTCTGGGTAACTGCTACGGACAGGTCCGTGCTGACACGGCACGAGACCTACTCTAACTCCTTTTCAGGTCTGTACTTCACCATGAACTTGTGATACGCTCTCTGCCGTTTGAGCTGGATGGATGTCGTAGCTTTGGTAACATAGCACTTCATTATATTGTTATATTATCCTTTTTCTCGATTCACATGTATGAAACATGGGTTCTCCGAAACAGTTTAAGGACCCAGGGTGCTTGAACTGTGTTTTATACCACTTTGTAAGCTTCCCAATGTCCAGATGGGTACAGACTAGATGCTCAATAAATAGTTGGTTGATTAATTACCTAAGGATTTAGGATTAATCACCTAAGGGATTTCTTGGTTGATTAAGCCGAGGAATCCAATAGAATGAAAGGCGAGGAGAAGCTTGCTTGCATGAAATGATCAAAGTAAAGACTGGACCGGGGATGCTTTAGACACCCTGCAGACCCGTATTGCCTGCTGAGTGTGTGAAGACCCTTCCTGTAGGTCCCAGCGTGCATCGGTGTTGAGGCATCGCCTCGGCCCGCGAGGAATTTATGGCCAGTACCAGGGACAAGAAGGATATGTGCCATCATCAGAAACAGAGAAATATCAACATGCCTTGGAGGAGAGAAGTTGAGATGGATGGAGTGGACTAAGTTACCAGCTGAACGCTTCAAGTGGGGAATGGCCTTGAGAGGGAAAGTTATTGCATAAAGCTGCCCACCCCACCCCCAAGACTGCCAGGAAGAAATGTAATGCCAATGGGTAGAAAATGCTCTTTTGGAATCACAGGGCCGTAGGCGACGGACCTTTGATTTCCCGTGAGATGACTGAAGCCCGAGCCCAGAAGCATGTTCCTCTTGGGGGTCCTTATCCACTCACCCACGCCTGTCCCACACCTCCTTGGACTTTCATGTCTGTGTCGTGTCTGGCGGCTCTTGTTGCACCGAATGTGCTGTTCAACTTGGCCCCTAAGCCCGACCTGCTGGATAGGCTGCCATTTGCGGGGTATCTTACCTGCCCTCCTCCACCTAGATTCTCTCTCATGACAGCCACCCTCAGGCTGCAAAGCTGCTTCACCCCGAAGTGAAAAGAGCTGGTGATACCCGGGGATGAGCATCACCTGTGGGTCAGCCTGTCGCCGGTAGCCCCTCGTGGCACGTGTGTGAAAGCCCAGGTCCCCTGATTCTTGGGGAACCGCTCCCAAGCAGGCTGAAGGTGGACGTTGCCTGGAGAACTATACTAGTTGATGTTTTCTCCCCGGCCTGTCCCCGTTCTTTCTGGACAGTTTCTGCTGGGAGCAATTCCTTCATCGGTCACTTACACACAAACCTGATCGCAGGGTCTGCCTCCGGGGGCCCCAGCCTGACGCAGGGGGTGTTTCCCAGAGTGGGAACTCTATAGGCTCCTGAGGGAGCAGGTTCCAAGTCCCCAGCCCCTGATTCTAAAACAGAATCTTCGGGAAGGGGACAGAGAATCAATCTGCTTTTATAACAAGATTCCCATGTGAGCTTATTGTGTTTCTTACATATAAAATATGGATTCGTGAGTATTAAGCCAAATGACAGTTTTGTATATTATAGGGTTGATATTTTTTAAATGACTACACATACACCAAGTCTTTGGGGCTGAAGATTAATGAGGTAGGATGAAAATACCCCCTGACTGGTGGGGTGTCAGGGCCTATTAATACCGAACGATCCGACGATGTCTGTCTGTGCACAAATCTAAGAACCATTATTTCTCCTTTTCCAATGTTTTTGTTTCGGTTTTTAAGAGAATTTACTCTGAAAGCCATCAAGTTCAATGGTTTCCAATTTTCTTTTCTTTTCTAGAAGGTGTTCAGCCATGAGGCTCTTTAATAAACAACCTGGGCAGAAGCTCGGTGTGCAGCGCAGACGAGCCCATAGCTGACCGGCCTCGTTCCTTCCAGCTACCCCGGGACCCCAGCAAGCAGAGCTGGAAAGCGACTAGCCAAGCCCCCAATTTCACTTCACAGATGGAGAAACGGGAGCCCCGAGAGGTTGGGCGCTTGCCCGGCGTGGAGCAGTGCCTGGCGTCACACGCAGCTTTTCACACTCCCTGATCAGAGCTGCTTCCACGAACACCGGTTAGGTATTGAAAGGAGATTAATTATCCTGCTATCGCAGGGCCCTCGCCGAGTTCTGTCTGAGTACGGGTGAAAAGATAGATGGGAATTTTTTTTTTTTCCTCTAGATAGCAGGCTTGGTATTCCTGTGGACTCATCTTTTTGGAGGAGTGAAAAGGGGTTTCAGCTCGTCTGATCGATTTACAAAGGTATTAAAATGACTGTTTTAATTGCTCTGTGTCCGGTTGTGGATCTCTCTGGGTTCCTCTTGTTTGGAACGCTCTGCGATTCCCGGTCCTGTGTGTCTCTTCGGCCTCCCAGTTAGGAAAGGGTTCAGTCATTGGTTCTTTAAAGTTTCTGTTCCTTTCTCCTCGGTTTGGGATTCTTCTAATGCAAATGTTTGCGCCCTCAGCGGTACGCTGAGGGGTCTCTTAAACCATCCTTGGTTTGTTACATTCTCCTTTCTTGCTGCTGTTCTGATTGGTTGGTGGCCACTCGACTATCTTCCAGGTCCTTAATCTGTTTTTCTGTATGAGTTCATCTACTGGGGGTTCCTCCTCATGTGTTTGTCATTTCTCTTGTATTCTCCAGGCCAGCGTGGTTCTTTCTTACACTCCCTAACTCTTCGCTGACGTTCTCCCAAGTTCTTCTCCTCGCGCTCACGTTTGGTGAGCACCCGTATGACCGGTTCTTTGAATTCTTTATCGGGCAGCTTACTTATTTCTGTCTCCTTAGGGTTTTCCTGAGCTTTTTTTCTAGCTCCTTCATCTGAGAGATATTCTTCTGCCTTTTTGCTTTGTTTGACTTTCTGTGTTTGTCAGTATGACCAAGACAAACAGCTGTCCCCTCCAGTCTTGGAAACGGGGCCTTGGCCAGACGCAGGCTCTGCGTGGACCTGTGTGCCGGTGGTTTGGCAGGAGAGGCGTGAGCAGGTGCCTGAGGGCTCCGGGCACGGGCCGTGGAGCCGGGGCAGCTGTGGGTGGGCGGGGAGGGCAGGTGCGCGCCCTTCAGTCCTGCCTGCCCCCTTTGTTCAGGCTGAAGTGGGCACAGGTGATGTGCCCCAGAGCGCACTGCAGGGACCCTGCAGGCAGGCAGGCCGCGCCCCTGGGCGGAGCCCCCGCACTAAGGAGGTGGAGGGGACGGGACCCTGGTGCTCCCAGGCCGCCTGTCCCGGAGAGTCCCCGCAGCCCCCAGCCCTGTCTACTCGGCCTCTCTCTGGTGTGTCGCACGGAAAGGGTCCCGTGTAGAAGCGACCTCTCCGCAGGCGCCTCGTGGGTAGTTTGCGAATCTGGCAGCACTTCCTGCAACTGCCTCCTCCCCTGGGGCACCAGCCTGCTGCCCAGAGCAGCTCCCAGCAGGGGGGCCAGGTAAGTGTGGTTCCGCCCTGTTGTTTCTGTTTGGTGACACTGGCTCCAAGGGCCTGGGGACTTCCCGCTGCTCCCCAGGGCTCCCCGCTTCTCCGTCTCTTCCTCTCCTTGGTTGTCAGGAGCTGGTTGGTTATTCACCGCTCGGTTGTCTTGAGGAGTAATGGCTACCTGTGCACGTGCGTTTTTGTTTGTTCTTTTAATTTTGTTTGTGGAGGAGGTGACTTTAGCATATTCCTATGGCGTCACCATCTGGAACCCCTCCTTGAGCTCCTCTGAACGGGCCTGTGTGACATGCTTTCTCCCTGGTGCCGTGTGCGTGGAAAATGTAGCATGAACTCAGCCTTAAAACTGCACGAACATAACAGTTAGCAGGACGGGGACGCAGCAGAGAGTCACACCCCCAGGCAGGAATGACCCACAGCGATTTCCCTTATTTGTCAAAGCTGCGGGTCGGCTTTGGCCATGGGGAGCCCTTGGCTCTGTCCGTGAGCTCTTGTCCCCGAAGCCTCTGGGATGCATCTCCGCCCATTCTTCTCATTCCCCTCCTGCCTTCCACTGTGGGGAAAGGCACTCGGGGCAGCCCCATAGAGTGTCCCTGCTGGGGCACGGTGGCTTTCTCTGATCCTCGGCCAGATGAGGGGACGCGTCCCCTGCCAGAGCTGCTGGAGGTTCAGGGGAGCTGCATTTTACACAAGGGCTTCGTTCCTGAAACAAACCAACAATCCCACAAGGCCCTTGGGGCTTGAAGGACAGTTTCTCCTGGCTGACTCAGGACAGGGGCTGTTGTCAGAGGCTATGAGAATCAGGGGAGGCCTCAGGAAGCAGGAACTGGGTACAAAGCAGCACTCTGATCTCAGTGGGAGGATTTGGGGACCTTTCCTCAGGCTCTCAGATGAGCCACCATTTCGCCTGTGCGGGACCTGGCCTCTCCGCACACCCCGGGCTCGCCTGAGGGTCTGGGCAGCTGGAATACAGGGGCTCACAGGGGTCGTTCAGGAAGGGAAGCAAGCGTTCAAGAATAAAAAGCCCTGGAGGGAGCGTCAGGAGACCTGGGTCCTAAGATCAACTCCTCTGGGCTTTGTAAGCCGTGAAGATGTTGCTTGAGGAATTGTGTGCATTTCCGGAATGAAGGTGGTCTCCCTACTTTCTCCATCATTCCATCCCCCCCACCCCATGCACTTCTGGAACCATGAACATTTGGGTCCATCCCTTCACGAGAACAGCTCTGAGATCCCTAACTCTGCCAAGTTAAAATGATTTTCCGGCTGATGTCCCATCAGGTACCAAGTGCCAATCACTTGAGAAGGCTCAGATGAAGCATCCATCAGCGCAGACAGAGGCTGATTCGTGGCTCTTAACGGTGTGCACCCACACAAGCAAGCTTTTCCTTTGGGATGAATTTATTTAGAAGACACACAAACACATGCACAACAGGGTCCAAGCTTCAGGCTTTTCTTTTTTATTAATGCAAGAGTTCAATCCAAGCTATGGGGCTGGGGGGGGGGTCATCTACAGAAGACTCTCCTTGATCTCTCAGCCCCTGGGTTTTGGTGAGAGCCTGGCATTTTGCTTCCTGATCCTAGAAGAACTTGGTTAACGAGACCCAGGTCTGAGCCTTGGCTTTATTGCATGAAAGAAAAATCCACTCAGCATCCCTGAGATCCGAGGGCTGGCGCTGTGGATGGATTGCTCTGGAGGGAGATGAAGCCCAGCATGAGCAAGGAGTGTGGGCATCGTGGAACTCAGAACGGAGAAGTGGTTTCCTCTCGATGAGACGAGACAGCAACAGGCCTCTGCAGGGAGGCTAAGGCTCATGGGAGGCTGAGCCAGGAAGCACTCTGGTGCCAACGCCTCCTGCCTTTCAGAGAGAAGCTGCTCCCCAGAAGCCCAGATACCCAGTCTCCTCCTCTCTGCAGGTAGTAAATCTATTAGTGAGCCTAGGTTTGAGGGCTTCCTTGCTCAAAGTCCATCTTTTTTTTAAACGCAGGGATGAGAGCAAGCATCAGGTTGCCGAGTCTGAGCTACCGTGGAGAGCCAGGAAGTAGTCCATTCTGGCCAAATGCGCCCCTTCCTGCCCTGGGGCCACGCCATGAAAACTCAGGACTCTGGACTGGGTGGCAGTGAGGTGCCGGCCCCACAGCTCCGGGAGCGGGTGACGGACTTCCTGGGAGCCCAGGGTGGAGGGGAGCTGGGCCGCGTGTGGCTGCGCAGGTGTGTGAATCACATGAGCCAGAGAACCTGCCCCTGGGCTCGGCCAAAACCACAATGCGTCTGGCCCTCGGCCCGTTTCCCCTTCAGACCTGAGGCCCAGGAGTGTTTTCAGGGGAATTTAATCCACATGTTTTTCTTCATTTTTCTTCATTTGCATTTAGCTCATAAAAATGTTGTTTTTAAGCGGGTGGTGGATGGCCAAGAACCACCTTTTCCTTTATTCTCCCGGTCCCTCCTCCTCCTCCTCTTTCTTTCCTTCACCTCTACCTCCACCACCTCCTCCTCCTCAGTCTTCCTTCTTCGGAAAAGAGAGTAATCCCCCCGCCGTTTATTCGTCTCTCTAAGGCCAAGCCCCTGAGCCTGGTTGGAAGTGAGTGCATTGATCTGAGTAAGCGCTAAGGGACTTTTTCCAGGGCAAACCATGAAGCAATAGCTCTGTTCCGATGTCGGTGGTGATGCCCCCACAGGGGACATTCAGGGTCATGCGGCCTGTCACGGTGTAATGTGAGTCACCTCGATGACTCACACGAGGGTGAGGGTACAGCAGGTGGCTGGAAGGGACCGTCTGACAGCGGGTTCTGGAACTTCCGGACGAGCGTGCCCGTGTTCCGACGGTGGAGGCCCCAACGGGCTCTGGCTGACTGGGAGCCCCGGCCTCCGACTGCCATTAGCACATCTGACTGTCCCCTGGGCCCCGGCTCTGTAAGGGGGCCTGCAGACTGAGCGGGACGCCCCAGCGTGCACATGGAAGGACAGAGTGGGAAGGTTGTCCCCCACCCACTGCAGGGAGTGAACAGGAAGGAAAGGTGGAGCAGGGTCCAATGCCTTTTGACCGTGGAGACCACACCCGCCAATAAATGTCACCCTTTCGTGGTCCTAAGTGCGCCTCTTTCCCCCACCGGAAAGGAGCTGGGAAGAGAGGCAGAGAACTGGGCAGCAGGGCACCTGCGATCCTGGCGTAGAGACGTATAGAGAGCTTTCTTCTCTCTCGTGCCTAACACTTTAGAGCTCTTATTTATTTTTTCCCAGCAAAGAAGAGCCCACCCTTTGTCTCTTCCTCTGCCCCTCGCAGCGTCCACATCAGGGTTTATGAACAAGGAGCACTGAGCTGCGGCTCGGTTGTGTTGAACGTTACTTTGGCCTGTCTCCTGGAAGGTATGGGGAAGCACACAGGGGTACGGTTTTAGACCTGGGACTTGGGTTCTTTTCCTGAAGTCGTTTAACTTCCTAGGGATGTTTCGGAGGGGAACTCCTCCTCCACCTTGTTTTACGGTGGGATTGGGAGCGGAATCTGCACCGGGGCTGGATGGGAGACCTGGCTCTGCCGCTCAGGAGCCGGGTGATGGCGGCAGGATGGTCATTTCTCCGGGACTCATGTCCATCCTCTTCCACATGGAGACCCTGTGGCCACAGAGCTCTAAACTCGCCTAGCTCGATTTTTTATAGATGAGCGAACTAATTAATCTTCAGGGTACTTAGACACAGAGAGTTAGATCCTTTAGGAAGTCGGCAGGCACCGCTGGTAGACCATAGGCCCCCAGGTCAGACTGCCTGGGTTCAAATCTCACCTCAGGGAATGACAGGCTGTGTGACTTCTGGCAAGTTACTTAATCTCTCTGAGCCTCTATTGCTTTATCTGAGAAAAAGGATGATAATAACAACACCTGCCTCCTAGTCTGTTAAGAAGAACCACTGTGTGGAGTTTGGAACAGCAGCAAAGCCATAGTGAGGCGTACGTAAGCATCAGCTTTATCATTGACCCAAGATTGTGCAATGTACCAGCTGTACTGACCAGGGTTACGACCCATCTTTGCAGGGCTCCATGACCCGGGGTGCAGGTTAGATTCAACCAAAACCCTAAAAAAAGCACCTGTCCCTGGACCCCATGCCCTAGCTATTAAACTGGAACGAAGGGGAGAGGCCTGCGAGCCTGCATTTTTGGAAAGCTTCACAGAGCAAATCGCAGCAGCCGCTGCTGGGCACCTCTGCCCGCAATTCTGTCAGGGGACCCTTTTCTTTTTCTTTCTTTCTTTCTTTTTTTTTTTTTTTTTTTAAAGTCTAAGTTGTAATCTTGGTGTGAAAATGGTGTTCCTAACTATTTTCAAGGTCTCATTCTCTTGCAAGGGGCATACGTTGCTTTTCAGTGTTATTCCCCTTCAAGAATGTAAAAAGTAATTTTTTTTTTTTGCTGTTTTCTTCCTTTTGTGAAAGCCCCTAATGGGGGGCTGAGCCCAGGCGCACTGGGACTTGTTTCAGAAGCACCAGAACGGCCCCCCACCCACCACCTCCCCCCGACTCCCCGACCCCCCCGTGGGAGAGACGCATCTGCTCCCCCCCGTCATTATCATTTTAATGTACGAAATGACATTAGCCTGAAAAGAAGGGGTTCATAAATTATATCTGATTTTAGAAAGTTTTCCAGCCATTGTATAAATGACAGATCTATAAAAGAAGAGTGAAAATGAATTTCAAATTAAAAAAAAAATAATTCCATGTTTTTATGGCAAGCTTAAAAAAAAAAAAAATCTCGGAACAAAATGTTTCTGAGGACGGCGATTCAGGAGCGCGTGGAACTGAGGAGCGCCTGCCTGGTGGGAGGCAGGGGGCTCCCAACTGGAGGGAAACTGGGGTCCCTCAAAGGTGCAGACGGAAGCCCAAACACTGTCCCGGACGCCAGAGGAGGAGCAGCTTCACTAGCCAGTTTGAGGGAAGCAGACATGTGGGGTGTCTGTCCACAGGTGCTTTGACAGCCCCAAAATCCTCAGCACATACATCTCCAGTTTGGGCTTGGAGGCAACAGAATAGACTTGGTCACGTTTTCTCTCCCATCTGTACCCCACATTTACATAAGGTCTGAGAAGCCTCTGGGAGAAATGTTACCCTGAATTGTCTCCCCTGCCTCGTTGAGGGTCGGGGACAGTCAAACCGGTCTGAAGGCCCGGGGTGGCCCTGCGCGAGGCCAGGTTGCCAGCCAGGGCAGGGAGACCCCGGGGGGGGGGGGCGGGGAGGAGGAGACAGATGGCCTTCCTCCCACACCCGAGGGTCGGAGAGAAGAGGCTGGTACTGAAGTCACAGTGCGCCTGACACTTGGTGAAATCCCATAACGTCACGGGGCTGGTGGGTCGTGCAACGTGCAAAGGTTAGGGAGCTCTTCCCAGAAGCCATGAGGAGTCTCGGAGGCTGGAGCTGGCCAGGGCAGTGGTGTGCGGGAACTGTCACCCAGCTTCTGGCTCCTTCTGCCACTCAACCCAGCATTTGAAAGGCGCAGATCCAGCGGGCAGGCCCCTAGGGGTAGACGGTGCTTATGAGTTCAGCCTCGGAAAGCCTTGGGGAGAATTCTTCCTCCCCCCATCAGCGTGTGGTGCCTCCAGGCGTCCTTGGCTTGTGGCTGCATCCGTCCTTCTGCACATGGTGTTTTCTTCCCCGTCTGTCTCTCCTCTGTGTGTCTCTTCCAAGGACACCGCATTGGATTTAGACCCCATCTGCATAATCCAGGATGATCTAATCTCAAGAGTCTTAATTTAATTTAACGACATCTGCAAAGACCCTTTTAATCCAAATAAGGTCACAACCCACAAATTCCTGGGATAAGGATGTGACCGACCTATCATCTGGGTGACCACCATTCGGTCAACCACAGGGCTGTTAGAATTGACTACAGTAGCCCCCATGGTAAAGGAATCCCCTCTGCAGAACATCCTTTCTTACTTGTATCACCTCCCGTGCAAGGATTTGGAATTATTTCTCTCACTTTGGATTTCCACCTCTGGACTTCCCCTGCTCATTCAGAACTTCTGACCACCTTCAGAACAACGCGTTCAAGGTCTGCAGAGCCCAGGTGGACCGTATCTTCCCAGCCTCCGCCAGCGCCCACCTGGCCAGCCAGCTGGGACTGCTCCCCGTGCCGTGAACACGGCCCGGACGGTCCGGTCGCCAGGCTTCGGCTTGGCACTTCCCCTCCATCCGCAGGTGCCCTCCCTTCTCCGTCACTGCCCACTCAGCCTGTCCACACATCAAGGACTCTCAAAGGAATCCTCCTCTGCCCTCCGCACCCCAGCCTCCGCCTGCCAGCTCTGGTATAAGATCTAGCTGTCTTCTGTAAGGTGTCTCATGCTTTTCTCCGTCCTGCTGGTCACCAGCTAGAGCCTCGTTATTGGTACGTGTGTCAGTATAGCTCCCCGTCCTAGAGGTCAAGGGGACAGGGTTCTCATCCTTTCCTTCTCTCTGTCCTTGTTTACGGCCCCTCCAAAGGTCACCTCCCCCACCTCCCCTTTGCCTCCCCTCTTCCTTCCTTTTCTCCGCGGCCTGCTGGTCTGTAATAAGCCCATTTCTGCCCCCTGGGTGCTCTCCTCCTATGATCCCATTTAATCCCAACGACAGTTACAGCGCCCGGTGATGCTCTGCCCTCTCTACCTGCTACCTGAGCGGTCCGAGGTATGCAGCCTTTAAGTCCATGTACCGGGTGACGAGGCCAACATTCAAATCCCAACCTGTCGGGAGCCAGAGCTGTGACTCTTCGTTCACGAAGGACAGTGCCTGGCACCCGGTGGGTGTTATGCAAATTCCTGCCGAATGAATGAGCAGATGTTGAATCATCAGGGCCATTTAAGATATTTTAAAAATAGCAGAGGAGGGTGAGAAAATCAGATCGCTGGAGCCCACGCGGCGTGCCCACCGGACGGCTGCAGCAGGAGCACCCCAACGGCACGTCCGTTCGTGGGCCGTGGGCCGGTGAGCGGGCGCCGAGGCCTCCTGACCCTGCCCTTTTTATTTCGTGTCTGACATCTGTGCGAGGCGAGCCGCTCTCTTATCTGCCAGAGCAGCCAGCCAAGGCAGGGCTCCCGTCCCGACAGAAATATCTCCCGTGTTTGTTTCCCTGGGAGTCAACCCTGTGGGCTTTTTTGGCAAGACTCTTAAAACATGAAACTCGGGTTTGTAGGAGGGAGGCCGGGCTCTGGCTGCGCCATCAAAGCGGCGGGCGAAAGGCGGCTTCTCTCCCCGTGGGGGCCTCTCTGGGCTGCCTCGGAGGCTGCTTTCGGCCTCCAGGACCCTTGACCGGCCAAGGAGCAGGACGCCGCTGTGCATTCTGGGGGTCACCCTCTGCGTGTGCATCTGGATTTAGGGAGGTGTCAAGTGCAGAGGCCTCCAGTCTTAAAGAGGAGGCAGAGCAGACGAGGAGTGCCCCTCACCTCTGCCGCCCGGCTGGGCCACACTGACGCTGTCGCAGAAGACTCTTCGGCTGCTTTTTCTCCCCCAAATTGGAGCTTTCTTTCTTTCTTTTCTTTCTTTTTTTTTTTTTTTTGCTCACTGTCCCTGACGAGTGACTTTTCAGAGCTAACTGTAACGGTGAGACCAGCTCACAGTCATGGAGGACATGCCACTTGCCAGCCCTGTTCTGAAGGCCACAGATGCCCACAGCTATGCCACGCTCAAGCGGAACATCACGTGGACTCTTGATGGGACAAAGATTTTCCCTCATGTGCTGGACAGCTTCAATGGGTGCATTTTCATGCACATGAATTACACCTCGGTAAAAATTTAAATTTTATGAGCACTCCTAGAGGACAGACTGCGTGGCCAGGCAGATTCTAAATGCTTCCCATACAGTGTCCCACTGAATCCTCACCGCAGTCCTACGACATGTTACCATGACTCCCATAAGGAAATAGAGGCACAGGGAGCCTGAGAAGTTGCCCATGGTCTCGTAGCCATGAAGTGGGACAGGTGGGATTTGAACTCAGTTGGCCGCACTTCCCTGTATCTCTGGGCTTTGTTGAGTCATGAGACATTTCGAGAAGCTACTGGAGGCTGGGGCCCCTAGGAATCCCGTGTTAAAACATTCGTCCTACATGACATGCTTTAATGAAAGAAGCAACGGATGGTTTGTCTTGTCTGTCTGTCTTTGTTGATGCGCTTCTTGTGCCTGACACATAATAGTGGCTCCATAAACCTCTGTTCAGTGAAATGAGGGGAAGTCCCCCCGTGACAAGGTAGGTCTAGAGAGCAGGGTCACCTTTAGTCATCCAAGCATGCCCTTCCTGGGGCACAGACACTCTCATGGAGTCCCACAGCCTTGTGGAAGGAGGTGTTTTCTCCTCAGTAACTGGGAGTCAGACTTTCGAATCAGTCTGGCCAATCCCATCCACTTCTGCTCCGGAAGAGCTCTTGATCCACACCCGAGCCACCATCGGCTTCCCCGTCTAGCGCTTCCTTAGCCGGTCTCTGTACTTCCATCTGTTCTCCGAGCACAGCCAGAGTCCTGTCTTCGTAAGTAAATACATCATTTGTCGCAATGCCCTTGTTTTAACTGCCCCAAAGCCCCCCAGTGCCCCTCGGGCGAAGCACACCTGTTTCTTCCAGTTCCTCAGCCCCCAGGTCTTTCTATGAACTGGGTCCCTGCCTGTGCCCTTGACCTGCCTTCCCCTCTGCAAGGCGTCCTTTGTCTACTGATCTGTCTGGTCTCCACTGAAAGGTGCTTCCCCGGTGAGCCAGCTCTGACACCTGAGATGGGGTCAGGTCCCAGCTGGAAGCAGTCATGGTAGCTTTTCCGTTCATCCCATTTGTAACGAGGGTGACCCACCACCCAGGTTTGCCAGGACCGAGGATGCCGTCCCAGGAATTGGGACTTTAGTGCAAGTCTTGGTCAAACTGAGATGAGCGGGTCACCCCGCTTATGATGCATGGCTCCCTGCCTGCTCCCCAGGTTAGGGCCCGTGGGGGCCGGGGCTGTGTGCTTTGTTCATGTGTCCGTTCTTCACAGGTACTGGGTGCGTACATTTGTTGGGTAGATGAATGAATGGATGGATGGAGGATGGAGGATGGATGGGTGGATGGGTGGATAGGTGAATGATTGGAGGATGGGTGGATGGGTGGATGGGTGGATAGGTGAATGATTGGAGGATGGATGGATGGGTGGATGGGTGGAGGACGGATGAGTGGATGAATAGTTGGAGGATGGATCGATGAATGGATGGAGAGGCTCTTTCCAACTCCTGGGTCTGAGATTCAATAAAGGTAAAACCAAAGAAAAGAGTAGGAATGAGAACAACCCTTTCCAATATTCTTCAGGCAACTGATGAGGACAGAAATGCGAAGAGAGGGTTGCTTCTAAACAGAATGCCTGGATCCAGGCATGACAGGGATGAGCCAGGAAGTGACCTTTGATGAAATGAGGACTACAGGATGCTGGGCAGTTCTCAGGCAGGCATTTCCAGAACCACCCCATCAGAAAGGCACTCTTTTTCACCCTTTTGCAGATGAGGAGATTGAAGGATGGTGAGGTTAGACAGCAAGTCCTCGGTCCCACGTGGGAGTTAGAGGTGGAGCCGACCCCACCACTGAGGCCTGCAGTGGGTCACTTGCCCCCTCCCGTACTGAGCCCTCTGTGCTTCTCGGTCTCTGGGTGCTATGAGGGAGGATGGGGTCACGGGAAAGAAGGAGGCATGCGTGAAAAGGAAGAGAGTCCAGAGCTGGAGAAGGAAGCAAAGACACCCCCCCTCCCCCCGCCCGCCCTGCCGATGTCCTCTGAGGCTCTGGACAGTCTATCTGGGAACTCGTAAGAGAGGCACCATCTCAGCATTAGGGCATCGCAGCTAAATGGTCTTCCCTGGGATTCTGACTTGGAAATTGTCTTTCTCCATGGAGGAGGAGAATTGGAGTATTGATTGCATTTATTTGCTCATGACACAAAAAGGTAAATTAATCCTTTTAGAGCAGAAAACATGTTTTTATTACATTCTGAGTAATTTCCTTTGAAAAAGAAAAACATTTTTTAAAGGCCCTGGCAGTAAAACTAGATTTCTCCCCACATCTCAGATGAGAAAGTGTGTCATTATTCATGCATAATCTGATTCCACATGATTCCTTGTTTACAGTTTGTTTTTTCGTATTTCCTTATGTAAGCAAGAATTAATACACTCAGACATGAAAGAAATAAGCTAAATTATTTTTACTGCTTCTCTTTAGGACGTACAATATGTCTTCTTTAACTCTCAATGACACGCAAAGCAGCCGGAGAAAAGCACAAATAAATGCCTACGGAAACAAAGACGGATCGCCCAGGCAGAGGGAGGGGCTGTGTGGGCTCCTGGGCTCCCTGCCTCGCCCCCCACCCCGGCGGGCCGGGCCCAGGATGGCCTGGGACTCTGTGGGGCTGGTCTGCCCCTTCCCCGGGCCCCTCAGGTGCCAGCTCCCCCGGCATGCAGTCCCAGCGGGCCTCCTGGCTGCGCCGAGGCAAGAGGGGCCTCCAGATGGGCACGCTTCCTGCACATCTGGGGTGGTGGCTCCTTGTGAGAGAAGATCCCTGGGTGTCCTCAGTCTCTGCGTCCCCAACCCCGGGAGCAGCCAGCGAACGCTGGTGTGTGCAGATTGTCTGCAGACCATATCTGTGGGAAGTTGTCAGCTGGTTGATCAGAGAATTTGTCCTGATTTCAAAGCCCACCTGCACTGGTTTTTAGGTCAAGTTAATGTATAACATTATACTCTAAGTTTCCAGTGTAAAAGTCCCCATTAACCACCAGTGTGCCTCAGTGCCCGCATCAGGGTAAGATGAGGACCCAGGCCTTAAATTTAAGGGGGAGCCCACTCTCGGGTGCCGACCCCACCCCAGCATGGCCCTGAGTGAGGCCAGTGTCTCCTGAAACCTGCACCCTGGCCAGCTCGCGGGCCTCCTCCCGGTCTCAGCCCCAGATGCTGCCACGGGTGGCGACTTCAGGTCCCTTTGCTCACGTCCTTTCCCGGTACCGTTTTCCTGGCAGTCTGAGCACCTTACGTCTTGCTAACTTAATTTCAGTCACCAATTCTGTGTCTGTGATGTCGGTTTAGAAATAGATTTTCCTTTTTAATTCTTATGTCGCGTACTGTTCTTTTGTAGCTGTCGTTATAAGAAAAACATTTAATGCGGAGATGAAACAGCGTAGTTTCGATAGGGGTGATCGAGGGTGGTGGTAACGGGGCTGTAACGTTTGACCTTATGAGTCCGGAATACGATGGCCGCTGGGAGCTGGAGCCCCCTGAGTGCCGGGCCTGCCTTCCCGCTCCCCCCCCCCCCCCACTGCACTCTCTTTGAAGAGACAGACTAGCTTTATTTCCACTCCAACTCAAATAAAGTTTCTTCTTTGTCATCTGTTAGCAGGTCCCAGGCTCAGAGGACAGTTGGACCTTACACAGCTAGATACCGTGGTGAAACGGACATGAAATATGATAGTAACTCCCTGAGTCTTTACTGGGGGCCAGCCTGCCCTAAGCTACCACCTCACTTCATCCCACCCCTCAGAGCCAGCCTGGGGCCCGGACCAGAGGGACCCCTGCCTAGGGCCCTGTGTGCACGTGTGAGTGTGTGCATGAGTGTGTCTCTGTGCATGTGCATGTGTGAGTGCATGCGTGGTGAGTACATGTGAGTGCTTGCACGAGCAAGCATTTAGAGCATGAGTGCACATGTGCGCGTACGAACATGTGTGCGCATGGGAATGTGTAGGCACAAGTGTGTATACGCGAGTGTGCGTGTGCATGAGTACATGCATGAGCGCATGTATGAGTGCGTGCATGCATGCACATGTGTGGGGGTGCGCGTGCACTCATGTTCACATGCTCTGCTCTGGCTCTTTGCTGGCTGTGTCAAAACCTAGGGTGAGGAGTCTCTGGGACAAGGGGATACCTCTTCCTGGAACTCACGTCCCCTCTGCTCTGTGGCACTCAGCATGCCTAGAACCTCAGAATTTTCTGTACACGCCTCTTTCTTGGGTCTGTCCTCTCCAGGGGGAATGGCAGTCCCAGTGAGGGCCGCCAGATCCAAGAGGTGGCTTTTAACTGGGGGTGGGGTGCGCTTGGAGTGGAGAGGTGCATGGACCAAAGACAGGTGGATCACCGACGCGGGGGTCTTTTGTGGACTCTTTCTTCAGCCTGGCAAATGGCAGGAGTGGACCCCTCCCCACATTCTGTGACGTTTTCTTAGGATTATCCCCGTTCTATAGAAAAAGAAGCTGAGATCCAGGAATATCAAGTAACCTCTCCAAATGTGCCCATGGAGTGGACGGGGGCCAAGATTTTCACTTGGACTGTATGGCTTCAGGACCCTATATATAAAATTCCTAGGTGTCAGGAGGACAGCTCCTTCTGTTCTTCAGTAAATGAAATAAGGTAAAAAAAAAAATTAGTTCTATGGTCAAAATTAGCCCCTGAAAAATCCTGTTGAATTCCATAGAAAGTACAGAATGTGTCATTTTGTGAACAGGCTCTCAGAAAATTCTACCATATTGTTTTATTGTTATTGCTGTTGTTTGGATTTTTTTTGTCCTTCGTTGGAAGAGGTCACTGTTTCTTCAACTGAATCCCAGATGGAGTGGTTGCTCTACCAAAAGAAGAAGAAGAAATGCTTACTTAGCTATTTATGCCCACCATGTTCGCTAGAGTTCATATAAGTTCAAAAAGTTATATGTGGTTTTACTCTCCATAGTTCTCTGTGCTACCAGTAAAACAAGGTGGACAAAAGAGGAGAAACTATGGAAAAACTAAGAAGATCCAATAATCATGCAACTCAAGGGTTGGCGAACTTATTCTACAAAGGGCCAGATAGCAAATACTTTATACTTGCAGGACGAACTGCCTCTGTAGCAATTCTTCACGCCTGCTTTGTATCATGAATGCAGACAGCGCATGAGTGAATGATCAGAACTGTGTCCCAGTCAAACCATATTTACCAGAAGAGGTGGCCAGTGGAACTGGGACGGTAGGTCATGGTCTGTCAGATCTTGGTATAGCCGAGTGATGATGGCTTGTCTAGTCTACCATAGGTTGCATCTCTAGAATCATCCATGCAGCCGTCCATCCAGCCATCCGTCCACCTGGCCAGCCAGCCAGCCAACCACCTCCTGATCCAATGCACGTCTCTTGCGGGTCTGAGGTGTACACGGAGCACAGACACCGTTAGTAGTTGGTGCCTCATCACTTCCATTTATGCTGAGGCTAGAAGGCGTGTGGCAATTGTGGCTCTACTACTGTGACTGTCACTGTGATGAGCGAAGCTGAGGCCAGTCCCCGACGTCAGGACATCTTTCCTTTCACTTCTAATTGCCTCCTACACCTGCCTTCATTCCAAGCTGTCCCTTTGACTTCTCAATTTCTCCTTGAGCTGCAAGGAAGACAAACAAAGACAAAAATTCCCTTAAATTTGGGGTCAGCCACTGAAAAGCCCTTTGCCCAGGTGAAGCGAGTGGAGCGCTGAACCGCCAGGCCCTTGGAGGGGCAGACCCGGTACCCCTGCCCCCCCCTCCACGGGTCCTCTTCCTTTCGGGTTCTGCCAGAGGCCAGAGGCGCCCCACCGTGTACTGAGCCATAGTACCCGGCAGACCTTTCTGTTGGTCCCAAGCCCTGTAAGTGCTGATGTGGGTCCCCACCACCCCCAGAGTGCCATCCGCAAACCATTCAGTCTGGAAGGAAGTCTACAGGCTACCGCAGGCCTGCAAAGATGGCCCAGGGGGCCGGCAGCGCAGCCCAGCGCTCTCCCCAAACCACGCACTGCCCGCCCTGACAAATGCAGTCTAACAGGATGGGCAGCTGCACGTGGACCTGCTGGGGCGTTTCTCATGTGGTGGGGACCCCCTGACAGATATATGGTGTGTGAGACTCTGCCTGAAGGGAAGAGCCTCCTGTGGGATCTTTTTGGGTCTCTTGACCCGTCTGGGAGTTCAGGGTCGCTGCCTCCGAGGGCGTGGCTTTGCCATTGAGTGGCAAGGTTGGCCCTAGCCCGTTGCTGGCGGGGCCTTCTGGTGTGCGCGCAGAGCTCCGAAGACCCTTTGGTTTGAACAGGTGCTGAAAGCCGGGGAAAGCCAAAATATTTTGTTCTTTCTGGGTCATGAACTGTTTGCTGTTGGAAACATCTGTACGGGCTAAGCATAACAGAAGTGCGGCAAACGGTGGGAGCCGTCTTTTGTAGGGAGCCCCCTGAGGACCCCAGTAAAGTCACTCTCTTAAGCACAAACCCCTTGCTTCAGGCCACGGTGACGGGCAATGAATTATCCACGTTGGTTGAGAGGGCGAGGTCACCTCATAACAACATTGAGCATAGACTGGAGCTAAATCAAGCCTGTCCCCAAATATCATCGGGGGGAAAGTGTGTGTGTGTGTGTGTGTGTGTGTGTGTGCGCGCGCATGCGTGTGTGCATGTGTGTGCGTGTGTGTGTGCATGCGTGTGTGTGTGCATGCGTGTGTGTGTGTGTTTGGAGCGTACTGACGATGTAGGCCCACTTCAAAAGCAAAAATCACCATAATTGAAGGAAACACTACAAGTTCATTTCCTCAAAAAAGAGCAAGGGAGAGAGAAGGAGCTTAAAGACTAGATGTTTAGACAGGCCCGCAAGCCCCCTTGTGACCTTGCTCTGATATTTAACAAAACATTAATCTTCTTGCCAGCAATTATAAAGGGTACAGTGACGGCCGGGCCCTCGGAGAGTGAGTAATAGTAATGCCATTGTTCGCCTTTATTTACGCCGTGGCTGTACCAGGCAGATGAGGTAAGTCGGGGCTTTGATGCGCGATTCTTCGGCCCTGGTGACACAGAGAGGATGCTTGCACAAATATCTGTCTGTTTCCGAAGCCCCGTGTCACACCTCCTGACGAGGCACGATCGAAGCGCTGCAACGTTTTATGATGAACTCGTGAAAATCCTCCTCTCGCTTGCCTGCGAATGGTAGCCTTTCTAAAAAGCCACCAGTGCAGCCCAGTGACAATGGCTTCTGAGCCTCAAAAGGGAACAAGGTGTTAGCTATTTTTTTCCTTCAAGCCTGAGAGGAACCACATAGCGGTTTGCCGGGTACCGTCCGAGACTTCCAGCAAACACAAAAGCCTGGTGGTCGGTGTTGCGGGAGGGACCCTCAGTGCCCCGAGAGGCTCATGGTTTCTCCTTCGCTTGTTGCTGGTCGGGGAAGTAAACCTTGGCGTGAAAGCGTCCATCTGGGAGAGGAGGAGAAATGGAGGTTTCCGCGCCTCGTTATTTCAAGCTGAATAAAAAGGCCATCTTTGTGTTTCCCGGGTCACACGGACCTTACCAAGAGCCGTGGACAGCGAGGTCCCCTGCGTGCAGTGACTGCGGAGGGGAGGCTCAGCCTTCTGGCTCTGGGTGACCTGGCCGGCGGGGGGGGGGGGGGGGGGTGGCTGTTGCTTCTTTTGTGGGACGTGCAGAGCAGCTGGGGAGTTTCCTTCTGAGTTGGGCCTCCTCTTCTGGGCACAATGAATAATCTCCCCTGGAATGTGGGGGGCGGGAGGGAAGTTGCCTGACAAAATCAGTGTCTGCGGGACATGCACGCGTGTGGGCCCCTTGATTCTTTCACTCAGGGTTTGCTGCGTGGACTGCAAGCCATCAAAGCAATCGCATTTTAGGGACGGGTGCTGTGTCTGGGATGGGAAAGAGCCCTCTGCAATGATAGAAGATACACTTTTTAAAATTAAACTTATTGGGGCGACGTTGGTTAAGAAGATTAGGTTTCAAGTGTACACTTGTATGATGCATGATGTGCGTAGTGCGTAGTGTGCCCACCCCCCAGAGTATTTGCCGTCGTCATGTATGTGACCCCTTCCCCCTTGCCCGCCCCCACCGCCCCTGCTCTGGTCAGCACGAACTGTTGCGTCTGTGAGTTCTTGTCTGTCTGTCTGCTGTTGCCGCTGCTTTCTGCCCTAGAGTTCCCGTGACCCTAGCCCTCTCCGGCTGCTGAGCATCTCTGTCGTCACCGCCTGCCTCAGGCGACTGCTGGCCTCTTCCCCAGGTGTGTGGCTTGGTCTCCCATGGGTGAGACACTTGAGGACAGGACCTTACATTCTCTCCCCTCATCAAACAGCTGACACGGAACACAGGAACCTTGCTCAGTAGCCCCCCATGAACCGAGGTGTAGAGGTGCTGTAACGTGAGCTGCGGGTGTTTCCCCAGCAGTCCCCACCCTGTATGCTTAGTTCTGTCCTTGCAGGTGCACGGTTCCCCGTGACACCCCTCCCGGCTACGTGAAGAAGCCCGAGACACGCGTGCCAGGCACGTGTTTAACCTTTCCCCGAGGGAGGAACTGTGTTGATTGCGCAAGTGCCCCAGGATGTATTCTGATGTTTAGAGAGAAGTCAGGGTGCTGCCTAGTACTGTGTCTATTGCTGATTTAAATAATGCGCCGGTTTCTCCTACGGGCACTATCAAAGAGACGGTCTCTTCCAGCTGGGCATGGAGCAGGACTCTGCAAGCTGAGAGTTCCCAAGTGTGAGAAGTGTTCCGGCACTGGGCTGGCCGCCTGCTGCTGGGATGTCCCCCGCCCCTGCGCCCCCTCCCAGTAGCCCAGCTGACACGTGACAGAGGCTCACAAAGGGAAGAATTCCATAGGCTGGGCTCTGAGCTTGTTCATAATTTGTCATATTGTTCCCCCATTTGGCCGCACGTATGAGATATGTAAGGCCCCCGACAGCTCTGAGCCCGCTGCCGTGGCCGGGCACAATGGGGAAGACAGGAGGCTGCATTGTGGCCGTAACCTGGGGTCCCTTTGCCTTTGTGACTGCCGATGAGAGGCTTCGAGCCGGCGGTGTGGGCTTTTGTGAGCGCGTTTGAAAACCAGAGCGGAAGGGCGTGGAAGCTGAGGCTATCTGTGCGCGCGTGAGCAACGGTTACCAGAGGGTGTTTCAGGGGTGCTGGGAGGGGGCACAGGGCATTTATAACATCATCACGCTCCTTTGGGGACTCCTCTGCAGGCAAAGTCAATAACCCGCTGGGGGCAGGACTTGGCTTCAGTACTGGGCAAGCCAGCTGGGCTCTCCCACCTGCTCGCGCGGACCCTCTGCGCACGCTCAGAGGCTCGCCGGCGGGCTGGGGGACTCTGGGATGGCAGCCACATACGAGGTTGCAGTTGTGATATGTCTTGACAGCTGTGGTCACTGTCCCAAATGACCCTCTTCTTGCCCTCTGGCAGCCACCCCTTTGTGCACTCCCTCACCTCCCACCCAGACCTGTGACCCCTCCCATCAGTACCTGCAGCGGTGCTGCTTTAGGGGTGCAGCTATTTTAGGACTTAGCTTTCTTCTCTGTAGAATGGGGGGGAGTACCTAGAGCTGGCCTAAGTTTGGGAGGTGAGGGCTGGGCCCCATCATATCCCCCTCCTGCTTTGTCTCTTTCCTCTTCATCTCTTCTAACATTTTGATAATAAAGCAGACGTTACATGCACGTCCAGGTAACACATATTTAGATGGTTAAGCCGAAGAAGGAGAGACACCATGCACGTACCATTTTAGACCTAGACCTAGAACGTTCCCAATAGGGTATGAGTGTCCCTCTCATCCCATCCCCCCGCTGCCCTGCTCCCACAAAAGTAACCAAAATATGGGCACACGTGCATGCCCACTCTCATGAATCAATAAACAGATCGCTTAAAGGATGGGAAATGTCGAGCACGTACAAAAGGAGAGAGAATATAGCTAATGGGCACACTCGGACCCGTCACCCACCTTCAGCCACCGTCAGCTGCAGCCTGAGAGTGATTCCTCTCTGCCCTACGCCCTGCTTCCCTTTCATATCATTCGAATGCCAGTCCATTCCGTTGCTCTATTAATTCTGATATTAAAAAATATCTCCTTGCTTTTCTCTATAGTTCTATCACAAAGGAGTATATTTCTAAGTAACATCATTTTTAGCTTTCCTTCTGTGTCTATTTTATAAATCAGGATTATTTGGTATGTCTTCGGCAATTTGTTTTTTATTCAATATTATGTTCTAGATTTCATCCTTGTTGAAATAAGCTGTAACTTATTCCTTTCTGCTGCTGGGTATTGATATTGATAAAAATTTCATTATTTATTTATTCATTCTCCTGGGTATGGGTATTTGGTTGACTCCTGCTGGAGAAATTTTTAATAACACTGTTACCAATATTTATAGACATGTCCTCTGGAATATAATTCTCTAGGTAGAGAACAAGAGTCAAGGTTTTAGTCTTACCATAGGTTCCTCTCTTCATTCTTTTAAAAAAGTTCTCATCTGAAGTTATAATTTTATTGATTTTAGAGAGAGAGGAAGGGAGAGAGAGAGAGAGAGAGAGAGAAAGAGAGAGAGAGAGAGAGACATCAACATGAGGGAGTACCGCCAATCAGTCATCCTCTGCATTCGCTGGGACCGGGGATAGAACCCGCAGCCTAGGGATGTGCGGACCAGGAATCAAACCCACTGAGTCTCCATGCCGCACTTCAGCCACCTGGGCCGCCCGGCGGGGCGCTGTGAACCTTTCTAACTTTACAAGGTGATGCCAACCGGGTTTTCTGATGGCGGTTCATTTTCCTTCATTCCCACACCGATGTCGGGGTTGCTGCTGCCTTGGAGCCTCCCTGGACCTTCATATTGTCAGACCTGACTGGCTGGCCAATCTCGTGGGTATAGGAAAGTCTCACTATGGAGTCCGTCTCTTTCCCCGTTGACCACAGGTTGGGTGTGAGGCCCGTTCTTGCTTGGCCGTTCACGCCTCCTATCCATGTTCGTCACCTATTTCCTTTTGAATTGTTTTCTTAGGCTCTTCAATTTTTAAGAGTTCTTTAAATATCCTAAATCCTGAACTTGTATTAATTGATTATGATTCGATTGTTTCTGGGAAATGTTCTCCCGGTTTGTGGCATTGCGTCCACCCCCACATTCTCTGTGTTATTTTTTGATGAAAAGAAGTTCTTGATTGTAATGTAGTCATGTTTGTTAATCTTTTACTCTGTGGTTATTCTTAATAGCATTATTTTGGTCTTGCCTAAGAAAATGGTCCCCACCCAGTAATCATGAAGACATTTTCTCATACTTTCTTCAAAAACTTTAATGTTTTGCCTTTTATAGTTAGGCAGTTGATTTGACCACTATTGGCTTTGCTGGGTGGTACGAGATAGGGATCGGGCTCTAATTTCTTGATCCATGTGGATAATTAATGTCCCCAGGACTGCTTACTGAATAATCCATCCTCCTGAAATAGTTCAAGGAGTCAAGCTACAGCCTGATGACTTGCAAGAAAGAAACAGAAGAGAGTAATGGGGCACAGAGTGGCTGGCGTGTGGGAGAGGAACAGCTGGAGACAGAAGCGGGGACACGGTGCTGTTGAGTGGCTGACATTTGAGCTGAACGCCAGCGGAGTCAGCCCTGTGACAGTCTGCAGGGAAAGGTGCCTGTGCAGAGGAAAGAGTGCGTGCAAAGGCCCAGGGACGAGAGAGGGCTTTGCACGTCTGAGGAGCAGAAAGAGGGCTTGGGGGGCTGGAATGTAATGGGCCAGGAGGCATGTGTACAGAGGCGTCCGGCCTTGGAGATGCATGTGACACGGAGGATGACAGGCGATGACATGGAGCTGGAATTTTATTTTAAGTCCAGTGAGAAACAATTTGGAATTTTAACCAGGAGAACGGTGTGATCTAATATACACTTGGAAGGATCACACGGGCTGGGAGGGAAGGAATGCACCAGAACTGCCAGAAGTGGGGACTGTGACGAAGGCCAGGTGGGAGATGGGGACGGTTAAGACGAAGGTGTGTTTGGCAGGATGGGAAGCTGAGGCACGCCTCTCTGCACGGGGCTCAATTGGCCAGGCCACATGCCGCCCACCTTCCTGGGACCCCCCGGGCCATCCTCCCCTGCTCTGCCTCACCGGTCCCCCGCCCCGGAGCCTCCTTCCTCCCCGTGTATCAGAATCCTGCCCGTACCTCGAGGCCCGGGGCAGGTGCTCGCCCCTCCCAGCAGCCTTTGCTAACTTGGAGAGGAATAGCTCTCCACGTCCTCGGCTTTGTTCTCTCGCTGCCGCGCTAAACCTGCTGGTGGCCCTCTGCCCCGTCCACCTTGCCTTGGTCTTACCCGTGGGCATGCGGTCCAGTCTTTGTCTTGCTACCAGCAGTCCATCCCTTTCTTGATCTGAGCCTCAGTCTCCTCATCTCTAAATGAAGGGGGCTTGGCTAGGCCCTGGCCATGATCCTGGCCAAACAAGAAGCCCCTGTATTGTCTCTCTCCTGCCCTCTTACATTTAGACATTGAGTTCACACCTCACATATCACTTCTATCTTTCTGCCCAGGCTCTTACTAAGTAAATATTGACTATTAGTATAATCTAATAATCATCATTTGCCAATAAGCATTCACTTAGTTCTACAGGGTGTTTTAGGTAGGCTATAAAAAAAGAAAGAAAAAAGATGGACATTTCAGACAGTAAGTTAATGGTTTCACTACCTACTTTGTTTAGATTCTCCTTGAATATATATTTGGGGTCTAATCATATGTGTGGCCACGGAATTGCTTTTTTTTTTTCTGACCAGGGTAGCAGTCGGCCATGCAAGTCCATGTCATGCGGTATTGGTCCCCGGATGTGTGCTGTGTAAGTGACCTTGTCTTTAGCTTGACTCGACCAGTGGCCTGATGACTGGTCACAGGTTATCTGGCCTATTCTGCTTTGTTGTTGCAGGCTGATTGAACTCGGGGGGGTTCTGGAGGTGCCAGGGGTGGTGGGTGGTGTCACCTCCTTGCCTGGATTCCAAATAGGCAGTCGGACAGCTTGGAAGCCAGCCTTTAAAGACTTGTGGCTGCCACAGAGAGAGATACATGTCCTCCGTCCTTAGGGGTCTCTGTGGGTCGTGCAATGCCTTTCTCAAGGTCCGTGTTCCTTGGGCATCCGCTTGGCCTGGACATTCTTAGAGACACAAGCTCTGATCTCTGCTCTTGGGAACTTCCAAGAGCGAGGGCACTGGCCCTGTGCCCAGAATGCTCTGAGCCCAACTTGGCAAGGGCTACCAAAGACATGCCCTCAGAATGCTGTCTGCATGATGAAATCAGGGGAGGCTTCTCTGAAGAGGTAGCATTTGCAATGGCTCTTAAAGGATGACCTGACATGGGCCAAATGGGAGTGGAAGGGCCTACAGGGTGGGGGCAAAAGTAGGTTTCCAGTTCTGAGTATAAGACGCACGGAGTGTATTATTTTCCACACAAACAACCGCAAACCTACTTTTGCCTCACCCTGTGTATAAATATAGGCACATAAAGACTGTTCGCTATAACGCAAAGGGCTCCGTGGACCTAAAAGGGGGAGGTGTGCTCGAGACAGGACCACGTCAAGAGCATAGAAGGGGTGCTCAGGTTTGAATACTAACCAGCGGACGGTGGACACCGAGCCAAGACTTCCCGGCAGGGGACGTCCCTCGGGGTGGCGACCTCAAAGGCAGACGAATCCTTGGGAAGGTTTGTACAAGATATAGTCCTGCTCTTCCATTTCAAGTTTTCCTTCTTCTCAGGTAGTTAGATTTTCCCAAATAATACTTTTTTGAAACACATGTTATCTGTGATCTTCTGAGGATGGTACACCTGCTTAAATTCCAGACACTGTCTTTGATGCCCATGCCTATGGGCCATGCAGTGAAAGGCTCAGGAAATGCACGGATGCGTGAGGCGTAGCCTGGCCCTGAAGGAGCTGCCTCTGGTGGCCGGGGATGAGGACAGTGCCCCGCTCATCAAGACTCTATTTCCAGACGCGCAGCTCAAAGCCGCGGTGGCTGTACCCGGGGCTCTAGCGTGCATTGCAAGGAGAGCCGAATCCAAAGGGCCGAGATGGTGTCAGCGCGGCCCCTTTTCTCTCTCGCGCTCTGGGCTCGTCTCTGCATTGATTTCATTCTCAGCTAGACTATCTCCTTGCAGCGGGCAAGACAGCCCCACTGCCTTTGTGGTGATTGTTGTTAAACTGAAGTTTTCTATTTTAAAACAGTTCTGGACATACAGAAAAATGACGAGGTGGTGCAGAGTTTCCATGGACGCCCACACTCAAGTCCACCTATTCGTAATGCCTCGTGTTAGCCTGGCGCATTTGCCCAAATGAACGAAGCCGTACTGATTTATTAGCAGTGATAACGGAAGTCTGTGCTTTAGGCAGAGGTCCTGCGTTTGTATCGAAGGTCCTTTCTCTGTCCCAGGGTCTGCACTGGGAACACACTGCATGCAGCCGTCCTGTCCCTTGAGGTGCCCCGTGGCTGTGACAGTTTCTCAGCCGTCCCTCATTCCTGGTGGCCTTGCCCGCTTTGAGAACGAGCTGGGTGCACTGTGAGATGCCTCACTATTGAAATCGGGTATTTTTTCATGATTCGATTGGGTTCGTGGGTTCTTGGGAGGAAGGCCACGGGAGTAAAATGTCATTATCACATCATCCCAGGAGCTCCCGCTGTCTTCACATGGCTGGGGTGAGCCTCGGTCACTCGGCAAAGGAGTGTTCGTCAGATTTCTCCATGGCACCCCCCGCCCCGTTTTTACTGAGCTCTTTGGAAGGGGGTTGCTCTGGGCAGCTCCCGCTTCGGGAGCCGCAGGGGCTGGGCATTCCCCTCCGTCTCCTCGAGAGTGAAGTATCTCCATACGTTATTTGGAATTCTTCTGCAAAGAGAACGGTCTCTTCTCCTCTGCAGGTTTATTACCCAACCATTTATTTTTATTGCTGTGCATGGATATATAGTTTATGCTTCGGATGATAATTTTATAGTTCTTTATAAATTTTCTTGCTTAGATTTGTCCTAGCTTTAGCCACGGGGCACTCTTTCGGGAGTTCCTGTGTTCTACGCGTAGTTTTTAGACCCCAATTGAATTTTTCTAATGAAGCCGGTTTGAGTCGACTTTCTCTCCTTTGTCGCTCAAACGGTCCTCTGTAATAATGCCAACGCTTGCTCACACCTCGTGGTAGCCATTGCAGAGTCTGACATGCCTCTCCTCCCTCCCGGAGGACTCCCCTCTCTTTCCCTGTGCCCCCAAAAGAGAACATATGCACGCTTCTTATCTACTGGTCTTGTTTCCAGCTGTAGTTCCTCCCTTGGTTACACCAAGCACAGCCTGGCTTCAGCCGTCCTGTCAACATGAAACCCCAAAGCCAGAGGAGCAAGCCGTGCCGAACTGGACAATATCAGTGGGAAGGCCCTGACCGGTGTGGCTCAGTGGGTTGGGCGTCATCCCGCAAAGCAAAGGGTCCCAGGTTCGATTCCCAGTCGGGGCACATGCCTGCATTGTCAGCCAGGTCCCTGTGAGGGCATGTGAGAGGCAACGGATGGATGTTTCTCTCCCACATTGGTGTTTCTATCCCTCTCGTTCTCCCTCCCTTCCCTTCTCTCTAAAAATATATACATAAAATCTGTAAAAAAAAGTTATTAGTGGGACGCATCCCCCAAGCTGGGCTTCAGTGATTTCCCTCAGCTCCTCCTTCTCGTCATCCTGCCTTGTCGCTTGCGTGTAAGTGTGGATGATGGTGTGTGATGGCTGTCAAAGGCTGGCACTGAAGTCTGCATCGGTGTCTTCTCTCTGTCACTCCTCCTCTCTACCTAGGATGGGTGCGTGACTCTGCTTCCCCCGCTTGTCCCTTTATTATTGACTTTTAAAAACTACGAAAGTTACGATTAAAAAATTAAAATAATACTCCGCCCCACTCCCCCAGTGCAGCACACAGGGAGCTCCAGGCCTTTTCCTATGGACACACGTGCTCTTATTCATGGACATCATTCCACATCATCAGCTTCTGTTCTCAGATTTTTAAAAATTATCTTTTTAATTTATTGATTTTAGAGAGAGAAAGTGGGGGGGAGAGAAACATCAGACTGTCATTCCACTTATTGATGCATTGATTGGTTGATTCTTGTATGTGCCCTGACTGGGGATCGAACCCACAACCTGGGTGTATCGGGACGATGCTCTAGCAATGGAGCCACCCAGCCGGGGCTTCTCAGATACTTTATTGTCTTCCTTTACTTTTGCTCTCTTGTATCCTTATTCTTCCCTTTGTCCTTGTGTGTTATCCTCCTAGATATGTCCCCAAGAAGGACACCTTTCCCTGACAGCAGGGTCCCTGCGCAGTCTGGGGGTGCGGATGCTTGGAGTCCCCTGGAGCTCTCCCAGAATCCCGTGCTGCACGAGTTTGTCCGTCTTGCATCTTCACTGATTTCATTTCATGAAACACTTTCTTTTACCCCTGTGGCCATGCTGATGGCAGACCAAACAATGCAGTGACCTGCTTTCTCATGAACCAAAAAAAGACGCAGGAAGAACCAACAGTAGGAACCCTTGGCCAAGCTGAGTGTCAGTCTTTCCCCAGACTGCTCTCCGATCCAACGGGACAAGGGCATTCATTCGGGGGGGATGGGGGTGTCCAGTCAAAAACAAGCCTTGAGAAAAGCTAAAAAGATAGAGGTGGGGGAGCAAAAACAAACAAACCAACACAGAAACAAGCAAATAAAACCAAAGATAGTTATAGCTATGGAAAAAGCCTTAAAGCTCCCATAAGAATAAAAACATAGAGCTTGCAGGTGAGACAGGTAACGTTTGTAACCAATGACGAGTGAAGGAAATTTTGTTGATGAAAGACAGGTGCTGGGACTCACCTGCCTCAGTCCAGGGGGACATCTGACCCCTAAGACAGGGGTCATTGGTGGGCGGCGCCTGTCAGCTGGTATTTCTGGTTCCCTCTCTCTCCTAACGGGGTTCCTCCCCGCCGGCTCCCAGGTAGTCTTTCCCGCTTCACGTACATGGGAAGCTCTGCACGTTCGCCAACTCTGGTGCACATTTGGTTCTCAAGGGCAGGGGATTGTGTTATATTTTGAAATAAAAATTGTAATTGGATTATGCTCAATTGCAGTTGTAATAGGGTTGGCTCTCAGGATGGAATATGAATGAAGTCAGCCTGAAGGAAGCAATTCATTCCCCGAATGACAACATTTTGGTCTGTGAAATGAAAAAAAGATCAAAGCTCATTCAAAAGTAAGTGTGTTTGATGGAACAGTAGTTAAAGAAGTCTGGAGAATTCATTTTATTTCCATTGTATAATATCTGTTTCTCATAGGGTTGGCCTGCTCTTCGGGACTTTTTATTCCTCCAACTGCGCATGGGTTTGATTAGCTTAATTAGAGTTAATGTCTCGGGAGCAGACTGTGAAAATTCGGGTTCTTGAAGACTTTGAAAAAGAGAATTGTTGGCCTCTTTCTACATAGATTCAGAGTAAAAAAAAAAGTCTGACGATTATTATTATCTTAAAATAATTGAAGCACTGCTAAAAATAAAAACCAGAAGGAGAAAAATTGAACCTGAATAAAAGGAACGGCGCTTGGACACACTCCTCACAGCAAATTGAGCTTAAATCTGAAGTTTTAGGTCATTTAAGATGAATGCCAAAAAGTTATTTCCTTTTCCCTCTGAGTTGGGAACCAGGGCGGTCTCCCAGCCTCGCAACATTTCCTTCTATTTTCTTCCCGTGATCTGTGGCTCCATTTAAGATCGAGAGAGACCTTAGAGAGGCCTGCCACTTCGGATTAAAGTCTCATCAGGTCTCATTTAGTTACTGTGCAGGGTCTCACGTCCCGGAGCGAGGAGGTGCCCAGGACCCATATGCTGGGGGCCTTGCTCAGTCATCCTGAGTGGGCCATGCCCTCCCCTGGCCCCCATTAAACCATATGGCTGCTGGGGCCACAACTGCCGTGTTAAAGGGAGGGGAAGCTCCACAAAACTAGGACCCCGTAGAGGACTAAGTGTTTTGTCCTAAGAAAAGAAAAGAGGGTGGAGGCATGGGGTGGGGTTGCTTTCAGGACCTGGCCTTTCCATTCTTGGCACTAAGTGAAAACACGTTCAATCAGCAGGCAGTCAACAAGGCATTAATTCAGTCCTTCAACAAATCCATGTACAGCGGCACCTCGGTACTCGTCGTTTATCTGATCCAGAACTCAGGGCGAGGGCAGAACGATGAAGCACTTTCTCTTGCAGGCAGCGTTGCGACTCGCATGTTCTAGCGAGTGTGACGTGTCCCGAGCGAGCGCGGAGTGCTGCAGCATTTATTTTTTCTCAGCAAGGGTTTGAGGAGTTCTGAAGCCGACGAGTACCGAGGTGCGACACCTTTGTGGCAGGCCTGAGCGCAGGGCTGGGGAAAGGCACCCACGCTGCTGCCCTTAGGTGGTCTACTCTCCGCGTGGGGTGTGGGCGGGTGTGCCCGCACAGCGAGGACACCAGAATAAACAGTTAAACCAAGCAAACCATTTCTAATACCAACCAGCGCTGGAAAGGAAAGAAACGGGACAGCGACGCAGCATCGCTCCGCTGACGTTACCGTCATCCTTTCCAATAACGTCCGGCGGCCGGCACTCCAAAATCCCAGGCGCCTTCTACATCAGGACTACTCACCGTCGACTGCAGTGCGTGCTGACGAACGAAATATTTTATCAACTGGAAATTCTTTCTAAGTGACACTTCTGGACATTGGTTGACAGTATCTCCTACTTTTCATGCCACACCGGAACCCAAGAGACTTTTAGGTTTTTCAGGTGCATTTTAATGTTAAGTGTTCTTTTCACATCTTAGTATCTTGAAAATGGTGCAGCCATCTCAGTTCTATTCATGCCATTATTCAAGGAACCTAACTGAGCACCTGCTCTGGGCCCAGCGGGGTGCCGGGTGCCGCTCCGGTTACCTGTGAGAAAACGGTATAATTCTAGAACCACATTGTTTTCCTAAGCTGTCGACATTCTACTCATTTATACTCTTTGTCTACCACATTCTTTTCCTCGACCGGATTTAGGCTTAGCCTTCGGTTCAGCCCAGGTCCAATCGCTGACAATTATTTTTAATAAAGTTTTTCACCCCTTGCTGGTGACACCCGGTAGTCACGGCTCCCTGACTTCTGCGGGGACCCCTGACATCTCCTTGCCCCGGGGCAGACCGCTTAGGGAGGATGATAACTTCCGGAAGAGCAAGTCGGGGGAGGTTCTAGACACAGGATTGAGGGGAAATTGTAACTCATTTCATGCAAAAAAAAAAAGAAAAGGTTTCCAGCAATAAAATAATAAATGTCATGGAAAAGCCAAGGGGGACCCGCACCCTCCCCAGCGCTCTGCCCTCAGGGGCAGGTGTTTGAAGGGCAATCATCCAAGTGTTCAAAGATAATAAATGCGGGCAGTCGATGTGTTTGAATTGGTCTCACTGGTGCGGACTTCAGTTCTCTCTCTTCTCCATATCGTCCGGCTGGTATAAAGTAATGACGTGGGTGAGGGTGTTGATGGCAGTGGGGACATGTGACCTTTCCGGGGCGTCTTCCTTAACTACACCGTGTGATTAGGTTTGTCTCCCCTAGGAGAAGTTGCATATCTTTTTTTTTTTTTTTTTTTGAAAGAGAGAGAGAGAAGCATCAATCTGTTGCTCCGCTATGTAAGCACTCATTGGTTGCTTCTTATACGTGCCCTGGCCAGGGATTCGAACCCACAATTCTTGGTGTATCAGGACGACGCTCCAACCAACTGCACTGCCCGGCCAGGGCCGAGTTGCCTATCTTTATAGAAGTAACTGGCAACGGTCCATTTTCTGCGTATGTGTGAGCCTCCTGCACTGGAACATACAAAGCCGGTCCAGCGCCGCAGCAGCCCTGCCCCCACCCCAGCCCCCACTCTTCTGGCACATGGTGCTCCATGGGTATCAGCTGAATCGAATGCAGGAGGGATGGATGGTTAAATAGGGGAAAAGAGGAGGTTACCCTTCACCCGCTTTGCAATAGCGCTCTCTTTTGATAACAGGATACCCTGCACGTCACCGCTGGCCGTGCCCCTGTGCCCCTCCACCAGGACCGCCCTGGCGGGCAGAGAATGTGTCTGCCCTTTCCCGCCGGCCAGGGGGGGCTTTCAGTCTTTCACGGGGTGTGTTGTTCTAGGAAAGCAAAGCGGCTCTCCTGCCCCCGTGACACAATTCCAACGAATATTCTTTGAAACGCTCATTTCCCTCGATTCGGAGAGGCATCTCCCATGGGATGGTATCTTACCCTCCCCCGGATTTGGGAATTTCTACGCCACTTAAGCTCCGAACGCTTTTACGACTCGACATTCTGTGAGCTCGTGTGTTGCCAACATTTGGGCAGGAGATGAGTGGGAGCTGAGAGGTTTAAGAACATATCGGGCAGCTTTGTTCTTAAGCGGGCGTCAGTGCCCCTGAGTATCTGGAGAGGTTTTGTGGTCGGATTTTGATTATTTGTTAGTTTTGGCAGCCGTTGAGATGTTAGATCTCATATTGTTTCTATCATTTTTTATGGTTTCTCGTTTAACTCTTTGCTCACAGAACTTCTTAGATGCACACACCAAGAACAGAAAGGATTAGAAACAGAAATGGCAACCGGGCCTCTCTTGGGACGTCAGGCTCACCTGCTGGGACCTGACTCCAGGTGACTGGGCAATGTGCAGCCTCCAGGACGTGTAAGTGGGCTGTTGTGGGCTATGCGTGGTCAGCGTGAGCTCAGAAACACACACACACACACACACACACACACACACACACACACAAAGACTTCATCGCATCTAAAGAAGTTAGAGCACTAAAATCCCCACAAGTCGGGCCGATGACTACGGATTGGCCTTACGCGTTTATTCTCACTCAACACTTTGGACTCTTCTTGAAACGCCTAACCCTGCACATTTCTCTTCAAATTAATGTATATTTGTTGAGATTCTTACCATTCAGCTCCCACTGTGTGCTGATGTCCTCTAGCCAAAGGTCCTTGTCCCCCAAGCCCACACTCCTTGCCCACCAGGAGTTTAGTCTACACACTTTTAAACCCCATCTTTAGGAGCTTTCAAGAAAACCCTCACCCCCAAACTTCCCTCTCCCCTGACACCTCAAACCCCGTGTTTTGAAACTGTGGATATGGATGAAGATTTCTGTGCGTTTGCCCTAAAAAGAGGGCTCCAGACCCAACCGTCCTACACAGCCGGCTGCGTTACCTATCAGCTCTTAACTGTGAGCCGATACTGACATGTTTATAGCCGCTTATTAGACGATTAGGTTCTCAGTTCATTGCTTACAATCATATTGATAAGAGCATGGCATCCAGGCCTTGGAAAATCCATCTCAGGCCCCGGATTCTTCGCATGCCAGTCCTGGTAGTCACATGGGTGGAGTGCTGCGTTAGGCACATTGCATAAACATGCGAGGGCTCTTTGGTGAATTGTTGTGTACTCTGTAACACACAAAAACCCGTGAGGACGCCGCCGGGAATCTGGGAGGCGGGGCCGGCTCTTTGCCTCGGAGCTATTTGGAGGTAACGGTGGGCCTTAGCTACCGCGCCTGCCAACAATCTGTCCCCCTTCCCCACCGGCCCTTGTCCCCGCCAAGGCCGTACTGTTTGTGATAACAGAAAAAACCAACATCCCAGAGGCTTCGAGTTCTAGAGATCTATTTCCTGTTCAGGTGAAATACGATTAGAGGTGGAAGTTGGAGGGACACTGCCCCAGTGGGATCATTCAGAAACCTGCTTTGAAGGGTGAGACAGACCCCACAGTGAAAAAGTTATCAGGTCAGAAATAAAAAAGACTAATTAGCGTATCAGCACCTTCACAGATAGGGAGACTGTAGTCCGTTTGTGCATAATCAAGTGCTCTTTCCAGGAAGGAGACACACCCATGTTCTGCTCCTGTTTTCATCTGCGGCATTGGAGGGGCTCACAAGGCGGGGCCTCACAGAATCCATTTTATCATTCTGGAGGTCCATTTGTCCAGGTGGACATGGGGCTGACATTCAGCAAGTAAAAAATCAGGACTTCTTTATCTGGTAACTCTGGCAGAGAGAGGGCCTATTTTGTGTAACAACGTGTTTGGTCAGTTTATAACTTTAAATATGTATACACATGGATTGTGGAGCTCCATCTGTATTCTTGCCCCGGGGGTTGTGAAAATTGAGGGGAGAATGTGAGCCCGATTTTGTCTGGGACCTCCAGGGTGTGGATGGTCCCATTTGCTTTCCTGGCCCATGAGGGGCACATGTGTCCATGCTAACCCAGCCTCCTGGTCGAGAGGGTGGCACATGACTAAGCTGGTCCGATCAGAATGAATCTTTAGACTTCTTCTGGGGACTTGGAATAAAGCCACCTTTGATTTTTCTGCTGGATTTGAACAAGGAGCGCATAGACCAAGGAGCTCCTCACAACCAACGTAAAATACAGGGAGACCCACTAACAAAGACTCTGTCTTTGACCAAACCTAAGACAGACCTGATCTGAGCCCCCTTAAAAAAAAAATGTTTTAGATTTATTGATGAGAGAGAGAAACAAACATAGATATGTTGTTGCATTTATTCATACATTCATTATTTACACATTCATTAGTTGATTCTTGTATGTGTCCTGACCAGGGATTGAACCTGCAACCTTAGCATATTGAGATGACACTCTCACCAACTGAGCTCCTGGCCAGGGCTCAGGCACCCTCTTCACTGGGTGGCCCCATCCTGTCACTGACCTGCTGGTAGCCACCGTACCCAGCAGCACAGATCTAGGCTCCTCTGCTAACCCAGTGATGTCCCCTCTTTCCCTTGCTGTGTGGGCAGGCTGACTCTATTCTTAAACCCCTTGAAAGGGGTGATTAAAGTAATGCAATCTACCTCTGCCAAAAGGAGCGGCACCGAGGCCCTCGTTGGTTCCGGAAGGAATGCCTGACGCTGTCTGAGGCAGGGTGGCAATAAGCGCTCCCTCACCAGGTGGCCCGGATGCGCCCAGCACTCAGATCTGGCTCCGGGGAGCCCGCGGCAGCCACAGGCTGGCCGAGTTTTCCCTGGGAAGCCCCCCGCCTGGGCTGAGCCCTGGGAAGGGAGAAGCTCATTTTCGGCCTGCAGTGGTTCTCACCCTGGCAAAGGGGGAAATGAACTCGAACACTTTGAAATGCTAATTATTTAATCTCTGCCAAAGTTGGCTGCTTCCAGGGGAGCCCATGTTCATTTGTCAAATGAAACTATTTTAGAAAATGATCCAGGTGGTGAAACTGTGGCTCGCAGGCCCCCCCTGCGACCCCCGCACCCCCAGGGGGCCTTCCCCCCCCCCCCCCGATCGTCAGCCCTGCAGCACCTTCCAGTGTCTTCCCCACGAAGCGGCTGTTCTCTGGGCTCTTTCCAGGCATCTTGAGTTTGGGAACCGTTGCCCGCCGAATGCCACGGGGCTGAGACACTGCGTGTCGGGGAAGAAAGCCCTGCGCTCAGGATACAGTTTCTGCAGTGGCTTCCCGAGGGAGCTTGGCAGATGGCCAGCCTCTCCAAGAGGCAGTTTTCACATCTCTAGAATCTTTTTTCTGGATTTGTCGCGAGGATCTGCGGGGTCCCTCGGAAGGCACGTGTGACCTCAGAGTGTTCGATCCAGTCCGCACGCAGTACCTCCGAGCCACAGGCTGAGTGACTTCAGTAACAGAAACGGTTTTCTCACCGTTCTGGAGACTGGAAAACCCAAGACTGAGTGTCTGCCCCTGCCCCGTGTGGCTCAGTGGGTCGGGTGTCATCCTGCAAAGCAAAAGGTCGCGGGTTTGATTCCCGGTTGGGGCACAGGCCTGGGCAGCGGGTTCGGTCCCCGGTTGGGGTGTGTGCCAGGGGCAACTGATTGATGTTTCTCTGTCTCGTCGGTGTTTCTCTCCCTCTTTCTCTCCCTCCCTTGCCCTCTCTCTAAAAAATGAATAAGTTAAAAAAGAAAAAAGAAAAAGGCTGAGCTCTCCCCCTCTTCTTCTAAGGTCAAGAGCCTTATTGACTTCGGGGCCAGGCGGAGAGGAAGACACTCAGGCACAGAGAGGTTAGATCACTTGCCAGCGGTCACACCGCTAGGAGTCTAGGCGGCCTGATGCTAGAGGCTTTCATGGTGAAACCGTATCGACTGAAAGGCTGATTTGTACAGCGGTCCTGGTGAAAACTCCTATACTTTTCTACAGTCTCACGATGAAACATTCAAAGTCACGTCAAATCAATCGAACATGATATCTGGGTCTGGCTAACGGCTGGATGCCCGGGCTCCGACACAACGTGCCAAGCGGGGCCTTTCTGGTGGGGCAGCCCCACCGTGACTGCGTCTTGGCAGGTGCGTTGTGAGGAGAGTGGTCAGCGGGCCGGACAGAAGGCCCAGGGCAGCTTTCCCGGGCTCCGGCCTCTTCCAGGTGGGCCTCCTGGGGGACCCTTTACCTCCCTGCTGGGTGTCTTTTCCCACCAGGCAGCGGGAGGCAGCAGATGGGGAAACGGATGCTGCTGGGGGTGGGGCCTCTCACCCCATTGTCAGAATCACCTTGGGTGCTCCTCCAAGCACACAGGCCTCCTGGCACTAGGAGAAACATAGCTCCAGATGGCTAGTAACGCTGCCTTGCAGATTCATATACATGTACATACATGTAAGTTCCATATACAAGGGTAGACACCGTTTTGAATTATACATATAATTTAGATTTATACCCGAGTGCTTAAGATATTATGTGTGTCTAAACATATGCAGGCATGCATATATATTCAGAGATAAATAATTCTTTCATTTCGGCTTTGCAGGTTCATTTTTACCGCGATGTTTGAGATGCTACATCACTGGACAGAAAGAGTTTGTCCATCGGGCGCCGGCAGAGCCAAACACTAGAGTTGCAGCGGAAAATGGGCTATTTTATTCCGAATGGCACCACCCAGGAGCACGGGCAGCTAATGCTCAGAAGCCAGGACTCCCTGGTGGGTCCCGGGTCCAGGTGGGTTTTTGAGGGTTAAGGGGGAACCGGTGTTAGGGAGCGCCGGCGGGACAAGTTTTAATGGGAGGGCCTTGGCACTTGGTCATTTATGGTAAGAGGCGTGAGCACCGGATCTTCCTGGACAAGGGACCCTTCGCTTCTAGAGGGTTCCACGGCTCCAATTCCAGCTGTGTCCTCGTCTTCTGATTCTGAGGGGCGGAGGGGAAGGGTGAGACTTCGAAGTTCTCTCCTCCGCGCATGCGTGGGCTGTGAGACTTGGTTTTGGTGTGTTGCCTCGGAAAAGCATCTCTTGTTAAACAGGACAGAACCATTTTCAACCGGCTCTGCAGGTGGCTGCAGATATAAACACACACGTCTATTACTATCTATGAAACATAAAACTATAAGTCGTACGTTCTTTGGTCTCCTTCCCCGTCGTTCTAACCCCATCCTGGAAGAAACAGGAAGACAGCGACCTTATGGCTTGCCTTCCTTTAGCTCAGCCAGGCCACACAGCCCGGCCCCACACTTGTCCCCGAGGCCAATGTGAGAAGAGCCAGCTCGGAGGACCCCGTCGGGCCCCCACCCACCGTGTCCTGCCATGAGTCAGCCAATCTAGCCAGTGATCTTGAGTGTATGACCCCTGAGCAAAGATAACCCTTTCAGATCCTGTGTTCCACTTTGCCACTTTGTCCCAAGGCTGCCTTGGAGGTCTGCTCTGGCATTCTGACGGCCATTTGTACTGTCACAGGCCCGGCCAGTCGCCTGTTGCTGTCAGCGGGGGATGAGGCCGGGCGGTGTCATGCCTTAAAAGTAGTTCTGTGCAAACCAGCTCCTCTCAGCACCCCCCCCCCCCTTTCTTGTTGAACCCCGCCCCCCCACAGGACTTCCAGGCACTGAAGAAAAGAAGCTGGCTTGATTTAAACTCCTACAGGGGATGGGAGCTGGGGGTGGGGTGTGTTTATATTTTCTCTGCCTCCATTAGGAAGGGTGGCTGAAGTGTGGGGGAAGGGGAACGGGAGGAGGGAGAAACTTCATTTATATGTTAATAGTTGCCAGCACCAGGGCTAAACTGACAGAACTATTTCATGGGAAACTGACAAATTTTGTCAGCCAGGCTGTGCCCCCACATCTCAATGGGGCAATAATCTTGATTAGCAAAACAATTGGGGGCCTCCGCTCCCGCTCAGGTTACACTTGGCCCATGCGGGGACGGCTGGGGCCTTCAAGCTCCAACACATTTTCAAAAGCCACCGAGTTTAGGGAACCGTTGGGGTGGGGGTGGGGGTGGGGGAGGCGACGAACAAAAGAGGTTAATTTGATTGACCGAATCTTCATAGTCTTATAACAATCATTTACTTAGCAAGTAATTCCTCAAGAAGCCAGTGGCGCCGACAGGAAATTGGAGCGCAGGATCTGTTTGTCCCAGATGTGTGGGAATGTTAGCGGCCTCCTCCTTCCACTCGCCAGTTCTGGAAAAAAAAAAAATTTGTAACCCCCTTGGGGCCCTAATTACCACATGCAGAATAAGTCGTTATCCAAAAATACACACACACTCAACACCCACAAACGGAGTCCCTGCCGGCCTCGGCCGCTCCCTCCTCTGGACTGAGCGCTGGCTTTCGTTTTTATTATTAGTGCATTGAATGGCCAAGGAGAGCCGGAAATGGACGAGGTGCTATGCCCCCAGGAACTTGGACCGCCTCCGAAAGCTCTGGTCGGTTGCTTTATTTCAACTGGCCCTGCTTCTGTCAGGGGACAGGCACTCGAGAAAGAAGGGCTGTATGGTCCCCCGTCCACCTGCTGCCAGCAGAATCCTTGAGAGATGTCCCCACTCAGGCGTGAGTGACAGAGGGACACACGGAGTCTGCACCTCCCGACCGGGGAGCCCTCCTCCCCTGTTAGACCAACCCTGCTGTCTTCCCTTGCCCAGGCCTGGTGGGGAGACAGGGGTTCAGTGCACGTATTTCCGACTTTAGGGTTTTCATTTTGAAACAATGATTAACTCGCAAGCAACGGCAGAAGTAGCGCGTCGAGGTTCTGCGTGCCCGTCGCCCGAGTTGCCCTGATGGTGCGTTTTCAAAACCAGGAAACCCATGGGCGTGATTTGATTAAATAGACCACGGACGTTACTCGGATTTCACCTTTTTTAAAATTTTTATTTTGCATGCACTCGTTTTCTTGTTTTGCATGTCTTTGTGCTTCATTCTACACCTCATTTACTTTTTAATCTAATAGACGAACCAATCCTGAGACCTCAGGGCTGGAGAGATCTCGGCAATCCCTGCATCCACCTCCCACCGCCCCATCCACTCCGTGTCCCCAGCAAGCGCCTCTGTGCCCCGTCAGACCCTTGAGTGCCATCTGAAAACGAATCGCCTTTAAGAGTTCATCAAGCCCCTGCCTGCACACATCACAGGATGGAGGCTCATCACCTCCTGCGACAACTTGACCGTCCTTGTTCACAAGTTCAGACGCAAAGAGCCAACACTGCTGTGTCTAACAACCCCAGTGGCCAAGTTCTACCGCCTGGGTCTAGTGTTTGTCAGACTTGGCAGCACCTTCTAATCACCTGTGGGGTTTTCAGACATCCCGCCCAGGCTGAACCCCAGACCAACTCCCTCCGAGTCTGCAGGGAGGGGACCCGGGTACCAGCACTGTTTTCAAGTGTCCCAGTCTGTGCAGCGTGTATTCGTGGGAGAGCCCAGTGATGAGTAACTCAAAGGGCTGGTGTGAATTGCGGGTCTATATACCTAACTGAGTAGCGGAAAGGGGTGGGGAAGAAAGAGGAACTGATTTTTGGGGAAGATACCTGGGCCCTTAGAAGAATAGATGGGGGACAGGGTACTCTTGTGACAATATCTGTTTGGGGGTGGGGCTGACTTTTTCTCTGAGAGAAGACAAGCATTATTCCGGAGGGTGGGATTTATACCAATTGACTTCTTTTGGGCGGCTCTGCTCTGAGGCAGATAAGGGATTTCAGGAACTCAACTGCCTCCAGCTCAAAATAATTCTCATGCCAAAATGGCATGTCTGGGGGTGGGTGGCATATCTTGATCCTTTTCATTAGAAGTGCCAGATTACAGGCCCTAGATCCACCTAATTGGAATCTGCACTTTCCCTGGGTCCTTCGGGATTTTCATGTGCATTAATGGCTGAGTAGCACCATGTAGAGCTTCTATAGAAGCAGCTGCTGACACATAATAATCCCCGTTATTGAGTGAGTCTCTGTCTTACATGCATGGGTTTTTGTGCAGCATAGCAGTCCTGTCAGCGTGACTGGGCCTCTTGGAAGCGGTGGACATCCGTGAGGTCCCAGCACAGAGACGAGGACTCTGGGAGGCAGGCAGGAGCATGGCTGTCTTTGGCCTTGATCTGGCCACCTGGAGAGCTCTGACCAGGCCCAGAGTGGTGCTTCCGGGGGATATGGGGCCAGGATGGTCCCAGGAGCTGCCCAAAGTGAGAACGTGTCACACCAAGCCAGCCAGGCGACCCTGATCCATAGCTCTCTCTCTGTTCGTTCCTTCTACCTCTGCCAGGAGGGGTCAGGGGAGGGTTGTGCCCCAGGGGTGGGCAGCACTGGTGGGCAAGAGCAGCCCTCTGCCCTCGCTGCAGGCCAGTGTGCAGGTCACCTGAGCACTTGGGGACCGAGCACAGGAAAAGGTGACCGCCAGGCCGAAGGGCTGCAGCTGCAGAGTCTCGCCTTCCGTCCCCAGGTGGAGATTCTTCCTTCCCCACTAACTTGAAAAACTCAAGTTTTATTTTCTTATGGAGGGGGGCCATTCCGTGAGCCTCTCAGAAACTTTCCAAGTTAACTCCTGGGAAATGTAGATACAGAGTCCTCGTCTCTATTTGCCCAGGAGCTGAATTCAGCTATAAAAATAGGAAAGTCCCCAAAGTATATTTGCATGTCATTAGCATTTATATTCTCTACCTCCTCCTGCTTTAAGGTGAAGGAGAGAGCACAGGCTTTATTCCAAAATACATGATCCATCATTTTTAATTAGCAAACACCAGCAAGCTCTACTGTTTAGAATCCCAGGCCACATGCTACCAACTGCCGATGGTCGCACGGATTCCTTCAACCTGAGTTTTCCTCCTGCTTTGCTCTCCGCTTTATCAGATTCTAACGTGTGGAAGCTGGAAGAGGTCTTAGACCCCGTCTAACTCGGGGATGACCGAAGGGTTTCACCTTTCGGCCCAGCCCTGGCGCAGTGAGGGTCGTGCTGAGAGAGGCGTGAGGGTGTAGCTCAGCAGAGAAGAGGGACAGTCTGTGGGTGACGCAGTGTGTCTGCCTGAGCAAGCAGCGTGGGAGCGGCCCTGTACCAGGCGTGGGCCGGTGCAGAGCAGGGCCCGTCCCCGAGCGCTAGAGGGTCGGGGTGATTTAAGATCACCAGGAAAGTCGTGGGCACAGCCAGGACGGGGACCTGTTGACTTCCACTCCTGCTGCGCCTTTACCTTTATACAAATGAATTCCCCTAGGAGCCACCGATGTTCACTGGCACTACAGGTGAATTGCTAAAACCCTCATTCTCTGGGTCCCTTAGAGTCACAACCTTCTTTTTGTCTACGAATACAGGGACCGTCTTCCCACTGCCAGTCTGCTAAGTACACGACGAGGGACAGGCAGCTGAGGCAGAACCCAGAACTATCCCTCTTCTTACCAGAAAAGTTTAAACTTGAACGGAGTAGGAAACGGATCTTTGTATACGTGCTACTACCTCACCCCATCAAGGGGGCCATGGTCCAGTTTTGGTGAGCGGAGTTATAACGATTTTCTAATATAGCTAAGTGATGTATCAGCATCTTGTTTAATATGCAAAAGAGCGCCCTGCCTCCCTGGCGGCTGACGTGAAATGGCCTACCACCAGCGACAAGGGAAGGAGGACCAGATGAGAAAACAGAAATTAAACAGTGCTGCTCTAGCCCCACGTCTAGGAAAACCGCGCAGAGAGCAGGCCCCGAGCGAGGCGGGCGAACAATGGGATGATTGTTCGGTTTGTTTTTTTAATTAAAAAAATAAAACCCTGCTCTTTGCATGTGACACAGAACTAGGATTGTTCGGGGAAGAATAATCAGCACATAGTGATGTCTCAATTACTTAGTTATTTTTATTAATTATGATGATGATGATGATTTATTTTATTAATGAGTCCTCTGGGAACAGAACCTCCTTTAACGAGGCTGCTTCTCCAAGGCCTGAACGCCATTCCAGCTGCTCTGGCGCAGAGGGACAGGCAGCTGGGGCAGAACCCAGAACTATCCCTCTTCTTACAAGAAAAGTTTAAACTTGGCACGAGGTGGCCCAGCTGAACATACATTTCCCAGCTTCCCTTGAAGCGAGGTATGGCCATGCGAGTAGGTCCCAGTCAATGGGAAAGGAGCGGAAACGATGATGGGACGTCCCCGTGGTGGCCTTAAAAGGAAACAAGTGTCCCCTCCCCTTTCCCGTTCATTTTGCTCTGGCTGCAATACAGATTATGTGGCCAAAACTAGGGCGGCAGCCAGCATGGTCACCGAGAAGGAAGCTGCGTGCTGGGGGTGGCAGGACATGGGAAGGGAGAGTCTGTGCCTGATGCCACCAAGGTGCTGCATCAGTTCGGGACCATCCGGAGAAACCAACTCCGCTCCTGTTTGAGTCCCGGCCTCTGGGGAGCTGTCACGGGCAGAAGCTGACCATGGACGGGCTTTACAGCCGAGGAGCACCCTCTGCTCCCCCTTGGGTGCAGGTGACTGTTGGGGTCTCCACACACTGGTGCACCCCATTCACACACGTTCAGTCATTTAAAGCCATAAGGACTCTGATCCACTTACTTTCAGGGACCCCTGCCGTATGGGCTGCGGGCTGAGATTCCCCACCGACAAAGGGCCGTGGGGGCAGCCCCTCTGTGGCTGTCAGTCAGATCAGTTTGGCCAGTGAAGTCCCTAGTGACTTCTCATTGCACTTACAGGGCAGATTCCTTCCCTGGCTTCTGAGGTCCCACACAGGTCTGGTCCTAACTGCCTTTCGACTGTCACTTTCCGCTTTCTCCCTCTCACCCTGCACCCGACTTCCAGGCTGTGGCCTTTGTCACTTCACAGATGGGACTTGGCCGTGGCCTTCTCTCTCCTAGATCTTCCCGTGGCTGCTTCTTGCTTCTCATCAATTGCTGAGTACAAATGCCAGCTTCTCAGATAGCCAGCCCGACTGAAGACCTACCTGAAATCCACCGGAAGTCACCCTCCCCACGGTCTTGTCTGACTTGATCCACAGGGTAGTCACCACCCGGAGTGGCCGTACTGGGTCATTTGCTTCTAGCCTCTGTCTCCTATGAGGATGCCGGCTCTGCGACTGTGTGGACTGAGCATTCCCGTGTCTATGAGTGTGCCTGGCACATAGTAGGTACACAATAAATCCTGACTAATTCCCGAATGAACCCTTATGGGGTCTGTCATGTTGTGTCTAAGGCAGGTAGGTGCACAGAGCTCCCCGGGCGTGACGGTGTTGGAGCCTGTGAGCACCCTGATCCATTCATCACCTGCTGCAGACGCAGCCTTTGCTTTCTAGGAACGAACCTTCCAGATCCCACCAGTCACCAGTCCTAGCAGCTTGCCTGCCTCTCGGTCTCCATGAACATCTATTCATTTATTTTTTAATTTTTTAAGTATATTTTATTGATTATGCTATTACAGTTGTCCCAATTTTTCCCCTCTTTGCTCCTTTCTTCCCAGGACCCCCCTTCTCTCCAGCAATCCCACCCCCCTTAGTTCATGTCCATGGGTCGTGCATAAGTTCTTTGGCTTCACCCTTTCCTATATTATTCTCAACTTCCCCCTGTCTGTTTGTACCAACCAATTATGCTTCTTAGTCCCTGCACCATTTCCCCGTTTCTCCCCCTCCCCCCTCCCAGCTGATAACCCTCCAAATGATCCCCATACCTATGATTCTGTTCCTGCTCTGGTTTGCTTACTTGGATTTTGTTTTTAGTTTTTAGATTCAGTTGTTTATAGTTGTGTGTTTGTTTTTCATTTTAATGTTCATAGTGTTGATCTTCTTTTTCTTAAGTCCCTTTGACATTTCATATAATAATGGCTGGGTGATGATGAGCTCCTTTAGCTTTACCTTGTCTGAGAAGCACTTTATCTGCCCTTCCATTCTAAATGATAGCTTTGCTGGATAGAGTAATCTTGGTTGTAGGTCCCCGTTTTTCATCACCTTGAATACTTCTTGCCAGTCCCTTCTTGCCTGCAAAGTTTCTTTTGGGAAATCAGCTGATAGTCTTAAAGGCACCCCTTTGTAGGTAACTCTCTGCTTTTCTCTTGATGCTTTTAAGATCCTCTCTTTATCTTTAACCTTTGGCATTTTAATTATGATGTGTCTTGGTGTGGTCCTCGTTGGGTCTAGCTTGTTTGGGATTCTCTGTGCTTCCTGGCCTTGTATGTGTATTTCTTTTGCCAAATTTGGGAAATTCTCCTTCATTATTTTTTCACATAAGTTTTTGATTTCTTGCTCTTCCTCTTCTCCTTCTGACACCCCTATGATCCGGATGTTGGCACATTTAAAGTAGTCCCAGAGGTTCCTAAGCCTCTCCTCATTTTTTGCAATTCTTATTTTCTCATTTTGTACTGGTTGACTTTTTTTCTTCCTTATGTTCCAAATAATTGATTTGAACCCCGGTTTCCTTCCCTTCACCATTGGTTTTGTGTGGATTTTCCTTCGTTTCATTTAGCTTAGCCTTCACTTCTTCCCTTATGAGTCTGCATTTATGTCAAACCTGTGAGCACCTTTATCACCAGTATTTTGAACTCTCTGTCTGTTAGGTTGGCTATCTCCTCATCTGTTAGGTTGGCTCTCTCCTCGTCACTTAGTTCTCCCACTGGAACTTTGATTCATTCCACCCTTTGGGCCATACTTCTCTGTCTCCTCATTATGACAGGTTCCTGTGTGTGTTTGACTCAGCATCCCAGGTAGAGCTGTCACACCTGTTACGTTGTAAGGGGTGGAGCCTTAGGGATTCGTCAGTACAGGGCGACCTGTTTCACCACATTGTGGTGCTATGTGTGGGAGGGGCCCGAGAGGAAACAATGCCACTTGCTCAGCACTCGCCCCTTTTCCAGGCTCTTCTCCCACTTTCGTATGGGACTGGCACTCCTCTAGCTGCTGCCCTGGCTGTCGTTCCCAGAGTGGGTGGGTCTGCAGATGTTCTAGGTCCGTGGGGGTCCTTTAAACAAGCGGAGTCTGCTGAGAGACCTGCAGTTTCTGCCTCCACCCCAACCCCCACTGGTCTGCACAGTCAGAAGCAATGAGGCTCTATTTTCCCCAGCGCTGGGACTGTGAGCTGGGTGTTCTGGCGAGGAGCTGGGAATGCTCCTCAGGTGTCTCTCCTGACTTTTAAAAACATGTGACTGCGCTTTCCACCATCCTGCCGCCTCTGCTGCCACCACCACACCTCATCCTCTCTGTCCGGCTCCGCCCCTCCTACCTGTCTGAATGAGTATTTCTTCTTTGTATCTTTGTTTGTTGGACTTCCATGCAGCTCGACTTTCTGGAACTTCTGGGTGTCTCTAGTTTTGAGGTAGTTGTTTTCCTTCTTAGTTGTGGAGGGAGACGCAGTGTGTCTGTCTACGCCTCCATCTTGGCTAGAAGTCCTATGAATGTCTATTCATTTACAACTTGAATCCACTAAAAGGGCAGCCGGACATGATAATACATTTACATACATGAATATAAAGGCAGACAGCTGTGGTCAACAATTTTGGGTTGTTTTTTTTGGGGGGTTGCTTTTTTGGCATCTGTGTGTGGAAGCGAAAATGTTTCTGAACTCTTCTCTTGAGTCAGACGTGATCCTGCTAATGAATGACAAAGCAGTTTTGATTTTAGCCAGAGCTTCTCCATGAAACACAGAGGGAGGAAGAAACCAGGAAAAGATCTGAAATAAATATACTGACAGAATTCAAAGAAAAGATCATAGATTTGGTCATGTTCCGCATCATCACTGGGACACGGGGTGAAGGGAAAGGCTTGCCCGGCCAGAGCTGTGTTTGGTTATAGATTAATAATCCAAAGTACAAATGGTCCGGAACAAATTAGAAAAAACATAAACTACAATATTCAACAAACTGGAGTTCAAAGGTTTCTGGAATTTGCTAAATGTTCTTGCTCATACATTTTTTAAAAGCGATGACACAATATGAGTTGTTGAACTTTGCCACACAAATAGCAAGTAGGTTTTTGCTTGAATCACATTAAAGCATTGTGCAACTATTATTAAAAAAATAAGGCAGGCAGGGGGGTGGAGGGAACCGAATGGAAAAGTTTGAAAATTCCAGCTACAAGTTGCTCACAATGGAAGAAGAATCTAATAATGCTACTGTAGAGAGTGCTCCGTGCCGCGTGGCTTTGTGCCCCTTCCAGGGACCCCGCATTTGGCTCTGTGGTCTGGGGTAAGTAACTAAGCTCGGTTTATAGAAATGTTATTTAAGCCCCATGTGCAATGTCAGGCAATTTTAGCTTCCTCCCAAACCCATCCTTACTTCTCTAACACATCCTCCACATTGTAGAATGTTACCTTTGTCATACAGATAAAATCATGCTATGCCCCCTTTAAAAAACTCTTAATGTCTTGGAATGGTGGAGACCAAATTCTTATGGTGGCCCACGCGCTGAGCATGCCCTCCTCTGCCTTTCTCTGAGTTTATTTCTGTGACCCGCCTTTTCTCTCCGCTCCAGCCCGCTAGGCATCTTGGAGTCCCTTCGCTAAGCCCTACTGCTGCTGCCTCAGGACTTCCGTGTCTGCTCTTCCATCTTCCTAATGTTCCCTTTCCTCGAGCTCAGTTTAATTGTGAAGCCCTCAAAGACCATCGTTGACTTTCTAGATGTTTCTGGAGAGCCCCTTTATTGCACGCACCCAGGTGGACTCTGACAATGATTATTGTCTGCTCTCTGACTAGTCTGGGGGTCCCTGAAGTTGGGGTGGCCCCTGACTTTTCACAACACACCCAGCACTCAGCTCAGGGCCTTGTACACGCTGAATGCTCTATAACCACTCAGAGTCTACACGAGGAAGGTGCCAAGGGTCAAGGTCTCGGCTAGTCCATGTCCTCCCCTGTGAACACAGATGTGCCACCTCTCTCCCGGGGTCCCAGTGAAGACAAAGAATGTGTAAGTGCTCTGTCAGCCATCAAGGACCACCCACGAGCAAGGCATAGTTACAATTTTTCGATAGGATCACTTCAACTGCAAGTGACCAGAAATGGAGCCCAGGTTGGCTTACGCTCTATAATGGGTATAACTGAATAGATCAGGCAATAAACGCCGGATTCAGAGGCCAAAACGGCATCATCAGAACTCCTTCCCTCTCCCTTTCCCTCCGTCTCTCGCTCCCAGTCCTTCTGCTTTTCCTCCTCTGGTTTCCTGCGTCCTGTCTTCAGCCAGGCTCTCTTACTGTCATGGTCAGTGGTAGAAGATGTGGCGCCTTCCCACACTGAGAAATATCACAAGCCTCACTTGAGAGCCGGCACTCACTAGCGTGTGATACTGGGCAGGTGTCGCACATACAGATGGGCCGCTGAGCCGACCAGCCCCTGCCTGGTCTACCTCCGTCTTTCCAGGGACCTTCTAGGGGTGTCCTCGCGAGTCTGTGGGGCAGGCCGAAGTTCTGGCCAACGGGATGTCAGAGAAGGCCACTGGGTGGGTGGCTTCTGGAGACGCCAGCGGCTGTCTTTGACCACAAAGAGGAAAGCACACTCAACCCGAGGATTTTCATTTCTTTGGTGCTTTGGCGTTTCTGAGCTGGCTTCTTTAGCTTTCAGGCTAACAGCTATCGGAACGACAGATATTGTAATAAAACTGATTCACAAACACCCCTTAGGCTCCTTCTCCATTTTCTCAGATGGGCGGGAGCCTCTTTTTAGGAGAGGAGAGTGGGCATCTGCACTTACTTTTTGCCCCATTCAGAATTCTCTAAGTTTGTAATATGTTAAAAAAGTTATGAATGTGGCTGTTTGGATCCTGAGTTCTTTAAACGTGTTTTATGGTGATTTGAAGAATCTTTCCTACGGGATTTTTGTTAACTTTCTGGGAAGTTCAGTCTGTTTTGGAAATTGCCAAGTTGTAGTAAAATATCTGCAGGGAGATTGTGCTTGGTGGTCTCCTTCCCAATAATCCAGTTCCTGTGGTCCTGCTTTCACAGTTGAAGTCCAAAGGTAGAAGAGACCTCCATTTGTAGTTGTAAACGTTGTATATTTGTTTCTTTGTTTGCATCGAAGAGGCCGGCCTGCTGCTAGATCATGTATTTAGCCTGGCGGCTGTGCTCACGTCGCTGAGGCCGACGGGGGTTACAGACAAAGACGAAGAAGCACTGACCTCCTGCTCTGAGCCTGGGAAACAGTGAGGAGGTTTCCAGGTGCAGGCGGGGGCTTCCCAACTCCTGTTAGCAGTTCATGTATTTGTTTCTCGCACAGAATCACAGAACCCGGACAGGAGGGGCATTATTTCTAGAAAATAAAATATATAGAACATCGATGGTAAGAAACACCTTAAAGGCCGTTTCGTCCGAAGCCTCCCTGTGGGAGCAGTGAAGTCCAGAGGTCACATAGCCACTTAGTGACGGAGCCGGGGGTGACGCTCGGGTCCCTGCAATGTGTCGCTGTTTCACCCCATCTCAGTGGCTGTGATCAAAGGCCGTAGTTTCTCTCACACATAAAGAACTAACTTGAAATAAAGTTGGTTAGCTGACTAGTGAACTATGTCTGCCGTGAAGCAGGCACCCCTGGTCAGCCGCGAAGTTCTGTTCACGCACCTGCTTTTATTTCTGGGTGACAGGCCCTCATTTGAATGCACAAGTGAGCACACACACCCAGTGGAAAGATTGTTCACTGGGCTGTGGTGGGGTCCGAGGTGGAAAACCACACGTGTGATTGTGAATGTACTCCCCGCCCCAACGGAGGGTTATGGGTTCCAAATACACACGTTCCCTCTCAGGTAGTGGTCCCCATCTGTATTAAAAAATAAAATCTATACCTGCAGAACAATCGATACTCATATTTCTATCACCTGTCTTCCTCTGACATATGTCACTTTGTGTGTGTGTCATAAAAAAGGGATACGTATATATATGTCCTTATCAGAGGGTTTTCTCAGAAATCTTGCAAAAAGCAAACAGGAATACAGTTTTATTTTTTCCCAGTTATGACCTTCTGCATCAAATTTGGGTTTTGTAGGGTCTGGCAAATCACGTTGCCAACTCCTGATCATTCTGACATTTAAATATGAGTGGCATTAAGTGGAAAATGAACCTAATGGACAACTTTAAAGAGGAAGAGAAGCGATTCACAGAGAGGCCGGTGGGGAGGGTGGACAGAAGGAAAAGAACGCATCCTATCGGAGCCCTTGGGCCTCAGAGCGTGTTCGCTTTTGATTTGTTTTTGTGCCTTTGAATTCCCTTCTTCCAGCTCCTCCTGGACCAACATGGGGAGCCCTCGCGCGCGGCCACCGTCCCGCCAGCCTGAGCCCCTCGGGTTCCGGGCACCCACAGGCCGGGGCTGTGGCCACGGATGGAACCGGGCTCAAGTCCCATCATGTTGGGGGCCTTCTGTAAAACCAGAGTCCAGGTTTAGGACTTCTCCCCCAATTCCGAAAGTGTAAAAGGAAAAGCAAGAACCGCGTCCACAAACAGCCCAGAGCAAAGGCTCCTGGGTCCCTTTGTGCTAATTTTGCATCCATATCAAACGCCGCAACTTTCTGACTGTACAAAGGGGTTTTTATTTGAAATCCCAGGAACAAATGACCTCTTCAGATTCATAATGAGGTATGCATTGAACGGAACACAGCTCAAGGTGAGTCATTCATTAATCATAAACAAAACAGGCCCCGATCAAGGACACAGCAGCACACACTGTAAAAGGCGGCCGGGTTGCCCAATTCCTTTATTTAATATTAACTACATTATGTTTTTCATGTGAGTTCTGAGAAGGTGATTTTCTCACTTTCTTTGTAGCCAGCTCAGTGTGAATGGATAATTACTTCCCTTAATGCTGTTTCCCCTGAAGGTTAACCCTGTTCTACAAGACAAGATCCAATCTCGCCTCTCGCGGGGCGGGTGGGGGAGGGGCCCGGCCGCAGCTGAAGACTTTTAGCTGGAATCCCTCGAGCCTGACAACAGCCAACAACAGGAATATTCCAAATGACACAAATCATATTCGTGGTTAATAACATCTCACCAGAGGGGCACAATCCCAGAAATACATTATTAGCTGATTACCGACATCTGATATGTTCATTATCTTCCCAAATTTCATCTGATGACGGTGTTGGCAGCCATTTGAGCAGGGGAGGGAGAAATTTAAACTTTTATATAAGTTGGAAACAAAGCACGGGGGCAAGGGGACCCGAGAAGACCTGCGCCTGGTATTTGGCGTTTAATTCTGTCCGACGAGAAGGAAATTAAAAAATGAGAATAGAAATCGATGTGGAGATTGAAACTTGAGTCCCCAGAACTTGGGGGTAGTCGTCAGAAGTTCTTCCACCCCTTTCCTGACAAAAGGCTCCTGGGGCTGGGGTGGCAGGTAACACAATGCCGTTTGGCAGGGGCCACCGGGGCGTCTCTCAGGAGCGAGCGCTCTCCTGAGACCTGAAGGGCTTGCACCTGGGTCCCAGCCTCCCAGCCAGCAGGGCTCTCTGCACTGCCGGGTCCTTTCCTGTTTTTCCTGACCCCACCCATGTCCGAGCCCGATGTAAGAAACAGACAGAACCCGATTAGACACTGTCACGGGAACGTCCCGGAACATGAGTGGGAGGAGACTCAGGACGTCACGTAGCTCCTGGGTGGAGGAGCTCCGAGTAAAGCCTCCCATTTTACTGACGGAAAAGCTGAGCCCCGGAAAGGGTCAGTAGGTCACCCGGGATCCCAAAGGGGGACAGCTTTCTGGCTGTAGAAAATCTGCTGCCTGCTGGGGGGGGCAGTGAACAGATATCGCTCTGGACGCTGACTTAGCCACAGACGTCCTCAGTACCTCCTTCCAAAAGTTACAATCAGGAGAGCCATTTTGATAATGATGGGGAAAAAAAGAAGGGTAAAAACACTCCTCAGTTGGACTGGAAATTAGGGGGAGTAGATACTGGGGAGGAGGCAGGAAGCTGACCCAACACTGCATCGGGTTATCTCTCCTAGGTCCTGGAGGATGTCAGGTTACACACATGCTGTCTTCCCCGTGTTTTCAAACGTGCGGCTTCTGGCTCCAGCCTAGCACGTGGTAGGTGTTTTCCAGAAAGCTCGGCCAGCCTGGTTGCCTGTAGTAAAATCAGGCTCAAGGAAAGGGACTTTGGTCACCAGGCAGTGGGAGGAAGGAAGCAAGACCAGCCCTGTCCCTCTGCGTGGGGAGGAAGCTGCCGCGAAGCCTGCCCTAGGCAGCTTTGATTGAAAAGCTAATCAGCGGGCTTGAGTTTCTATCAATAAAGAGGAGAGAGATTGATTTAAATACTTGATGAATTTTTTTTTTAAAGCCCTGAACTCCAAACATCTTGAGATGTAGCAGAGATATAGCAAATGAAGAGACAATGAAGGATGGATTGTGGCAGGTTTTTTTTTTAAAGCAGAACAATACAGTTTTCAGGAGGAAAGGGGTCTTAGGAGTGAGTGGGAATTCAGCCCTGACACAGAACGTAAGAAGCAAGATGGGTGGGAACCGGATGGCAGGGTTGCCCAGGGGACGGGCGTGTGTTTGCAGGCCGGTCCAGGATGAACCCGCTCCCTGCCGGAGACCTCTGACCTCCGGGTACCGCCGCCCCGGCGCAATCGGAGGCTCACAGGCCACAGATGAGCTGCTCTCTCCTGCTCCCAGTCACAGGAGAGTGGGAGCGCAAGGTGATCAACAGGAACAGCCGTGGGCGGGCAGCCCGTGAAGGGGACGGACTTGGCGGGCTGAAGTGGTTGGCAAGGCTGCTTGAGTGAGGCATGGAAAGATGAGCATTTGACGGCAGGAGAGGGGTCGGGGAACTGGGAGGAGAAGAGGAAGGGACTGAGAAGCAGAGACTGACAGTTACAGAACAGTCACGGGGCGTGAAGCGCAGCCCCGACTACGTGTGGTGCCAGGCGGGCACAGGTCTTAACGGGGGGGTCGCTTCATAAATGAATGCCTAACCCCGACGCGCTGTATATCTGAGATGAATATAGTATTGAATGTCAACTGTAATTTAAAAAAGAAAAAGAAACATGCGCATTTGAGAGTCGGAAGTCACATTCAAGATGTCCAATATGACCCTTTAGCTGATGATTTGGGGAAAGAGCAAAGCTACCAAGCGATGGAAAACAAGCAAATGGAATGGAGTGTCTTTTTTTCAACCTGTGCCCTCGGGATGGCTACAGTGGCCTGCGCCAAGCTGGGGGCGGGGCAGCGCTGCGAGTCATTCGCATTCATGAAGGGCTTGCCACGGCCAGGCTCTGGATTAGGTGTTTCCAGGCCGTCTCTCACGGACTCTTCCCGCTCTCCCGTGCAGCCGTGAATTTACCTGTTGTTCGTTTTGTAGACGAGAACACTGAACCTCAGGAGGGAGAGACGCTTGCCCGGTCACAGAAGGGTGCAGATGGGCTTGGAAGCTCCTGCATGATTACAAAGCTGCCCAGGAGCAGAGCAGGAAAACGAAAGTCTCAGACAGATGACAGAGCTTTTCCCTAGTGATAGAAATTCCCAAGTGCCTATCAGCGCAGTGCCTAGGCCAGTCCGCCCTCAATCCATCCCACCTGAGACTCCTTTGCAACAGCAGCGGATCTGCCCCAGAGCCTAGGTGCTCAGCAAACGTCATTACCGTGATGGCCCATTGCTGACGCCCGGGCTGTTTCCTATTGCCTTCCTCCAAAGCAGCAGCGTTCTTGCCCCGCCCCCTTGGCTCTTTCGTTTCCCCCACCCCCCACCCCCACTCATGCCCTTTTGGGACCCTGTGCCCTTGATTTTGCTCTTTTCTCAGCTATGGGTGCCGTTTCTTCATTTTTTGTGTTTGTTTTTTGTTTTTTTGTTGCCATTAAAACCTGCTCTGCAATGCCCAGCTCAGGAGCTGTTTGTCCGCGGTCTATCCTGCCCCCTTCACTTGCTCCCCTGTCTGTGATCAGAAGGCCTCTTCCTTGGAGGAGGCGCCAGGCCGTGATTGCACCTCGATGAGCCCTGAGTAGTTTTCCTAGCATCCTGCTGAGGGCAGACAAGTTCTTGTCCCCCAACTCCGTCCCGGGCTCCTTGGAGTCTGGACGGCGCTGGCTAATCTTTATGCTCCTCGCGGTGCACCCTGTCCGGCCTCTGGAACTGTGCCTGGCACCCAGTAGGCGCTCCATGAGCAACCTGAATTGCTGCTTCATGTTTTGGACGTCTATCTTAAAATCCTCTGCTTTCTCTAGAGGCCTTGCTCAATGAACGGCTGTTGCCTGTTGAGTCCTTACCAGCAGCTTGCTGCTCAGAGGACTAGCGCTGTCCTTGAGAAGACAGGACTCTGGTGGCATGGGGCAAGGGTCCATTCTGAACAGGGATAACAGCAGAGAGGGCCAGAAGCACAGGGTGGGGACTGAGCGCAATGGTGTGGATATTGAAACAGGATGGTGGAGAAGTTGGCCCCCAAACCACCATCACCATGGAAACTAGAACTAGGGGCCGGTAGGCATCTACCCAGCTTGCCAGACAGTCATGCTGGGTAGGTTGGGGTCAGGGAACCCCCTGCAGGGAAATACTTCAAATCCCACTGCTCCTCCCCAGGGGAGCTGTTCTCCTCCTACATCCCATCAGCCACTTCAACGACTCCCACATCACTGCTTTACAAAAGCATCTTTGGGTTGATTCATCAACTACCCAACAGGAAATCTGCATCTTTCACAGAGCAGGGGGAGCAGCGATTAGCGATGGGAAGGACGGGAAGTCTGGGGGTTTGAGCTTGGGCGTGGAGGAGAGAAAGCCAAAGAGCTCTCCATCCAGACACCCTGAACACCCTGCCCTTGACCTGGCTACAGAGAGCGCCAACCTGTTAGAATGGCAATATTAATGCCACAACAAACAGGCCCTTACTGAGCTGAGAATACAATACTAATATCCTAATGAAAAGATATTTATTGAGCATTTATCAGTGTCAGGTGTGGTGTGTATACATTTTAATTTAATCCTTAAAAAAGCCCTGTGGGCAGGGAATACTATTTCTGTTTTTTTTTTTTTAAGTATGTTTTATTGATTATGCTGTTACAGTAGTCCCAATTTCTTTTGTCTTTGCTTCCCTCTGACCAGTACCCCACTTCCCTCCAGCAATCCCACCCCCCTTAGTTCATGTCCATGGGTCGTGCATATAAGTTCTTTGGGCTTCACCCTTTCCTATATTATTCTTAACTTCTCCTTGTCTATTTTGTACCAACCAGTTATGCTTCTTAGTCCCTGCACCATTTCCCCGTTTCTCCCCCTCCCCCCTCCCAGCTGATAACCCTCCAGATGATCCCCATGCCTATGATCCTGTTCCTGTTCTGGTTGTTTGCTTAGTTGGATTTTGTTTTTAGTTTTTAGATTCAGTTGTTGATAGTTGTGAGTTTGTTGTCATTTCAATGTTCATAATTTTGATTCTTTTTCTTAAGTAAGACCCTTTGACATTACATATAATAATGGCTTGGTGATGATGAGCTCCTTTAGCTTTACCTTGTCTGGGAAGCACTTGATCTGCCCTTCCATTCCAAATGATAGCCTTGCTGGATATAGTAATCTTGGTTGCAGGTCCTTGCTTTTCATCACCTTGAATACTTCTTGCCAGTCCCTTCTTGCCTGCAAAGTTTCTTTTGAGAAATCAGCTGACAGTCTTATAGGCACCCCTCTGCTTTTCTCTTGATGCTTTTAAGATTCTCTCTTTATCTTGAACCTTTGGCATTTTAATGATGTGGTGTCTCGGTGTGGTCCTTTTTGGATCTAGCTTGTTTGGGGCTCTCTGTGCTTCCTGGCCTTGTATGTGTATTTCTTTTGCCAAATTAGGGAAGTTTTCCTTCATTATTTGCTCACATAAGCTTTCAATTTCCTGCTCTTCCTCTTCTCCTTCTGGCACCCCTATGATTCGGATGTTGGCATGTTTAAAGTTGTCCCAGAGGTTCCTAAGCCTCTCCTCATTTTTTTCAGTTCTTCTTTTCTCATTCTGCACTGGTTGACTGTTTTTTCTTCCTTATGTTCCAAATCATTGATTTGAACCCTGGTTTCATTCCCTTCACCATTGGATTTGTGTGGATTTTCCTTCGTTTCGCTTAGCATAGGCTTCACTTCTTCCCTTATGCGTTTGCCATACTCAAGCATATCTGTCAAGCCTTTGAGCATCTTTATCACCAGTATTTTGAATTCTGCATCTGTTAGGTTGGCTAACTCCTTGTCACTTAGTTCTCCCACTGGAACCTTGATCCGTTCCCCCTTTTGGGCCATACTTCTCCATCTCCTTTTCTTGACAGGCTCCTGTGTTTGTTTGCCTCTGTGTCTTAGGTAGAGCTGTCGCTCCTGTTACGTTGTAAGGGGCGGAGCCTTAGGGATTCGTCAGTACACGGCGACCTGTTTCACCACGTTGTGGTGCTGTATGCAGGGGAGGGGTCTAAGAGGGAACAATGCTGCCTGCCCAGCACTCGCCCCCCTTTCAGGCACTTCTCCCACTTCCATATGGGCCCGGTGCCCCTCTAGCTGCTGCCCTGACCATCATTCCGAGAGTGGGTGGGTCTGTGGACATTCTAGGACTGTGGAGCCCTTTAAACAAGCCGAGTTTGTTGAGACCGGCAGTTTCTGCCTCCACACCCCCCCCCCCCCCCCCAGTCTGCACAGTCAGAAGCAATGAGGCTTGATTTTCCCCGGCGCTGGGACCGTGACCTGCGAGGTCTTCTCTGCTGCTGGGAGGGCTCCCCAGGTGTCAACTTTTTAAAACACGTGACTGCACTTTCCCCTGGCCTGCTGCTGCCTCTGTTGCTACCACCACACTGTGTCCCTTCCACCCTGACTCCGCCCCTCCTACCTGTCTTCACGAGTATTTCTTCTTTATATCTTTGTTTGCTGGACTTCCATGCAACTCGGTTTTCTGGAACTTCTGGTTGTCTCTAGTTTTGAGGTAGTTGTGTTCCTTCTTAGTTGTGGAGGGAGATGCAGCGTGTCTGTCTAGGCTGCCAATTGGCCAGAAGTCTTATTTCTGTTTTACAGGTGACAGTGTGGAGATTCAGACCCATTAAGCATCCTGCTCAAAGCTTACCAGCAAGGAAGAGCAGATGCGTGATTCGGAGCCCGGCCTTTTGGTCTCCACTGACCCAACCCGTGAGCATCTGAACGCTGAGATTTGCTCTGTTGTGGGGCAGCATTAGCCCAGGATCTGTCCGTACAAGAGGACACAAATGTGAGGATGGATGAGAACATATCCCATGAATCCTTGCTTTCAAGGGACAATCCTTTCCTTTTTCCCCTCCCAGATGAAGTTACCTGCTTCTTTCCTCCACGATTAAGCATGCAAATCACCATCTGCATAACATTCTGTCTGAAACTGTAAGGCGCTAGGTAATTATAGTTTACCCACTGGCCATAGTTAATTTTTCCAATGTGTTTTCATTCATTCCCTTCCCCACGCCCCCTTTCTGGGACCTTTCTTGGAGTATAGTTTTTCCATAATAGGAAAATTCTTAGTCATTCATCTAGCAGTAAAGTATTTAATTATTATTATAGGTATTTTTTTTTTAAGCTGGGAAGATGATTTAGAAGTATTAAGGAAGATTTTTAATAAAAAGAAACAGAGTAAATATTCAACCACTCTAACATAATTTTATTTATTTCTTTATTTTGTCTTAGGCAAGTGGACTAAAAAACTAGGTTTTCCTGTAGGCATTATATATACATAAACTTCTTTTATAGCTTCTATAAATTTATGTAATTTCAATGATTTAATGTTAACCGAGGATTCTATCGCATGGACGTTCCCCGTTTCCCAAACGAGCGTCCATTTCCTTGGAGATTTTGGTGGGGTGCACTTTCCCGACGTCGTAGTGAACAGAGTGATCACCATCTCTCACAGACAGTCCTCAGTTTTCTAAAGCAGCCATTTAGTTCCCCAGACGACTTTGACATGTCCCTCCTGCCTCATTTTTAAGAGTGGGAAAAGGACACTTTAATTTGCTGATGAACCATTTGAAACCGCTTTCTGGTTCTTGTTACGAAGCCAAGCAACCTTGGGCGCCAGCATCTCGGGACCCTCAAGTCACGGTTGCTCTTCGATGACGAGCTGCCAAAGGTGGGGGTCCTGCCGGGCGCCGCGTACGCCCAGCTCATCTGCGAGAGGGTCTCCAGCGCACGTGCTGCTGCTGCTGCTGCCACGTGCTCTGTGCCAGACGCTGTGCCAAGTGGTTTACATGCATTTGCACTCACTAGGTGCTTTACACATAGTAGGTCCACCGTCAATACTTGTTGAATGGGTGGTCTCCTTTATTTCTCAGGATCCCTCAGAGGTTATTCTAATGATCAGAAGGTGGGAGCAGCGAGGCTTTGGGGAACTTGCTAGAAGCACATGGTTAGTAAATGGTGACGCTCATCAGGGTCCAGTCCAGCCTGACCCCAGAGTCTGTCTCCCTTCCATTCAAAATAAAAAGTGCTAGGCTTGCTGTCGTAACCTTGCCCTGTGCGGCTCATGTGTGGGAGGACATCGTATATTTTCCTCTTTTTAAAAGAAGTCGCATCTCTTTTCTGGGAATCCTTAGGAGATTCCAAAATAAGCCCAGACTCAAGGTTTTATTCTATTTTCATTTCAAGTCTTTAAAAAGAGACGGGAGGGGCCAGGAGAACAGGTGTGTTCACAGGTATCTATGAGGCGAGGCCGGCATAAATGTATTCATTGGACAAACGCTTTGGAAGCTCCCAACAGTCTGGAGATCTCCCGTCAATATCTCCAATGAAGGCAGAGCAGAATCAAAAATAATAATAATTGAGCAACAATTACTGAGCACGAAGGGTAATACACAGGTGCTGAGATGGGGGTGACAGAGTGCAGTGGGAGGGGACCTAATTTTAGTCTGACCAGCTATGGCTTGCCTTCCACACAGGGGTGCGAGCCCTGTAGGACCCTTGCTCCGATTTTTGGCATTTTTGGAGGGGGCAGTTGTCTTCTGCTTTTCCAGTTTAATGCCAAAGTTGCCAGTAGCCCCTCAAGTGCTCAGAGAACCCTGAGGTGCATAAGACCTGACCTAGTCATCAGTTTTTCCTGTCCTTAGCTTTCACACCAGAGTTTTTCAACCTCAGTACTTGAGAGATTTTTGTGTGAGAAAACCCTTTTTTTTTGGATGAGAGGTGGGGTCAGGGGCTGTCCTATCCTCTGAAGGATGTTTAGCATCACCTTTCTCTCTACCCACTAGATAGATGCCAGTAGCACCTCCCTGCCCAAGTCAGGACAATCAAAATGTCTCCAGACATTGCCAAGTGTCCCCTGGTGGGCAGAATGAACCACTGCTCTAGACTTATGGATCATAGCATTTTTGATGTCGAGGGTAATTTCCAGAATCTGACAAAAATCAGGAAATAGTCATTGCTATTAAGTGATTTCTATGTGTGACGAGTTCCATTAAATGCTTCTACACACGTTATCTCTTCTAATTTCCACAGGGACTGCTGCCACCTCCTTAGGGGCTAAGGTCATGTAGTCAGTCAACAGCAGAGCCCAGCACTGAACCTGCGCCGGTGTGGTCCACAGCGTGGGTGGGGAAGCACCACGCTGGCTCTTGAGCCCCACAGTGGGCACGGATTGTCATCGTGGGTCATTGACTCAGCACGTGGATCACCTGGGGTTCTTGCTTGAATGCCAGTTCTGGTTCTGCAGGTCTCAGGTGAAACCTATGATTCTGCATGCCCAAGACGCTTCCAGGTGATGCCAATGCTGCCACTGGGACTCAATGGGCCACGCCTTGAGTCCCAAGGACTAGAGCAGCCGTTCTTAAGCCTTTCTAGATCACAGATCCAGCCAAGGGTCTGGTGCCTCACGGACCTGTGCCCTGAGAGCTGTACTTAGGCATGTACATTTCCTAAAAGCCCAGGTGGGACCCCTAGCTCTCTCTAGAATCACACCTTAACCTTTGCCAGGCAGGTGGCTCTCTCCTGTGTCCGCGGAGTTCCGAGTTCCAGTTGGGCTTATGCCTCTCCACCCTCTCAGAGCGTCTGCAAGTCCTGACCATGCCCACACCGTGCCTTTCTTGCTGTAGGGCTAGTGCATTACCGCCGTCCCTGCCCTTTTGTGGGGACACAGAGTGACCGGACATCTTTATCAAAGCGTCGGCCCCAAACCCGGCCCATCATTTTCTTCTTTGGCCCCCTCTTGGAAACGTCTTCAAGTCCTGCATGGCGCCTTTCCATAATAATGCTGGCTTCACCCCCTCCCCCTTCCGCTACTAATTATCTGCGTAACGCATATGCCATGGGATACAGTTATCAGAAACCGATGTTACCTGAACATACACATGCGAAACAATGTGAGCAGTTGCTTTTCTAAGAGCACAGATAACCTTAAACACTAATACGTGGGAAATCTGGGAAATCAAAGCATTTTTTTTTCTCTTTATATAATAGCCTTTCATTCTTTTTATGATTTTGTCTTTGAAAGCTCTCTCTGTGGATGACAGATGATATTGTTCTTCTATTCTGCTTCAGACAGAATTCAGGGAGCAAGGGGGGAAAGAGGCATTGTAGAGCTGCTCTGCTCTGCAACACGGTTTTTATAATTAATATATACAACCGAGCCGAGAAAGGTACGTTATAATGAAATGTAATTAAGAGGTGTTTGTTCTTTTCCTCCCCACGATGACTATAATTTCCTCAGCTGTTTAGAAGTCAACCATTATCATTACATTTTGCACATATCTTTTCTTTTCTTCCTTTCTTTCTTTTTTTTTTTTTTTTTTTGCTACTGGATTTGTTTATTTTCAATAAACAACACAAACATGAATTTAGAGCATTTGCTATTCAGAGAACATCATCGTTCAATTACCGTCCCCGGTGATCAGTAAATCGAACACCTTTTATGGTATTTCTCGCATTGGCATGGCTTCCAATTTTTAATTAATGGACCTTTAAAAATAGCTCCAAATAAAACTGTAATTTCAATTCCAAAACAAAACAAACAAACAAACAAAAAAAAAAACGCGCGGGTTGGACGACAACATTATGTTTTCCTCCCATGTGGCAAGGAACCGATCTGGTTTTATCGTTATCTGTCATCATGGCCTTTAATTATACCTCTCTTCTAAAACCTGACATTTTTGTCCTGCACACAGGCTGCCCTCTCTTCATGCTCCCCGTTTCCCTTTGCCCCCCTCCTCCCCAACTTGAATGGCAGAATAAGGGTTGGGAGGACCCAACAGTCGCTGGTGGAGGCAGGTGGCGTGCGATGGGGTGAAAGAGGGCGCCCATGCGGATCCCAGCCCGGAGGGTCCCTGGCTGTTTTTCCTGCTGAAAGCGTTTGGCACGGCAGCGCCGGCCTGAAGGAGAGAACTCATCGGGCATCGCTGAGCTGGCCTGCTGAGACGGCCACCAACATGGGAACAGACAACCCACACCCTGCCCCTGAGGTGCTCAATAAAAGCGTGGGAAGCCAGGAGCTTCGGGAGGGCGAGCGGAATGCGGGCAGTGACAGAGCAGGGTCTCCGACACTAACAGCGAGGGCGTCATTGTTACCCAACATCTTCTAAATTTCCTGGGCCCTAAAGTTAAAGACAGTGCTGGCTTCTGTTCTTAGTTACCATATTTCCTTTTTGGGGTGCTGTTGAAAGCACACATGGCAAAAGATGCACCCAAGTGTGTAGGGCCATGCTTAGTCCATCCAAAGCTGCCCGCAGGGACCTGGGGTTCCGGGATTGTTCTGGAACAGTTTTCTCGCTGGGTGTGGACAGTTAGACGTATATGCATCATGTTTTAGTAAAATAACAGTAACAGTCACTAAACATCTCAAAACAGCTCTTTTCGGTCTACAAGCAGACGTTAAAATACATAGAGCAAGGTTTAAAGAAACAGACGTCATTTGGGTCCCGAGTAAACGCGTCCCACTAACCTAACTGTTGCCAGTTCTCCTTCCGGCACTTCCATGAGCCCAGGGGAGCCCAGAAGGGTGCAGAGGCGAGTGGACAATCACCCCTGCCTTTGAGAAGCTCTTTGACAGAAGGATGCAGAGCGTGCAGGCTGCCGGCGAGATAGCGGGGCAGACGTCACACACCTGCAAGGTGCTGAGCCTCGGCCGGGCTCCTGCAGGCGCCTCCGGCTTCTGAGTTAATGCTGACTTGGCTTTTGCTTGGTCCCTATGGATTATTAATAAACCAGTTCTTTTCAAATCAAAAAAAAAAAAAAAAAAAAGGGGCATAGAAACAGAAAGTCGTCTCCAGGATGCAAGGAGAGGTTGGTAAAAGCGTACAAACTTGCAGCTGTAAGATGCGTAAGGTCCGTGGATCTGAGGTTTAACGTGGCGGCCCCAGCGGATAGCCCTGTTGTGTGTAAGCGACATTTGCTTAGAGAGTAGAACTTACATGTTTTCACCAAAAAAGAAGTATATACGGGAGGTGACGGATGTGTGAATTAACTTGACCTGGGGCATCCTTTCGTAATACGTACACATATCCCATCTTTGCATCACGCATTTTAAATCTCTTACAATTTTATTTGTTCCTTATGCCTCAGTAAAGCTTTTGTAAAAAGTAGCTTCTTCCGTAAAAGAGAGCAGATGGGGAATCCTGGAGGTGGGGAGAGAGAGAGAGACTTCTTCCTTCCTTCCTGTCCCCTCCCTTCCCAGCTGATACAGAGAAGGTACAGAGCTGAGCTGGCCGAGGCCCCGCTGCCACGCGGGACTCAGACCTCCGGGCTCACGTCACGTCCCTCTGATAAGAGGCAACGCTTCCTCAGCAGCTCAGTGACACCGCAGTCACCGCTCCCTCCACGCTTTTCTGCTTTTTATAAAAGTTAACATAAAACTGCTTCTCTTTGTTCTCAGATTTTACAACTTGTTGGCCGCCCCCACCCCCCATTTTTTTTTTTTTTTTAATTCTGGCTATTGCAACACACAATTTGAACCTAAAAGATGTTACAGGTATTTGTGCGGTGGTCTCCTCCCATAGGCTGTACGATTTGTTTTTCTTGGTCTGTCTGCCGGGCCCGGGTTCCTCCCCCGCCAGAGGGCGTGGGTCATGGGACACAGGCCAGCTCTGGGTGCTCAGCCCACAGCTTCTGAATACTCCTGCGTGTGTGTGTGGGGGGGGGTTCATGCCTTTTATCTTCCCTTTGTTCAATTGTGGAGCGAGAGTTGGGGCTAAGTTCGGGTTCCGACTCACCCCCTCCTTTTCCGAGTGACTGTCAGAGGGGCCCTCTCCCTTTGATTGTCCAGCGGGACATACAGTTGTCAGAGAGAGGGATGTGGTCTCACGGGGAGGAACCCGGCTCAGAACTCAGGCTCCGCTCTCTCGCTGGGCAGCTGTAGTTCTTGGCGCCACGTGGCTAACCCCAGAGTGCCTGAGCGCCCTTGTCTTTCAGCTCAGGGCACCCATCACCCCCCTAGGGCTGTTATGAGGATCTGGTGAAAGCCTTTAGCACCAAACGTATGACACAGTTATGACGTCAATAAGTGTTGGCAAGTATAGGTTTGGGTGTGTGTGTGTGTGTGTGTGTGAAATATGAAGCTTAACTAAGATCGGGTAATTTCTGGATTAAATGCCGTGCGCTACAGACTGAGCCTTGGAAAGCGACGTAAGCTTTTGGAAGCGTAATCACTGGACTTACATGCCCACCCAGAGCCCTCTTCCCTCAACAGATGTTCTCTTCTCTTCTTGACCGCATCTTATTTAAAAATCCATATTGGCCCTGGCCGGGTAGCTCAGTTGGTTAGAGTCATCCCCATACGCCAAGGTTATGGGCTCCATCTCCAGTCTGGGCACGTACAAGAATCAACCAATGAGCCCTGAGCGGTGTGTCTGGGCGGGCTGGTGTCATCCCACAAAGCGAAAGGTCACCGGTTTGATTCCAGGTCAGGGTACATGCCTGGGTTTCGGGTCAGGTCCCTTTCTCTCGCTCTAAAAATAAAGTAAATAAAAATTAAAAGAAAAAAGAACTAGCCCATGAATGCATACCTAAGACAACAAATTGATGTTTTTCTCTGTCTTGCTCTTTAAAATCAATCAAAAAAATATTTTTTAAAGTCCATTTTGACTTTGCCTTTCCAGTTATTCCAGTAAGATCCAAAGGGTCTCTTTGTGGCCTGAATTAGACCCTGTGTCCTCAGGCTCCTGGTCTGGGGATGGCCGGGGACGGAGGGAGTTGCTCTCTGATCAGAGTGGGCTTCCTGGGCAGGCGGCCGCTCTCTGAAGGATCCCACGCCTGCCTTACTGACTGGCTGTTGCCATCTCGAAATTCTTAATCACTTCTGATCACTTTGTTCTGGGACCTTCCAGTTCTCTAGCCCGTCCTGTCTCTGGGCTGCGTAAGCTGAATTTGGGCTTTTGATGGCTGTGGGACGCCGGAGGGAAGCCTTCACTGCGGATGCTCTGCCTGTTCTCCCAGCCCCCCTGAATCTCATTCCTGGAGTGTGGTCGTTTGCGTTCCAATCAAGTTAAACTTAGAAAATGGACAATTGGTGATCTCTTTTTTGGAACCTTATGGGCAGATGTTTTACTCTTTTCTTCCTATGAAAAAGGCAGACCGTCTCTCTAATCCAACGTCCCGTGTGCCCATCACCACAGTCACCTTTTCTTCACTGTCTGAGATCGACGATAGCTACACCCACTCACAACAGGGATGACGTGATGTGATTGCGGGTGATCTGATTAACGTCACTTCCAGTGGTCCTGTGAGCTGCGGGGATCTGATACGCTCTGTGATATTGGGGCCGGCTTACTGGCTCTACAGTTAGAGCATCAGTCCTCAAGACGGTTCTCCCTGAGTTCCCAGAAAACACAGCCCCCTGGGTCATGCTGTTGACCTGCCTCAGGTGAGAAGGTAGCCGGACCCCCTGGGGACTTACACGTCCCTTCTGCAAGCTCCTCTGCGCTATCAGCGTGCCTCTTGTCAACTCCGCATACCTGCCCTGCATCATTCTGGTTTCTCTTCTATTTCTCCTTTGAATGTGAGGCTGTGCCCTGTGATTGACAATGATAATTATTCTTCAGAGAGCCTCGTGTTAATAACAGCCATTGATCTCACTCAGATGATTCCAAGCATCTTTATTTCTTAACCTCAGATCTGAGATTTTAGCTCCTCCAGGCTCAAATTTGCAGCTTTCGAAAGAGAACTAAGGCCAGGTTTCAAAATAATAGGTAACCTTTCTCTCCATGTCAACCCAAACGCAAAGCCCCCTCTCCTCACTGGAGGTTTTTCCCTCCTTGATCAACATATTATTATTTTTAAAAATCCATCTCGACTTCCCCCTGCCAGAAAGGGCCCTCCACGCTCTCTGTGGCTCAGCAGGAGGCCCTGTTAGACCCGCTCAGATTGGTGGGTGGAGGAGACCACAATTATACCCCACTGCAATGACATGTCTGGGGTTGCAGGGACTCCAGACAAAGAGGAGCTGAAATGTAGGAAAGTTTCTGTGTCTTCAAGACAGAGCCTAAAAATACCTGCCCGAGGTGCAGGTTGGGAGCTATTTCCAACACCAGGGCTCCAAGGTCTTCCTGCTGGGAGCTTGAGAGCCTCTGAATTCTTTTCAGCTGGCTGTCTAGGGTCCCCGGGGATGGGGGAGGGGGGCACAAAGACCAGCGCTGACGGTTAGAAGGCTCCCCAAGAGGCACCTTCACCTCCCGCTCCCACCCTGCTGTGCCAGACAGGCTTCGATGGGTCTGCTCCAAGCTCTTCCCCACAGCCAAGGCCACAGCCCATGCAGAGAGCAGGGTCTTTAGGGACCAGCACTACCACCACTAGCCCTATTTCAGGGACTGCTATTACCAGGAGATTAAAGAACAGGGGATGTGACCAGGCAGGAGAGGACCTCAGGGATTATCCAGTTACCCCTTTCCACAATGCTTCCATTATTTATAAAGTAGTGCCTCCCCCATTGATTGGACGGCCCTCATTTTCACACTCCCCTTGATGGGATGCTCACTACCCGCAGAGGCACCCCACCATTCCATCTCCGGCCACTTCTCTTCAAAAACATTTGCCTTTGTTCTTGAGTCAAAACTGACCTTACAAAGCATGTCTTTACAGACAGAGTAACTACATCCTCTGGCCTGGTTTTAGTCATGCTTAAGGTTAAAGAAAGAATGGACCGGGGTACTTAACATATAAAATCAACATGCCTTATAAAGACCCAGTAAGTCTTAGAGGTTGCAGGTAAAACTAAAATGTGTTCACCACAGACCAACTCTGTCCCTCGGTCAGCATCTCCCCAGTTCTCTTGGGGAGTCTCAGGGCAGGCAGCAACGGCCACGTGTTTCGAAATGAGTCCGTACGTGGGCTGCCGCTCTGGCCCCCTGCTCAAACCTCAGCCACAGCTGCCCATGAGGACGCCGCTCACCTGAAGTTGGGCCCAGCCATGCACTCCATCTCCTGGTCTCTGACTCAGCTCAGTCAGCGAACGGGCCTCCCCAAGGTGCCCAGGAAGACAGCCTTTGCTTTTAACCATGTCTGCCTTAGGGCTCAAACTCAACCTTTGGGGCGTTCAGTATTGGTGGGGGCGCGACTGGTGGAGATTACATCTTCTCCGCTTTCATTGTGTTCCCACATCTACTGATTCCTGTACCCAAGTTTCTCCTTTCCCCACAAGCCCAGATCTTCTCCCCAGCCCAGCTTTGTAGAGGTGTCGGATCACATACACGGCTCCTTGGAGAGCAGACTTCACCACAGTCAAGACAGTCCAACTAAGACCAGCATCTCATTACATATTTCATCAGAAACCATTTCTTTAGGATAGACATCCATCTCTATAGATGCTGACATGGAAAAGCTAGAGAGATACACTAATCTATGTTATAAATTACAGAACTTTCAAACATATTTAAAACATATGTATATATATAATTTTAAGTGTATTTTATTAATTATGTTGTTACAGTAGTTCCAATTTTTTTCCCCTTTGCTCCCCTCTGCCCAGTACCCCCTTCCCTCCAGTGTCCCACCCCCCTTAGTTCATGTCCATGGGTTGTGCATATAAGTTCTTTGGCTTCACCCATTCCTGTATTATTCTTAACTTCCCCCTGTCTATTTTGTAGCAACCAAATATACTTCGTAGTCCCTGCACCATTTCCCCATTTCTCCCCCTTCCCCCTCCCAGCTGATAACCCTCCAAATGATCCCCATACCTATGATTCTGTTCCTGTTCTGATTTGCTTAGTTGGATTTTGTTTTTAGTTTTTAGATTCAGTTGTTGATAGTTTTGAGTTTGTTGTCATTCTAGTGTTCATAGTGTTGATCTTCTTTTTCTTAAGTAAGTCCCTTTGAGATTTCATATGATAATGGCTTGGTGATGATGAGCTCCTTTAGCTTTACCTTGTTTGGAAAGCACTTCATCTGTCCTTTCGTTCTAGATGACAGCTTTTCTGGATAGAGTAATCCTGGTTGTAGGTTGCTTTTCTTCACATTGAATACTGCTTGCCAGTCCCTTCTTGCTTGCAAAGTGTCTTTTGAGAAATCAGATGATAGTCTTGTAGGCACCCCTTTGTAGGTAACTCTCTGCTTTTCTCTTGCTGCTTTTAGGATTCTCTCTTTATCTTTCACCTTTGGCATTTAAATCATAATGTATCTTGGTGTGGTCCTCTTTGGGTATAGCTTGTTTGGGACTCTCTGTGCTTCCTGGACTTGTATATCTATTTCCTTCGCAAAATTTGGGTAGTTTTCCTCCATTATTTTTTCACATAAGCTTTCAATTTCTTGCTCTTCCTCTTCTCCTTCTGGGACCCCTATGATTTGGATTTTGGCATGTTTAAAGTTGTCCCAGAGGTTCCTAAGCCTTTCCTCAGTTTCTTCAATTCTTGTTTCCTCATTCTGTACTGGTTGACTGTTTTTTTTCTTCCTTATATTCCAAATCATTAATTTGAACCCCGGTTTCCTTCCCTTCACCATAGGTTTTGTGTGGACTTTCCTTTGTTTCACTTAGCATAGCCTTCACTTCTTCCCTTATGTGTTTGCCATACTCAAGCATATCTGTCAAGCCTGTGAGCATCTTTATCACCAGTGTTTTGAACTCTTCGTCTGTCAGGTTGTCTATTTCCTTGTCTTTTAGGTTGGTTATTTCCTCATCGCTTAGTTCTCCCATTGGAACCTTGATCCGTTCCCCCTTTTGGGCCGTACTTCTCTGTCTTCTCATTATGACAGGCTCCTGTGTTTGTTTGCCTCCACATCCCAGGTAGAGCTGTCTCACCTGTTACATTGTAAGGGGCGGAGCCTTTGTGATTCCTCAGTACAGGGTGACCTGTTTCACCAAGCTGTGGTGCTGTATGCGGGGGAGGGGTCGGAGAGGGAACAATGCTGCCCGCTCAGCACTTGTCCCCTTTCCAGGAACCTCCCCCACCTCTGCATGGGACTGGCACCCCTCCAGCTGCTGCCCCCAGCCGTCGTTCCCAGAGAGGGCAGGTCCGCGGATGCTCCAGGACCATGGGGGCCCTTTAAACAAGCGAACTCTGCTGAAAGACCGGCAGTTTCTGCCTCTGCCCCAACCTCCACTGGTTTTCACAGTCAGAAGCAATGAGGCACCATGAGGCTTGATTTTCCCCGGCGCTGGGACCGTGAGCTGCGCAGTCTGCTGAGGAGCTGGGAACACTTCCCAGGTGTCCCTCCTGACTTTTTAAAATGTGTGACTGTGCTTTCTGCCACTGCTACTGCTGCTGCTGCCACCACCACACCGCGTCCTCTCGCTCCGGCTCCGCCCCTCTTACCTGTCTAGATGAGTGTTTCTTCTTTATATCTCTGTTTGCTGGACTTCCATGCAGCTTGGTTTTCTGGAACTACTGTTTGTCTCTAGTTTTGAGGTCGTTGTATTCCTTCTTAGTTGTGGAGGGAGACGCAGCGTGTCTGTCTATGCCTCCCTCTTGGCCGGAAGTCTCCTATATATAATTTTATGTTCTATGGTCCAGCCTGGTTGGAGGTCACTGCATTCAGCACAGTTCAGTAAGCTCTTTGTTGCAGACCCTTGTAACAATGTCACGTGCTTTGTGAATCTCCAAGGAAAGGTTACTGTGGTGGCATTTCCCTACCTTCTGGAACAAGAGCCCTTATTTCTTGGAAGAGTTGGTGGAGCAGGCTCACACCCATCCGCTCTGTGAAGTTGCACTGTCTTTAGGGTTGTACTTGTAGACGGTGCAGTCATGGATCCTGACTGAGAACAGGTGTGTCTTAGTGTCTTGGGCCAGCTGGTTGTTCCTGAAGCTAAAAGAACTAGCGGGAGCTAAACTGTCCTTTACTTAGAGCTCATGGCAACCTCAGGGAGCGCTGACTCGCTCGGGTCTGCCCTGCTTCGCGTTCTCAGTGAGGAAAACCGTACTTCATTTGTATGTTTTCATTTGGGGATCTTTCACCCAAAAGCCAAGAGAGATCCCTGTTGTTCTATCGAAGAGATGAGAAAATCCCACTGTTCCATCCTGAGTCACCATTCCTGCGTGGGCGTTACTGACGTGAGAGCTACTGCGCCAAGTCCCGTGGAGGCCACGGTGGGCCCAGGCTGTGCCCATCCCGCGAGAGCAGAGCTTTCAAGTTCAATGTTAATCAAAGTATAAGTAGAAGCATAACTCGGGAACCAGTACCCGTCCTTTCTCATCAGTCAACATGCTTTTCGCTTGCTACCAAGATGATCCTAGAAGTGCTACGCCCTTCCCCTCCAGTCTCTCCCTGACAATCTCTGGATGAACTTCAGGAAATTCAGTGATACTTGTGTTGTGTGTGGAATTCCATCCCCAGAAAAACAGGGAGACGTGGCTGGGCTATCAGTTGCACACAGTCTAAACATTCCCTACAATCTTAATTAACCACACTTGCTTTCCTCTTGGCTTCGGGCTGAGTCAGACCAGCCATCACTGAAGTCTGTTACAGTCCTGTGCAGCCACGTGACATGTGACTACATATTGGCCTGTGATAAACGATCATGTCTCTGGACACGCAGGAGGCTTTTTTTAGTGTATGTTGAGTCATTACTATTGCATCAAACCGAAGTAAATGAATGTCTACTGTCATCGTTAGGAAAGAGACTGAGATGGGGGCGGGGAAGAAAAAAGAGAGCGAGCAGGAGAGAGAGAGGAAGGGGAGAGAGAGAACAAGGAGAAAAGGAAAAGGAGAAGGAAGAGGAAGAGGAGGAGGAAGAGAAGAAGAAGGGGAAGGGGAAGGGGAGAGAGGAGGACGAGGAAGAGGAGGAGAAGATGACTAAGCTATTTCATTAGCCCCACGGCATGCTGAGGCCTTTAGAAGTATGATCTAATGTAACCCCCTTGGCAACCCCCGCATTCCCATTTTACAGACAGGCAAACTGAGTCTTGGGGCCCACAGGGTCATGCTCACGTGCTAGTTAGGATGTGAATCCGTGTCTTCAGAACTAGAGGCATCTTGAGAGAAATGGCCCGTTTCTATAGGAGCTCTCCCGTGCATGGGTCAGCTGCGGGTCTGATTCATGGCGGCTTTGGGGGACTCTCAGGCTCTTGCTGACCTTCTCCTCTTGGCATTTCTTATCAGTCGCAGAGGCAATTTAGGGCAGAGACAAAGCCCCGATGACCGGGTGTCTCTCGTTTCTTATCGTTGTTCCTAAGGGCCGCCCCTGAGTGGGTGCTGCCACCCACTGAGAAAGGAGGGTGCTCTGCCCCCAGATCCTGCGCATTGCAGTTTGTTTGGGTCCTCCGTAACTTTTAATGCTACAATAGTTACCACCGTGTTGAGATAGCGGTGCAGGCCATGCCATAAAACTTGTCTTTGATGCCCACGGCAGACAAATATTGCTTTTTTTTTTTTTTTTTTTATTGGCGACGGAGGGAAAATTGGCATCAGCTAGGAAGTCAGCTTATGTTCAGTGTCAGTGACTGAGGTGCCCCCTGGTTGGCTCCTTCACAAATCCCCAGGCTCCGTGAAACAGATGAAACAGGGGGAGGGGGGCGCACCGAACAATAAAAGGCACCTAGAAAGATTTTCATAAATGCAACAGTCCTTTGGCAAAAAGCAATTTCGCGTCTACTCCAGGTAGACACATAAAATCTTATGAACAAGTTCAAAGTCTCATGCATGAGGCTTTCATGAAGATGTTTTTAAACATTTTTCAAGAAAGGAGTCGGACGGGAGGAAAGTGAGGGAAGCTGAGGCTCTGAGCCACGCGAGCCTGGAGACCGGGGGACGGATTTCTTACACTTTCCCTTGTTGCAAGCGTCAGGAGTCGTGACGCTTCCGGCGGTGTTCGTGGAGCCTAGCTCTGTCACGGGGCTCATTAGTATTCATCATTAATTCATATTTTCCAAGCAACAGAGGAGAAAACGGTAGTAGGAAGAACAAGGAGATGTCAAATCCCGGGAGTAACATTTCAGCTCAGTGTCGTGAGTAAGGTTAGCGGAGGTTGTGCTGTTTTGAAAGCCAATCCAAACGTGGGGAAGAAAAGAACACACACTCTCTTTTTTCCCCCGGAATGCCAAATTCACTATGCCAGGTCCCATCCTGTCTCTTCTTATCTGGAAAGTTCCTTTTCCCTGGCTCCGCCAACCCCGCCTACACATCCCCTCTGAGAAGCTTGCACTAATGAAGTGCATATTTTGTGCAGGTGCTGGGGTCAGGGGTTTATGAGAATTATCCCACTTTGATTCACAACTACCCTATGAGGTCCTACCCACGTTATCCTTATTTTACAGGTGAAGCAACTGAAGGCAGAAAAGGTAAGGGACTTGCCCAGGGTTACCTGGCTGGTCGATTTTGTGGCTGACGTACAAACTCAGAGCATGGACCTTAATGGAGGGCACAGAGCTAAAACGGGGTCGCTCTACTCCATGCGGGGTTTCCACGTGTGAGCGTCGGAAATTACAATAGAGATCAATAGTTAACATTTATGACATTCTTGGCCATTCCAAGCACACTGCGTGTGTTTAGGCTCTTAATCTTCGGTGAGCTGCTGTTATCCCCATTTTACAGGTGGGGAAACCGAGGCACGGAGAAGTCACATGACTTGCTCGCAGACTCAATGGCTAGCAAGTGGAATGCTGGGCTTGCAAACCCAGGAGCCTTGCTTCAGGGCCTGGGCTCACGCATTTCCACTCTGCCTCAGAGCTCAGCAACGCAGTCATCTTGTGGGGGGAGGGCAGCAGCCTCGGCGCGCACGGGTCAGGCCCAGACGGGGCCCGGCGGGGTGAAGTAAGCAGACGCTAACCGGGCAGAGGAGCCCGCATTTGCCAGGCAGGGAATACAGTCTGCAAGGGCCTCGTCGTCGGCAGCCGTCCATCTTGAGAGACGATGGTGTAGCTTCTTAAGAGTATATCTGCACCGCCGAGAATGGCTGTGCAGTCCGACTCGGGAGTGACACAGTATCTGTCTCCTCCCGTGTTGAATCGACATCTTGCGATGATGCTGGAGTGTCCTCTCCAATGAAGCTGAAGCTACAGAGCCTGGGCAGGGTGATATGGAGGGTCTGCTTCTGAGAAAACAGTGCGGGCCAGTGATTCCCAGAGGCTGAATGATAGTGGGGCAGGGTGTGGAGGCCCTTGACTGTGAGATGGAGATCGGGGAGCCTCTTCTGCAGGTAGGGAGCTACCGAAGGCCCCACGCAGAAACGTGCACCCGTCAGACTCTAGTTCAGCATCTTCTTCATGCTCCAGAGTGCAAGTGAAATCAAGGGATGTGAATCTTTTCAAAGAAATCTTTTGGTTTTAGTTTTTAATCCTTTACATCTATATCTATATCTATCTATATCTATATCTATATCTATCTATCTCTATTTTACTAATTTTTTGAAATGTCTGAGTCTACTGGGGTTGTCAGTCTAAACAACCAGGCGCCGTCCTGGCCTGCAGGGGCCTGGGCAGACGGAGTAAGACCTGAGATTCCCCGATCACAGGAAATAGCCTGGGAAGGTACACATCTTGATCATTCCGGGCAGTACGCTTTTATTTCCATGTGTCTCTTTTTCTTACAGGTAGAGGACAGCCAGGAGAAAACCAAACCTGCTTTGTGGAAGGAGCTGGTCATTGAGGGTGTGGAAAACGGGGGCCACACCTCACGCAAGGAGCCCTTGGTTTCCTGTCCCGGTGTGGATCTGGTCAGGGCAGCCCGATGGAACCAATTCTGACGCATTTGCAGTGTGGCTAGAGGCGCCCTGAGGCTGTGCCTGGGGCTAGCCAACGTCACAGACCTGGTCGAGGTAGCACTCGCGCTAAGGAATTTCTCAGTTTCTGATCTAGTGAGACCGATACAAAGCAACAGATACTAGATATTGTGGGGGTTCAGAACGAGCCGCCCCAAGATGTGCCTCTGTGGTAGGCAGGTGACTTTGAGCTACAGGCAATTAAGCCTCAGGCTTAAGAGAAATGTCTGCCCCTCCCTTTAACTGCCTAGAAGAACTTGAATTAGGGGCCCGGCCCATAATACTCTATTATTAGAAATAACTCCTTTTGACTTAGCTATAGGGCAGGGCAAACTTTTATTTACTAAGCACCTCTTCTTCTCATCCTGCAATAACCCGTTGAAGCCCTGGATTTTCTTCCTAGTTCTGTTTGTAGGTCACTGAGCATTAGGTCAAGGTGGATGCAGAAGAAGCACTCCGAGCATCACGTATCATGTATCGTTGCTGGGGTTATCTTTCCATGCGGTAGTTTTCCTTCCTGAGAGACCGTAACGTGCATGTCCACCCGAATTGTAATTTCGTTACTGCCATCCCCTTCTCCGAGATTTCCTAACTGGGTGGTGACGAGGAACTCGAATCTACAAACAGAATACCTGGTACCTTCTGGAAGATTTCAGGCACGGGCCGTGGAGAGGAGAGGGTTAGTGGGAAAATGAACTGAGCCGAATATCTTTTAAAATGGGGTACTCTAATAGGCAAATGTATTAATTAATACTTGTTTTGAGCTTTATTACTTCTGTTTGAAAAAATCCTGCCAATGGCAAAATAAGGAAGAAAAGGAGGAGGGGAGGGAGAAAGAGAGAGAGAGAGAGAAAGAGAAAGAGAGAGAGAGAAGAAAGACACTAAGTCCAAATGGGAAATATGAGGTAGAAATAAATTAAGTTGTCAATATTTCACCAGCGTTGACACCCATATGGTCCACCCTAAGAGGGCTGGTGCCTGTCGAGGACATGGGCAGGGAGGCCCTACTGGTTTTACTGATGCGAGTCCAAACTATTCACGGCACCAATATATCATAACTACATAAATACGATTGAACCGGGCACCTCTGAAGGCAGCCCCGGCTCCCCAAGGGGCAATTCCGTGCCTTTGACCTCCAGAGAGAAAAACAAGAGCCAGGCAGCAACGTGGCTGTTCCCATGTCCTTTGAGTCCCACCCCCGTCATTTAGGGAACGCGTGAAATTAAGCTGCAGATGTTCTGCTGTGAACACCACGCTGTATCATGGCGTGTTATTTTCCTGATAGAAACATTTTCTATACTGTAAATAAACACAGTTTTGTTAATTAGTTAATGAATTATTTTTTAATGCTCCATTAGGCTTTAGGGGGAACAAAAAATCACACAAGCTCTTGAGAGTTCTCATTTTTAATAAACAGCACTGCCGTCAATACGGGAATGCCTGAAATCCGCAGAAGTGGTGGTTCTCGCCGGGACCATTGTGACCTCAGCCCTGTTTTAAGTTAGTATTCTGCTCCTTCGAGTACGTTAGGCTCGGGGATTAAGGGTTATGAGAAAGACCCAGGATTTGGGGTGGGCTATCTGAACATAACATCTTGAAGGAAGGGAGAGATACTTGGGACTTGCTCATTTATTTCATACCCCGCCCCTGCCCCCTTCCTGCAGTAGGGACTTTAAACAAGTAGCAAAGAAAGAGAGAAATTCTGCACTTAAGGGCCAGGTTAACCGGAGGGACGCGAGAACTTTAGCAACAAAACCAACCCGTGAGACTCTTCTTTATTCCCGAGTCCTGCCGCTTTCCTTCCAACGAGGGGGAGGCGCTTTGCCCGTGGAGGGTCTCGGTCCAGCAGCGGATTAGAAAAATGTCCAAGCAGGAGACGCGAGTTCTCTCCCGGATGAGTTCATATCAATAGTCACTGTGTTTCAGGGGTGCAGCTGGTTACATTTTTAATAGGCAGATGGCTAATTTTACAGTTCCAAGCCAATCTCCCATTGGACGGCGTCCAGAAAGCCCGTGGTAGGGTAATGCCCGGCAGAAAGTTCAACAGGACACTTGGGGAGAACATATGCTAATGTCAGCCCTTTTGCTGCAACGCCTTTAAAAAGAATATTCAGCGCTAAGCTGGGGGATTTTCACGGACTCAAGCCGAACGCCAGATGGGTGGCCAGCTAGGAAATCTTCAGGGCCTGAGCAAATGCTCTTAATCAGACTTGGCTGGTCAGAGAATTAAATAGCATCAAACCAGCAATCACAGAGCGATTTTTATTAAATGACAAAGGGGGACGCATTGGCTGAAACGACCTGGCTATCCCGGGGGGGTGTTGTTCTCTGTCACTGAAACCCAGGGTGCTATTAACTCCCCGGTCCTGTGATTACCGCCGCATCCGGCCTCCACTGGGGGGCCCCTCCCCGTGTGACTCTGACGGAGTCGCCCCCGTCCATTTACCTCCCCAGGTGACAGCCGCGGCCCCCAGGGTCGGGCAGAGGTCGAGGAATCTGTTGCAGTTTTAAATACACCCTCATTTTTAAACTGTTTGGAACGCTTGCTCTCCAAAGCAGTGACTGACTATTCAGACATCTTCATTAGAAGGGCGTTGGGGACCATCTCCCATTTTCCAGGGCACTAATCAGGCATTTCTTAATTCTCCTCGGAAGGATTTCGGGTCTGTATTCAGGAAAAGCTTTGAAAGGTCCTAAAACAATCCCCCACCCCCCGCCCCACAGCTTGGGGTGAGGGTAGGGGTGAGAGGGAGTTAAAAAAAAAAATGAGGCAAAAAACAACAAACATTTTCTGGGAGGTGATAAAGGTCCTGGGCTCAAAGCATCCTTATTTTATCCGCGTGATGAATTGCCATAGGGTGACTGGGAAACTATTTAAGAACCAAACTGGCAAATGTCCTTATTTAAATGAGGCAAATGCTGTTTACCTCTGAGCAAAATAAAAGAGACTGGGGTCACCAGGAGAGGGATCAAAAGCGCTTTCTCCAAACCGATTTATAAAAGAGAGTGATTTTTAAATGATTTCAGCTCCTACTCTATAGAAATATTTTATGAGGCACTTTTCTGAAAGTAACATGCTTCTGAAGAGTTTTCCTCCCCAAATCGCTTCCTGAAAAATGGTGACATTACTTTTATCCCGCGCGCTTGGCTGCGCAGAACCTTGTATAAAACAACGCAAAGAAACCTGGCAAAGCCAGTAACTCCCCACAAGGAAACCGAGCTTTTTTTTTTTTGCTTTTTTTCCCCCTTCCCTTTTTTTGGCCAGAAAAATAAACTTCAAACCTCAAATTGAATCTATAAATGCTTCTATCAAATTTTTCTTTCAAGAACCTGGAAAGCGGTCCATTTAGTTTTACAGAACAGGTTTGAAAAGAGTTTCCTTGCAGAGTTTTTGTTTTATAATCAAAATAATTCAAGGAAAGTGACATGACCCCAACTTTGGAGATTTTTTTTTCCCCCCTGGACAAAGTCTATTAGAGGGAGAGAGGGAAAAAAAAAATCTAACCAATTCCAAGACAAAAGTTACAGACAATGGGAAAGACCTCAAGGATTGTTATAAATTATTCTGTCACTAAATTAAAGGGCTGGTAGAAGAAAAGTCTCCAAAAAAAAAAAAAAAAATGTGAAATGAGGATTAGCCAACTATCTTCACAGTTAACGGAATTCTGGAACCTTGTCTCTGGTACAAATGTTCCCCAATATAGTTTATCCTTTTGGTTTTTCAATGTAGTTTAAAAACTTTATGCCATTTACAAAATAAATAAATAACTTGGAAAGGGAAAAAAAAAAAGCCAAAAGAAAACAAAAATTAGGGCAGTTTTTAAACTACAAGCCAAGTGTTTGCTCTACCCTGCTTTATTTATTAGTTCTTAAGGTATTTAAAACTTGAGCATTAAAACTGCAGCATAATTTGCAAATGAATGCAGTTGGACTTGTGAAAATATAACTCACAGCTGAATGTGGGTTATTCAGACAAATGGCTGCTTTGTTCGAGGAAGGGAAGTAAAGTTCTGTGTTAATTTATTACAAACTGCAGCATTTCATCCCTGATGTCCAGGCAACAATGTTTTTTATTTCCAGTAATTTATAAGCACTCCGCAGAGCACTTAGCAATGATACCCGTGGCCGTTTTGCATCCAGAAACGGAGTGTATATGTATTTACTGTGGGAATTTGTTTTTAATAAAACTGGTGTAAGGCATTTTTATTCCTTTGCTTTGTTACATTAAAAACATTCGCTGCATAAGTAATGGGTTTTATTCCAAGTTGAAAGGCAGCAGGCCGCAGCCGGCAGCCGTATCGGTTGGTTGAGAACACGCGTGAGACGTGCGATGTTTAAAGCGAACCAGACCATATTCAGAGCGGCTCTAGGTGTCTTCTTTATGCAACACCTGCCCCTCCCCCTGCCCCCTGGCCCCAAGGACCCCAGAAGTGCCCGGAGGCCCCAGGAGGTGAGCACCGGAGACTACAATTCACACTCCAGAACTGAGCAGGAAAAAAGAGCCGGACGGGCCGCACGTGGGTGTGTGAGCGCTGCGGCCTGTCTGCGGGGACACGGGCGCCTGCGGTCAGTGGGAGCGATCCTTACAAGGCTTCCTCAGCCCTCCGTCTCCCCTGGGGCCAACTCACGGCCCTCGAGGTCCTGACACTGGCCTTTACTTCAAATGCTCAGGGAAGCTCACCGCTGTCCCCCACAGACGCCACCTCCCGTTATAAAACTCAGAGTGAGCTGGACGCTGTTGGGCGGGTCGAAACCGGGGCGAGGAGCCTCAGAACTGTATTTGGTTTCTGGCGTTCGGCTTTGGCGAGAGAATTGTGTGTGGGGGGGGCTCAAAGCCACAGCAGTTGTGCCCCGAAGGTGGGAGGGGGCTGCTCTGGGGATGCCAGCTCCCCAGGGGCCTTCCGCAGCTCATGCTGTCAAGAAGGGATGACTTAGTTGAAGTCATTGTCTGTCCGTCTGTCTATCCATCCATCTATCATCTTCCATCTATTTGTATCTGTTATGCACTTTTATCATCCTTGCAGCTTCCACTGGGAGAAGACTCATCGGGCCTGACAGCTGATGTAACAGGGAGCTGGTAGGTAATTTCCGTATGTATTGTACGAAACCCCAGAATTTCTGTACCGGCAGACTTCATATTCATTGCCCTTTGATGTCCCGCCCTTCGCAGATGTTATGTTTCTTATACGTTGAAGGCAAGACCCTCCACCAGCAGAAAGGTGCGCTAGGACTCGCTTCCTTGTGACGCTGGCTTCCTGGCGGTGGTCTGACCCCGAACCCGCCGTATCTCCGGCCGCGCCTGCACGTCTGACATGTATCACGTGGTGCTTTGCCCGTGAGCTCAGCTGATGAGCTCCTGGGCTCCCCAGGCAGGGGGTACGCCAGCCCTTGCAGCCTACTGAGGTACGGGGGCTTTATAACATGCAGCCTCATAATTATCTAGACACATTTGAGAGGTTCTTTATAATTTGAAAATTGCTTTGACTTTTAAAAAGAAATTTGATGAGCAATTATTCTATAATAATAGATTTTTAAACTTATTATTAAAAAAAAATAAGAGAAGTGTTTGAAAAAAATTACCTTTGAGAGAAGCTAGCTCTGTTGCCTCCGGCCACTAACTTTTCCGGAAGTGAGGAGTAAATGAAAATGCAGAGCGCTAGGCTAATTAGCCATTGATCGTTTGCAAGGGACTCCTGCAAAGGGCACCCGCCTGCAGGCCGGGAGGCGGAAGGCAGCGAGGCAGCGGGCGTTAGAGACTCAGACCAGCACTCCGCCAGCGACACCGCTCTTCCCACCGGGCCCTGCTCCTCCTGGGGGAGACCTGGTCAGTGTTCTCTCTTGGTCCCTCTGTCTCTTTATTACACGTTTTCTCAATTTTTAAAAAAGACCAGCTCCAAGCAGCTTTCTTTAACCTATTTTCACCTTTTTATCTTCAAATTCCTGGGTGTCCCAGACCGGGAAATGTGAGTGTGTGTGTAAGCATATGCACGCATGCATGTGCGTGTATGCATGCCTATGCACACACGCGCAAACATGTGCATGTGTACACGCGCACATGTGTGTGCATGCATGTATAAGTGTGTGTGTGTGTGTTTTAGAGATGGAAAGGCCCATGGGGATCACAGGGCAGTCATCCCTCTGGGCCTGGATCATCTCATCCGGCTGAGGCCTGGGAGGAGGGAGGCTGCAGTCCCCGCAGAGCGTGGTGCGGACCGGAGCCCGGCCCAGCGGGCTGGAGGCCCACCTGCACCGCGTCCGGCTCTCATCGGCTCCAGCCCCCAGCTCTTCCCCTGGGGTTTCTCACACTTCCGGTCCCCTGGAGATGAAAGGGAGTAGTGTTTTTTCTGTAGTGAAGAAATCAACTTAAAGAGCTGGTCTTAACTAAATAACATTCACGAAAGAAACTAGAGAGAAAGCAGAAAAAAACGCACAGCGCGTGACGTGCCCGCGACAGCCGAGGGTATTGAGCTCACACGAGAAACAGCGATCCATCCATCAAACGGGCCTCGGGTACAGTTTGTCCAAACAAATATTTACCGTGTGAGATGAGTCTCTGTGCTTGTGGAGGACATAGTCCCAGAGATGACCTTGTCGATGCTGGGAAGGTTTCTTTAACCCCATTTTAAGCATGCCCTTAACAAGCTATGATGGCTAACCAGTCCACCAGAGAGTCCTTGAGCAGGAAAACCTTCTCCAGCCCCTCGAAGTGGGAGCTCAGGGCGATGAAGAGACCGACACGCTGCCCCCCGTTGGGTGGCTGAGTCATGGCGCCACCCTGCCCATTAACTGCTAGTTGGCAGGAGCAAATGAAGTCACGACGTTAGAGGAGCGTTTGTCGCAGGATGGGAAGCTTGGCTCTTGGCCATGGGGGTCTTCTGGAGCGTGTATGGAATCTCTCTTTTTTAAATCCTCACCTGAGGCTCTTTATTGATTTTAGAGATGAAGGAAGAGGGTGAGGGTAAGAGAGAGAGAGACAGACATCAATGTGAGAGAGAAACGTGGATTGGTTGCCTCCCGTATGCGCCCTGACTGGGGCTCGAACCTGCAACATTTTGGGGGTACCGGAGCCATCTGGCCAGGGCTGGTGTGGGATTGTCTCATGAAGACTGGCAGGTTCTGGAGGCCTGCCGCCTCCGATCCCAGCCCCAGACCTGCCGCCTGCCAGCTGTGAGACCCTGTCCTGTGATGCCACCACCTACCTCTGTGCCTCAGTTTCCTCGCTTGTCAAATGGAGGTGTTTTGCATATGTTTTGCGTGCCCCTCCCTTCACAAATCTTAGAAAGCAGGCTGGACTGCAAGGTGCTAGGGAGGAGGGGGTGGGGCAGGAGTTGGGAGGTGTCGAAGGGGCTGTCGGGGGGGGGGGTGTTTAGTCTGTGCCGAGGTGCTCTGGAGGAAACAGAAACTTCCCAGGTTCAGATCACAAAAGCAGGCCCCGCCAGCTTCTCAAGTTCAGGAGAGTTAACATGTAGCCCAAAGAGATGCGGCCGTGTGCGTCAGAATCACATCTCGGGCACCTGGGTGTCTGAGGGGGGCTCTTTCTCGGGGTCTCAGTTTCTCTGGCTCCTATTACACTTTTCTCTCTTCTCTACCATTATCTCTACCTGTCAAATTCATTCACACTCCGGAGGAAAGAGCTAATCCAGTTTAATGCAATATATCCCTAAGGGATTTGGGGTTTAACAAGCTGCAGAAGATTGTCCCCAGATTGTGAGACACGGGGACACACTGGCAGAGCACGGGCCGCGTCTGGCCCTTAGATGTCTTTGGTTCAGTCTGTGGTATGGTCCCGAACACAAACCGATGTTAGAAGTGAGAAGACTTCCCATAAAAGTCGGGGAGTCTGGCCTTCCCTGACCGACCCGGGCCTGCCGGCCTCCGTCTTCTCTCTCACTGCGTGTCTGTCAACTCTTGGGTCGCAGCCCCTCTTGTCTAACAATTGCTCATTCTCCGGTGCCTGCCACCCAAGCTCCAAGTGCCCAAGGCCCTCCACTGTCCTAAACACTGGGGATCTCTAAGAAGAGGCAAGCTAGCCCCAAATGACCCACGTCTGGACTTTTTACTTTCTACTTTTGTTTATTATAAAATGTGAACTTGTGCATATTATTTAATGGGACTCTGTGTAAGTCAACGCGCCAATCTGGGGATGCATGTTCAAACATTTCTGACTGATGGTTTACATAATCGAACATGGAGACCCTCATTGTTACACTTCGTGGTGTACTTTGGAACAGTTGTTAAAAGGTGAATGCATGCAGAACACATGTTAATTCATGAATAACAAATGAGCCAGATGGAACAAACATGCCAGGAGACAGATAACGCAAGGAAACAGAGACAGGCGCCAGGAGAGGGAGAGCAAGGAGAAAGAAAAAAAAAAAAGGTGGGTGTTGACAAATATGAGCCTCAAAAACCCCGATAGGCTAACCAATTCTTTTGGCAATGGCAGGAGCCCTGACTGGGAGACAGCAAACTTCCTTCTGAGAACACACGGCTGTCCTGACGCACTGATATGGAGCTGGGACACAGCGTAGCCTAGCCATCGTCTTTCCTGCAGGTCACGTCAGATGCTGGCAGAATCGGTGCTAGGGAGCTGACGCGATGCGTCTGGCGTCATTAGCAGGTCTTCTTTGTTGCGCAACACGGTCATTTCCGCTCCTGGGTGGTCAGTGTGTCTAGAAGAGGGTGCGGTTCTTACAGACCACGGATAAAAAATATGTGTCCTTTATATTAGAAATCCATTCTTACCATTCCTACAAAAATCAAATTAGTTTCCTCACCCTCTGCATGGGGGATGCAGGCCACGTCCCATCTGGTCAACGGTCTTCAGGAAAGACACGTGGAACCGGGTGAAATTCAAGGACAGGCTGGTGGCCAAATAGACAAGGACAAGGGCTTTCCAGTCAAATGAACCGGGGCCAAGCTCCAGGGCTGTCTGTGGCTCGGGGAGTGGAGTCAGTATTCCCACCTGTACCACGGAGACAATTCTAGTACCTGCCTCGCCAGGGCCTTGGCGAGATCAGTGAGGCACCACGGGGAAAGGACACAGCACAGCATCTAGCGCATAAAGAGGGTCCCGTACGTGTAGAGATGATCAGGTTCAAATCAGTATCCTTGTGTTCGCTCCCAGCTGCCCCTGTGTGGATCACATGCTGGGAACGGGTGGACGTGGAAGCTTCCCTCCCGGGGATGTCCTCTTTGTCTGTGACGTGCTAGAGTTGCCCCACTTCGCGGCCGGCAGCAATCTGCTCAAGGCACCCGGGTCTGTCGCACACGAGAACAGCGGCTGTTGGACGGGACTGGTAGTTGAGTTCTAGGAAGGGAGTCCCCGTCCCCGACAAACAAGACCGGTGGCCAGGGATGACCCGAGCAGAGCGACTGTTCATGAAGGCGTCTACACCAAGGAGGGATCTTGGATGAGCTGTAGGTTTCATCAAGGAAGACGTCTTCCTTTCTTGTGCGGAGAGCAACCGGACGTTCTACGGGCCGTGGTATGCTCTTGGCTCTGGCCAGAGCATCTAGCCTTTGCTGTATGAGAACGTATTTTGTGAGCGCGGGCTTAACTTGAGCCCTGGTGTAGAATGATTACTTGCCTTTGTCCTCCCTGTCCTGTCTTGTCCCCAGTTCCTCTTTCCTGTGTCCCCCTGGCAGATGGCTAAGACAGGCCAAGGACTGCAGTGTGGCCTTGAACCCCAGAAAAATGACTGGCAGAGTGCCATCTCTGAGACATCAGCCTTGTCCTGCTCTCGAGGCCCTCTCTTCCTCTGGGGTCCCGGCTTTGGTTGCCACCCTGTAGCGGACAGATTGGAAGCACCAGCTTCTAACAGCGGTGCATCTCCTCGTTTGAGCTCAAATCCAGACTCTGAAGCAGCTTCTCTGCTCTTTCAGTGAAGAGCCACCCCAATGTTCTGCTGGTCCCCTGAGCCTGGCCTTCCCTGTACTTGTTTGGAGCAAAGATCTGGTTGGTGGGGTGGGGGGGGCATATTATCTCTGGGATCAAATCCCCCTGCAGGGAAGGGGTCGGTACTGGGGTATGGCCTGGGGTAGCACCCAGTTCCAAAAGGCAGTGCCAGGCCCGGCGCCCTCCTGCCACCTGGCAATCCGGCTCCCTCTCCCTGGCGTGGCTCCCTGCACCGGAGTGCCACAGGAACTCCTAAGACCCCATTAACGAGCAATCACTCCGGGCCAGCGAGGGCGCCTCCACCACCCCGGGAATATCCAATTAGCAAATCATGATCCGGCCCTCCAGTGAAAGAAGTCAGACCCATTATCTGTGATGCCCCAATTAGAGTGTTTATTCATGAAAGGCTGCACCGAGCTGCCCAGCTCCCCCCCAACCCCCCCCACCCCCCCACCGGGTTCCTTCCTTCTCCCAGCCTGGCCAGATTAAGCGCCTCCTCCCACCCCCACCCTGGCCCGCCAGCCCCCGGCCACCCCCACCGGCTGCCCACCGGCTGCCCTGCCCCGATCACGAGGTGTTCTGCTGGCAGCGGGGCGGAGGGAGCAGTCACATTCTTTGGGTTTGGTCATGCCTGACTTGCGTCCCATGCCGGTGCTCCTTCTGGGGGTGGAAAAATAAATGAGTTGAGTCCCGAGTGCGGCTGTGATTTTGTTAGTATGTATCAATCTCACTTTAGCAGCCAAGCTGGCATGTACCAGACACGGAGAACGCCCCGGTCCCTGTCTCTCTCCTTCCCCTTGCCATCAGTTACGTTGTAACTGCATTAAAACGGGGAACAAAAAAGGCATCTGCTTTTCCAGCTGAAATAGCCCTCAGTGACGGCACTGGGCAGCACCCCTTCCGTTCCATTTTCCCCAGTGAGAAAACGTGATAGCAGTAGGTTGGGTTGTCTCATTAACCCTGCCATTCATTACACAGCCGGGAATATAACCTCGCCTTGAAAAGGCTCAAATAGAGTGATCAGGACGTTACAAAAAAAAAAAAAGTAATAAAACAGCCAAAAACAGTCTTGGCTAGGAAGACGTTCTTAGTAAAGGCTCCTCATTCTGGACAAAATCTGAACAGGAAGAAAATTTTCGGAGGCAGTCAGCACTGCTGCGTGTGGAGCGCATAGATCCCAGCGTTTACGTTTGATACCCTGTGAACTTCTGTCCCGCGTCAGGCCTCAGAAGCCCCCCAGCCTTCTCCCCGCAAGAAGGGAAGTTCTGATCCTTCCGAGCTTTCCTGCTCAGACGAGTTGCTTGGGGGAACTGGGGAGCGTGGCTCTGACCGAAACTTGTCTAAGCTGCGAAAACACAGTCTGTCTGTTTATATTTCTAGAGCCAAACACGGTGTTTTCTGTAATTCTGATTAGCATCTACTTGGCCCCTTCCCTGTGGTATCCTCTGTGGAAATGTTTCTGATAGAGATCTGTGCCCTCCTACTGTCGGGGGGTTTGCGGGGGGCATGGGGTGTGAGCTGGAGGGGGCCCCTAACCAGCTCAAGGGCTGATGGTCACGACTGCAGGATTTCTGCACATTGGCTTTTAAACGCAACCGTTACTAAAATGTAAGTTATAGAAATGTAAAATTAAATGGGTCATATTAAAAACAAAGGTAGCCCCTGGCCAGTGGGTCTCGGTTGGTCGGAGTGCCATCCTACAGCCAGAAAGTTGTGGGTTTGATGCCTGGACACAGGGGACCCCCGGCCCAGGAGCGTACGGGAGGCAACCTGTTGATTCTTCTCTCCCCCCCCCCACGTCCTCTGTCCCTTTCTCTTTCTAGAAAAGCAATGAAAAATTGTCCTTGGATGAGGATAAAAGAATAGATACATAAAATAAAAACAAAGGCAATGACAAACGTATTAATTATTTTGCTACATTTTACTGGTTATATACACGGTTATATCTTAAGGCCACTCCCTCTGTTGCCTCTGGACGGAGGTCATACGGGAGAACGCTGTGCCGCTGGGCAGCCCATGCGTTGAAATCAGCCATTGCGGGGAAATCAGCCATCACAGGGAATATTTGCACCGTGGAAGCGAGGAACTCGAAGCCAGCAGATCACTGGATACAATACGATCCAGCGGAATCTGTGCAGCCTTCTGGGAAGTTCACTAAGCAGCCCCTCCCTTCCCTGGCGTTGGCGGGCAGATATGTAGTCCACAGAAGCGGATTTTATATGTAGCCAGACACTGCCCACTTGGTATCAGGTCCTTCATTATTGTACTTTTGCTTATTTTTAGTGGACATTTTTCTAAATGACATCATGTAATCTGCTGCCTTTCAAACAGAAATTCCGACATATTTCAATATTTCCTTGGGATTGGAGTGTGAGTACAATATCATTCTGAACTCTCAGGGGGCATGGGGGTACATATATTCATTTCCCCACACAAAATGACCCAGACAGCTATGAGATTTCTGATATTCTTCCTGCTTTAGTTGCTTGCGAAAAGTCTTAGGATTAGTGGAAAGATGTCAGCTGTCACTCATGTTTTTAATTACATAAATAGGATGTGAATACATGTTCAGAGTAAGTGATTGAAGCAATACATTGATTAAAAGGAGAACATTCGACTTCTGGCCAAGATGGAAGCCTAGACGGACACGTTACATCTCCCTCCACAACTAAGAAGGAATACAACTCCCTCAGAACTAGAGACAACCAGAAGTTCCAGAAAACCGAGCTGCATGGAAGTCCAACAAACAAAGATATAAAGAAGAAATACTCACCCAGACAGGTTGGAGGGAGTGGGACCAGGGTGGATAGGACACGGAGTGGTGGCGGCAGCAGCGGCGGCGGCGGCAGGCCAGCGGAAAGCGCAGTCACCTGTTTTAAAAAGTCAGGAGGGACACCTGGGGAGTGCTCCCAGTGCCAGACCTCACAGCTAATGGTCCCAGCGCCAGGGAAAATAAGCCTCATTGCTTCTGACTGTGCAGACCAGTGGGGGATGGGGCAGAGTTAGAAACTGCCAGCCTCTGCAGAGTCCACTTGTTTAGGGTGCCCCCATGGTCCTAGAACATCTGCAAATGCTCCCACTCTGAGAATGACGGCCAGGGCAGCAGCTAGAGGGGCGCCAGTCCCATACGGAAGTGGGAGAAGTGCCTGGAAAAGGGGCAGGTGCTGAGCAAGTGGCATTGTTCCCTCTTGGACCCCTCCCACAATACAGCGCCACAACGTGGTGAAACAGGTCGCCATGTACTGATGAATCCCTAAGACTCCGCCCCTTACAACGTAACAGGAGCGATAGCTCTGCCTAAGGCACAGAGGCAAACACAGGAGCCTGTCAGAATGAGGAGACAGAGCAGTATGGCCCAAAAGAGGGAACAGATCAAGGTTCCAGTGGGAGAACTAAGTGACAAGGAGTTAGCCAACCTAACAGATGAGGCGATAGCCAACCTAACAGATGCAGAATTCAAAACACAGGTGATAAAGATGCTCACAGGCTTGACAGATATGCTTGAGTGTGGCAAATGCATAAGGGAAGAAGTGAAGGCTATTTTAAGTGAAACAAAGAAAAATCCACACAAAACCAATGGTGAAGGGAAGGAAACCAGGGTTTAAATCAATGATTTGAAACATAAGGAAGAAAAAAAAAAATACAGTCGACCAACACAGAACGAGGAAACAAGAATTGAAAAAAATGAGGAGAAGCTTAGGAACCTCTGGGACAACTTTAAATGTGCCAACATCCAAATAATAAGGGTGCCAGAAGGAGAAGAGGAAGAGCAAGAAGTTGAAAGCTTATGTGAAAAAGTAATGAAGGAAAACTTCCCAAACTTGGCAAAGCAAATAGACATACAAGTCCAGGAAGCACAGAGAGTCCCAAACAAGCTACACCCAAAGAGGACCACACCAAGACACATCATCATTGAAATACCAAAGTTTAAAGATAAAGAAAGAATCTTAAAAGCAGCAAGAGAAAAGTAGAGAGTTACCTACAAAGGGGTGCCTTTAAGACTTTCAGCTGATTTCTCAAAAGAAACTTTGCAGGCAAGAAGGGACTGGCAAGAAGTATTCAAAGTGATGAAAAGCAAGGACCTACAATCAACATTACTCTACCCAGCAAAGCTATCATTTGGAATGGAAGGGCAGATAAAGTGCTTCCCAGACAAGGTAAAGCAAAAGGAGTTCATCATCACCAAGCAATTATTGTATGAAATGTTAAAGGGATTTATTTAAGAAAAAGAAGATCAAAACTATGAATCTAAAATGACAACAAACACAATTATCAACAACTGAATCTAAAAAATAAAAACAAAATCCACCTAAGCAAACTAGAATAGGAACAGAATCATAGGTATGGGGATCATTTGGAGGGTTATCAGCTGGGAGGGGGAGGGGGAGAAATGGGGAAGTGGTGCAGGGACTAAGAAGCATAATCGGTTGGTACAAAATAGGTGGGGGGAAGTTAAGAATAATACAGGAAAGAGTGAAGCCAAAGAACTTATATGCACGACTCATGGACATGAACTAAGGGGGGTGGGACACTGGAGGGAAGGGGGTACTGGGCAGAGGGGAGCAAAGGGGAAAAAAATTGGAACTACTGTAACAGCATAATCAATAAAACATACTTTAAAAAAAAAAAAAAAACCCACCGCCAGGCCTCACGCTTTATGATTCACAGGTGCTATCCCAATGAGTCGTCAGATAAGATGGAGAACAATGACGATCATCGCCACCCAGATGAGGAAACTGAGGCACAGTGAGGTTTCCTAACCAACCCATGGCCACACAGCCAGTGAGTGGCATAGCTGGGATTTATGTCCCAGGGTGTCTAACTTCCGAGCGCACGCTCTTAACCTCTCCAAGGGCATGAACTTGGGGATCAGGCTGTTTCCGCTGTAAAGACTTACTGTCCCGAGCTATATGACCTTGAACAAGTCACGGAAGAGTCTGAGCTTGAGTTTCTTCGGTGAGGGTGACGCCGCTTCTCTCGTGGGTGTTGTAGCAGCTGCAGAGGTGGTACAGGCCCCGTGGCAGGAGGACAGGCGCCCTCCAGGCTGCGCAGTGACTGCTGTCGTGGTCATTATTATCTTCATCACCATCCCCTTGCATTTCGCGCGCACATGTGCTCTGCGCTCCATTCCAGCTGGACAGCTGGCTCCTCCCCAAACACACCGGGCCGTTCCTGTCTTCCAGTTCCCTCTTCCTCTGTCTGGTGATCTCCTGCTCCGTGTAAACGTCACACTCTCTGGGGACACTTTGAAAACTCCCTTTGAGTCCTTTTTTCATCCGGGATTTCAACTCATGGGGGTGTTGTTTGCTGGTTAATAGCATAGGGTCTGGGGACAGACTGCCTGGCCAGCTTCCAGGGGTGACCCCTCTCTGCATAGACGTGTGGCGTGAAACAAGTGCCTTTATGTGTAAAAGGACAGAAATTGTGGTGCCCATCTGATAGGATCATTGTCAGAATTCAATGAGAATCAGTATGTAAGGAGTACATGGGGCCGGGAACATACTGAGTGCTCAGGAATCTTATATTATTCATATCTTATATGAACTGTTGTATCCTTTAACACTTGGTACTACGGTTCTGACTACCACATCGTGGGGTCTCTATTCCCTCCAGACCACAGACTTCTGCAAGACAGCAAGAGCGTCTATTCCGTGCTTTGGCATTCGTGCTCACGCTAACGCCTGGCATATGGTGCTCAGTTTGGTGTTGGATGGGTGGATGGAACGGTGCGGGTGGACGGGTAGATGGTTGAGCGGGTGGCTGGGTGAGTGCTGCCTGGCCTGATGGATGGGCAGAGGGCCTGGGTTATCTCTGCTCTCTGAGATACATCAGATGTCACCTCCGGCGGTGGAGAGCATGAAGGGTCAAGAGGCAGCCTCCCGAACTCCTTGGCATGAACCCAGGATGACAAAGGAGAGAGAGAGAAAACAAAAGCGACCACCGAGAAGGCTGGGGGCCCCATCTGTGTCCACGTCGGGCGAAGAGTCGCCTGAGTCTGCCTCCAAGGCTCCTGCTACTTCTGAACCCCACTGTCACGTTTCCACATCTCCGATATGTAAGGACACCAGTGTCATGCAGAGGTCCCCTTGCCCACACTGAGCAACCTGAGCCATCATCTGAGCACCAGGAATATCTCAGACAAGTCTGTTTGTCCTGGGGCCTGGAAGGGAAAGGACCGTGTAGGATCTGGGTTTGAAGTTTCTCCCTGATGCTTCTTGTTAGCGAGGCCCCGAGGCTGAGAACCCATCACGTTCACAAATAAGACCAAGGCTTTGGTGTGAGGTCGCTGGATCTGTCTGAACTCTTGATCTTTCTCCTCGAGGGCTCTGCATGGTTTCTCAGCCACCAAACTGCCCACCAGGCATGTCTAAGATCAATGGGGTGAACACATCTGCATTCCCTCAGGTGGGAACCCCCTCCATCCCAGCCTCCTGTGCACCATAATGAACCTCCCCCTTTGCCAGCCCTAAGAAGGAGCCAGAGCACCCACCCTTACCGATGGCGCCCTGCACGTGAACTGCTAATCCCCAAAGTCACCATCGTCCCCAACCGTAAAGGCTCTTTCTCTAGAGTGGACACAGTGGGAAGCAGGTTAGGAACTTCGCCTTTCATCAGCTGACCAAGCACATCATCGGTCCCTCTGGGCGTATTGACCGAGCCTCAGCACTAAGATGGGACGATTCGAAGAAGCGGGTCATGCTCTGTGATGACCCCAAATAGGCACCCAGTTAACCCTGTAGCAAGACGAGGGAAGAAGAAGGAGCAGGAGGAAAAGGAAGTGGAGGGAGGGGGAACTCAGCAGGAGGAAGAAAGAAGATCCTTGTTCTCTAACCACGTTGGCCAGACCCATGCCCGTGGAACGATCCAGGACAGGAAGCTGGTGCCTAACGGGCCGCTCCATCATGCCACTCAGGGCAGAGGTCTATGCAAGCCCTGCAGAGACGGTACCAGAGCTGACTAGAGGGGCTGGGGGAGGCTCCTGGGAAAGAGACTCTCAGCCGTGCCCAAGTCTCTCCTTGTGTGGTGAAGACATAGGGAGATGACTTCCCACTTGGCCCAGGCCGTTCGGCCCTTGGGGGACAGCAGGAACTAGACACCAGAGCGGCTAAGCTCAGCCCCGTGTCTGTCCCTCTTGCAAGGCAGTCCCTCCCTCCCCTTCCTCCTTGCCTTCCTCTCCCCTTCCCTCCCTCCCTCGCTCCCTCCATCCCTCCTCTTTCCTTCCATCAGTGAATGGTTAAACAGACACTCTGGTGAGCAGGGTCACTGGGTGCTCCCTGCGTGAATGCACCCTCCTTAAGGCATGGTGACTAAGAGCGCTGGCTTGGGACAGCCCTGAGCTTAGGCTGAAAGCCTGGTTCTGCCAGTGACTCCCCATGTGTTCTCCCGTGGCCACTTCACTCTATGAGTCTGAAGGAGCCTCCTCTTGGAAGATTTTGGGAATGAAGCCATTTGCATAAAGCACACTAAAGAGCCTGGCATACATGTTCACTACTATTTTTACTTTTATTGTCACCAAAGAACCAACCTCACCGCGCTGGCTGAACATGCATGGGCCTTTTCTAGCTCAGAGGTCACACTGGCAACGTCCTGACAATTGCCAGTGACCTTGTTTGTTCGGAGGGACCAGGAGAGCAAAGTTCCTGCTCAAAAACAAAGCAAAACATCACTGGACAGCCGGCTTCTCTTCCCATGGAACCCCGAGTGGAAGAGAAGGAAGGAAGGGCCAGGGCAGGGATGGCTCGCTCACACGGACAGGTGTCCACGACCCGGGTGACGGGGGACCGCTCAGGGAAGCCGAGATTTGGGGGATGCTTCCAGTGGGAGCCCCTGTCTCTTGACCTGAGATGGGGCTTCGCCACACAAAGCTCTCAGGGCTGGGCCCCCATTTCTCATCTTTTCTTTTGCTGGTGACACAGATGAACACCAGGCTTCTGCCTTAGCCTCTGCCTTCGAGGGCCTGCTCCGTTACCTGCCCTGGCAAGTCATTCTGCCTCCATGGTTAAATGGAGGAGACCCTAGCCCGTCTGAGACCTCCGACTTCTGCTGCCCGGACAACCTCCTGACTTATGCCAAAACCAGGGGAGAAACTGGCACTTGCTTCACAGTTTGGGAACTCCCTGCCCCTGTCATGGGCCCCCTCTCTCCTCTCCACGCAGGCAGGGCTGATCTTGCCTTGCACACTGGGAAAGCCCGTGGTAGTTCTTTGTTTATTCCCTGGGGCAAATGGCATCCTGCCTTCCATCCACCTGTGCTCCCCGGGAGGCCCCCTGAGACCTCAGAGAGCGATGTCCCATTAGCTTTGCCTTAGGGGACAAAAGACACGCTTTACTGAAACGTCATATGTCAGCCTGCATCCTTCAATTCTGTGAAAACCCCTTCTCTTTTCTCTTTTATGTTTTCCCCTTAAAAAAAAAAAAAAAAGAAAGAAAGAAAATGGGGAAAACGAAGAGAAAAAGATTGGGGATCACGGCCCACAAAACCCGAGCACCCCCAAGCCCACTCTGGGAGTGGGACACATCTGCACTTTCTCAGTAGTCTGAAAGGAAACAAAAAATTGCCAAGTGGTATAAAATTTGAAGAAAAATTACCCCAAGGAGGAATGGACGTTAACCACGCTTCAGTTCCCCACTATGGGTTGACATTTGAAGGACTTTCTTCTCTCCTCTTTCTTTCTGAGTCACAGGGGTGTCTAAAGGGGTGAATTGGGCCCACAAAACCCAGCCTCCTCTTGCCAGGGCGGGTATGAAATATGAAGGCTACTCGATTGTCTGGGCTCAGTGCATTGGAATAACATTGGTTAAATTATGGATAGTTTTTGAATAGTGCCACTTTTTTTTTCTCCGCAGATGGTTGTTCACACAAGGAGCCGGGTCTGCATAATTGTATCACTAATCAGCAGTAAGGCAATTAGCTGTGTAAGTGTGCTATAATCATTCTAACAGAAGAGAGGACGGAAAGACAAAAAAAAGGAGGGGGGGCCCCAAATGTCTTTTCTGCACCCATCAACTGACAGCCATAATTAGATATATATAATTGAAAATTCCACAGTAGGGGGGCCGGCGTATACAAATGAATTTTGTAGGGCTGCCCTTATGCATTTGTGTCTTTGGTTGAGCATCCCCCAGGAAAAGGCAGAAAACTCGCCATTCCAAGAGTGCGTACTGTACTGGGTATTCTTTCAGACCAATGATGTCAGAATAACATTTTTTTTTTTTTTTTTGGTGTGTGTTTGGGGGCACAGGCTGGGAGACGGGGACATGAGTCTTCTCTGAAGATAAGTGCTTAGCGCGGGCTGTTACGGGTTGCGTTGCCTAGAATTTTGGCATCGTCACTGCTATTTTTGAACCTGTTCTCAGCTGTCACCCTGATGGCCCTCTTTGGGCTCCTTGTGGGAATTCTGGGAGGGGCCGGCTGACTTGTGCAGCACAGAGTCTTGGGCCCACGACACCTTTGGGGGTGCTCAGGAGTGCTTTCTTTTCATTTCTTTGTAAGTTAGATGACCAGAAAGTGAGTGGAATCATGACGGGCATAAGCAGGAACCCAGCCTGGGTTATCATTATTCTCAAACCAGCACAACGGTAAAATATCACTTCTAATAAGTTTTTATGGAGGGAGAGGCCCACTAACCCACTAACGTCAGCCGGGGGCACTGATTCTGAATGAGGTGCAATTCTCCATCGAGGTGAGAAAAACGGGGGTGGGGGGGAGGGTTAAGGGAGCTTCCTTATAACGGCATATTCCAACCCCAGTTTTTATAGGAAAGAGGGGACTTTATTTAACCAAAGCCTGATGATCAAAACCTCTAATTACATTTGGGTTAAGAATTCTTAAGCTGCCTAGGAGTTTGTGGAAACTCCGCAGAACAACTAAGCACTGAAATAATCAGACTCTGGGTCTCCCCTAAGACTGAAAATCTTACTAAATTAGAAGTGTGTCCCCCAACCTCCCTCTCTCTCTCTTTGAATCCAACTCGCTTATAATTTAATTGGACAAATCTTAACTGTGATTTTTCCCCCCTCCCAAAGAGGGGGCACATTGCAGCCAAAGCTTGTTAATTAAGTTCTTTAAATGCCCCCAGCTGTGCAGTAAGTTTTCAAAGCTACACAACTGCAAATTTATTTATTTTTTAACATTTGGCGGCTAGTTTTCAATCATGCATTATTTCCCCTCCTTGTTTTGAGGATGGGAAAAGCAGGAATGATCTCTGGGAGAATTCCCATGCATTGTGGAATCTTGGACAGACAGTCAAATTGAAGGTGCCATTAAGCAGTGTCTAATTGGAGCCTGTTCAAGGAGGGGAGTCACAAGGGACAATTCTTTGGGCTCACAGGCAGCTTGGGCACACACATGCTTATGGAGAAATAACCCCATGAAAAGTTCCCAGCAGGCCCTGAGCGCGGGGGTCCCCCCTGTTGGAAGATGGGACCTGACAGAGAGTGGACTGAGCCAGGCCAGCAGAGAGACCCTGTGGACATGACAGACGGCCGCTGAGGGTGTTTCTCGTTTCTCTGGACTCTGGGTGGAACAGCCCATAGCTCCTGTCTTCGCCATCTGAACCAAGCTGACAGAGGGGGGGTTGCCGTGGCGGGAAAGATGGGGAAGAGAGTTTGAAGTTACCTTAATTCTCTGCAAAGTACCTGCACTTTCAAGTAACATCTTAATTTAGGAAAAAAAGAAAGACATCCAACCTAAAAGGGTGAAGACCTTCGCCAGAAAGAATTGATTTCTTTTCATCTTCCCATTTTACCATTTATCAGTTTTCCTTCCAGGCACCTTAGCATTATCGGCCTTGCCACTGGGCGGGACCAACGCTTTGCTTTGACCAATGGCAGGAGCGTGGAAGTGCCGCCTGTCAAGTGGCAGCTTGAAGAGCCAACAGTAACTCCCCTCCTCGTGGGTGGCTTCTTCTGTATGTCACCAAAAGGGCAGCGGCCGGACGAAGCCCCTGATGGGGGCCTGGATGAGTGGGGGCAGCTGGGCTGAGGTCTGGTCTCCCATGTTGCCTGCACACCGGTGGTCCACGGTCCGGCCGTGACCACTGGGTGGGACACAGCTCGGAAGGGCTCAGGCAGACCCAGGGGATGAGTCACTTGCCAGCTTTGCAGCTGCCACACTCAGCCAGCGAAGAAGAGGGGACGTTACTGCCACTGGTAGCATGGGCGCCCCTGAACCACTCCCTGTTCTCCCCGTCACCTCCTTCGACTCCGCTGTTGGACTTCCCCCTGACCACCTGCAAGGACCAGGAGCCATTTGTCTTCCAAGCACACCGTCTCCGATGCCTCTGGCATCCTTAACATCTTCCCCGCCACGCTCCACGGCCCTTCCCAGGAACCCGAGGTGGAACTGTGAGGGAGAGAGAAGCCGCAGATGCTGGCCAAGGTCTGGGGTACAAAGGAACCCTAATGCAGAGCCTGTCCATCGTGGGCCAAGGAGGACGGCGCTGCCGCAGCCCCGTGTCTGGTGACTAATACTGCGCCTGCCTCTGTCTGAGTCAGCGGGAAGACGCTCTCAGCCTGCAGGGTCTTCTGCTCTTGGCAACCTCATCTGCTTCCAAGATGTGGGACGAGCTTTGGGCAAAGTCATAAAACAGAACAAGGTTTCTTGTCCCCAGTCCCTGGCCCCGCCTCCTCTTTGTGCCCCGAGGGTGTTCCGAAGCCTCCCTCCTTCCCCCCACCTCCCCACCCTGCTGGCGTGGAAGTGTGTTCTCCAGCCAGTGCAGACTCTCCAGACTCTGCCTCTTCCTTCTGCTCCTGTCCTTCAGAGCCATTGAAACTCCTCCACTCAGAAATGCCAGGACGGTCGCCCCCAGAGGGACCGCCTGCAGGAGGGATCGCTGGTGTGCAGGGTCTGACCTTGACCCTGTCACCAATGCGCTGCGTGACGTGGGGCAAGTGACTGAAGTTCCACTGCCTCTGTTTTCTTGTGTTTGAAATGGGGGCCATATAACTGGTCTCAGAAGGCTGTCATGGTATTCTAAATGTGTTAATTCATATGAACGTCGCCGGGCATATTGGGGAGAGCTCAACACACGTTAGCTATTTCTCTCGACCCGAAGAGGCTCACCCCAAAGGGTCTCTGCCACCTTCTCTTCGCTCTTCTCACTCCTGGGCCTTCCGAGCCGAGTTCTCAGATGTCTCACAGCCTTCCTCGGCTGCGTCCTAGCAGACCTGGCCGGTCCCCGCCCCGACTCTGGGTGTGTACGGCCTCTCCTCGGCCCTGTCGCCTGGGCAGGGGGGCGCCTGAAGGCCTTCTGCCCCTCACCTCTGCCTCCCCATCCTGCTGTGCAAATGTCTCCGCTGAGGGTAACTGCCCAAGAAATGGTTCCGTGGGGCTTAGCAACAGTGGCCCCGGCCCTCTCCTGGGGCGATGGATGCTTTTTAACCTTTTGCTCCCGAGAGCCTACTTGTCCTGGCTGCCGCCTCCTCCTCTTTGGGCGTACTTCACTGGGTCTCCCACCCAAAGGGTCATGGCCAGTGAGCCATGAATGGAGGCAGTCCCCACCGTGCCAGGCTGTTCCGCCACTTCTCCGTTCAAAGAGCCGCCGGAGGGAAGCCTGTCTGCGCCTGCTGGAGGCGGGAGCCGTCTTCTCCACGCTGGGAAGCGTGTTCTCTCCTCCCCGGTCTCCAGGCCCCACTAGGAGGTGCTGGCTGCCCCGCCAAGGCCTCAGCCACGTGCGTGTTGGGGTTATTTTTTCAGCTTTCATCGAGCCACATGCATTTGTACTTAGGAAACCGCCCGGGAGCTCCGTGAGGAAGCCTGGGACCAGCCACCGGCAGGGCTCTCCGTCCTTAGGTCCCTATTAGCTGTGTAACTGATGGCCGGGCCCCGGGATCATGACAGCCTGGCTGCCGCACAGTGGCTCAGTTTAATCGCCCTGATTTCCCAGAAGCCAGTGCAACTGCTGGCTTTGGGGTGATGAGTCCGGGGTATGGAGGCAAGAACGGGCTGAACTGTGGGGTTAAACAGCCAACCAAGTTCCAGACAGCCCAGCCGGAGCCTCTTGCTGCCCAGAGGGCAGACTTTAGTCTGCACGAGGCTTTTATAAAAAATTAAATTTGAGCACCTAAAAAAAAAAATCCTCATCCAAGAATCTGTTTAGTCATTTTAGATGAGAGAGGAAAAGAGAGAGAAAGAGACAGAAAAAGACATCGATTAGCTGCCTCCCGTATGCATCCCGACTGGGAATCGAAGCTGCAACCTAGGTATGTGCGCTGACCGGGGATTGAACCCACAACCTCTTTGGTGTCGTGGATGATGCTCCGACCAACTGAGCCACCCAGCCAGGGCAAAGTTGAGCACTTTTCAGCAACTCATAGACTCTGTAGTTTGCCGCGATCTCTACTATTGCCTTTTGTTTTACGTCTGGTCTGCGTCATTCATGTTAATCTGCATGGCGCCTCCTCTGTAAACATAGAAACGACCCACAAGGACAGAGAATAGGGACAGAGAGCCATGGAGTCCAGAACAGAAAGGGAATTTGATGACTTTCATTCATAGTCCTGCCTCTCCAAGTGGGGACCCTGTGGCATCCAAGAGAAATAAGTGACATAAAACCATTCCTGGTCCACAGGGAAGCAGGTGGCAGAGTCTTAGCTGCTCAGAGTCTCAGAATGAGATCATTGGCTCTGGAAATTTCTTGAGCAGAACAAAAGCTGATGGAGCTCTAGTGACGGTCGCATCATTGATTAAGGATGTCGGTCCTCTGTCGTAAACTGCTTTGTTCCTTGCTAAGCCGGAGGGACTTTTCATTCATCTGGAAAAGCCCACTTACACCAAAGCATTAGTGGTCACTGTGTCTTTTACCCAAGGGTTTTTTGTTTTTTTTCTTTTTGACACAGTGTACCCAGTCTTCTTCTTAAGATGTCCCCCCAGTCTCACTCCTCTGTTCACTGGCTCCCAGGTCTCTCTCTTCAATTGAACTTGAGCCCCTTGGCACCCTGAATCCAGGCCCCTTCCCTGAGCTTATCTTTCCCCTTTTCTTATGCTGAGCTTCACAGTCCCCAGTTTCTAGCTCCGCCTATCACTTCATGCTATTTTCAAGTCTGAGAATAGAAATTTTGTTTGTGCTCAGCAAAGAAAAGATTCTTCAGTTCCCATGACCTACCTCCATAAATGGCAATGAAGGATTATAAATAACAACAATAAAATATTTTTGTTTCTCTAAACACACATGGTCTCTAATCCTCACTACAACTCTGCAGTGAGATAGGTTTTATTTGCACCCCACTGGAATAAAAGAGCAGAGATCAGAGAGGTCAAGTCCCTTGCCCTAGGTCACACAGCCTGTAAGTGCTGCAGAGAAGAATTACTCAGGCCTTACCCACACTTCTTCTTCACCATCTGAGGGCCTTAGACGGTAGGTAGCAGGCCTGAGTTCATCGATCAGCTGGCATTAATCCTAGAAACTCTCCCCTTATATCCTTCCTGGACTCTAATAACTCAGAGATGGCAATTTGGGTCAAACACCCTCTTTTCAAATAGAATTAATCTGCAGAATGCTTTTCCATACTTAGAAAGAAACCCCTAACAATGAGACCTCCCCAACTTTCTTTTTTCCTCCTCTGAGCCTTATTATAATTCAAGCCTATGCATGGGGCTGCCAGTGGTCTCTTTTCCTTTACTTCTTTAATTAGTACCATCATTTTTAATCCCCTGGAATGATGAGAGGCAGAATGAACATCCCAACAGCAGCCGCGCTATTCGGAAATTCCAATCGTGACACATTCACCATCTCATAAAAAATATGTTTTCCTTGCTATCCTGTTAGCTCAGAGCGGAGAGGTAGGAGTTAAGTCTCTCCTCTTGGGGGGGAGGGGGCGAACTCAGAGCCATTTTGGTTATTATTCACAAGATGTTTTTCAACCAAGTTGTCAGGTTGTTCAATGTCTTCACCAGGGAGTGTTCCAGTAATTCGATCCCTCTGGATTGCCCGGAGTGTCTTAAATGTTTTGATTGCAAATACGGGAGGGGAAACCGCTGTCCCGGACACGCTTCCCCTTAAATCTTCTTATGGATTAATTTGCTGTGTGGCCTGAAATAGGTCAAAAGGTTTTGGCTCGGGTGTAGAATTCTAGAAATAATCACCCTATAGACACTCTAAATCAATCATAATTAATGCACTTGCCTAGCCCTGTCAGCTGATTGCTGCTGTAGGGTGAAATAAAGAGACCCTTTCTAATACAATTTGAAAAGAGATCAAATCTGTCATTTCATCTAATAATTGAGCCAAATGAGAAAAGAGAAGGGTCAGAGTTCACTGGGTGACCTTATGGAAACCCAATAATGCATAATTCATTTCCTTTTTATGGAACTTATAAGCTGCTATAAATGGTTGGGACAGAACAGTCGGCCCTTCGTGGCTCCTACCAAACTGCTCCTGCTTCTCCAAAATGCCTACGGAGCCGCCCAGACGCTTCGGTGGCCTCTTCTGGCTGCTAATCCTGAGCCTTCAATACGGACTGGCATTTAATTCACGCTCCCAAGCGTGCGAAGTTAATAACTGAATAAATCACTGGCAGCTCTCTCGGAATGATATAAAACCTGTAATTTATTTATTCAGTGTTACAAATACAGTTAAAACATGTTTCCACGCAAAAATGCTTTTCTTCTTTTTAATATTACCAGATGGAGAATACGGGTTGTGAGTTCTGGAAAGCGAGGTTGGAAAACAGGTTGTGTGTGGATTGTCTCTTTTCCCCTCTGGTGTCGTGATGTGGGGAAACGAGTTCCCTTCGAGCCTCCATGCTATTTGGGACGAGGAGTCGTAGGAACCAGAAAGAGTGTGTTTCAGGAAAAATACTTTCCGCAGCACCTTGAACTTCTCAAGGAGCTGTGCTTCCGTTGACCAAGTTTCTGGACCCAAACACTCATTTTAAATGCACGCAGATAACACGGGCTCCTTGTCCAAGACTCTTGGAGACCGGCCAGCCAGGTAGCTTTCATCAGATGGCACAACCCGAGGGGCTCTTCATCTTGTTGGGGGGACTTCAGAGGAGGGCACATGCTTCTCTGTAGACAAGTCAGCCCTTCAGTCTACAGGCACCATGTCATTTCTTTCTTTCCATTCTGTAATATTTTTTTGTCACTCTACAGTACTTTTATTTAAAAAACTTTTTTAACTTGGGTGTATTGGGGTGACATGGATTAATACAATTATATACGTTTCAGGTGTGCAATTCTGCAAGACATCAACTGTCCATTGTACTGTGTGTTCCCCACCCCAACTCAGGTCTCTGGTCACCACCTTTTACCCCCTTCTGCCTCCCTCTTACCCCGTTTCCCATTTTTAGTGGTTGCCTTGGGTATTGCATCATATATACATTAGTCCACAAGTTTGATTTTAAAAACGTAGTGCCCTTTACACCCTTTCATTCTCCCTACTTAGAGTATAACTCTCTTAAGTGTTCATGTATATTTAGGAGCACATCAACAGTTTATAATTTTTATCAAACGTAATATAGATAACTCAAGAAGAGAAGAAATATCTGTTGTATTTACACAGATTTTTGATTAGCGTGTACTTTCTTCCTTCCCTATGTTCCAGTAGTTCTTCTTTTATCATAGACATTCTGTTTGGAGAACTTCCATTAGGCATTCTTTTAGGTTAGGTCTGCTGGCAACAAATTCTTTTAGTTTTTTTAAAGATTTTATTGATTCACCTTTAGAGAGATGGAAAGGGGGGGAAGAAGGAGAGGGAGAGAAACATCGGTGTGAGAGAGAAGCATCGATTGGCTGCCTCTTGCACGTGCCCTGATCGGGAACCGAACCACCAGCCCATGCATGCGCCCTGACCGGGAACTGAACTGGCGACCTTTCGGTTCGTGAAACGATGCCCAACCCATTGATCCATACTGGTCAGGGCGGCCACACCAGTCAGGGTTTAGTTTTTATTTGTCTGAGGATATCTTGATCTGGCCTTTATTCTTAAAGGATATTTTCACTGGATATAGAAAGCTGGGTTGATAGTTCTTTGTCTAGAGCTATTGAAATCTATCACTTCTATGGTTTCTGATGAGAAATAATTTTCATGCAAATTATATTTTCTCTGTAGGAAAAATGATTCTTCTCCCAGTGCTTTCACAAATTTTTTCTTTGTCTTTAGATTTCAGAAGTTTAACTAGGATGTGCCTTAGGGTGGATATCTTTGAGTTTAACCTGAATTTGTTGGTTTGTGTCTTTTGCAAAATTCGGGAATTTTCAGCCACTATTTTCTCAAGTACTTTTCAACCCTGCTTTCTTTTTCTTCCAGGACTTTGATGACATGTATCATTTGTTAAAGCTGCACTGCTTTCTGAGACTAGGTCCATTTTTTAAAGTTTATTTTCTCTCTCTTCAGATTGGACAGTTGCTGTTGTTCTATCTTCAAGTTCACTTAGTCTTTCTTTTGTTCCTTCCATTCTGCTGTTGAGCCTGTATATTGAGTTTATTACGTTGATGACATTATTTTTCAATTTAGAAATTGCCATTTGGATTTTTAAGTCCCCTCTTTTTCTACCATGGGTTTCTTGTTTCTTTGATTCTATTTTTGTAAATTTGTTTTAAGCATGTTTAAAATTGTTTGTCAAAATATTTTTATTTTGCCTGCTTTAATATCTTTATCAAATAAGTTTCTGTCATCTTGGTGTTTTCATTTATTGATTACCTTTTTTACTCAGTTTAAGATCTTCTCTTTGATATGTGAATAATTTCTTTTTTTTTACTAAAACAGATATTTAGATATCATGTTAGAACACTCTGAAAATTACTTAAATCTGTTATTTCAACTTCCACCCAAGATGGAGGCCTAGACAGACACGCTGCATCTTCCTCTACAACTAAGAAGAAATACAACTATGTCAAAACTAAAGACAACCAGAAGTTCCAGAAAATCGAGCTGCATGAAAGTCCAACAAAGATATAAAGAAGAAATACTCACCCTAGACAGACCCCTCCCCTCTACACAGCGCCACAACGTGGTGAAACGGGTCGCCCTGTACTGATGAATCCCTAAGGCTCTGCCCCTTACAACATAACAGGTATGACAGCTCTACCTGACTCAGAGGCAAAGAAACACAGGAACCTGTCAAGATGAGGAGGCAGAGAAGTATGGCCCAAAAGAGGCAACAGATCAAGGTTCCAGTGGGAGAAATAAGCGATTAGCCCACCTAACAGACGAGGAGATAGGCAACCTAACAGATGCAGAGTTCAAAACACAGGTGATAAAGATGCTCACAGGCTTGATAGATATGCTTGAGTACGGCAAATGCATAAGGGAAGAAGTAAAGCCTGTGCTAAATTAAATGAAGGAAAATCCACAGAAAATCAATGGTGAAGGGAAGGAAACCGGGGTTCAAATCAATGATTTAGAACATAAGGAAGAAAAGAACAGTCAACCAGTACAGAATGAGGAAACAAGAACTGAAAAAAAAATGAGGAGAAGCTTAGGAACCTCTGGGACAACTTTAAACACGGCAACATCTGAATCATAGGGGTGCCAGAAGGAAAAGAGGAAGAGCAAGAAATTGAAAACTTATGTGAGAAAATAGTGAAGGAAAACTTCCCAAATTTGGTGAAGGAAATAGACATACATGTCCAGGAAGCACAGAGAGTCCCAAACAAGCTAGACCCAAAGGGGACCACACCAAGACACCTCATAATTAAAATTCCAAAGGTTCAAGATAAAGAGAGAATCTTAAAAGCAGCAAGAGGAAAGCAGAGAGTTACCTACAAAGGGGTGCCTTTAAGACTATCAGCTGATTTCTCAAAAGACACTTTGCAGGCAAGAAGGGACTGGCAAGAAGTATTCAATGTGATGAAAAGCAAGGACCTACAACCACGATTACTCTATCCAGCAAAGCTATCATTTAGAATGGAAGGGCAGATGAAGTGCTTTCCAGACAAGGTAAAGCTAAAGAAGTTCATCATCACCCAGCCATTATTATATGAAATGTCAAAGGGACTTATTTAAGAAAAAGAAGATGAAAACTATGATTAAAATGACAACAAAATCACAACTATCAACAACTGAATCTAAAAACTAAAAACAAAACCCAACTAAGCAAACCAGAATAGGAACAGAATCATAGGTGTGGGGATCATTGGGAGGGTTATCAGCTGGGAGGGGGGAGGGGGAGAAATGGGGAAGTGGTGCAGGGACTAAGAAGTATAATTGCTTGCTACAAAATAGACAGGGGGGAGTTAAGAATAATATAGGAAAGGGTGAAGCCAAAGAACTTATATGCACGACCCATGGACACGAACTAAGGAGGGTGGGATTGCTGGGGGAAGGGGGTACTGGGCAGAGGGGAGCAAAGGAGAAAAAACTGGGACAACTGTAACAACATAATCAATAAAACATACTTGAGGTGCACCGGAGCACAAACGGCCCGCTGGTGGCCCGCTGGTGGCCCGCCCATCCCCAGCCTGCCTGAGGGAGTGCACTCACCACTGGCTGAGGCCAAAGGGGGGAAAAACCTGCTGTTTCATCCAGTTCCTCCTGACACGGCTCTGGCAGGAGAAGGGAGGATGCTGGCTTGTTATCGCCAGGTGGGTGAAATCCCAGTTTTTTGTTTTGCCCCCACTGACCCCTGACTGTATGTTCAGGGTGCCCTTGTCACTGCAGGGTGGGAATGGGAGGCCCCGCTCCCTCCTGGACCTTCTCGCCCCTGACGTCACGGTGGGACAGGCTAGCCTGTCCCTGCTGGGCAGTGGGGAGAAGCCCGGCTGTCACTAGGCACGCTCCTGGGTCAGGGAGCGGGAGCCGTGCCTTCTGCCTGCTGAGCAAGGCACATGTCCAGCTGTCTGTGGCCTCCCGCGACACCGTGGTGGGGCAGGAGGGGGCTGCTCATTCCCACCGGGCACGGGTGGGGGTGCGTGCCCTCCAGCGGGTAGTCTCTGCACCTGGGGACAGTCCCAGGGGCCCACCTTGTTCAGCTTCCAGTCTGGGACGAACGTGGCCAACAAGGAGCCCGGGGAACTTACCACCATGGGGTCTGACATCTCTCACTGGTCCTCCTTCCATCTCTCACAGTCTCCTCATGTTGCTGTATATGTCATGCCTGCGGGCTTTCTTAGTTTTACTTAGCAGGAGGAACGGAAAGAAAATTTTCTCTGAAGGAGACATTTTCCGAACTTTACAAAAATATATTTCAAATAACTTATAATTAAAAAAGGCACTAAAAACTGAGCAGGGATCTGGGAGAGGGAGCAGCACAACTAGGGTCGGGGTGGGGAAGGGCAGTGAGTTCCGTGCAGACCGCGAAGACGGCCCAGTGACAAAACCAGCAACAGGAATGCCCGGGGAAGGGAGAATGGGTGACAGCTTTCTGCGTAATGGAGACTGACAAGGCAGAAATCACTTCCACGCAGTTGGGTTTGGAAGACTCTGGGGCCACATGAGGAATGCTGTTTGACTGATCACCTCCATAGCAGAAACACGGGCGTCCCCGGGCCCTTCAGGGCCTCCGTTAACCTCTTTTGTCACCCTTTCGGGGGAACAAAAAGATGACAGTGCTCGTTGAATTCATCGTATTCTTTGAGAGTGACCCCTTGACCCAGAGGTCAAGCCTTGGCTTGCCCGTCTGATTAGGACATTCCATAATTTTTGAAGGAACTTATCCCCAGGCCCTTTTCATTAATTAGTTCAGCGTTAGCAAGTCCTTGAAGAGGAAACACCAGCGCTGAGGGCTCTCAGATCCCTCCCCGGAGATTAGGAAGTGAGATAAGGGAGGGAGAGCCTTTCTGGGGCCCCAGAGAGGCCCCGTCTGCAACCTGAGAGGGACCAGGCGGCCTGAGGACAGCAAACAAACAAAAATGCCTCGGTGGCTTTTATCAAGTGCTAACATCTGGTGTTGAATCTGCTGAGAGGACAGTGTTCAACTGCCTTCTATTCTCGGGCCACCTGAACCTGTCCCTGCTCAGCCTGCCCGCGTGATCGCCTTTGAGATCAGAGCTGGATGTGTAGAGAAGCTGGGCCAGTCCCCGTGCAGGGAACTTGGAACCATGGGACGTGGCCCGAGGTGAAGGGGAGCATCGCAAGCTGGTGGCCTCCGGGGAAACGCGCTGGCTGGACAGGGCCGTGCGGAGATACTCCCAAGTCTGTGAAAGTCAAGGCGGCGGCATCTAAGTCCCTCCCACTTACCGCAGACACGAGGCAGGCGGCGTGGGATGACGGAGAAGCTCGGGGTCGCGCCCGTCCTCAGCCTCTGCCGCTGACCAGCAGGGTGACGGCGGGGAATGACTCCATCCTCCAGTTTCGTTTTGTCATCCATAACATGGAAATAATTGTGGAAAGTGTCCCACAGGTCTGCGGTGAAGGTCGTTAGTGAATTACATGGAAGTGATCAGTGAACAGGGGCGGCTGTGATTTTTAACGCCACCGGCCTGGTAAAATAGCCAGAGAGAGCCAGAAAGAACCTTTTCGGGGTGAGCTGAATCATCTCAGAGAGGGTGTAGCTGAGACTCCCAGATACTTCCCATGGCCATTTCAAGGTCATCTGCTGGGTGGATGCAGAGCTGCCCCAGCGAGACCCATCTCTGCGGTCCCTCCTTGGCGTTTTCAATCTCCCCATAAAAATTTAGGTACTAGTTTGACCCGGTGAACACATTCTCTGATTTAAAAACAAAAAGATTTTATTTTTAGAGAGTGGGGAAGGGAGGAAGAAAGAGAGAGAAACATCACTGTGTGGTTGCCTCTCAAGCACCCCCAACTGGGGACCTGGCCTGCAACCCAGGCACGTGCCCTGACTGGGAATCGAACCGGCGACCCTTTGGTTTGCAGGCTGGCACTCAATCCGCTGAGCCACAGCAGCCAGGGCTATCTGAATTTTTAAGAGTTAGATTGTTTAATACCTGTCTCAAAAAAGTTGACCCAATTAAAACAAAAAACAAAAAAAAACCGAAATCACCAGACACGGTAGCACTGAACGAAAGAGGCCAATGAACAGAGCAATCCAGCGACAAGCGGCCACGCAGAGGGGACATGTGTCCAGTCACAGTCACACCGGGCGCATTATCGGAGTCTTTCCTGTCTCAGAGGTGAGTGATCCCGAGGGCATTCTAATGCATGTTTTATTTCTCCATTGATTTTAATTAAAAGGATATTGTGAAGGTTGCTAGGCATAAATATCGACTGGTTTTGACACGCCAGTCCCCCCCAGAGGGTCAGGCTTGCTTGCGCCAGGTTCTCGTCTCCCTTTTGACTCCCACACGTCCTTTGTGGCACGGTGGGAACGTCAAAAACAGAGCTGTTGGGACGTGCCAGATGCACCACACAGGTTACAAAAATAAAGGGGCTGGTGATGGGGAATCATGACGGGCAGGTGAGACCTTGGCCTTGACTAAGCTGAAGGATTGCATGGGTGGCAACACTGACGAGGAATCTGATTCTTCCGTCGATTCGGTCAGCGCGTGTGCGGGCTTACGTGTCTCCAAAAACCAATACGGATGTTAGGAGTGCTTTTAACAAAGCAAAGCAGTGTGCGCTTTTAAAAGATGGTTTTACTGGAAGAGACTCCTGGTGCCCTTCACCCCAGCCCCTGCCAGCACGGGTGTGAGTTCCTTTGTGATTTCCAGCTGATCATGACTCCCAGGTGAGCAGCCACCCACCCAGGCACCCCGCTCAGGCTCAGGGTTAATTCTCGCAGAGTCTGAAGTCGCAGGATCCGCAGCGGGATCCACAGGAGGACCCACACAGACGCCCAGCGCGGGGCCGGCAGGACGGGGGCTGCCTGGAACCAGTGCTGGGGGCTGTGGCATGAACATTCGCCGTGAGGAGTCTGTCTTCCCCGGGTTCAAGGGCACAGGTGGCCGCTGCCTGGTGCTGGGCAAGTTCGCAGGGTCGTTAGCAAACTGTCGGCGGTGCCTGAGTCCTGCATGCGACACTGACGACCCTCTGCTCTGGGGGTGCCCTACGTGAGCCGGGAGCCCCAGGGCCACGCGGAGCAGGTGGGCTGACTACAGAGGGATTTTCGGCCCCACGCACAGGTGGACACGGGGTTATCCCCTCTTGGCAGGAAGGGAGAGAGACCCTTCGATCAGGAGGAGGCTGCCTAGAAACCAGGACAGCCAGGACGCGGTAAGACTGAGCCACACCTCTTTCCTGCTCCAGCCTCGCCGCACGGGTGTGGGGGCAGCGGGGCTCTCTCTCGGTACTATCTGGACGTCACGTGTCCTTCCCCCATTTCCCCACCGCCGGACGAGCTTCTTTGTCCCACCCTTCCCACGTCTCTAGGGAGCCCCCTTTTCCTAAGGAGCTAAAGATCATTCCTCAGCATCTCCTGGTGGTTACGGGGCTCCGGGTGCAAACCCAGGGTTAAATGCCGGAGTGGGCATCTCCCGGGAAAGGTGCCCGGGAGCCTCCCCGGCCTCGCTTGCCTCAGGGGTGGGTGACAGCTGCCCTCGCCCCCTAAGCTTGCTGGGAGAATTAAAGAGGGTGATGCACGAGGAGGGCATCATGTCTCATGACCTGCGACTGCTTCAGCCTCCTCTTTCCCAATGGGTGGGACCTCCCGGCGCTGTTAGTGCTCTCTGCCCCCCCCGCCCCCCCTTACCGGTGGAAGATGGAACCAGTCTCTTGTCCCCACGCACCTCAGGACTCCACACAAATCCGGCCACACAGGCGGCGCTCGCACAGTAGACTTGGCCCAAAGAAGGAGGCGGCGCGGGTCTTTATGGCCCCAGATGGCCCGGCGGTCACGTCCGTCCGCCGCTCTGAGGCTCCCTCCTACCCCTGCTGCGGGCAACGGGTCCACGGAAACGCGCGTGAGCAGACGCAGGGCGTGTGTCTGGGTGACTCCGTGATGGGCTGGAAGTGACCACTGGCTCCCGGGTAGCAGGCGTTGTCTGGGAGCAGCGCAGCCCCATAGGGACATACACGCATGCACATGCTCAAACATGTGTTTTTATACAGAGGCCTGAGTAGGTTTCTACACATCACCTAATTAAGCGACGGCCACGATTCACATTTGCACGGGCGCTCGGTCTCTGCACGGCACAAAAGCCAACCGGGGCACAGCTTTGCGGGGGACTCCCGGAAGGCCCCCAGAAATAAAGCGTAGTGGGAAGAGGATGCTCAGAAGTAGCTGGGTGTAACGCTGCCTCCTTCCTCACGTGTCCCCTACGGCTGTGAGTCTCTCCCCCGCCGTCCGACCCTCTGCCACAGTGTGTTGGAAAGGACAGACAGACAGACAGACAGGGCCAGTCTGCAATGAAATTGAGGAAGTCCTCTTAGAGAGCAGCCTCAGGCAGGATTCCATGGCTGAAGCTCTTCTGATGCCTCCTTTTCTTATCAAGACGTGGTACGGTAGTCAGTTTAGGAAAAGTCCTACGCAGTTCCCCTAACTCTTCTGTGGCCTGAAAGCATTTTTCTTTTTTCTTGTTGGATGTGGCAATGACAGGATACGTCTTTGTCTTTTCTGTAAACCCAACTTACCGTGACTAAGAAAAGTGACATCAAAAGCGTCGTTGAAGGAGATAAAATGCCCCATCAAATAGCTCCAGTAAAACAGCATCTTGGTGGTTCTTGAGAAGATGGATCAGAAGCATATGGACTCAATTTCCCTCGGAAAATCTATTGGGAAAAAGAAAACCAAGTGGCGTGGGTCAGGTGTTTCAAGGGTTTGATTCCACTCCCAGTTCTGGAAGAGCAGAAAATGAAGAAGGCCCGTGGGAGTGGATCCCAGCTCTGGGCTCAGCTTAGACCTTGATTCCTAAGGAGTCCAGCAAAGTGAACTGGGGAAACGCAAAAGGGTGCCGCTAGCTTCACCGCTCTTTGTCTTACCACCAGCAACAAAAATCTCACTGCATTTTTATCTCTAAATGCTAGAACTTCATCTTGGGGGGTGGGGTGGGGGGGTGGGGAGAAGGTTGTAGAAAGGACTCAGCTTCCCCAGCGCGTAACCCCTTGTTGGAGGCCTTCCATCAAGGGCCCTCCGCGCCGAAATGATCACCCGCCTCCACTATATCTCCTGCGATTGTCAACCATTCCTTTGTTTGGTGTCAATTAGTTAGGGACGAACTTTCGATAATTCAATAGTTCTGTATTAAAGGGCAGCTCCGCCGCCCATAACTTACGTCCACAGATATCAATTGTTTTTATGGAATAGCCAAGGGAGGATCACTTGGCTCACTCACCCGCCATCCATCAGGGCTCAGAGTCAGCGGAGAAAGCGTGAAGTTATGATTTAATTACCGAAAGGTTGGGTTCAAATACAAGGGAATGAGACTCGTTTATAGAATGACGGCTTGTTTTTCTCGGTTACTAATCATGAGCTTAATTTTTAATGGAAGAGCATCGCTAGCATAATTAACACCCAATTTACATGTGCATCCATAGAACCAATTAATTAAATTTTATTGATGCCTAGATGCTCTTTAGAATGCTTTCCAAATGGCTCCAAATTGATTTTAAATGGATGATAGTGGGAGTCAGTTTATACTTTTGCTGTGTTTATGAAATACGAACCTCTTCATTTATTAAACTATGCTTTATCTCCTAGAGGCATCCCCTAATTTGCTGAGGAGATTTGGTCTGGAGTACGCAGCGTGCTCCGATGGCAAGTTCCAACCGTCTTAGGAATGCACGCAACAGCCCTTGGGGGTTGCAGTTGGGTGTCCCCAAGGAGCTGAAAATAAAGAAAGTAAGAGCACCCTCAGAAACCAAAGCAGAGACAGGCAAAGTCAACAGAAAGAGACCGAAAATAAACAAAACTTCTAGAGCACCAGCATGAGACTGCACGTTAACAAATCTAAAGAAAAGCACATCACGCCTATAAGCTTGATCAGCAGGGAATGCTTGCCAAAGAGGGTCCTGCCGGCCATGCTCAGGTGAAGGCACGAGCCGGGGGTCCTATCAAGGGAACTTTCCTGGTATGCCCTCCGCTGACACCTAGGAAATGGGGCGCAACACCCCATACCACGCTGTGGCTTCTGCTCTGAAGAACGTGGCAGTGCAGATACCACTTTGAGATTCTGATTTCAATTTCTTTGAACATTCACCCAGGAGTGAGATTGTTGGATCATATGGTTGTTCTGTCTGTCATTTTTGAGGGATTTCCTTACGGGTTTCCATAGTAGATACATGGCATCTATTTTCCTTCAACAGTGTACAAGGCTTCCCTGTTCTCCACATCCTCACTAACATCTGTTATCTTTTTTCTTTAAAGCCATCCTAACAGGTGCAAGGTGATATTTCATTGTGTTTTTGATTTGTCCTGCTCCGATGATTTCATATATCTGTTGGGCATTTGGCATTTGTGTGTCTCTTTTGGAAAAATGGTTATTTAGTTATTTTGTCCTGTTTAAATTAGTTTACTTGTGTGTGTGTGTATTTCCTCTCTTTAGCTGTAGGAGTTACTTATGTATTTTGTATATTAACCCTTTATCATGTACATGGTTTGCAAATATTTTCTCCCATTCTGTAGGTTGCCTTTTCTGCTTTGTTAACTTTTTCCTTTGCTGTGTAGAAGCTTCTTCATTTGATGTAAATCCATTTATCTATCTTTGCTTTTTTCCTTTGTTTTTGGTGTCGTATGCAAGAAATCATTGCCAAGGCCAATGTCAGGAAGTTTTCCTCCCCTTTTCTTCTAGGAGTGTTACAGTTTCAGGGCTTACATTTACGTCTTTAATCCATTTTGAATTGATTTTGTGTATGGTGTAAAATAAGGGTCAAATTCTTTTTTTATTTTTGCATATGAATATCCAGTTTTCCCAGTGCCATTTATTGAAGAGACTTCTCTTTCTCCCTGCGTATCTGTGGGATCGTTGTTAAAGATAAGTTGACGCATATGTGTGGGTTCATTCCTAGGCCCTCTACTCCCTTCCATTGGTTTATAGTATCTGGTTTTTATGCCAGTCCCATACTGTTTTGATGACTGTAGCTTTGTGATATATTTTGAGACCAGAAAGTGAGGCTTTTAGCTTTGTTTTTCTCGCCAAAAATTGCTTTGGCTATCCTGCATCTTTTGTGATTCCATATGAATTTAAAATTGTTTTTATAATTTCTGCAAAAATGTCATTGAGACTTTGATAGGAATTGCATTGAGCTGTAGATCTCTTTGAGTAGTATGAATAGTTTAACAATATTAATTATTTATTCATGAACTTAGGATGACTTTTCATTTGTGTCTTTATAAATTCTTTCATTAGTGTTATGTTTTCACTGTACATGTTTTTCACCTCCTTGGTTAAGTTTACTCCTAACTAGTTTATTTTATTTTTGATGATATTAGAAATGGAATTGTTTTCCTAATTTTCTTTTCAGATAATTCCTTGTACTAAGACTTTTATGTGAGAAAGTAAGTCTCTGTCTTCCTTAACCAGCTAAATGTGGGGGTCTTTGCTCAAGTTGTTTTTTCCCATTTTTTTACCCCAAATCAATTTCAGATTTAAGACCCAGATCAAGTCCCACGCTCTCCAACTGCTTCGTCACATTGGGATTTTCTTTGCTGAGCTCTTACTATGCTCTGAGTCTATATCACCATGCTCGCCACGTTGTTTTCCAACTGTTCCAGGAATGTTAGAACAATTTCTTCCCTTAAATATACTTTTTCTGTATTCTCTAGTCTGTCCAGCACAATTATGAGCATATGATTAATTCCCAGGAAGCAGGTGTCAATGAACATTTTGCTAAACTGAGGTTCACGTACACATTATAAATAATCAATTTTCAAAATAAAAAACTTCTTAAAACACCCACACGAAAACTGCCTTGACCTGTGCTGGGAGTCTCCTTTAATGGCTCAGGAGGCCATAAAGAGCGCTCTCACAGGCATTTTTCTGCACGGTGCTGGGTCGAACACTCTCGCCTTCCCATTCAAACGCATTACTTAAGATTCGCTGTCATTTGGGTTTCCCCCAATAGGAATTTATTTTAGTGCCGGTGAGTCTGAGAGAGAAAAAGAGGCTCCTTCTTCTTATTTTACATGGTACCTATTGTTCATGCATTGCACTTATAACCCACAGATGGGTGATGAGTACCTACCACAGAAGGTATGTGTGACGTTCCGAAGTGCCGGCTCAGAAGACAGAGGCTTGAGGTGAGCAGAGAGGTCCGGCCCTTATGAGTGTGGGAAAATATCCACTCACACCACACACAGGTAAGTGCCAGAGCAGCCACCCAGAGATTTTTTATCCAGCCACACTTCACCTTCAAGCCTGAAGCTGTGAGATGGGGGAAGAAATCTCAACCTTTTATTTGAATAGCCCCTGATTTCAATCCAGAAAACATCAGCATTAAAATAAGGTAAATTAGTAGAATATCATTTCCTCCCATGGAGGGAGTTCTCCTTGGAGTCAGGCATCGTCCCGTAAGGCAGGGACCAATCCCTCATTACGTGTTAGGGTTACAAAGTACATTTCGTCATAAAAACACCTTAGGTTAGTTTAATTCCTCTTAAATATATGGAAAACTATAAGTATTGGCAATTAAAAGCAAAAATGAGAAAAATGGTCCCTATTTTATGCAGGTGCTAATTGAAAAAAGTTAGATGTTTTTGCTAGATCCTAAGTGAAATGATGTAGTATGTTTGGGGAAGTATACAATAACACATACATGATACATACACATTTCTCTGTACCTTCTGTTTGTGGAGTGCGGGGGTGGGTAGGGCAGAATTATATTCAACAGAGGATTTGTATCCTGAATAAATAAACAACACCCACATTTCAATAAGAAAAAAGACAACCCAATAAAACATTAAATGGGTAAAAGCCCTGAACAGGTATTTACAACTGCGTCTATAAGATAACCCAACATCCTACTGAACATCAGAGAAATGCAAAGCAAAATCATAACGAGGTATCAGAAACCCGTCAATACCAGGTGCTCATGGCTCGTGATGTAGGGAGCCTGGGCCGCCAAGCTGGGATGAAGGAGAAGTCACAGCTGATTGACAAGCAGAAGGCAGAGCTTCTGATGGACAGGAAAAGCTGGCTTCCTGAGATCAATGTTGATGGTATGGCGGGACCTCTAAACCAACACAGATCTATCACTTGCCCCTGGATCTCTTGTTAGGGGTAAACAGACAGACAGACAGACGGACGGACAACCTTCTGCGGAAGTGCCTGCTGGGTCAGGTTTTCTATTAATTTCAGCTGCACACGTTCCTAACTCGTTTAGAGATGCTGACAATGGCACTTTGTCCCCTGACTGTCTGCTCTGGCTTTGTATTTCTTCTGCACAAAGCATCATTTCTCATAGGGCCTGGGACATCTGTAGATCATCGCTGCCTCTGGGATTTAACCTTTGAATAGCAAATTAAATTGTAATGCATTTGCCCTCCTACGGCATCAGCAATTATTTACAGATTTCCCTGGCAACCTGTAGGACCTTACAAACAAAACTGTGGAAAGTGTAGGGGAAAAAGAAATTGGGAACAGGAAAAAAGAAAACAAGACATAAATTCCTATCACCCAAAGATAATAGCTGTAACTTTCAGTTTTCTATAAACTTCCCTGCGTTTCATAAAGCTTAAAAGGGCATGTAGAAGAATAAGCATGCGCACTGGGTCTCGCTCACCGCCGCACGCTGAGGATCCGGGGCTGAGAGACCAGCTACGGATGTGGCTGTGGCAAGTCCACATCTACAGCCTGACCGCTAGGGTTCAGCTCTTGGCTGTGTGATCCTGGACAAGCTATTTAACTTCTTTGTACTTCAGTGCCCTCATCAGATACGTACGATGCTGCGTGGTACCTACCTCGTCAGGTGGTTGTGAGTAATGGATGAATTAATGCACAAAAAGCTTTTACAACAGCGTTTGGCACATGGCCTAGGAGTAAACACGAAGGCAGCCAATATTTGTTGAGCGCAATATTCATTACCATCTTCTTTTTTTAAATACTCACCTGAAGATACGTTTATTGATTTTAGAGAGAGGGGAAGGGAGGGAGGGAGAGAAGCATTGATGTGAGAGAGAAACACCGATGAGTTGCCTCCCGGACACGTCCTGACTGGGGAACGAACTCACAACCTTTTGGTCTACGGGCTGACGCTCCTCGGGCGGACAGAGCGAGGGAGAGAATCTGGCCTCTGAGTTTTAGTGGATGAGCAAGCTGGACTTCCCTCCTTCAGTAAAATCCTGGACATACCCACGTATTCTTTACTTTGCTCCCACTGTGGCAGATGAGCCAGAGGGGATGGGAAGTATGTGTGTGTGCGTGTGTGCACGCGTGCGAAGAAAGCCCTACAAACAATGGCTGAAATGCCAGAGGTCACTATTTTCTCAGACACGTGACTTGACATGGGCAGTGGCCAAAACCCGATCATAACCAGCCAGGGTCATACGAGACCCGACTGCCATGAGGACACTGGTCCCCTCGCACCCGCGCTGGGGGCTGGCCTTTCCCCTGGGTGGACCCAATGGCAGGAGCACGTGGTGGGCGCAGAGGACACATTGACCAGTCGGCCACGGGAAATATCAAGATTTATCATCTCTTGGAGTAAAAATTGACCCCAATTTAACCTCTATTAATATTTATTCCTCAGGTCAATAAATCTAGAATTTGTCTTAGGAAAAGTCAATATCCGTTGAATTCTGCCTACTCTTCTTCACGGGCAAAGAAGAAAAGGGAACTGTAATTTGAATGTATTAAAAATACAATCATGAAGCCACATGCAAAGTTCTCAGGAAAAAAGAAAACACTTCTGATTTTAAAACAAATGGACTTCCCGCCGCGGCCATGACCGCCTGATGCCCCGGTTAAGGTCTCTGGTGGGAGGAAGAGCAGCCAGAACGACCGGGCGTGGGGCCCTTGTTCTAGGCTCTGGGTGACCGCCGGTCTGTCTTCTGGCTTCTCAGAGGCTGTCTTCTTATTGGGAAAAAAACGTGACAGATGTCTGTCTACGTCGCTCATTCCACATTCTACTCTGGAGTCCCCGCTCTTTTAGCCCCCTCTCCTTGGCGTACATTTTGCTTACCCTCCTGGAAAGAACAGAAATATATTCCTCTATTCTAGTTTCAGGAAAACATAAAATTCGATATTGAGGGCTGACACAGGAAACTAGCAAACGTGTCCCCCACTCTCGTCGCACGGCTTTGGGCTCGCAGGAGGCTGTGTGGGAGAGGGGCGGGAGATGTCACAGCCGTGTGCTCGGGTCGTTAGTTTGCAGACCTCTTGCCCACCCACAAAATGCCCTCTCCCTTTTTGTCCCTTACCCGGTTCTTACTATTTTTCTTTTCTCCTGGAGAGTGCATTTCAGTCCCCTGTCCTGTCTTTGAAGCTGCCCGGTGTCCTCTGTTAACCATGGTCTGCCGTCTAATTCCCTCTCAGACTATGGCTGAGAGAGGCTGGGAGAAGCAGGCGGGCCGACAGGGAGGTGTGCTTCCCCGGCCACGCTTTCTAAATTAGCCTGCCCCCTCGCCCCTCGCCCCAGCCGCCTGGCCCGGAGTGTTCTTTATTTTCTTTACAGCGCCTCTAACAATTTCCTACCGGTGTATTTATTTGATCGCCTGGCTCTTGTGCGTTCTGTTCACGGAAGCGCAAGGTCCACGAGGTCGGGGACCTCATCTTTCTTTCCCTTTGGATGTTCTGGGTCCAACACGGAATCCATGCTCGGTAAATGTTTATTGAGTGAAGAGGTGAATACACAAATCAATACCTGTAGAATAAATTTTTAAAAAATAATAAAGGCAGTAGATTGAACTCATAGTGCCCGTTCTTCACCTTTTCCTCTCTGCATGCTCTTTGCTGTGTGACTTTGAAGCTCTCCCCACAAAGGGGAAGGCGTATATTTTTCCAACACGGGCTCTTGGTCTGGCCAAGCGACTTAACTTAGTTTGGTCCACGGACTGAGACAGAAGTGATGTGCTAGGTGGAGACCCAGACCTTAAGAGGCCTCGTTGTTTTTGTTCGCTTTTCTTTTCCTTGTTTTTCCCTCTCTCAACGCCATAGGAGGAGCGTGCCTGGGAGGGACCGCAGATGGCCAGAGGGTGAGGTACTGGTGCAGCCAGGCCACCTGCGGCCCGACGGCCTGGATCAGGGGACCCCCCGCCATGAGAAATCATTTGTGATGGCTGTTTGACGCCCCCAAGGTCTGGGGCAGTTTATTGCATGGTAATAACTGCTGTGATGATGAGGAAGATGGACAATGATGGGACTCCTGCTTATACGGACTTGGATCACCTGTATCTAGGTGACAAGCTGGGTGACTGGACATCAAGCAGATGGTCCTAGACCTGCAATTTTCGGATGCTGGGTTTTCAAGTTCCCATCACGGGGGCACGGCATCAAGAGGTGACAGGGCCTCGTCTCCTTGCACGGCGTCCCTACACGTATCTAGATGCCGTAGGAGCAAACGTTAGGCGAGCTGGAGGCAGAAGCTGAGATTTGGGGGGGGGGGGGGGGGCCCTGCATTCCGAGTGGCAAAAACCAGAGTCTTTCCCATCAAGCGACTGGAGGAAAATAAATTGTGCTTCGGAATTTGCATTTGTCAGTTGCATTTCCCACCATTTATGAGCCTGAACAAAGTTAATTTGACAGACATTTATTCATCTTTTGTAATGCAATCGTAAAGAATGGTGTGAATTTCTTCCCCCAGGCCTTCAAGAACATCATTTCCTAAATGTGTTTTTTTTTAATCACCTAAAATGTTTATCTGCCCTGGGGCTTTAAGACCAAAGATGGGGCATTCCAAAGCATCGTTCAGAAAACCATGATAAATTCACTATTAATTGGAGAGGCAGGGGAGTAGATTACAGGAAAATACTCAATTTTTAAAAATCAACCTTGTCCATTACATCTACTCATATTTCTTCTTATCCTATTTTCCACACAGTAATAATATTAGCAAATATGCATTTAATTTGCTTTTTGAATTCTCCTTTTCGTTTTGCTCCTAGTGAATTTTAAAAAATATTTCTGGCTCCCATTTAAACTGGTGACATTTAAAAATATTAGGACATTTTTAAGTTGACTAATGTTGCTATGGTGATGGTAATGTTTCTGAAATGTTTTTCTGATTTTTTTTTTTTTTTTTAGTTCAAGAGGCAGGGCTTTTGGAATGAAGTCACCAGGCAATTAGGAGGTTAGAGCAAAATGCAGACCAGCGGGACCAAGTGATGCTTCGCCCAGAAAGTGATGTTTCTGTAAATGAAGAGGTTGGAAAAGCCTTGAAAAAGTGGGCATCGTGGGGCAAAAGAAAGGCCCCTTCGGAGACGGGGTGTAATAGGAATAGTTTCCAGACTTGAGCACACGATGCACACACGGGAGGTTTTTTCCTGATAGTGACGCCTGAAGCCCTGAGCTCTGTGTTCAGGCCCTCGTGTTGGGTCACATGACCACCCCTGAACCAGTCCGAACCAGACGAGAGGATGGATTTCGGGGACCGGCTAATCGGAAGCCTCATGCTCTTTCCCAGAGGCAGGGGGAGGTCGGCCCTGTGTGAATTTGGGGGGCGGGGCAGGCGAACACTCCTGCTAATGTTTTTGTTCCTATTCCCTGTGTCTACAGAAAAGCTACGGAACTATTTGGGTAATCCAGGCCCTCTGTGACATGTCATTGTTGGCCCTACCTCCTGTTTCTTCGAAAAAGACCACCATGTCTACAATTTTGTTTTGTCTTCTTTCTGGGCAGAGTGCCTCTGCCCCTTGGCCTTGCACTTGACCATGGGATTGACTTTCCACCAGCCGGACAGTGAGAGATGAGATGCGTGCAGAGGTGCGAAATGCGCCAGTGTGTCTGGGCTCGGTTGGAAACTACTCTGTCCAGCAGAGGCTTCCTGACCATGGCGGTACAGATTTACCCAGGACACTTCCTTCTGTCTGGGGGAAGGAAGGTGGCTGCCTCTCTAGTGGAGAACAGACACTCTGCTGCCCTGGGGACAGGGTTGGGAGAAGGACGTGGCTGGGGTGGCCGCTGGTTCCAGGAGAGCAGTGAACATGGAGAACGCACCTGATTTGCCACATGAAGCCTGGCTGGCTTTGCACAAGGCGGACAAGACTCCATTCCAACCCACAGATGCACCCGTGAGAAGGAAGGCTCATCATTACATGAAGTTGAGTTTTTGCGGCTGTTTGTTACACAGCATTAGCTGACAAAGAAATGCTCTCTTAGATCTAGCTCCGAGGAAGAAAGGAATGAAAATACATCTGATTACTTTCACCCGACAGTCGCACTTACCGGAACGTTAGTCACCGACCTTCTCAGCTGTCCGTCTGAACACCATCCACGACATCAGTAAAAATGACTTCTTATTTGGTCAAGTTATTTCTCTCTATAAATTTTACTTCTATTATTCTATCTTTCTATAAACTTTCCCCCAACTCTAAGAGTTTATAATTTGTGTCCCGCAATGTTTAACATTCAACATGGTTGCTATAAATAATCCACTGCTTTGAGCATGTTCAACAAGAATTACAATACCATTATTATGACTGCACTTAGGCATTTACAAAATTGCCATTAAATGGGGATTTATTGGGGGTTTCAGCTGCTCAGTGATAGAACAAAATTAATGTCTTCACAAGGACAAGTGAGTTAATACAAATCTTTCTATATCCTCAGAGACTGCGTGGCGATGTCAGCTTGGACAGCTGGTTTCCCATATACAGTAACTTCTCTGTTACATGGAAGGGTTGGGGGAGGGGCTGTGTTCATGTTTCTTTTATTTTAAATTATTATTTTCCAGGGCTTGAGGTTGCAGAGAAAGAACCGCTGATACAGGCTCCCCACTTCGTCTGAGGGGCAGACGTTCAAAGGAGGCAGCAGAAACAGCACATGTCTGGTCCCTGCGGGGACGCGGTCCGGCCCCGCAGTGCTGGCCGGGGGACCTCTGGAGAAGGCAGCCTCATGGTGAGAGAGTGGACTTGGGGGTCCAACCACGTGAGTCTGAATCCCAGCTCCAAGCGGTGAGCTTGGCTATTGAAAATCTTTCTTTACACATTCATTGTATTCACGGGTTCATTTATTGTCCGGTTCCATACACGCAGAGCCTGAGACCGGGATTCAGATGCCCCGGACATCTTGAGGGAGTGACCTCACACCCTACCTTTTAGGTGCGTGAGGGGCAGACTAGGAAAGAGGAGAATGCTGACTGGTCAGTGACGTGCTCCCAGGCGAGGCCGAGAGTGGGCCTGATCTGTGGGACACTTTGGAACGTGTGTCATGCCATGGCGGGGTCTTTGCTTTGAGTCAAGGTGACAGCCCCTTCTTTATATGGCGGTAACATACAGAGAATATACAGTTTACCATTTTAGCTGTTTTAAAATGCCCAACCCAACAACATTCTGTGCCTTCACAATGTCGTGCGACCTTTGCCACCGTCTCATTCCAGAACTGACTGGATATGACTTCAACAGGAATAGAATTCCTGTCCCTAAGTTGACTAGAATAGGCTTAGGTTTTGTTCATTGTTTTTTTTTTTAAATAAGTTTATCTTTCCCCTATAGCAATCACTCTAATATACAGCAGCCATATGCAGGGTTGACTCAGTTGCCCTTTAAATGTCAAATAGCTTCCACGGGCCATCAGAGGACACATCCTGAGCCCAAAGCACAGCAGACACAGTGGTAGAAACGGTACGGACTCGGCGCTGGCCACCGCTGTCGTGAGATGAGGACCTGGGCAACCCCCCGGCCAACTTAATCGAAGACCATCCTACTTTTGAAGAACAGGTTAGGAGGAGAGACCTTAGGGAGGCGCTCCCATGGAAGGCGGTACAACACTGTCTTCCACATGTTGTTATCCAGCTTGTACACACACACACAGACAGACAACAACAACACCAACAACTATTGGGAGGTATCTTATAAAAGCCCAAATGTCAATACCCTAAATAATAAGCCATTAAGCATTTAAAAAAATACTCCTTTCCAGTCTTTGGCTGTAGACAGATGTCGTTTTTATGTGCTTATAAGAAGACTTCTGAATGTTGTTCATTTCTTTTAACAGTAACTTGCCAGCATCCGCCGTCCCGCCCTCCCCCATAACGGTTTGCCCAGGGGTTTCTAGAAAGCTGTCAAGGAGGGAAGCCTCCCAGTGGGAACAGGTTTGTACTCTCTGTGCTGAAACCACAGCAGGGACTCAGAGAAAGAGCTGCTTCTAATTCTTTTCTTTTCTGCTCTAAGGACTGACCTCTTGGCTCTTGCTGCTTTCAGGAACTAAAGTGTTTGGACCGTTGTCTCTGGTGGGCGTGTGCCCAGGAGACCAGGTGTGGGCGCTGGCACTTGAAAGCGGCCTCGTTTGTTTATTTGCTCTTCACTCACTCATGCGTTCACCCAGCAAACATTCACGGAGCCCCCGCCAGCTGTGAGACAGCGGCGGCCATGCGGTCCGCAGGCCCGTGCGCAGGAGCGTGCGGGAGACGAGTGATCGTCGGGGCTGAGCCTGAGCGCCGGGTACGCAGACAGGAGCGGAGGACCCCAAATAGCAGAAACCAGAGCTCTAGGGGAGGCCTGTGGTGTAACCCGCCCGGAAGACAAGAGCTGGAAAGGCAGACGTCTTAGGGCAAAGGAGGGAGGCAGTGGTCAGGTGGGAGGAGTATGGGTTTCGGACGTTAGTGACAGGGACAGCCCTGACCGTGACGGCAGGGATCCGCCTTGGCACCTGCGGCATTGGCTCCTGTGAAGGCAGAAACCCCAAGCACCACGCGTCCGGTCCGCCGGCGCCTGCGAGAGGGGTCATGGACTTGAGCCGCGGCGCTTGGGTTTGAGGTCACGTGGGAGCTGAGTGCCTCAACCTCCCGAGGCCGGGGCTTCCCGGTCCACAAACTGGTGATGACGTAGGAGCGCTCAGCTCCCAGGGTTGCAAAGAGGCCTAAATAAGGTAATACTCGTAAAATGCTCAGAAGAGGGCCTGGCTCCAAGGCGGTATGCACATAAGAGTAAATAAAATGAATACATAGAGAAGCAACACATTTCCTGACCATAACTTAATTCTTTTCCGTATCCCCAACCACCACTCCTTTTAGAAATTTGGAAGCCCACCGGACTCCATGGCCTTTTCTCTGCTGATTGTCTATGTACAGCTCTCACCATGGCTCCCTCCCCTGACCCCCCGTGGTGCCCCCCCCCCCCCCCCCGGGCCGCCTTCTTCCAAGGAGGCACCTTCACTGTTGTGCCCTGCTGGGTAGCGAGGCCGTCTGAAGCATCGTCTGCTGCTGGGCCAGGCACCCAGCCCTCACACCGGCCAGAGCCTTTTCTTTTTGCCTGTCATTGTCCCTGAGGACTGACACCAAGAGACACTTTCCAACTGCGCGCAAGCCTGCAGCCCTCTGAGCCGGCTGCGTCCCAGCATGGTGCCTGTTGAACTACCCTTCCTTCCTTTGGAAAGCCGTGTCTTACTCCAGCCTGGCCACGTGTGGATGTTCTGAGGCTCCTCATGACTCCGAAAGGGGACTGATCCCTGCCAGCAGGTCACCTGGCATTTTTTAGATGGGCCGGAAGCGCTTCTTCGAAAGAGCGATCGCGACCGCCTGGCAGACCCCACGCCTGGGAAACGCTGCAGGTGAGCAAGCCTGGCTCCTTGGTGGAAGGCCAGAGGCGGGCAGGTGCAGTGCCCTCGCTTCCGTGGACGCTAAAGGCGGGCCAATGCCTCCTGGTCACGGCTGCCGGCTGAGGCCCCAGAGCCGGGATTTGCTGAGGACTAAGGAAGAAGGTGCAGAATCGCCTTCCGTTTCTTTTACAGAAAGACTCCTTGTTTTTGCCATTCTGTGCAGGAGCTAAGAAGAGCACAGTAAAGAGAAAAGGGCAGGCCCGGGAGGAGATGGAGCGAGTTTGCACCCCAACCATAGAGCGCACCCAGAGGGCACTCCCCGGCCCGATGGGAAGGTGTTATTCAGTGTTGGGGTGACTGAAACAGGACATATCTTGCCCCTCAAGTTCTACTGGGAGAGGCTCCAACGCTGACACAGGGAACTCTTGGTGGGTGGGTGGGGGGACAGGGCAGCAGCATTGGGTCCCATGTTCCCACTAGACCTTAGGGGCTGAAAGTGACTCACAGTAATTCCGTTCATTAGGCTACCGGGGTATTCAAAAAGGGAGACATGCTGTTAGATGATTGGGGAAAAATTAGCTATGGTAACTGCTGACCTGTGGCAAAATAATGCATTTACACACACACACACACACCCGTGCACACACACTCCCCAGTGACTGTACGTATGACTTCATTTGTGGATCATGTCAGAAGTCTATACTTGAGGAATGAGATGGAAATGAGGCTCCTGCCAGATGGTCACCGTGCCCTGCGCCCTGCAGATGGTTCTGCCTGAGACGCTTCACAGGGAGAACGCCGCCTCCCGTCCCCACAACATAAGCAGCCCCTCCATGGAAGGCACTACCCCTAATCTGCCCACCTCCCCAAGAAGCATTAGACCTCAGCTCCAACTCCTCCTGCTTTTACTTTCTCCTTTTAAAAGCCATAGACGTCCAAGAGAGACTGCCCTTAAAAGCCAAGTATTCTCAGCTGCGTTCATATAAAGCCCGAAAATCAAAGTCCCCCTCTTCTGTCCCCTTGGGGCCCCTTCACCAAACGCACGCGCGTGCGCACACACACACACACACACGCACACACACGCACGCACACAGCTCCAGCCCTCCGTCTCATCAGCCCTTCTCTGCCCCTCCCACACAGACTGATTTCATAAAAATGTCAGCTATTAAGTTAACGTTATTTAAGGGGCTCTGGGTTTTAGTTCCTAAATGCGACCCAAGCTGACGGGAGAAGGCCTGCAGGGGAGGCGGGCTGGGTAAAACCTGCCCAGTGGAGGAGCTAAATAAATAACCCGCCTGGGCTCCCAGGCCTCTGTACTCACCACGGCAGCACGTGATAAGGATCTGATTTAGGGTGAACCCTCCTGAGGGTCCCCGCGGGGCGCAGGCTGTAATGCGATCTGCAGGGGAGGGCTGATAACCCCACCACGGGAAGAGGCCCTGTCAGATAAATAAAACAAACTGTTTGTCCATTAAACAGGCTGTCAGGAAGAGCACAGCAAAGCCAAACAGAGCTCAACCCAATTCTTTGATGGCGGCACAAAGCCAGGAACACCTGAACTGCGCTGGGGTGGGGTGGGGGCTGGGGCATGAGGACAGGGGGCTGATTTACGGAGGTCGCCATGCTCTTTGATCTGGGCCAAATCCCCTGCCCTCCCTGGGTTCTGGTCTCTCCGCCTGCTAAATGCCTGCTAAGTGGGACCCGCCCGCCTGGCCCTGCCACCTCCCTGGGCCGCTGACAGGCTCCGGGGAGGAATCCCGAAGGAAAGACTCTGAAAAAGAAGAGAGTGGCTTCTCGGAGCTCAGAAATGCAAACGCCCGCAAGGCCAAGCGGGTTTCGGAAGGGCTGGAACCTCAGAACCACAGAGGGCTCATCTCAAGCCGCCTGAGGGACTGTCCCCAGGACGGGCACAGAAATACAGCCCATGGTCCCAAGGTGCTGACGTTCTTCAGAAGCAGCTCAAACTGTGGGCTTCAGTGTGAAATCTCAAGATCGCTAAGGGTTGGCAGCTAATGTAAGATTTAAAAAAAATTTTTTTTATTGAATTTATGAGGGCGACATTGGTTAATAAACTTACAGGTGTCAGGTGTACAATTCTACAGTCCAGCACGTGTATACTGTGCTGTGTGTTCGCCACCCCAAGTCCGGTCCCCGTCCATCCCCTTTTACCCGCCTTCACGCTCTCCTGTCTCCCCCACCGCCTGTCCCTCTGGTCGTCACCACGCTGCTGTCGGGGTCTGCGAAGTTTCTTTGTTTTCCTTAATCCCTTCACCTTTCCTCCCCTCTGGCGGCTGTCGGTCCATTCTCTGCATCTATGAGTCTGTTTCTATTCCATTGGTTAGTTTATTTTGTTCATTAGAGCCCACCTATAAGTAAGAAGAGTTTAGACTTCTGTGTGTGTTTAGTTTGAAAACGATACGTATTTGGTTGAAAAACGGTGGGTTAGATGCAGCCGAGAGCCTGGATGCCCTGGACTGGAACAGAGGCAGGCGGGGTACCACTGGGACGACCATCGCTGCCCCTGGGGTTGGCGCTGAGCAGAACCCCGGGGCACCAGGAGCAGACACAGCAGTGCCCTGTCTCACAGCCACGGGCAGGGCACACACTGCCTGCCATCGAGCACCTCACGGAAGCTCCCGATACCCACGCTTCTCTTCGGCCGAGCGTGTTATACTGCGCCCGGAGCTTCTCGGCCCCAGAGGGAGGACGCTGGTCCCTGGCCCTGCCGTATTTCTCAGTGGCAGCATTTTGCACAGCACTAAACATCACAGCGCCTGCCCCCAGCTTCTTCTCCTTACTCCTAACTCTTTGTCAGACGCACCCAGGGCTGCGTGGACTTGGCCGTGAGCGCCGACTCTCACGCAGCGCCTGGGGACGTGGAGGCTGGTGGGGAGCTCGTACCTGTGCTGCGCGTTGCGGTTAGTAGGTCTGCTTCTTGCCACATTCCAGATGGCAACGCTGAGACCCAGACATGGAAGTGACCGTTAGGATCCTGCACCCAATACTCAAATGACGTGGAAATGTTATGTCTTTTTCCTAAGGGTATGATGGTCACATTTTCTTTTTTTTCTGCAGAATTTGCAGCCAACTTGCTGTCTTCAAGCTGTTCATTCTGGGGCTAAAATTAATTTTCGGAGGCAGCGGGCGTGGGATATTTCTGTGCACTGAATTATATTTTTTCCTCTTACTTGAGTCCGTCCTGGATCTGTCCTAATCACAAGTCACAGAACGTGCTGATTGGACGGCCTTGGGTCCTAGGTGCATCCCAGAGCTGGGAAGGCGGGGCCAATGCAGCTAATTTACATGGACAGGCGGTGGAGATAGAATGACTCCCCAAAGCACGCACACACACACACACACACACACACACGCACATGCACACACACCAGCACTGTTAAAGAAAAAAGGGGAATTGATCCTGGTCAAGAATGAACAACAGATGTTTTCGACAAAGGGAGACAAGATGGATGGAGGGAAAGAAACCAAGTCCATTTTCTTCTTTTCTGTCCCACATTAGCATTCGTTAAATAAAAGCAGGAAGTCAAAACAGCGGCACAAACACCAATTGAGAAGAAAATCAAAGAAAGGGCCCTTCTCTCAAAGTGAAAATTTATGACTTGATATTGTTTTCAAGAAAGCTTTTTTTTTTTTCTTTTTCTTTTGAGAACCTACAGTAACTCAGTTTGGCTAATAAAGTGTTTGCCAAGTACATTATGGGAGTCTTTGGGGAGACTATTGAATCAATTAGAATGATTTGTAATTAGCACACCAACCTAATGACAGGGTGTCTTGAAATTGCCTGAAAATAGTTTGCTCTCTTAAGGGACCTGTATGCTCCTCTTATGAACTTATTTCCTCTAGTCATATGTTCACTAGCCTTTGCAAAATTTTCAAGAAAATGCAGCGTGCTCAGAATCTGTATGAAATATCACAAATTCTAAATTAAATGGTTTTGAAGAATTAGAAAGTTATTGTATTAATGAGAAAAGACACCTTCTACCCCCCCCAAAAAATTATTCACAAAATCCCATGGAACAGACGGTCACAAATGCACATTTTTGAACGTCCTGATTGATGTTAAGAAGCCATGTCAGACCTTGAAGCAATTCAAACAGAAGAGAAGCGAATAGCAATAAAACTGTTAATACAAGGTTTTTGTTCAAAATCTTAAAGACAGTCATAAATACCATAGAGTGTTAAAAAGATGTCCTATGCTTTTATCAGAAGACAAGCTTGGGACTTAGCTGACTTGCTCTAGAAATTCCTTGGACTTGGTCAGTTGCCCATTCACGCTTCATGATTTTAGTTTTTTCATTTCTAGAGCCCGGCTTGAGAGCATGTCAGCCCACAGATATAAGGAATTTTGGTTTCAAAACATAGGTGGTGAATTCAGGCTCCTTCCTTGCTCTAAGCTTTCTCAGCTTGAACTTGGTCAGAAAAACATTCAAGAGGATGGTAATAACACCTCTGGTAGACAGGGTTGAATAAAATGCATGTGCTTTGTACGTAGTAAGCCTGTATTAGTTGCAGAGACAGCCAGGGTTAACGGGGATTTGATCCTGGGGAATTAACTCAGGATCTGATCTTATTCTAGTGAAGAACCTGGGAGGACCCGCCAAGTCTCCATCTGGAGCCAGACAGAAGGTGGAATCATGTGGAATGTTCAGCGGTGGAGAATTCAGTCAAGTCACGCTTCCAGTAACTTCTCAGTGTCAGCAATTGTCATTCATGTACCGGTTCACTCACCTCGGAGACGCCATGTGTACAGCGACCCATCGAGCCTCTGCTGGGTGTGGGGCTGAGAACACAGCGGTGATCCCACCCAAGAACGTCGCCATGAACTTTCCGCAAGTTAACACCTTTGGTTAGTTTCAGCTTGTCCCCACTCCCCGTGAGCAGTCACCCGTGCTGTGCTGCCGGATGCACCTAGCCAAGAACAACAGAGGATGGAACGGCTTCCCCCTCCAAGAGGCGGTTCAAGCCGCTGATACGCCGGCTTTGCTCTAAGACGAGCAACCACACACACAATAGTGTCAACGGCGACTAAAGGGATTATTTTGTGATTTCAAAAAAAATGAAGGAGTGTGATATTGTTGAAAAAAGTACACAGAGCTGGGCTTCCGAGCTGGGTCTGCTGATGGTCTTGGGTCAATCGCCGAACCTCGTAAAGGTTCAGTTTCCTCGTCTGTCAAGGGATGATTTTCAGAGCCCGCCTCAGAGGGTGAGTGAGATGTCGCCCAGGACGCGGCTCAACGGCACCAGGAGTGTAGTAAATGCTCAGCGGTGACCTTAGTCATCAGAATAACGAAAGCCCGGGCTAGCGGTGACCATAGTCATCAGAACAACGAAAGCCCGGGTTGCCATCCATTTGAAGTGAACTTTTGCTTAGACGTTCTTTAGCGCTCAGACTAGGCAGTGAGCCAGAGGTCATTCATGTGGACGTCATCATGATCACCCCTGGACATAGTTATCCCATGAAGAGGGTTCAGTGACTTGCCCATCAGTAGCAGAGTTGGTCCTTTGTCCTGAAAAGCACCACTGGGTTCAGGAGTGATTTTCAAAGTCACCCTTTAGACCGGAGAGGGTGCCTCTTAGCCAGCTGTCCCGGGGCTTCGGCAGTGGCCAGGCTTGGTCTGAGCTGGTCCTCCTGGCTGCGTGTTTTGGTGGGGAGCATGACTTAAAGAATTGGGGCGTTGCAAACGAGGAGGGTCCCGCCTGCCTCCCTCCCTGGGTGGAGTCTCTGCTCAGCCAGCCACGTGCTGTCCTGAGGAAAAGCCCTGTCCCTCTGCTCCCGCCTCCGCCACAGCTAAGAGATATCATGGGCTGACCGACACTCCAAAGATTCTTCCAGTCTTGCTTCCAGTATGTGGTACTTGTGGGCCGGGGGCAGGGGAGGGCGTAATAAGGGGACTAAACGGTAATGGAAAAAATGCAATTAAAATTTTTTTTTAAAAATGTCAAAAAGATGCTGCTTTTTGGAGACTATTCCCTGAAATAGCTGGTGAGACTGTATCCCCTCCCCCATTCCTCCAGCCAAACTTCTGGGGGATATGAGTCCATTATCAGTAGATCTGACTTTTCAAAAGGAGTTGGTGATCTGGAATTTTATGTGAAATAGCCACTATATATATACAGGAGTCCCTCTCTATACTGTATCGCTGTGAATTGAATAAATTTGACGTTTGATGGCAAGCGACCATGGGACCTTAAACAGCTTGTGAGAAGGGATGTTATTATTTTTTCTGTCATTTTTGAATTCGCCAAGACCATCCCGATGGAATGGTGGGACAGGTGTGTTGGTAAGACCGTCTGAAGGAACGGTGGGACAGGTGTTGGTCCCAGGGACTGTCCCTCAGTGCAGGCTGTCCCGTCCCTAATCCCAGTGGGAAATTCATGGGCGTTATCACAGTGTCCCCACCCTGCCCCCAGTCAGAACTCCAAGGTCATCCTCTTGACTGGACGGCTACAAAAGTAAGAGGATTGGGATACATTAAGAGGGGTGTTGGAGAAACTGTCCCTAACTGATTTCAGCAAAGTAGCGCTTTTATAATACACAACGTGCCTAAGTTAGAGGGGCTACTCAGAGGGTGTTAGATTCGATTCTATGTTGTGAAGTTATTTGTTTCTTTTTGAAAGGCCCTTCATTTTCTTCCCCCTCTCCTTCGCTCTTATCTCCAGCTTTGGAAAAACAAACACATATCTACCTTCCATGCCACCACACACCCAAACTCCCGTGCCTTTGGGACGTGGTGGAGGGGCCTGAGTTTGAATCGGTCACTTCGTGTGGCGCTGAGCAAAGCCTCTGCATGGGGCGGGACACATTCTTCTGGCGGATCAGTGTTTGCATCTGATCCCTTTGCCATGCACGGTCTTGTGCGTTTTTTTTTTTTTTTTTTTTTTTTAAAGATGGCAAATAAATCATTTCGTTCACACTGGGTAAAAAATGGGCTCCGCTCTTTGGAAGCAGAAGTCTTCCAGATAATTCTATGTTTGCGCTATAAACTGCATCAGTCAACTGCACATTCAGGTTTAGATTTGGACCAGATTTATGCCCCTGAGAAAATCCTATTTTTGCATGATTTAGACAAAAAAATGTGTCTGAACAGCATTACCCAGCCTAATTTATATGAAACTGGGATTCTGCCACCTGGGGTTTTGGGTCAGCTCTGTGAGACGCGTCTGGTATGCGACTAAAGGACCGAGCGAGGAGGCGGCGGCCACCCCGCCAACTGAATGGGGCGCGCACGGCCCGCCGGGGAGGGAGGCCTCTCCATTGTGCTCCCATCACTGGCTCTTGTGTGCAACCCAAGGGCGCCCCTCCTCAAGGCCTGCCCCGTTGCTATGATCTGTTCCTGGGGGCTTGTGTGCCTCCCAAAGAGCACCCCCTCCTCCCGGACAGGCTGGGGTTGCTCAATTGACAAAGCCGGCAGCCTTCCGATTCCATGTCCTTCCGCGCCCCACCCGCACCCCAGAGTGTGTGAGAGGGACGGCAAGGCCCACGCACGGTCCCTGGCGCCACGCGCGGGGAATCTCTGTAGGATGACTCATTCCCCACAGCACGGAGGGGGCTCGCCCCTTACAGAACGAGAGTTGTCCAAGGGGCTTTGTTTTAACCATCACGTCCCCTCCTAGGCCTCTGGGTTGTCTTTGGTCACTGCTCTCCAGGGCCAGGGTTGGCAATCTCTTGATAAGGACCCCTACTAAGTTTGACGTAGAAGTTTGTGAGCATTTCTTCCTGCCAAACACTGTTCTGGGGACACGCGGCTGGGGATGGAGTGCTGGAGTGAGCGAGGCTCACGTGATCCTTACCGCAAAGGGGCCGGTGGGAAAGGGACCCGTGAATCTAATAATCACAAAAAGGGCGTCTGAGGCAGGGGGAGACCATGGGGTACGGGGAGGGGTTTCCCAAGCAGGGGCCATTGGATGTGGGAACTGAGGGATGGGGGGAAGCCTGAAACATCCCTCCTGGAAGGAAGCCGGTGTCCCCTGACGCAGGAAGGGCACTTCCTGACCAGAAGCAGCCAATGACTTGCCCAAGGGTACTCTGCCAACGAGGCGTGGGGTCCCAGCCAGACTCCCATGCACTTCAGGAAACGCTTCAGCGCAAGAGCTCTGTAGTTAAAAGGGGCCTAGCCTGACCCTCAAATCTCCTCACTGATAGCTCAGCACTTGATTTTCCTGGGTCTCCCCTCCCTCGTCTGTGGGGCGAGGACTGTAACAGCTGCTTCCACAGAAGGACGTCTTCTGACCTAATTAGGAGGAGTACGTAATGCGTACGAACACAATGAATGTTCGCTTCAATCACGATTATGTCTTCTTATTTGGTCTTTCGAAGCAACTGTACCAGGATCGAAAGATGAAGCGTGCCCCATACCAAGCCACAGACATTTCATCTCGGACATCTACGAGCCACGGAAGCTGCCCCATCCCGCGTGCATCAATTCACCCAAAATATTTCTCGAGTTCTTTCTATGGTGACAGCATGCAAGGCAGGAGGGATGAGGACGGGGACTGTGAAGTTGGTGGCTGCTCTCCAGGCGGGGCACCTGTCTGAGGAGCTCTGTCAGCGGCAGGGGCTGGAAGCACCCCTGAAGTCCCTGGTCACCCCTCATGTCACAGGCAGAGATTTGGAGGCCTGGACCAGAAGGTTGGTGGCACTTCAGTCCCATGTCCCTTGCCTACTGTGTCTGTCCCTGGAAGGGCCAGCTGGAGTCCCCTAGGACTGAGCGTCTGCTGCCTCTCAGCCTCCGTGGAGCTGCCGGAGGACAGCGGGGACTGGCAGAGGGCTGCAGAAAGCACCCACCCCCGACCTTGGCCCAGGGGTTCTGGTAGACTCCCCAGAACGTGGTGGGGTTTCTGGGCTTCATCATCACAAGTGTGTTTGTGTGACGTCATTGTAACACGTGTCCTTGTCTCTTAAAGGGGGTGTGGCGCAAAGGTAGAGCGGCTTTGGGCACTTCCTGGTGAGACCCTCTCCCTCCCCAAAGCACCTGCGGGTACCAGCTCCATGGCCAACGGCCAGCCCCACTTGGCTGAGGGTGTAGGGGAGCTTCTTGCCTTTCCTTGGGCCAACGTTGTTCACTTCCTACCAGCATTGCAAACAGCGGTTTATTCTTAATACTTTTTACAGATGGATTTTCAGGGGTCCACGTGATGGGGAGGTGACCTGAACCGAGGAGCTGGGGATACTGGGTAAGCTCATGAGGGGACAAGACCCAGGCCGGAGGCTCCTCCAAAGAACCCCTCTGGGGAGGCCCCCAGCAGGCATCTGGGACAGTGTCTGGGGACCCTATTCGCATCCCAAGAGCTGACCGGCAAGCCTGGAGGCCTGGCTCTCTCCCAGCTTTGTTTATCGGCAACTCCCCTGAAAGTCCTTCCTGCAATTAACCCCAACTTCTCAGACACCGCTATTTACACATCAGTCTCCCCACCCCCGAACATGCCTCCTGGCCATTATTCCGGGGAAAGATGGGTCAGTGGAGGGGATGGCTTAGCTCCCAGGGGTTTCTAACTAGCTTTTGTCTCCCAGAGATAGCTGTCCCTGATACATTTCAAACCAGGCCCCTCCCCCACGCCCCCGCCTTTCTTCAACTTTTTTTTTTTTAATAACATTTTCTTCCTTTCTGCTTTTATATTTCTTCCTCTCCCTCCCAGCGCCTTTCATGCATTCAGGATGTAGGAGAGCGAGCATCAAAGCCCAGGCCCCTGCTGAACCCTCCTCCCGGGCGGTAAGCGTGCCCTTTCCGTGTCTGATCACTGACTCATAACCGCAGGCCGGCCCAGGCCCGGGACTGGGAGAGGGAGGGCTGCATGAGCGGGACCACGTCTGCAGCCCCGGAGGAGACAAAAGTGGGGGATTTGTTCGACAAGGCTTTTTAAAAACTCCCTTTGGGGAATAAATTGTTTAGGGCAATCTGAGCTGGCCAGTCTACGGGGTGGGGGAGGGGAAGCCAGCACCCCCCAACCCCACCCCATCAACTGGCAGCTCCAACCAAGTGAGACTCACCTGGTCAGGCTCCAAGTCCTAAGGCTGGGCCTGTCCTGAACTCACTCCCTGGGCACCCCCAAGACTTGGATGGCATGATCTAATTTTAATTCAATTGAACATACATGGAGTGATCACCTGCTTCGTGCCGGGCTTTGAGCTGGAGGTGACAGCCGCAGGCTTAACTCCTGGGGAAGTTAACATCCCCGTTCTTCAAAAGGGACATGCAGGCCCTGAGCGCCCCTCCTCGCACCCCCGCTCCTCCCTCCCCTTCTGTCTCCATTAGGCTCGAATGGGCATCACATCTGTTTCTTTTCTCGCTGGAAAGCAAGAGGCAAAGACCCTAAAAAGGGACAGACCAGCATACAACTGGGTGGTCTTTAAGTTAGAAACAGTTTTTGCCAGGGCTCTCCATTTGGGCCTGCGGCCCTGTCAGCTGGGAGAAATGGGGGGTGGGGGTGGGGGGACAGGTGGGTGCAGCGGGGACCATCCACGGTCCCGTCCCTCTCTGAGGCTCACGCACGTGCCTCGCACCCTCTCCCGCACCGGCTTCCTCACCGGGCGGACCAGGCGTGATCTGGGGCACACACAGCGCGGGGAGGGAGAGTGGATGCCCAAGTACATGTTCATGGCTGTCTGAGTAAGGGAACAGAAGACCATGCCTTCTGGAGCTCAGTGGGTTGTTTCAGACTTCAGTGCAGTGTTGCGTGCATGTGTGCGTATGTGTGTGTGCGCACGCGCGCATGTGTGTGTGTGTGTGTGTATGTGTGTTAGGACAGCAACAGCCTCGGGAGGGATACAATCCGTGGCTTCTGGACATCTGGGCCGTGTTGAAGGGCCCTGTGAACGATGTCATGTATAACATATATGCCTTTCATGTTTGTATAAACCATTTCCATTCTGGCCGCTGCGCGCAGTGTAGGCCACTATAAAACTGTAATTGTTTATGTTCTGCTCTGGTTTCATTTCAGGATCCGAAGCGAGGCGACCTGGGTGAGAATCCCTGTTCTGCCGCCGTGCGGCCCCGGGCCTCGCTTTCCTGCTCTGGGAAACGGGCACAGAAGACGCTCTGCCTCGCCGGGTTCTGGCAAGGAACAGCCGAGTGACATGTTAGACTAACAGCGAGCTCTGGTGAGCTGCCGACGGCGGATCCAGCGCTCGGAGTCCGCCCTCCTGCCCCCAAGTGAGACACTTCCTTCCCAGAGCTGGTTTGCGTCACAGAGAACCCTGGTTGTCTGTGATCTCACTGAGGTCTTTCGTATTTACAACCGCAAAGTAAGGAATCAAAGGCCCAGGATTAGTCACTTTCCTGGGGTCCCTGGGCTTCAGGACTGTGGGTGCACTTCCCACCTCCATCAGAGACATCTGGTCTCGGGCTTTGTGGGTGTCGCCTTGCCAGATGCATGCATCTCAGATCCACCCTGGGGACATGTTTGTGCTATAAAATATGCATTGATGATCTGAAATTCAACTTTCGTGGCTCTCTTGTATTTTCATTGGTGAAATCGGACAGCCCTCCCTGAGGGTTTTCCCCACGGGTGTTTCAGTCAGCCGGCCCGTGTCCCTGGAGTGGACAGAGGTCAGCTGGGCCCGTGGAGCGGGCTCTTCTCATGAATATTCCATAGGTCCAGGCAGATGGAAGGAGAGAAGGGTGTCGGCAAGAACGCAAGGCTCCCTGTTTTTTGTGAAGGTGGTAAGGGCCAGTCTCAAAGTATAGATGTTCGTGGCTCAGAGAACAGAAGGTCGGGGCCTATGGAGGCTTTGTGGTTTGTTTGTTGTTGGTTTTTTCAGACTTCAGTGCAGTGTTGTGTGTGTGTGTGCGTGTGTGTGAGTGCGTGTGTGTTAGGAGAGCAAAGGCCTTGGGAGGGATACAGTCTGTGGCTTCTCGACATCTGGGGTCTGTGGATGGGCCCTGTGAACGATGTCATGTATAACATATATGCCTTTCATGTTTGTATAAACATACAGTGTTTAGCCAAATGGTAAAACTGTTTGGTATGATCGCCCGAAACCTTCCAAGTCCTTTTTCACTTTGTTCACTTTTTCAGAGTTCCTGGAAGTCCTGATTTATTCATGAATGGGTGAGACTGAGGAGAGGGGGCCTCAGGCACGGTTCTCTGCAGTATGCGTGCAGTTTGGAACTTGCCAAGGGAACCCCGTGAGCCTGGCCGGGCTTTTCTGATTATCATGCGAGTGTCAGCCGATAAAAAATTATGACTCTTGCTTATACTTGTGAATAACTAGTAAAATCTCTGCCTTAAAGGAAGCATATTAAGTATCTGTTTTACGGACGATGCATCCTGCTGAGCGGATCGTCACCCACCCGAATGTAGGGGAGCAGTGTGGCCTGAGTCAGAAAACTGTCTAGAAAGTGTGTGTTTCTTTTTCTTTCTTTCTTTTTCCCTCCGAAAAGAGTGACGAGAGAAATTATCAAGTCTCCAGCCACAACAGTGGTGTGATTCAGACCCCAGTATTTACAGAGGCAAATTAGGGATGTCCCAGCATACTAATGTGGCCGACACCAGCCCGGGTGGGGGCAGATGTGGGCCACTTCTCCGGGAGGGGGTTAAGGGGGACCCGGGGAGGAAACTCTTGGGGCAGAGCCGCCCCTCGGTCACTGAGCTGAGGAGGAGCTGTGCTCAGTTCTTAATGTCTTCCCAAATGCGTTCTCCTCTTTTGTGCAAGGCGCCGAGACACAGATTTTTCTATCGGTTGCATCCATAAGTTGCAGTCATAGTTCCCAGTGTGGCAGGAATTCAGTGACAAACTCCGGGAGGTTAAAGGAGCTGGGACTTAAGAGTCAAACTGTAACGGGAGACACTTTGTCACAGAAACGGTTTCCCACAGATGTGCGGCGACCCTGGGCCAACGATAATATCATTTACATTTACCCCCTTTACCTGCAAGAAAAGTTACTTTGTTTCCTCCCGTTAATTGGTTTGACAGTGTATCCTCTTATAAATGCTAAACAGTTTCACTTAAACTTGATCTAGTATTTTTGCTCTCGCTTTTGGGGAGGAAGTCACTCGAGTTCAGCTCCCAGGCACGGCATCTGTGACACAGGGCGCCTGCCCGCCACGTAAGATTATTTCGTTCATTAACCAGGAGATGGGATCTCCCTCTGTCCACGGGGGCTTGGGACCTGCCACCTCGCCCTCTCGCCTCTTACCCAGGAGGGCCCTTCCTTTTCCCCTCCTCAAATCCTATTTAATTTTTGCATTTCCTGATTTCTGTCTTGGGAAAACACCCGCCAGCTGCAGTCAGTTAAGGAAACAGCTGAAGGATGCCGGCAGGTAGAGGTCTGGCAGGGTTTTCGCCTCCAATTGTAAGAACCGCAGTGCAGCGGTCAGGCTTTGCGGCGGCCTCTGCACACACACGCACGCACACGCGTGCACGCACATCCCTTTTCCTTGCCCCTCTCCCGGCGTCCTGCTCGCTCTCGACAGCTGTATTTCTAATCAGCAGAAGATACATCTTGCTCGGAGCCCACGCTCCTTTTCTCTGTGCATTCTTAACCCCCTGTCTTATGCATGGATCACTGGTTAGCTTAGAAATGCACAGACACAAAGGGGACGCTGACATTCGAGGTCTGACGGCCATAATGGCTGTTTATAAGCCTAATCCATCACGTTTAGTGGACACCTCCATTTTTGTCCCTCTGAAAAGGTATAAATAATAAAATGGGATAGCTCCAGCTCGGAGGTGCCTTGGTAAATATTTTAACTATTTACAAGATCGCACGAGTAACAAAAGAAGCATCTGTACCATCCACAGAAGGGGCCCCCGTCGTGAAAAGACACCCAGATGGTTCCTACCATTCAACCAGCAATAACATTTCTTGATGGCAGAGCTTTTGTAACATGGTTTACATTTTTTTTTTTCATATCACATTGTGGATATTCTGAACCTGTCCTCCTCTTTCTCCACTGCCCCCAGCAACCTTTCTACATAAAATGGCCCTAAATAGCCTTTCCCCCACGAAAAGAATGAGGCCTCATGGGCAAATGTAGGCTTCAAAGCCCAATTCAGAGACAAGTCTGAACAATTATACCCTGGGCCTTCTCCCAGTCCAAATATTGACAGGGCCCCGTGGTTCTGTGGGCAAACAGCCCCGCGGAGCCTGAAGGTGCCCTGCCTCCCCGCACTGTGGCATGACTTTGCCTCATCTGGCTGGAGTTGACCCTTTCCTGCCAGAAGGAAAGATCGCTCGAGCCCCAGGAACCCGCAGGGTCATTTCTGGAAATCAAGGCGTTTCTTCTTCGCCACCCTCGTGCCTGGCTACGGAGGGCAAATGGGCGGTAAGGGCAGTGTGTGGCTTTTGAAATTGTGGAGCAAATAAGATTCCTTTTTTTTTTTTTTTTTTTTTTTTTTTGTTCTGAGCATGAACGAAACGGGGGGAATCGAGAGCCGTTGCTGCTTGGTCACTGGTGGGAACTTCGTGTCCCTAAAGCCCCGGGAAAGTCTACGTTGTAGTTGCACAAAGATAGGAAAGAGAAGAGGCAGGAGAGCCGGTGGCGAAGCCTCCCCGCCGAGACCTCACTTTGGGTATCAGCTCTGGGGCCTCAGGCAAAAGCCTTCTCCACTTGGGGCTGTAGTTTCCAGTCCATACTAGGGGGCAATATTCATAGAACCTTCTGAGAGTGACCGTGAATTACAGGAGACCGTGTCTTTAAAGCAGGGAGCTCAGGGCTCCATCATGTTGCTATACTTGATACCAACAAACCCGTTACAGAGAGGGTGACTCTTCTGTACCTAGAAGATGAGGCGGACGGCAAGCTCACTGGGCTGGCATTTGAAGCTCCCTCCTGGGGAGAAAATAAGCGAAACACAAAACTTGACCAAAAAGTCACGTGACCACTCTCCAAGTCTTTGGGAAGCTGAACCGTCCATTTCTTGTCCAAAGGCTCTATTTAATTTCAGGGCTCACCCTTCCCAAATTTGGTCAATAAAATTTACATCCTCCTTTCGAGTGGGACATCACACCTCCAAATGAGCTCAAGCTGGCGTGGGGAGACCATCCCTGGGAATGTGAGATTTACATTTCACAGCTCCGCGCCCAGGAATGAATGCATCGGAGCTCGTAAACCAACGATCCTCAGCCCTCGCTCCCCTTGTTCCGTGGCCCCCACCGTGGGGTGTGTGCTGCAAAGAAAAACATTTATCCTGTTTGTGTGGTGCTGGGTCCCCGAATGGCCCCCCAATAAACCAACACCGTAAAGGGCATTTCACAGCTGAGCTCAAAGTTTAATAAACAGACGCAGACAGAGGCCTTGGAGGTCAACAATTAAAAATACGCCAGGCCGAGGCGCTCCTCGGAATTCCCGGGCTCTATAAAGTGGAGAGGACCAGGCCCTGCCGCCCTGCTGGGGGCTGTTGAGGGGGCGGCTGGGGACGGCTTCCAGGCCCCGGTGCGCTCGGGGACGGGGGGGGGGGGCGGGGAGGGTTGTACCCGTCCCGAATGATTATTCCAACAACTCTCTAGCAAGAAGGGGCAACGTCGAAAGCAGCGAAAATAGAGATCAGGAACCCAAAGTGGGCTGGAAAGAGGTCCAGAGACTTTGATGGGCTCCAAAGGCTGCACGTCACGCTCTCTGGGTTCTGCGTCCAGGGCCGTACGTATTAAAGCAGGTGACCTAAAACGGCAGCAAATCAAAGATCTGCTTCTGCGTAGCTGGTGTGGACCGAGTTTTCCCCTGAAGTTGGAAGCGGGCGCGTGTGAGCGTGCGCACATGCGCGCGCCCCTGTGCCATCTTCCTCCTCCGCCCTTAGGTGACAAAGGGGTGAACAGCGCCTGGATGCTGGCCGTCCGGGCCAGCAGAGCACTAGGCGGGCGTCTCCCTGTAAAGCTCATGAGACAGTGTTTGCGCACGGCAAGGACTCCCAAATGCCAGTTCTTTCTCTGGGTCTCTGCAGGTTTCGGGCTCTCGCCGACCTGCTAGACCGAGAATTACCCACTGGGAGGTCAGGGTCAGGCTCCGCTAAGCTGAGAGCGTGGGAGGTCTGGAAGCCCCCCATTCCGACACGCGCACCCGCCCAACATCCCCAATGCGTCTGCGGCGAATGCCTGCGCGCCCTGCCCGCTACGCTCCTCCACTGATAAGCGGGGAGATGAAGGCTGGGCTTCCAGGTAACCGTGTGCTGTGGGGGCAGACACCTGCGAGGGCCCACCGGCGGGTCGGGGGCAGCCCGGGCGCAGGGGGCCACACCAGGCTCCTCTGCCGCGTCTGCTTCCGGACCCCAGCGCCGCCTCGAGAGCGTCAGCCCTTAGAAACGCGTTCTAATCACGCGCAAAGCGAAGGGGCGGCGACCCTGAGAAATCATTCAAATACTTTGTATTTAGGGGGGGCTCCCAGACAGACAGGGGTTCCCACACTGCCTTGTGGTTCCTCTTCGGGCGTTTTATGGTTACTGGATGCCCCTCCTTTCTAATTAGTTATTTTAGACTCAAAGAGACTGGTGTACACGCCCCTCCCCTACAGTTAAAAAAAATTTTTTTTAAAGAAATGAGAACCGATAAAAAGCGGCATTAGGAAACAGGATTCAGAATCAGCCTCGCTCCTTTTCTTGACGTCGAAGACTTTTATTTCCCTTCTCTGCAACTATTTATTGATATTAAAAAAAAAAAAAAGATCCCCAGCCCTGGGCCCTTTCCCACCTACTCCCTTATTACCAATCCTGTGTCACCAAAGACAAATACAGGTTCTGAAGGGGAGAGCACAGCCCTCTCCCAAGTGTATTACTTTTAAGTAGCAAAACTGGATATTTTTCATCCGTCACTTTTATTCTTTTCATGTTGATTTAGCACTGAACTTTAAAAAGCCACCTTTAAAAAGCCAACTACAGCCAACTAGAACAATCATACTTTAGAAAAATGTGTAACATAGAAATGCACAGTTTCACAAATAATCACTGCCTGAGTAACTATAATCCAGGTCAGGATCTAGATGCTTCCTTTTTGTTCAGGACATTCAGGATGGCCAGAGCCTCCACCTGACTTTTCTGATAATCACTTTCTTCCTCTATTTCATGGTTTTACCATAAACAATGTAGTTGAGTTTTGCCTTTTTTTGAACTTCATAGGAATAGATATATATTGCATTTAATCATTTACTTTTCTTTTCCCTTCTAGGTTGGTAAGACTCACCAGCTTGCTGAGGACGCGGCGGTGCGATCATCTTTTTTACTGGGACGGAACCTGCGTTTATTTGTTCATTTGAAATCGGTTGACGCCTGAGCTGTTTCCAGTTTTGCTGGGCGCGGCGGGCTGCAGAAAGTCTTTGTGCCTTTCTCTATTCATGGCCTCTGCCAAACGGCTTCCTCTGGCTGATAAAAGGGTGGATGGTGTGCCGGTGTGAGCCAAAGCCGCAAGAGGACTCGCACATTTCTGCCCCCTCTCCTGCACCGCGGCCACCGCCCGAGAATGCCCCGGGCGCGCCAGGGAGCTCCCGCAAAGCGGATGAGAGACACGTGGGACAGTCAACCCGAAACGGCACACGCAAGGCCAACCAAAGTCAGCTGAGCTTCATGAGGGCTTACGGGAAACGCTTACTCTAGGATGCTAATATTTTGTAGCTGTTTTTTTATACAGTGTTATTTAGCAATAAGCTAATTGAGATAGTCTGCTAGAGGTAATACTCAAAAGCTTATGAATGTTACTGTCAGAATTAGGTATGTTAACTCAAGTCTCTCAAACTCCAGAGCCTGAGTTCTTTCCTAGTCCTTTTAAAGTAGCGTTCATGAAATATGCCAGCTAGAACTCATAGTCAGACCTCTAGCTTACAGGTTTGAATGCGAAAATCTATTCATGACTATGTTATGAGCTCTCTTTATATATAGGCTTGTTTTTATTTATTTTGCATGTGCTAACTTCAGCTCTGAAAATCAATCTTTCACTCTCTCTCTGACTTTTTGGGTTTACCGGGAACGCCTCTTGTGCATGGCATCCTCCTTTGTTTTCATTTCTCAGTTACTTAGCAAAGATGAAGGATGGCCACGGAGTAAAGGTATCTAGGTAGTCACATCAATACTTACTCTGGCTCAGCTTGAATCCAGGGGTCTCAAACTGATGGTCCTTGGAATAAACCTAGTCTACCAATACATTTTATTTAGCCTATAGAATTTTTTAAAAAGTTTGAGTCTATGTGAGAAAAACACCCACGAGATTTATGCAAAAGACTAGACTTTAAGATTTCCTGAAACTGTCAGAATAGTTACGGACACTGTGTCTATGTGCCTGCACATTAAACATTTAATGACATGAAGAAGTGGCTATCCCGCTTTGAGGGACACATGGTAACTTATTTGCCACAGTCCCCACGGTTCCTCATTGTCCCCAATACAGAAACTGAGTGTTGGTTGCCATTTGCCCTTATGACAGTTCTCTAATGGCGCAGAAATATTTTTTTGCATCCAAGTCTAACAAAGAGAACAATAAAAGAGTTCTAAATTACTTCTTTTAGCAATTGAGGCTTCAAGAAGAGTCTTTATTCAATAACAAATGTGCAAATAGATCTTGTCATTCAGTCCCCAGCCCCAGAACCTTCCATGACTTCCATTATATATTGAATAAAGTCAAATTCCTTAGCGTGGCATTCAATTTCCTCACGGTCTCAACCCAAACGTCCTTTACAGGCTCTCCTACCGGAGGGTCAGGTAGGAATGGCATGTCATTTACTTCCTTCCCTCGCCCATCCTAGCACAATGCTTTAAACAGGATAAGGATACAAAGAATGTCGAAGAAATGCCATTGGCATAGAAAACTGCTTTACCACCCCAGCTGCTGTTGGTTGTTTTGGCCTAAATATCTGAGACAACCTCACCAGTTATGGTTCTTTAGCCTCCTGGCAACACTGGGTTGGACAAGTGGTCAGGGCTGAGCCAGTCAGAACCCTTCCTTGGAACTTCTCCTTTAATAACCAATCACAATCCTTCCCTGAGAATTTTCATTTAATAATCAAGAAATATCAACCATCTGTCATCGGCGGTGAAAGCCATAAAACATAAAAGATCTTGGCGACCATGCTTCCTTCCCTGCCAAAGAACCCAGACTGCAGAGAGTGAAAATGAAGATGGTAGGCGGAGACTCTGAATAGTGTTCAAATCAGTATTTGTTACCATTATTTTCGTTCCTCAAATTAGGCTCCATCCTTGACCTTTTCCCAGCTTGGAAGGTCAGGCTTTCCTGGAGTCCATGAACCAATATGTCTCCTTTTGGGAATGACCTAACTTGACTTGCATTTCTGTCCCTTCCAAAACAGTCTTGATGGATATGGACGCAGATATAAGAGAACACACTGTCTATTTATTTCAGCCCACAAATCATGATACTTGAGAGTTAAAAAAAAAAAAAAAAAAAAAGACACTTACTGTCAATGAGCTCATGAATAATTATAATTTCTGTATACTTAGCACCTGGCCCCATGGCTGGTACACAATAAAATTTCATAAATGATCATTGAAAAAAAAAAAGGTGGTTTATGGAATGCTAGCAAGGTGTAATGGGGGGCAGAGAAGGGGGAATTAAAAATTCCATTCGGATGGGGAGCTCTAGATGGTTCAGCCAAGGTTTTGCAAAAGGGGGAGATGTATCTGGGCTGAGCTGAAGGATGTGTCGGAGTTTGGCGGGCAGAAGGGAAGGCGAGATGGGACGAATGTGCCTGGGAAGAGAGGAGGCCGAAGAGAGGCTGGTGAGCTCCCGAAGCCGAAGCAGTTCTCCGTGGGCGGCTGGTGGCATTGGGGAAGGCTGGGAAACGAGGCTGGGCCGGGCCGCGTAATGCAAATAGAGAAGATTAAATATTTACATAAGCTCATTAGTGACACTGTGTGCATGTGACAAGTATGATTTAGTTGAAACCTCCAAGGTTTAAACGCCCTAAGTGCAACTGTATCTTTTTGAAATTGATTACATGACATTAATAGGCTCTTTCTCAGCGCCAGTGGTGATCATCTTCATGATTTACTTTTAGCTCTTACGCCCGGGGTCAGGGAGAGTCCACCCTGACCCCCATCCTTCCTCTCACACCTTCCTCCGAATCGCTGTGGGGCACCTGGCTTTTGTCCTCTATAAAAGGAAGCGATTTTGCTTCCCAGGTTTTATCAGACAGGTCCCTGATTATGAGGATCATTATAAAAAGGGAGTCTGCATCCCAGAGCTATTTTCTCGGTCCTCTGCATCAACCGGGAAATACGATTCAACAAGAATTCCTGGAACGCGTAAGGCGCCCTCCGATCAGGTAAGCATGCTCTAGAACACCGGAGATCGCCAAGTCCTGAAGGATAGAACCCCTTCCCCGAAAGGCCTCACTCGGGCTCGTGAAGGAGGGAGTTTGACGTTATCACTTGCTTTTATAAAACACTTATGAACTGTTTACAGGTCACATAGCCCTTCATCGACGTCCTTCCGTTTGACCTGACCTGCGCAGTGGACAGGATTCACGACGACTGTTGTCTGTTGGGTGGGAGCTAAGGGCTCTGGAGAAGGCAACAGTGGCCAGAACAAGGCTCAGGTCCCCACCCAGCTCCTCCTAGGTGGGCCACCTTCTAAAGGCATGTGGTCATTTTTAGTCCCAGGTTTCTAGCAGTGAATGTGAAGAGGGTGACGTGCATTAGGAGACATCAGCGTGGCTTTGGGGTCCATCAAGTCTGAAAATAAAATCCCGGTGCTCACGCTACGTGCAACTACTCCTGGGGATAAAATCAGAAGGAAGTGTATTATCTGAATATTTTTCTCATAAAGAAGATGCCGTGGGATGACGCAAACAATATTGGAAGAAATATCCTTCCAGCAAACTATGGGTGTCATGGGGCTCCTTTTAACACCGTCCTTGGACACGGTCTGGTGGTAAAATACCAAAGTGCAAGTCAGCAGGAGCAGATCTGCAGTGGTCCGGGGCACGGCACCCCTGGTGGTCAGCGTGCTCTGTGGGGCTGGCCTGAGAAGGGGTAGGTTCTAGAACCTACTAGAAAGTTCCCGAAGGGCAGTTCTCTTGCCACATCCAGCCGGCTGACGTGTTTTGTTGGTCTTCAGAAGTCTTTTTAGTTCATGGTCAATACTTTCAGTCAAGAGATGGCACGTAAAAATCTAAATGTTTTACTTTTATGGAAAAAAAACTGAGTAGCTGGCCACCTTGGACCAGCTCGGGGCAGCCCCTGCCTTGGATGAAAGAGGCCTCCTCCGGCCCTCAACGCTCAGTCACTCGGGAATGGCACCTGCCCTCCCCCAGGTGGTATGTGTGTCTCTAGCTTCTCGAAACACTTCAGATACTTCTCTTGAGTGAGTTTTTAAGGGGCAGTGACTTCAAAGTACGGTCTCCAACCAGAATTTGACACTAATGTTCCCATTTTACAGGTGACAAAATTGGGACTCAAGTGGGCGACTTGGCCAAAGTCACACAATGAAATGATGTCATTTCTCAGGGCGGAGCTGGGATTGGCTGTCTGACCGTGACTGACAAGGCTCGGGGAGACCCGGCCCCTTCTTCCTGCTCCATCTGCTCCTTACGCTGCTCTCCCTGCAGCGCCGGCCTCTCTGGCCTTCGTTCAGTCCTTCGAAGTGTCCTGCTCCCTCCCACCTTGGCCCTCGTTCTTCCCTCCCACTGGAAGTTCGGCCTTATTCCTTCTGTCTTTCTTCCTCTCATCTGTTTGCGTGGCTGAGTGCACTGTTTGCGTCTCCACCGGCCCTGTAAGAAGTCAGATGCCACTGTTGGCTGCATCTGAGCTTTCCTTTTTGCTTAATCCTGTCACCTTTTCCACCCAGCCCTGCCACCCTGCTCCCCGCTGAGAGCTGTCAGCCTGTTCTCTATCTGAGTCAGTTTCTATTCTGTTCGTTTATTTTGTTCATTAGATTCCACACACGAGTGAAATCACATGGTCCTCGTCTTTCTCTGGCTAATTACCCTGAGCATAATGCTCTCCAGGTCCATCTATGCTGCCGCAAAGGGTAAGCGTCCTTCTTTTTTACGGCTGAGTAGCATTCCATGGTGTAAACGTACCACAGCTTTTGACCAGAGGGAAAGGGGGAGGGGGATAAAAGGTGATGGAAGGAGACCTGACTTGGGGTGGTGAACACACAGTACAATACACAGATGCTGTGTCATAGGACTGTACCCCTGAACCCTATATGATTCTTATTAACCAGTGTCACCCCAATAAATTCAGTAAAAAGAAAAGAAGTCAAGCCCTGACTTCCTCCTGGTACTGGGGCGAGTGAGACCGGCCAGCGCCCAGTCTCCTGCGGTTCTCTCGCTGGGGGTTACACGGTCACAGCGAGCCATGGGGTGACAGGTGACAAAAGTGTGCCCAGGCTGGAGAAGCCCCCAAATCAGACTGCACTGTCTTTTCTACTTGGCTGCAAGCGATTGGCCATGGTTCCCAAATGCTGTCTTAAGAATAGAAAAAGGCCAAGGGAGTTAACATCTAAAGAAAATCCGAAGGTTGTATTTTGACAATTTACTGGGCACGATTATATGTGCCAGGCCCGGTGGCAGGCACTGTAGATGGATTATCTCAACGCAGTGAGGTTCCTCTCTCGATCGGTCCCGTGTCCCCGCGCTCTTTCTGGAATACTCGTGAGGCCCAGAGGGGGCCAGAGTGCAGACTGTGCATTTTTTTTTTTTTTTTTTTTTGGTTCCTGTCTAGACCATTCAACCCCAAACTGAAATAGCTGAACTGAAGATGGAGCTGGACTGTCAGGGGTGGGGGAAGGGTCCACTGGGGCGGGGAGGGGACAGCTGGCTTAAAAATAGCAGGGAAGCTATTGCACAAGGGAGTGGGGATACAAACAGTGCGGTGGGCTCGGGGCCTCTTCCCGTGACCCAGGTTGCCGCTCGGAGGTGCATGTTGCTGGTTGTTACTAAGTCAGGCAAAGGTGTTCCCTTTCGGTCCCCACCAAAGAGCCTCTAGCTGTCTTCTTCCGAGGGCACGGTGGGGTCTGCGTGGGCTCCCTCAGCACGAGGACAATACTGTCGTCCTGGCTGACATGTGTGAGCCCTGATGTTGGGCAGGTCAGGGGAGCAGGTGCTTTGCATAAACCATCTCCCATTTCCCAGCCCTGGGAGGCAGGTGCCGCAAATACCACGGCTGACACCTAAGGAAACTGAGGCCTGGGGAAGCTGGGCCACCTTCCAAAGTCAACGGCTCCAGGGGCTACAGTTAGGGTTCCGGCTTAGCATCTAAGCTTATCTAAGTGTAAAGCTACTGCCAACCGGCACACATTGAGAAACGGTGTTTTTTTCACCCTGAAACGGTCCCTAGTGATCATGTGTCTCTAAGGAATAAGGCAGAGGGAAAGGAAGAACATAATGCCGCTACCAGGCTGGACCCAGCCATGTTTTGTCCCATTTCACCTCCTGTTGAAAAGTCTCCAGGTCATTGGCGGCTGCGCAACGTCTCCTCTGAGCCGGTTGTTTTAGGAAAAGGCAAAAAGCAGGAGCATCCTTAAGAAATCAGGGGAGTCTCCCAGTTCCTGCATGGCCGGGGAGTCTTATCCAGCCGAGGCCAGGCAGAGCCTGGGCTTGGAGGGGGTGCTGAGGCCCAGACAGGTGGGCAGAGCCAGATGCTCCTTTCAGGGCGGGAGGGACTGAAGCCCGAGAGGGGCAGCGATGGGCCCCAGACCCCCCCAGTGGGCGAGCAGGACCAGTCCCCTGGAAGCCAGGTGGCCTGGCTCTTTCTGCTGCCAGCTGTCCCTTCCTTTTCATTTCCAGGTGTGACTCGTGCTGGGTGCTAATCCTGGGACTCTGCCCTCCCATGCGCTCCTCCAAATGGATGTCACTCTCTGGTTTTGAGGAAGGAGGGAAGTGTTCCAAGAAATCAACTGTCTGCAAACTGGCGCGCTGTGTGTTTTCTCCTAGGTTAATCTCGCTCTCTCTTTTTTTTTTTTTTTTGAAGAGGTTCCCTCAAAGGCTAGAGTTAATTGGGGACATTTAGAGGCAAAGTGTGTCAGGAACAAGCTTATAGCCACCCTGTTTGGGTGGGAGAACTCCCAGTGTGCTCTGGCACATGTGAGTTCCGCCGCATTCTGTCTGTGGGTCCCCCCGTCATTGGACAAGTATTCCTTGAGTGATGTCAGCAAGGACAATGCCGGGACGTCAGCGATGACAATGCAGTCCTACCCAACACATTCATATTGAAAACAGACTTCGTCAAGACTCCCTGCTTCTAAGGAATAGCAATCTGCGCAGACCGGCTCAGGCCCAGGGGAGACGCTCCCGAGAGGATTCGAAGGTCTCTCTCTCTCTCTCTCTCTCTCTCCCAGGACAAAAGCGCACCCACCCTTTTTCCCAGGTGCTGTGATGTCTTATCATTGCTTCTCTCTCTGTTTCTTTCTTCTTTCTCATTCTGTAGATTCCATCGCAAACGGGAGAAATTAGAGCTGCCCCAGGAAGGCGCTGCGGCCCAGCCAGGCAGGCACCCAGGCCGGGTGGGGTTCTGCTTGGGTCACCCCGGTTGGAAAGCAGGGGCCGGGGTAACTGGTCACTGCTTTCTTCACTTTTCACAGGGTTCCATTCTGACTGCCTCCGACCAATTGTTTCTTCCAGAGGCCCAGGCACGCTGCCCTTGTCGAAGCAGGGAAACTGGAGTGATTAGAACGATGTGTGAGTATGTTTCAGTGCGAGAGAAAAGTTAATTTTATTATGAGCGGGTTACTTAGAAAGTGACAGCTTTGCAGCTGGGAACTCTTTTTACGGCTCGTCTATAACCTTAATAGCTAACACTTTTCTGATTGCTTATTACGCGCCCGGCAGGGCTCTAAGCATTTCCCACATGGGCTCATGTGATCCTCACGATAATCCAATGTGCGAAAGCAATTTGGGGGTCCCCTTTACCATTTGGGGAACTGAGGCACAGAGAATTTCCCTGGTTGGCCCAAGGCGGGGCTGGGATTTGAACCCCGGCAGTCCCGCTCCCGAGCCCATGCCGCTGACCTCTACACTGGTAGGCTCTGTGTGGTGCTGTGGTGACTGGTAGTGTATTAGCTACTTGCCTGACGCACCGTCGCCCTTTGTACACGTTATCTCATTAAATCTACGTAGAAAGGTGTGACTGGCCTCCAGACCCACCCTGCAGGTGAAGAAGCTGAGGCTCAGTGAGGTTCAGTGGCTGCCATCCAGCCACGGAGCCAGCGGTGGCAGAGCTGGCATCTGGACTCGTGTCCGGCCGACCCCAGAGCCTGGGCTCTTAGCCACCGGGTTTCACGTTCTGGCTGAACACGGACATTCAGTGCTGGAGTCTCAGCAGAGAATGTGCCAGAGGACGAAGAGCCAGAAAAGGGCCCGAGTTCCCAGCAGCTGAGAAGAGCTTGGCTTCAAACCCACGGTCGGCAAAGCAGGTCCGAATTTGCCCCAGAGCCAAAGAACTTTCAGGAAGTCAGGAAGAGGCTGGATGGACAGTACTTATGAACATAAAACTCTTTGTCCCCGACCCAATTAACCCCAACCCAAGGCAGCCCTGTGCCTCTGAGCGATTCATTTAAGGGCTTTAGGATTTATAGGCAGCCCTTCTCAGGGGAGGTCCCGCCTGGCTCGGATTTCACGTTTCACAGTGGCACTTGTCTCCCGCTGCGTCACACCGGCACTATTAAGCCGGGACCAGAAAATGCACATTTCACAGGAGGGAAAGAGACCAGCAGTCGGCAGCGGGTTCTGTTTCTCTCCGAGTGGCCAGGGACAGGGCTGTGGCTGTGTGCGTGCCAGGCCAGTCCGGTCGCTCTGTGCCACGGGCTGGCCCCCACAGCGGGAACCCCGCCACAGAGCTGGGAATCCTAAATGCCAGGGGACTCACGGGTCCCAGGGTCCCAGGGCCAAGTAGGGAGGGGCCCAGCCGCCAAGGCAAGGGGGTGTCCTTTGGGAGATGGACTGCGATCAGGAGAGTCTGACTGTGGTTCCCAGAAGTGAAATAGGAAGCCTCTCAAATGCTAGCTTGATCTGCATAAGCAGAAAAGTTCTAGGTCAAGTGAAAAAAAAGTCTAACCTGGATCATAAGAACAGAGCGCCATGGCCTCTTAGTCCGTCAGTCAATCCCCAGGCGAGAGCCAGGCTCACAGGCCCAGAACCCCTTGAATGCGTAGGGCGGGTCCCTTTGAGGACAGAGCCCTGTCTACTGCCCAAATGGATACTGTTAACCCTCCTCCCAGCCTTCTGCATGGCGACCTGTAGCCCCTTTCCAGGCCAGCTGTGCATCGAGGAAAGGACGCGCTCTGACATTTTGGGGACCTCTGGGCAGTGGTTCCGAGCTGCGACCAGTCCCAGGAGACCACATCGCCTTGCGGTCCAGCCCGCAGAGCAGGGCCCTGGGGACGCCGGGTGCTTGGCAGAGTTTTAGCCCAGCCCCATCTCGCAGTGGGCTCGGGGGGTCCCCACACCCGGCCTGAGCTTATGTCCCCTGGTCCAGAGCCCAGACTTGGGACAGACACACTCAGCAGCTGGTGGAGTCCCCGCATCGGTTCTCTGGCCTGTGCAGCGAGGCCTACGAGGAAGTCCCTAGAACAAGGTCCAGGCTGCAGGCTGCTGTCCCAGCCAGTCTGCCACTTAGGCCACATGGCCCTGAAGATCCAAAGCTGCTTGAAGGGACAGTGGTAGGCAGGGCCATTGTCCGGAGCCTGTGTACAGCCCCCAGGGGTGAACTGCAGTGTGGGCCCATGGGAGTTCTGAAGCAAAGCCCTGCCGGCATCAGCGGGTACACTGTACACTACACCCCTTCTGAGGTCTCGGCAGAGGCTGGAAGTCTAACCCCGTGCCACCCCGTTTCCACGTGGCCTGAGGGGCCCATCATGAACTTGGTGGTAGCTGACCCACCAGCCCCCGAACGCTCGCTGCAGAAGAGAAATGACGCGGGGCGCTTCTGCGGGTCAGGGAGGCTAGACTAGGCCCCAGGGTGCTGGGGTAGAGTCAGAGGTATCTGTACAAACTCACAGTTTTAAAACTGTCCGAGGCAGCTAGGCAGATGCATACATGAACAGAGCTATGTGTGGACGCGTGGGCTAGTAGGCACACACAGACACGCACATCCTAGCTCCGCCTCCTAAGAAGGCGTCAAAGCAGTAACACCCCAGTATCAGTGACTGCTCCTAGTACTTAAAGGTCATTCTCCAGCACAAGGAACCTGGCTCCTTAGAAAAGTGACTGAGTGCAGGACGGGGCAGGGGAAATCCAAGATGAGCCAGGAAGCACATTGTACTACCAGACACTAAAGAAGCGATTTTAGGAAAAAAGGGACGAGGTCCATGTCAAAGGCTCCGGGAGTCCACCTGGAAAAGTTCCCCAGGACCAAAGCGCTGGGAAACATTTAGGCAACAAAATGAGGAACGCTGTGATGGCTGTAACCTAGCAACGGTCACGTGGATGCCCTGGACTTCAGACTGACGGCTAGGTCATCGAATAAATAAAGATGTGAGGTAGGTCGAAAGGATGGCTCTTCTCTACAGATGAATTCCAATGAACAGAGAGAAAGAGGCCAGAGAACAGAAACTCACGATGAAAACGCCCCAGCAGAAACTGCTGCAGACGGGACCTATGCGTGAATGTTAAAACGAGCGGGCAACAGTTGGAGGAAAAATAAGATATATGCATAATCTTGAAGTCTCTCCCACCAATAACTGTTAATTGCACAGTGAAGGAGGCTGGGGGTTACCACTCTGTGCACGTGGCCATGGTTAGCGTCACCTGTGATAAGTCACAGCACTGCCATGTGTGTCCTTGAGCGTCACTGCATGGCATTCTTCCCATTGGTACAGTAGAGCCCCAATCTAATCATGGGAGACGTCAAACAAACCCACACTGGGAACCATTGTACCCAGTATCTGGCCAGGGCTCTTCAAAAGGTCTCAGGTCATAAAAGACAAGAAGCAGCTAAGGAGCCATCACAGACTGTACGGGGCGAAGACATAAAATGTAGGTGCGATGTGGATCCTGGGCCGGAGAAAGACATTCGTGGGATGACGTGGGAAACACGGAAGAAGGCTGCAGACGAGGGAAAAGCACTCTCCCCGCGTTCATTTCTTACATCGGACAACTGTGTCGCGCTGGTGGGAGATGCTGTCGCCAGAGGACGCCGTGGGAAGCGTGGATGGGGGCTGTCCGCCTGCCTCGCCCTCCTTCCGCCAGTCGGAGACGGTCTCGAAATAGGGTTTTGTTCCTCAAGCTATGAAGAGTCCGTGTTTGTCATTTGAAAAAGCATCCTGAAGTCATGCAGAGAACTAACTTGGAAGATGATGGCCTGACAGATAGACCCACACCACAGTGTCGCGAATCAGGGGCGCCATGAAGCAAAGAGGGTGCAGAGGAACGGCCAACGAAACTCTCCCTCCTGGGACTCAAAGACTGGATTCAGAGTGAGAGGAGAGGGGGAAACAGGTCTTCTTTATGCTTTTCCCCGTTTCCAAGGTTCTGTGAGTCATTTGTTGTCGTTTCAAGGAGAAAGCACACTTTGCAGCCAACACCTACCGCTAATTTTTAAAAAATGGATTGGAATCCATTCTAAGGGGGGTGGTGGTGGTAAACAGTGGAATATCAAATGCAAACCAATTTATAGTGTCCGAAGGGCCTAGGGAGGCTGCCAAAAATAAAGTTGGCAGAAAACAGTTTACTAAATCTCTCAAGAAGGGGGAAAAGAGCTTATATTACAAATCCCATAAATATTTCGAGAGTGGTCGGGAAAGGGTGTTTAATACCGATGAACAAAGTTTTCGCATGTATTGGAAAAACAGTTTCTCATATAAAATTACCGACGACTGGAAGTTATCTGCAAAATTTTATACCTAAGTGCTTGCAGATGTAATTTATTTTTCTGACAGCACTGCCTGCGTAATGAAAGTTGCTTTTAATAAAACATGAATGCACTTAGGATTTGCCAATTAGGTCCAGAGGAGTGGTAATCAGTCTGATTCAAGTTGATACACAGCTCCTTCCATTCCGCACTGACCCACAGAACCGCGTCAGTGTTTCTAACGGGCTGGTGAAAGATGAGCTCCCAAGGTTCTGCTCATGCCCCGGGGCAGGAAGGAGGTGACTCCGGCTACCCGGGGACAAAACCGTCCCCCAGGGCCTGCGTGGGTGGCGGCTGCACAAGCTGAGGTGTTCTGGGTGACGCGCTGGCCCTTCACCCCAACGGATGTGAATGCAAGCTCATTCTCGGCTTCGTTTATTCATGAAAACGGGGGCAGGCTTCCGGCGGGTGCAGGTGTCTCTTACCCAGATGTCACCCAGCATTTATAAATCAATCGGCCAGAAAATAAACCCAGGGTGCTCTGTGAGCGTGCTTCTTGGTGGCAGGGGTATTTGAAGACAAGGACAGATCTGTTTTGTCACGCTGAGCACCGTGATGACCTGTTCCCAGAGTGCACTTTTCTGGTTGCAGGCGTTCTGGTTCTGAACATGTAAAACTAGTGATGATCATTGTTGCCTCGCCGAACTCACCGAAGTGTGGGTGGGGACCCAGGATAATAGTGTTAAGGGGAAGTGCTTTGAGATGTTAAAGCTACCATGCAAATGTAAGTTCCAAACAGAGAACCCTTGTTTTGGGGGGACCTTATGGCTGGTTGGGAAGGATGGCGGTTGCCTCCTTCCGGGTGCAGGTCCCGCGCTACGTCACGTGTTAGAGAATTTCCCAGGCAGGAGCTCAGACCCGCTCTGCCACGGGAGGACATCGAGGCTGGGAACGATGCAGACGCCACGTTCAGATGGCTTAGCTAGTGACCGTCGGGACAGGCTCTGAGGCCGCCCCCCAGCTGGGTCACTCCAGACCTCACTGGCTCGCTGATGAGCGAAGCCCGTTAACAACGGGAGAACCCGGAAGATGCTGGGCATGGGTGTGCAGACACAGCGCCCTGGGAATCCCGAGGAATTGCCTCCCGGAGCTGCAGTTCGGGGCTCCCTTTCCCAGGCCTTCCTTCCAGGCTCCAGCCGCACTGAGTAAGGAAAGCGAGCGTTTTCCTGCTCTGGGCAGCTACTCCCCAGATGGGAACTGAAACGCGCCTATCGGGGTCACTCATTCATTCCCAGCTTGGGTTTCATCTTTCCTATGCCCCGGGGCACTTCCAGTCTGGCCTCCAAGCGGAAGTCCGCGTGTGAAATAGACTCACGAGGGAGCTTCCCAGCTATTTCTGTCTCTGCCAGCTTGCCAAGGCCTGACTCCAGCCTCGCCCCTCCTCTGCAGTGGCCGGAATTCCCAAGCAGGAGAATAAAGCCAAGTGTCCCTCCCCCGTGGCAGCTCCAGGGGCTGGGTGGCCTTCGGACGAGGGGGACGAGGGGAACAGAGGCTGGTGGGCGGGGCTAAGGCGCAGACCAAACCAGTACCCGCGGCGCGGGGCGCTTCAGTCTGTTTGGCTGAAGCAACTTAAACTCTCCAGGAGTCGGAATGAAGCGTTTCTCTAACTTCAGAAGTATTTTGATGGGTTTGAAATCATGCATCTTGTTCAGGGGCCTTTGAGGGACAAGTCTGAGGGACAGGAGGCGGGGGGTTAGGGGAATATTCAAAGGGCATAAACAGAGAGGTATCCAGGAGAGGGTGGAGGCGAGCTGACAGTTTTAATGTTTTATTCATCACGGGAGTAATTTTGGCATTAATTTTGATTTTTAAAATTGTTGCATTCAAGCATTATTTTATTAATAACTAATTCTAATTACTGCCATCATGCATGAAAACATTATTGTATTATTACTTTAATTGCAGGATGTTCTGGTGCCCCCTAGGACTTTGCACCCCAGGCAAGCGTCTCGCTGGCCTTCACCGAGTCCTGACCCCACATATGATATGCCTGCCACCCCAGCAGGGACCCCCGGGCTTCAGAAGACATTTGTTCACTCTTCTGGAGTCAACTCAGAGGGGCCCTGCTGGGGTAGGACGGTGCTTCCCTCTCCTCCAAAGAACAACAGTGCTCTGCGTGGGCAACAGGAAAGGCTTCTGCGTATCGGTCCTGGGTACAGAGGGAGAGACGACAGTGTACGCTCTGGTCATGGGGTGGCTGACGCCAGCGCTTACACTTGAACGGGGTCACCAATCACCAGTGACCTTGTTAAACGTGTAGACTCTGACCGAGCAAGACTCGAATGGAGATTGAGAGTCTGCCTTTCTACCAAGTTCCCAGTGAGGCTGATGTGGCTGGTCCCTGGATCCGTCAGTCTACAGGCTGATGGGTCACGGGCTGAATGTGTCTCTCAGACGTGGTTTGTTCTAAAAATATTAGCTGAATTTTCACCTAGTCTTAAAAGAGCCCAGAGTATCTGGGAACCTGGGACCAGCATTCTTGCACGGCAACAGAAGGCTGGAAGGGAAGGCATGTGCCTTTAGCCATGGGTTTGCCATGTTCCTCCCCTCGTCATGTGTACACGCCACGCACACACGCCCAACCTGTCCCACCGCCTTATCGTATACAGCGGGGTTCCACATTATGTGGGCATTGATCCTAATACTCGAGTGTGAGGCAAAAATCAAGTCTTTTTTAAAGCATTACCTTGGGAAACTCTTTATATCGACCATAACACAGATTACATACGGTTTGGGTATGACCAAAGCTGGTCGCTCTCCCTGTGGAACGAAGAGCTATTTCTTCCGTTGATCATTGGTTGAAGGAGTTGACTTATAGTTAAAAATTCTAGAGGAATTTAATTTTGATGGGTCTCAGTTTCCCTAGCTGTGAAACGAGGGCATTGAGCTAAATACTTATTAGACATTTCATTCAGCTTTAATATTCCAGACAGATGATCAAATGCAAGTGCCAGGAAATATACAGAGACTACGCCCAGGGTGCTAGGCACTTTGGAACACTTATTAAAAAAGAGTTTCATGTAGCAAGATAGAGCAAGTTTTGCTCACTAGACCTCCAGGGACCTGGGAAATTGAGGCAGGCCAGCTTGGAGGCTCTGTTCCCCAAAGGAGAAGAGGAGGAAACAGAGGACCCAAGCTCCTCTTACTGCATCGGGGGGCTCTTGGAAGGCAATGAACCCCGAGATGAGTGAGGGCAGCGGAATAATGGGAAAAGGCTGTGTGGAGCACAGGGCCCCCCCCAGACCACCCAGGCTTCAGGACAGTCACCAAACCCATTAGCCGTCGGATTCTTGGACGTTTCAGGGAAATGGCACTGAATCTGCAGTATGGCTGAGGTCTAGACCAAAAGGCAACTGGGTTAAAGAAATCATCTCTGAAAAATCCCCTTAAAAGAATTATGCCAGGAAACCCACAGGAATTAAAGAGGGAGGGGAGGCCCGGCCAAACTCTGGGTGACTCCCATCAGTCTCTGCCCCTCCCAGCCCTTTCTGAGACAAAGTGGGGTGCGGACAGAGTGTGTGTGGGGGGTCTCAAGTGGATCCTGATGAATTGATTTCCTAGAGTCGTGAGTTTCAATTCCCTCCAGACGCCCGGAGGGCTTTTTCTGTCCCTGAGAAACGCGGTGCTGGAGGAAGCTCCTTTTCGCCTCTTTTTCCTCCTGCACGGTTACGACATTTTCCATTTGTGACCTGTGGTTCCTTTTCTTCCCTGCAGATCGCTGCTCCGACGCTTCTGAGCGTCCTTCTGTCTGTGTGCTTTTGCCTTTCTCGTTCATGGGCGTCCGGGGTCTGCATCAGGCTCTCCTTCCGTGGGCGAAGCTGGCACTGGGAGCCCTGCAGAGTGGTCCTTCAGTCTGTTGCGGTGCACACGACGCTGATCTCCCGTCACACCGTGGGAGAGTAAAGGCTCTCCGGCCTGGTCTGTGCCCTCGGACGTTTATTATTCCAGCAAATGTAACCACACAGAGCAACAGGCAAACAAGCCACAGCTCCCTGGATTGCACGGCTGGACAGAACCTTCACGACTACCTGGAGTCCTCACGTGCCATCGTGTCTCAGACTGGGCGGGTTTCAGGTCTGACCCCAGGACCCACACGGCAGAAGCAGGACCGGAACCCCCGTCCCCCCTCCTCTTCTTGTACCTCCAAAGCCGGGGCTGTTCCTGCTAGACCACAGACAACACCCGACGGGTCATCTCATTCTTTGATCTTGTTCACAGGCCAGGGGGTCGCAGACCTTAATTTCCACAGGTGCCAGGAAGACGAAGTGGCCCACGCAAGCTGTGTTTTGTAACCCAGCCATTCTGTTTACACTTAAGCAGGGAGAAGGCAGTTCCCTCTCCCCCTCTCCCCCCAGCCTTTCCCTATTTTTTACTTGAGATACATAGCTTCTACCCCTATCTTTGATTTTGCTACTTTTTTGGGTAGGGACACACATATGGAAAACGATTTCTCCATTAAAAGAATAAAAATAGCCTGGAAGCATGATAAATGGCCATTGCCCCAGGCTCCTGTCAGGGACGACCTGGGGACCGCAGCAGGGGCTGCTGCTGCCCACTGCGGTCCTTGTGCGCATGTGACAGCGTGGGCCCAGCCCCGGCGGCCGTTCTGAGTTGTCCAAAGAAGTTAGGAATCTGTATATGTTAGTGAAATCTGCTGGTTTGTAAAATGCTAGCATTTTTTAAAAGGACGGCACAGGACAAGTAAAGCTCATGCAAGTGCCGGACCCTGGTGCTTTGCGCTGTCCCGGAGGCCACATGCGGCCATGCTCCTGTCCTCTGGGGACCGCGGGAGTGGCCTGGAGCCTGCGGAGGCTCAGAAAAGAGCAGCTGCCGTCTAAGAAGGACAGAGGGCGGTGTCCGGGCGCGCAGCCCCCGCGGGGAGAAAGAGTCCGTCTCTGAGACACAGCTGCATTCGGATCCCAGGCCTACCATGTGCTCCGTCCTCCTTTTGCACGAACAAAGCTACCTTCCGTCTCCAGTGGGTTTCCCCAGGACACAGACCCGGATTTGTGGGCAGGCATTTGTCCCTGGGTGCAGCAGGGAGCTCTCTGGGAGGCAGGACCGGGCAGAGGAGAAGTCACACCTCGGGGCAGCTCCATCAGAGGCCACCGCAACTGCACACGGAGCTCTGGACAGGGCATGGCCCTTCGGAAATGTCCCGAGTCAAGGCACGGGGGCCAGACGCTTATAGTCTCGTACCAACAAGTCAAAGGATGTGGGCTGCCCCCAAGGAGGGAAAAGCAGCTCCCTGCCAATCCCAGGGGAAGGGAGGGTAAGCGTGTGAGCTGTCGACACCCTCAGCTGTGAGGAGAATCAATGCCTTGGTCGTGGAGGGGGGCCGTTCAAGGCAAAGCGCATCACATCCTCTGTCACTGCCGAGCCTCAGGTTCCCGTTTGGTGTCACAGAGCTCAACATAGGTATCTTCTTTGGGCAAGGTACAAGCATGGTGATATGCCACGTGCAGAGTGACTGGCAGAGCACTCGGCACACACCCAGCACCTGGTAAAAATATTATCGGCAGATACAAGCACGAAGTCATTTGAAGTCCAGGGTCAGGAACAGTGTGATCACAGGCATGGAGGAAGGGACACGAATGACAAGCTTAAGATATTAGGGAAAGCAGAGAGGTGGCAGCAGGGGGTGATCGGTGGGAATGCAGTGGAGATTAGCGAGCTGGAGACCAGGCGATGGAGATTCTTCAAAGGGGAGTCAGAGGAGCCGGGCAGGAGCAGCGGGGCAGTGAGGCTCGGCCATGGCCGTCAGGTGCCGAAGGCAGTCTGTGCGCAGGTGGGGGGTGTGTTCCTGGCGGGGCAGAAGGTACCCCACGGGCGACCAGCTCTGCTGTCTCGGTGCTCACCGCGGCACGTGGCCGCGGGTGGAGAGGGAGGAAGGCTTCCTTGAGATGGAGGCTAGGAAGATGGTCGTGTGCATCTCAGGATGAGACATGGCTTGCCCTGCGCCTACGAGGCAGAGAAGTCCCTTGAAACGTTGGAAATTGGGATGGTGCCTCTTGGGCTATACCTGGCTGCTCGGGGCAGATCCCTGTACTCCACCAGGTCTGCGAAGACTACATACAAATCCAGGGGACAAAGGTGTCACTTACAGCAAATGCATGGAGTGCTGGCAGAAGGAGAGAAGCTTGGGGCGGCTTGTCTGTGAAAAGTCCTGGGAGCATCACACAGCAGGAGGGGACCGACTGGGCATCCAAGGCCCACGTGCGGCCAGGAAATGACGGTGCGCTTTACTGTCTCACCCAGGGAACAGAAATGCACTGTGTGCCGCTCAGGGCCAGCAGAGCCACGGGCGAGACGGGCCATGTCCTGCCGCAGACGTTTCCTGGCAGAGAGGTCAGGTCCCAGTCACGCACGGGCACGAGACAGTACACAGGACCCACGGATGCACACGGCGACAAGGACTTGGACTCTCTCGACTGCAGCAATTGCTGCAGCTCCTTCATGGGCCTCCTTTAAAAGATCTCTTTTGATGCGCGGTTAAAAATGACTGGCTTGGAAGAGTTCAGACTCCTTGGTCCTTGAAGAATGTTTTAAACTGTCGAGGATACGGAGGCTGAAAGTCTTCCCTCCGCTGAACCCGAGGGGACTCTGGCTGCTGGCTCCGTCCCCTGTGAGCCGCCCCTTCCCCTCATAATGAAGAAATCATTTTTTACAATGTTCGCTGTAAAATAGGGAATGGCTTGAATTATCTCTCTCTGCGGGGACTTCCATTTCTCTGGAATATTCCACCTAATTAGCTGCACCTACTGGTCGGGACGCAGGAAGATAGCCAGGGGCAACCTCAATACATGAAAAAACAAAACAGAACAAAAACAACGCTCCAAGCTCTTTTAACCCAATCATTAGCGAAGCTTGGAATAGCGAATATATTTACACGGTCAAATCAAGAAAACACCGGGGCAGATATTTACTCGAACAAATAAATAAAATGTTGATGAGGAATTTCTAAACTCATTATCTGGAAATTGCTAGAGGTACTCAGTGGACACGCACTGATTATGACCAGATTGGACCCGAGCGTTGTCTGTGGCCTGAAGAGGCCGCAAAGGTAGGAGCCGAACTTGACCAGTAGCGTAAAATCTAACCAGATTAACGAGAGCTTGCAGCCTTTTCATAATTTTTAAAGACTGGCATCTTTTATAATGATTCATAACATCTGAGATTAAGAGAGTTTCCCTTTCGTGACCTACACATTTATGGAGAAATATGAATACCCTTGAAGGTAAAAATCACTCTAGACAGTTGTGCTTCATGTACCTTCCGGTTCTTTATGGTTTCTATCTTATTTTGCCCAAGTTCTCTTTAAAAGTGATTACACTTTAGTACTGAGAAACTCATTGTTTTTATATAGGGAACTGTGGGACAACCAAAATTAATAATGAATTGATATGATTAAAATTAACGCCCTCCCCCAAATATTAGTGTCCATGCACCCAGAGAGTTAAGGTTAACTTAGCCATTTCAGCGTGGGATAGGATTTCCTCTTCCATAGTGGGTGTGTGTGCGTGTCTGTGTGTGTGTGTGTATGTGTGTGTGTGTCTGTGTGTGTGTGTGTGTGTGTGTGTGTGTTATAAGTGAACATCCTGCTGTCTCGTGGCCCAGCAAACACAAACCTGAGTGTCATCCGGTGGCCACGGGTGTGCAAATTCAAACACGGGCCAGGGGAGGAGGCTGGGGAGCAGCGGCCCCCGCTTTGACAAGCCTTCACCCGCTTGCCAGGGACCCAGAGCAAATGTTTTTGCTCCCCCACCGGATAGCCTGGGAAGATAACGGAGCTTCACGTGGTCACTTAAGTGGAACCGCTGGTGTTAGGTTACGGCTGTCTTTTCCTCTCGGTGCCTGGGGGCAAAGAGCAATGTTAAAGCCGCCTCCACCGGAAAGCAGGTTAAGAGGGGTGACGGGGGACTGCCGGCGCTGTCACAGCTCAGCACTCGGTGGCCTCTGACTCAACGCCTAGATGCCAGTTCGTGCTCTGTAGCTTCTCAGAAAACTGAGGTTCAGATGTCTGTAGGCGGGAGGGGTGGCCTTGATGAATCACCCGTAGGGGGGAAACATGAAATACATCTTTGTTTCCTGGAACTCAGTAACACCCGGAGCCCGAAATGCGCAAGTGTTAATTACAGAGATTTCAGAGCAAAACCATAGCCTGCGGAGGGTGAGTGTGTTTTCACTCAACAAGTTAACAAGACCTTTAGGGTCGGTGCGGCGACATCCCAGGCAGGAGGGATGTTTAGGGAAGTCAAGGATGACAGTTCGTGAGCACCCCACAATGGGCGAGGAGGGCGTAAAAAGTCACACCTGATTCATCGGATCTGATGTGGCAGCTTATTCTTCCTCTTTTTCAAGAAGATGCCACTTTCCCAGGGGACTCAAAACACACCCTCCAAGAAGACCAAACGCGATATTTTTACTGCAATGCATGTTGGAGTTGAGACAGAAACTGAGTCTCTGAGTCTTGTTCTTTTCTACAAGGAAGCTTTGAAGAACGGCTTGGAACTCGGTGCCCTTTTGACGGATAGAGGCTGGTGCTCTAGTTAAGAGGCTGCTGTTTGGAATCGAAGCTCGCTCACCTCTGTGACTTGGGCGCAGGCCTGGCGCCCCTTGGCTCTGTCTCCTTGTTTGCAAAACGGGAGTGATCATGTTTGCTTACTTTAAGGATTGAAAGAGCTAATGTACAGAAGCTCTTCAGTCTAGTGCCCGGCTAACAGCACGTGTTCAGTAAACACTGGCATTTCAAATATTATTTTTCAGGCAAGCAGGTGAAAGGCTGGGCATCTCTTAACAGAAGGGCCAGCGCATCTTCCTCTCTGCCTATGTTCCTGTGTGGGAGAACCTGACAGAAGTCTGGAGACCGTCACAGTGAGAAGCTGTAATACCACGTGATCCAATTCATCCTTTTAGAGAAACAACACAAACAAACAAAAACCGAAGGCCCGGAGAGGAAGGGGTTGCTCAAATGAGAATGATTTTGTGGCAGAAAGAGGAAGAGGCCCAGAGTCCTGACAGCCTTCGCCACGTCCCTGGCAGTTTGAGTGGGGGACATGTGCCTGACAGTTTGGGTGGGGGACACATCCCTAACTCCATGTGGCCGGTTAGTGGGGAGGGGTCATTCTAGCTGGTAACTGGGGTGGCCGTTAATTCCACATTTTGCTAAACTCTTTAGATGGGTTATTGCTTTATAAGTTCCTGTGTACACGCATGTGCCTTCAGATTTATGGGTCAATGTTTGGGAACGGGTGTTTGTTGCCCGATGGGTATAATTCAAGCTGGACTTACACGCTGACAGCAGGGAAGGGCTGTGCAGAGAGGGTTTTTGTTTTTTAATTTTAAAACACCTGGTTCAAAATTCTGCTATTAGATTCACTCTTAGGAGTTAAGGCAGAGCCGAAGAAGTGCCCAACAAGAGACTGACAGACATGTCTTAGACAAGAACACATTTTCCATGGGTCTGTCTGTCCATGCTGCTGGCATGAACACACAGACCAACGAATTAAGGAGGTAAAACGGGACTATTTCTCAACAACACGGGCAGATGTTTCTAAATATCACACTTCTCCCAAGGAGTAGATCCAGAGAACAGAATTAGAACATTGGACAGCAGGCAAGTCAACGGAGGACGGTCGGCACTGGGACGAGAGGAATAATGGGGGTCTCAAGCATCGATGGATTTAAAAGGTCCAAATCCTGGGTGACCACAGGTTGGCAGAGCCTCTTCTAGTCCCCTTGTCAGACTGCAAACACACACAACAAATGTTTAGGAAACCCCACTGCAGCTGTCACAAAGAGCCACTGATCCCATATCTAGGAAGTCAGGAACAAGACCATGAGCAAACCGAGGTCATCGTTAGGGTCTCATTATGTCTCATTAAAATGTATTTAGATGCCTAACTGTAGTCATCAAAGGCTTAAGATCTCCAGAGAGTTATGAATTTATGGAAGACTCTTCAGAACTGGCTCAGCAGCTATGGTTCTGACATGGAGTCCATGGCTCCAGGTTCTGGGTTGCCTTCAAGGGGGCGGGGGGAGCAGAGGCCAAGACCGTTTCCTTATAAGCCTCTGTTGTTATTATTATTATTTTTTTATCTTCAAAGGAAGGCTTTTCCTGAGAAGCTAGACTTCTTAGACTGGCCCAATTTCCAGCTCCAAGGCAGGCTGCAGAGAGAGTATCCGACCAGGAGAAGTGGAATGGCCACAGGGACCTGAAACAATCGCGTTTCATTCCCTAGAACTGGCCCCTGAACTAAGTCAGGGTGTTGCCGAGAAGAAAGAGAAGACTGCCTATGGCGTGGGAGGTGCTCAGAGCCCATCAGGTTTGCCTTCTTCTTCTTCTCTTAGAGAGCCTGGAGCAGAGGGAGACTTGGGGGCGGGGTGGGGGAGGAGGGTGCCGAGTGGCTACAGGCAGAGGCGGAAAGAGATATTCCTGAAAGTTAACCGCCCATGAGGACGGGCGATTTCTATCCGGCCACCAGGACCATTTCCTCCCGGAAGACAAACAGAACCCAGCCTGCTGCTCTGTTCTCTCTTCGCCTATAGTGTTTCAGAGGGTGTTTTGGGTTTCAAGACCCCCGTGCTGGGAATCACGCGGGCGAGCGATCACTTAACCCGTGACTTAGGACCCGCGGGCTCCCCTCTGCGGAGTCCGCACCGAAGCCTCGACGGCAGATGTGGTTTGGCGGACAGGACCGAAGCTCCTCGTGATTGTGTGAGTTGGACAAAACCCGACTTTCTTAAAAAGGCCCGAGGACCATGGTTTCAGAGCGGAACCCCCTCCTGGGACTATACTTAAACCCGAACCGTATTGTTTTCTATTTATGTTACTCACATTATTCTATTAATTATTCCATATTCATTGCGAGGGGAGGCGGTAGCCGCCGTTCCTGTGTGGCATCCCCACCCAGGGCTGTGGGCTCACTCGCTGAACCGCTGTCCAGGTAGTTAGAATCATTCTCCTGGAAGCAGAGTTTAAGGTTATCTTTATCCCACCACATATTTTGAGTTCACTAAGGACACGGTTAGATGGGATCTCTCCTAGTGCTTGGCCCTCCACCCCTGTCATTTTGACATCTGCCCCCACCCCCCCAGTTCAATATCACGGTTCGAACCAGGTGTTTTGAAATCCTGAAAACAGCCTGCGGAGCTTGAAGAATTATAGTATTTGGTCCAAATGACCCAGGAAGATGCCACATGATTTCCGTATGATAAAAACAGAGGCTCCTAGAATAGCCCGCTTGGAAATTAGAGATGGCAGACATCCCACAGGCTGTCGGAGGCCCTGTGCACTCGGGTTGAACGCCTGGGACTCTTACAGAATTTCTCTGGACATTTTCTTATTTTACTGTTTCAGTCACAACTATGAGGAAACTCACGTTGCCTCATCTGTTCAGACAGATTTAGAGGCACTGAGCTTACGCTGGCTGGCTCCTCGCCGTGATGCTTTGTGCCCTGAAAACTTTCAAAAGCACCACCAAGTTATTTTGTTTAAATAACAATAACACTTTAATGTAAATATTTACCCAGAAGGTGGTTTTCTGTGTACAACACAGAAAAGGGCTGAAAGTCTGAATGTCTAAAAACAAAGGATTAGATTAAAAAAGTGTTGGAACATCCTTGGTGTGCAATACTAGGCCGTCCTTAAAAGTGACGTATACGTTAATGTAGAATATTAATTGTAACAGAGAAATAAGAATTTAAAAGTATATAGAAATTGAATATAAAAAGAAGGATGTAGATGCAAATTTATCAATTTTAAATCATGGCCCCAATAAAGACTCAAAAGTGACAAAAGTGGGCTACAGGTTAGTATGTGCACTCTGCCATATTTCTGTTAGAAACTGCATATTTAATTTTCAAGTTTGAAATGTTGTATACCACCGTTAGCAGTGCCAAATGCTGGATGCAGGGTGTACGGAGACTTTTTTTAAAAACAGATTTTATTTATTTACTTTTAGAGAGAGGGGAAGGGAGGGAGAGAGAGAAGGAGGGAAAGATCAATGTGTGGGTGCCTCTCACACACGCCCAGCTGGGGACCTGGCCTGCAACCCAGGCGTGTGGCCTGACTGGGAATCGAACCTGAGACCTTTTGGTTCGCAGGCAGGCGCTCAGTCTACTGAGCCACATCAGCCAGGGCTACAAAGACTTTTGACTGTCCTATGTCTCTTACATAGTTTCTACTTTATCTATACTGAACATGTAGCACTTTTAATAAACAGGAAGAAAAGTCGTTTTAACAAGAAATGAACCTTAGCACCTTTTTAAAAAATAGTTTTCATACCTGGTGAAATGAGGTCAAGCCCCCTGAGTTCATTCAAAGACAGCTACGGAGATAGGAACTTTCCGAATCAATATTTACCTCCCCGCCCACCGAAGCGTGTGCTAACTGACAACCCTCTGAAGAATTTTCTGGAGTTGGATTGCAAAGGCCCCGGCAGGGGTCTTGCCTGCTTCAGCAAAGGTGTCTTCTTGTGTGTTAATCCTGCCAGGTACATATTTGGACTCTGTCAAGCCCTGGCAGGTTTGCATTCATTTCAGTCACTGATATCCAGGTGCAGAGCAGGGTACTGTCCCCAGAAGCCCCCCAAAGGCAGGGTCGCAGTCCCCAGGCCGCCTGCAAACCCAATCCCTCCCTCCCCGGACAAAGGAGACCGTTTCCCCTCTAAAGCTGGCCCTGGGATTGCAGGATCCCGCCCTGTGTTCACCTAAGCTTTGTTTGTATCCCTGCAAACAAAGGCCCAGAAAGCCACCGGGGCAGAAAGGTGGCCCCCGCAGCCGGCCCTTCTGCAGGAGGCCTGGGCTGAGCGGAGGGGACGTCTTTGCCATCCCCGTCTCCCCCACTTCTTAAAACCCAACTGATTACAAGTGTTGTTAAAGGTTACGGAACTAGAAAAACAAACGGGGCCGCGGTGGCGCGCGCTGGGAGCCACTGTTTTGTTTCTGGCCCTTTCTCTGGGCCTCCGCCAGGAAGTGGGCTGTCTCCCCTTGGCCACTCAGGAGAGACGGTAACTGCCCATCCAGAGACTCCTCTCAGCTTCCTCCTCTCTCCCGAACCGATACAAAGCCGTTCCCTGAAGTGCCAGCTCTGCCGACAGAAGTCCTCTGCGGCTGGCTTTGTGTCATAACAACAAACTCCACAGCCTCGACCCCGAGGTATGGCCTCTCTCCAGATCACATTCCACGAAGAATCGCGTCTGCTGCCCACGGGAAGAGGGAGGTGGGGGCCATCACCTTGCCCTCTGTGAGCGGGGGGCCTGGAAGCCAGCACCCCCACCCCGCTCCCTGGCCCCTCCTGTGGGCACTTCCCAGGGCGGAGCGGGGCAGCATGCTCTGCCTCGTGGGTCTGCAGCCGTCTTGGGAAGTCGAACAGAAACGGAGGAATACGACAAGCTGGAGGGACGTCACCCGTGAGGTGGCCCACAGGGGACGATGACGAGAAATTCTTTTTGTTCTTGTGAGCACTCCGAGTCCCGAACTGCCCCCACCAAGAGAAGCATGGGCACCAGCCACATTTTATATTTTATTTAACCCCCAGGCCTTTCAAATGCCAGGCCACCTTCCAGCGGGAGTCCTTGACCTCATCTAATCGTTGAAAGAGGACGAGAGAGAGGGAGAGGGAGAGAAGAAAAGCCCTGTCACGCTCCTCCCTGCCCCAAGAGAGACTGGAACGGACGGGAACACCTGGCCGGGGCTGCTAGGTGTTCGCTGTGGAAACAGTCTGCTCCCACTTAACGAGAAATGACATCACCGAGCACCGGCCGCCATCACCGCAGCCGCGTGAGCTCAGGAGGTGTCCTTGCGCAGATCCAAGGAAAACTCCAGGATGCGAGGAGGGCATCTCCTCTACAAAGGGAACCCACGCGTGGCAGCAGAAGCGGCCCCGCAGGACAGGGCTGGTGACCACTGTGACAACCGCATCGGTCCACCTTGTGACGGGGCCAGGCCTCCCTCCTCTTGGAACACTCCATTCTTGCCGAAGGGCCACGGTGCTATAAAATGCTTTAAAAACATTGTATTTTAACAATGCCACACAGCAAAAACGGTTTGCTTTTAATGGCCATCTGTATAAAGTCTCCTTTTATTTAGGAAAATCTATTTTAAATTAAATATCATAAGCCCACGAGCCATACCAAACGATATTTTTTGACCATATGCTCGGAATTAATATGCCAAACGTGGCAAGCTCTATTTTCTCAGTAGAGAGCTGTGCCCCCCGCCCCGATGTGGGGCATGGAGAGCCCCAGGGTGGCTGGGGAAGAATTTCCAATAAGGCCGCTGAGGACAGGATGATGGCCGGGAACCTACGGCCAGGCTTCCCCCAAGGTGCCCGACTCCTGAATGATCTCAACACAGATCCACTTCCCTTTTAAGAAAGAAATTCCCTTCGATCCATTTCACCCCCTTGTCTAGAAGCTCCGTGCCCAGGAGTCCTAGCGAGGCCGGCCACCCTTGAGGTGACCTTGGAAAGTTGCTATAATCCCTTTCAGCTGCTGCCTGCCACATTCGTGGGTGCTATGGTTTGAAAGCCCGTTCCTTTCATCAGCTGCTGGGCGGGAATGGAAACTTGGTGTAAATGTCCTAGCGCGGGCCCCCCCTGCCCATGCGCTGGGCTGACGTCCTTCCATCCCCTCCCCCAATGCCGTTGGCAGCTCCCCGACTCATGAAAGTCAAACACCGGCACAGCACACAGCCCTGGGAGGCTGGTGACTAAGAATTCAGTGAGCTGGTGGCATCTGACCATGGGAGGGGAATTGAGAAGACTCACTCGGGGACCGGGGACTGCTTTCACGGGAGCTACAGGCGCTCTAACCCGCGCCAGAGGATCCCCCCCTTGCAAGGTCATGGCGCCTGCCCTCATGCGCGGGCCCCTCTCCTGCAGAGACCACCAGCGGCACGAGCGGTCCCTTCAGGATGGGGAAGAGCTTTCCGCACTGGGACTTAAAAAGCATCCAGCATGATGCTTGCGTCCCATCCTTGCCCCCCAATAACTGCCATCTTTGGCCCCTGCCTCCCATTCTCCCACATTTCCTTTCTTTCCTCCTCCTTTTACTTTTTAGCTTCTATCTGTGCGACCTTGAATATCACTATAACGATCCTTAGTGCCTAGGATTCCTGACGGTTGTTAAAATCTAGGATGGTTTTGCTATTTTGTACCTACTAAGTGTTACCCAATGTACAAGTATCATTGTCCTCTCTTACAACAGAGACGCGGGCATTAGCACCCCCGTTTTAGGGATGAAGAACATGGGTCCTGGGGGAGGTTCCCTGAAATGCCTGAGGTGACACACCTCACGGTGGCAGGTTCCGAACTGCCCACGTGCAGGGCTCTGAAGTCCACATTCCTCCTCCTGCACCTTAATGACGGTCCTTTCCACGTCCCCTTTCTGGGTAGAGCGGGCTTTATGGCTCCGTGATATTATCGGGTCTTTCCAGCTGGGCTGGGCATTCACCCGTGGGTTTCTCCCTTATCACGCGCCCAACCTCTCTTCTCTGGGTTGTAAATCTTCTCCCGGGCCCCACAGCAGACGTGCTGGGAGGACCAGCTTTGCAGCAAGATGGCGCTGCGTCAGGTTCCAGGTCAGCATTAGACAGAGGTCCCCGAGTCTTGGTTTCATTTTCTCCTAAATGGGGTACGTGCCTGTGTGTGATGGAGTTGCTGAAAAACAGCCCTTCCCCCCGACTGCCGCTGCGCAGATGATGAGGCGCGGCATTCAGTCCCTCGCCCAGGCACGGAGTCAGGACCAAGCCCCTCCCTCCCACCTGTCCTTGGGCCACGTCCCTCACTCACTGCATTCTAGCTCACTAACTATTCTCGTTTCTTTTGTAAATAATACTTTAGTTGAAGTATAAGAAGCATAAAACACAGTACATAACATCATATACACATGGGATCCATACAGTTTCACATCCATGATGTCAGCAGAAACAAGACAGAGGATATTGCCAACCTTCTGCAGGTATCCGGGTCCCCTCGTAGAATGACTGTGCTCACAAACAAGGACACCAGTGACATGATATACAATAGCATATGTCCATTTTCCTGCCTTTAAAATAAATACACGGGTACACACACACACACACACACACACACACAACTTTCCCACAGTACGTGGTCTTTCTTTTTCATATTTTTGAAGTCCTAGGCCCTTCACGAACCAGAGGCTCTAGGTCCCTCATTACCTCTCAGGTGGACGTGACTCTTCCCATCCTTTGCAGGGCCTAGGTGTCCAGGAAGGCCAGTGACAAATAAAAAGAAAAACCCCGCTCAACCCCACCTCTGCTTGGGTGATGAGTTCCATCCTGACAGTCTTCAGGTGACCACAGCTGGACATGGTGCGGCCTGGGGCCTTGTGCCCTGTGCAGAAGGAAGGGACAGCTGGCTCTGGCTGGGTAAGGTTCCCAGGCTCCGGTGTCAGCTGCTTCCCAGCTGTTTCGGGCAGGAGGAGGCCCTGACGGACGGAGCTGGGGCGGGAGGAGGCGAGGCACCGGGGCGGTTCGCTCTCTCTGTCCCTGCCCCTCTGTCTCTGGCCCGGCTGTGCTGGCATCTTCATTCCACGGTTCCCGCTCTGGCCCCCGCGTCTACTAGATGGTATCAGCCTATGTGCCAGCCCACCCTGGAGGACCCTGACTTCCCACTGAGAACACACCTGTGGGCTGCATGGTGTCCCCCAGGGGCGTCTTCCGCTCCATGTCCTCTAGTGCACACTGTACGGTGCGTGTGGAGCACGTGAAGGCTTTGAAAGACCCTGCAGAAGAAAGCCCACTCAGCCTCATCAGAGCCAATGTTTCTCCTTTGACCACGGAATCTTCTTTTGGGTAATATCGATTAGCATCTCGCAGAACTAATCTTTTCTTGAATAAATACTCCTTGGATTGTTGTAAGGCTTTGAGGAAGTTCCAGGGCTCTGAAAAGGGTGATTTTGATCATTTTGCCTGCGTTCCCCTGGCTTTTATAGAGGAGCAGATTTTTGGATTTTCCCCACACTGGAAGTCTCGCCTCCCACACGTAGAAGGTAAGACGCACGCTGCCTAACGCTGGCCTCCCCTTTTCTCTGAAACTACCATTAGCTTCTCTGCATTTCTCACTACCGCCCCCTCCAAATCGCTCTGGCCAACTGTGTTGGGGTTCTCAGCCATTCCTGGTGTCCACGTGTGACGGTGGTTCAGGAAAAGGCTTTACGTGTTTTTGTCTTTTTAACTGAGGCCATAATGTTCAATGCTTTTCTCAGAAAGGAGGAAGCCAGGCCCCACGCCGGCCGTGCGTGGCGGCATGTGTCAGCAGGCGCGGTACTGGGCTCCAGGACACGTTTTCCTGTAGAAGCAACGCTCTGCAGCGGAGTTCGCCGAACTTTCACGTGCATACAAATCACCCGGGGGCTCGTCAGAACGCAGGTGCTGACTCCGGAGGTCTGTGGCCGGCGTTTCTGAGCGGATTGGCCACGGGGATGGCCCACGGATCACGACTTGGGTAGAACATTACCCCAAGTCCCAATTGCGGCAAAATGTGTTTCTAAAATACCAGCTCTAGGGACAACACGTGGTAAAAAAGACTTCCGTGTCCCACCAAAACGATAGGTCTCGCACGACATAGATTCAGAAAGCTTTTGGGGGCCGCTGGGTGAACCCACAAGCAGGTGGACGTAAGACAGAGGCTGCCGGACCTCGTAGCTGATGTTCGTGTTCACGCAAGGATGGCCTCCTCTGGGCAGCGTCCCGCCAGCAGGACCGTGTCCTCGGCCCCGCGGGCAGTGATCGTGCGTACACCATGCGTGCTCCGTGCCTGGGGGTCTCGGCATCGTGCGTACTGCGGGGAGGGGCTGGACGCGGGCCGGTGGCTTAGTTCTAGGCTGGGAAACCTGGTGCTAGGGGGCTTCATCCAAAGCCCTCGTCGTGGCCCGCGCGCCCGCTGTACTGACCGCTGCCTGTCTCTCTGACTTAAGCCTCTACCACCCCGTCCCCTGTTTTTTTAAAAGATTTTATTTTTAGAGAGAGGGGAAGGGAGGGAAACAGAGAAGGAGAGAAGCACCAATGTGTGGTTGCCTCTCATGCACCCCCCAACTGGGGACGTGGCCCACAACCCAGGCATGTGCCCTGACTGGGAATCGAACCAGTGACCCTCTGGTTCGCAGGCCGGCACTCAATTCACTGAGCCTCACCAGCCAGGGCCACCCCCTCCTTTGTCGATGGCACTTCAGACACTGGGCCTTTCCTTCTGTTTCTCAAATATCTTTAGCTTGTCCCCTTAAACACAAAACATCCATGGGTTGGTTATTGGTCCTCGTTGTTCACGTGCCTAGAGAGGGACCCAGATCTGCCTGTCATTCAGGTCCCCGCTCAGGTGGCCCTCCTCAGAGACGCATTTCCTGACCCGTCCCCCTACCAGGGACTGACGCCCGCTTTATTTTATCCGCGGCCCGACTGCCGACTGAGGAGCGTGCTTATGCCCGTGGTAGAGGCGCTGTGCCCGGACCATACGCCCGGACCAGGCCGGGGTGCCTCCCCGCAGCCACGGCAGCACCCTTCTCCCAACAAGCGCTCTGGGCCAGCGGAAGCCACCTAACCTGGGGACGCTGAGGAGCCTGCCAGCGCAGACGCCCCCACCAAGGCAGCTGGCGGCGCTGACGGACCGTTACTGACTCAGTAGCTCAGCCCCAGTGCAGGGCCTCAAGGCGGGCCCACCCCGAGGGCCATTCACCCGCTGGAGCTCCTCGGGGACCCGGCTGATGCTAGGCTCAGCTTTGGCTAGCCTCATGCCCTGCCCTCTTCTGCCGCCCACGCCACCTTACAAGTCCCCTGTAAGAACTGTGCATGGAGGCCGCCATAGCCCCCCTTCCCGTTTCAGGCCCTGTTCCTAGGGAACCCGCCTTAGACACGCGCTTGCTTGCTCCGCCAGGATCCGCCTTCCCCACGAGCGTCTAGACTCTAACCCTTCAGCCTCCGAGGGAGCAGAGACTCAGTTTACTTTCCCCACCCCGTTTTCTCCGCACCGTGCCCACCACGAGGCAGGTGCTCAGTGAGGGTGGGCTGAGTAAATGCTGGCCGAATAAGTCTGGATTTATCTCATACGGTCACCTTCCGACGAACGGCCGCTCAGTGTCAGCACGAGGGCTACAGCACCCCCGCCCACCCTGCCCACCCGTGGGTACACTGGGCTGTGTGTCAGGGACAAGGTGCTTCTCTGATTCTCATCCTCATGAAGTGCCAAGCCATAACAAGCTGGGGGCGTGGCGGGGATGTCAGATCCCACCCCGCAACACGCCTCCTTCAGTCTCTGATTACACAAAGTCCTCAAAGAATATGATTAATGTAACTAAGCCATATTCACACTCTGACACTCTTCCCAGCTAAACACATATTTTAGTCCCACCCGGTCCCTTTCAACAAATAAGCTGTTTGGAAAATGATTTCCAGGGCGATGTCTGTTGCCATAGGAATGACATTAAATGAAAAGGACAGAAAATATAGAGGGTGATAAACTGCAGACTTAGATGACACACTTGACTTGGAAGCCTGTGTTCAAATGAGGCAGACATGCCAAGATTTTTATGAAAGACAAAATTAAAATGTATCACTATCAAGCGGTAAGTGACAAGGTATTGTGTGGCGGGCTGTCAACACACTGCTCCATATATTTATTGTTTGTCATTTTACTGGCCCTGACAAAGGTCTCTCGGCGCTGTAAATCACACCATTAAATCTGCCAGGGGCAACAGAGCCTGCCGGGGAGCAGAGAAGGCAGGCGTGGTGTTGAATCTCGGGTTCTGAGACACGCTGGGCGGGCCAGTGTGGCCTCCAAGGAGCCGTCCCCCTTTGGGCCGATGCTTTTCTAAGGGTCAGATTGTTGGCTTTTGACCCATTGAGAAGACACACACACACACACACGCACACACACACACGCACGCACACATGCACACACAGCCCCTTCTCCATCCTTTTTCCAATTGTTCCTTTTTAAAAAACAGTTCATTTTTTATCGTATTTCTTTTCCCCCAATTGCTCTTAATTTTGCCTTTGGGGAAGATGCTCAGAAGCTGCCACCCAGCCCAGGGAGGGCTAGCGTAGGCTCTTTTGGGTTCGTGATACTCTGGGGTACCCCGTGGACCCTGCCCAGTGCCCAGTGCCCAGCCCAAGCTGGCTTCGGTTGTTTTCTGGGAGGTGTGCTCCCCGGCACCAGCCAAGACGTGTTGGTTCTCGAACTGGTGGTAGATGCAGGAAGTCTCTGCACCTGCAGCTGCCGAGCAAAGCGAGAACGTGCAGAACTGCTGACCGTGGGACATGACGTCAGGCGGCCGGGTCCCACCTCTCAGGAGACCCGAGCTGTCGACCTGCCCCATCCCTTCTTTCCAGACGCTTCTACTCTGGAGATGCTGGTTAGGAGCTGGCCAGCCAGGGTGCGGCAAACACAGAAAGGCGAGTTAAGACCCGGGTTGGGGTCACAGCTTCGCTGCGACAAGATGTGTGATATTTGCAAGTTGTTAAGCCTCTGTGGACCGTAGTTTCCTCATCTGTTTAGAAAAAGCGGAGGTTGGATTTCAATGACTTCTACGTTGCCTTCCAGCTCCAATTTTAAATAAAATTAAGGGACTATAAGAGCCTATCTGGGGCAATTTACTGCCTGTATTATCCAAAACACAGCTCCACCAGAGGCGAGGCTCAGTGAAGAACTACCAGGCAACGTGTCATTCTTTTAGGAAAAAAAAACAGGAAAAGGAAGAGAAAAACACCACCTCCAGCATCTAATCTCGGGAGTGGGAAGGCAAGAATTCAATCACTGGTTTGGAGTGGGGACAGTGTTTTCAGGATTCATTAAACACGGCCGAGTTCTCTGCCCATGCTTCTCTGTTATGTCTGCTTTTATTTTTATAACGCGAACGGGTGTTTTAGACAACAGAGTTTAAAAGGTCAGACCGGTTTCAGCTACACACTTCCATGCAGAGTATCCCTTTCCTGAAACCTTCGAGGCTAAGAACCAGCTCTATCATGTTTGAGGATCTCCTTATACAAAAATTAAGGGGGGTCGTGAGCATCTTTAAGAGGCACAATTTTCGCTATGGTCTGTTATTGGCAGAAGGCTGCACATGCGGGCTTCAAAATCAGCAAGTGATATATTGAGTTTGCAATAATCCTACAATTACAGATTGGAGAGAAAGTTAAAATGGCTTATAATTGGGAAGAGTCTGACCAGTGAACCAAGCCTTCTTCCGTGGACTCCTGTTATAAGCCAGCCCCACCCCAGCCTTAAACTGCTAGGAGACACTCTTTTGAGATGCTCTTGTGATAAGAGGCAACGGGCGAAGTTCTGTATTCCTATTTGGCGGTGATCCCTAGGTCTGGCTCTGTGTCTTATCCTGATTTGCTCCTTTTTCCGTGGAGTTACTCAGTGCCGCTTAGGAGACCAGGTTCTAGCATCTACCCACCATGGACTTGCTGTGTGACTTTGGGGACTCACTGCACCTCTCTGAGAATTATTTTTTCTCATCTGCAAAATACAGTTGTTAATATTCAATCAAGTAAAGCATGCTGAACCTAATGTATTACATGATACGGGTATAAAGAATCATAAATATCATTACTTAATGTACTCATGCAAATTAAAACTACTAATATTCTCCAAAGCGCCAAAAGAGTCTATCAAGGAAGATGATCTAAATCTACTTCAAAGTACTGAAATGTTCAAATATATTTAGAATATATATACATATAGAGAGAGACAATATTTAAGTTTTTTCCCTATTTAGAAAAGTCAAATTCTTATTCTAACGAGAACTTCAAAAACTAGTTTTCTTTTGAGCATTTCAAGAGGAAAAAAGTGTGCAAAAATGTATCAATACGCCAGAAAAAATACACAAAACCAATGCTCACAGACAGTCAGAGAAACACAAATTAACACAGCGATGTGCATTTTTCTCTGGCCACTTTGGCAGCGAGTGGCGATAAGGCTGTCTCGGGTCAGTGACGGTTGATGGTCTATTGGGAGTGGAGTTTCTTTCTGGGTGATGAGATTATAGAAATCTTGACTTTTTTTTTTTACTTCATAGATTCTCTAAATATTTTTAAAAGATGCATTTGTTTCATGAGAAAAAACAAAAAACAAACTTCTTTTTCTTTTCCAAAAGTACCCTAAAGATGTATTTGATTGTATTGTGTGGGTAGGACACTGACTCCTCGTTTTGGGAGCCAGGCTTTTTTCCCACCCCTGTGCTGTGCTTCCAGTGGGGCTACAGATGTTTAGATGAACAGAGATTTATCATAATTGTCCCAGTTCTGACTGAGAGGGGTCCTTTAATGTCCTAAAAGTTAAGTACCCCCATACAATTACTTTGGCATTCACTTACTTAGAATTTTTTGAAGTTGAAGTTACCTTTATAAACAGAATCAATTAAATGCCAAGAACAATTTGCCTTGTTTACATTTTAAGAAAAAAATAGAGTAAAATTTAAAAGATTCCTGCAGGGTCAGGGCTGGATCACATACTGAATTTCAGGGGGGGAAAGGCAGCTAGTGAAAAGGTTGTGGTGCACCTCGGAGACCTCGCCAATCGTTATCATCTCCCCACTGCGGGGATTTCACGCCATCCCCACTTATTTCTCATGTAAGGTCCATCTGATATGGGTGTGGGGGTAGGAATGGGAGGAGGTGGACCCACAGGGTCATTCCGGGGCCCAGGAGGATGCAGGCCGCACGGTCTTTACCAGGAGGCTCCCGCCGGCCTCCCAGTGTGAAAGGGGGGGGGGTGGGGGGGGAGTCGCTCAGGCCCTCTGCCAAATGTTCTTCATGAATTAACTGAATTGATCCTGGAAACCACTCTATGGGGGCAGCCCCTATTATCACCCCCATTTTACAGGTGGACAAACTGAGGCTTCGTCAAGGATCTCTCCCAGGGCGACCCAACTTGTCAACCACAAGCTGATTTGGGAACCCAGCCCTTCCACCGCCTCCAGAGTTGCTGTTATTCAGTTTTCATATTCTGCATGGGACGGAGGGCAGTAATTTTAGGGCACAAGGATTATCCACGTGGAAGGAGACGGGCTTTGGGGTTGGCAGTGTTAAACCAAGGGCAGTTTCTTTCCCAGGTTTTCCCCACGTACTTCGAACACACCCTGATCAGGCCTATTGTTTACATATACAAGTGAATGCTCAGATTTGCTCAAAAAAGGCCTTGTATGGAAAACTGTTTTCTGTCTTGTATAATTTTCAATAATTCTCAGCGGAGTGATGAAACTGGATCAGCACCTCACCTGCGTTTATTTTCTTTTCCCAGGCCATTCTGAAAAGGGTGTAAAAGATCTTTTTTTTTTTTTTTTTTAATGCTAATCTTCAAAATTCTTCTGGGGCATATAATCCTGAAGTCAGCTTAACTGCAACCAATACCAAGTTTTCATTTTTTTTTAAAGCAAACAAAAACAACCGGCAAAATAACTAAAAAAATAAACTTACCAGTGGGAAGAAATCCCTTTCTGCTGATCTCTTTTATGTATACAAATATTTTTGGCTACTTTGCTTTTAGTCACGTCTGCAGCTTTGATAGCTAGCTTCTACAACGGGAGGAAGTCATGGAGGGGGCGTGTGGGAGAACCATTCCATTTTTCCAACCTCCAGTGTCATGTGAAGTTCGTTGTATTTTTCAAGCAGGTACTTAAAGACGGCACCCCGCAGGGCCGTCCTAGGAAGTATGTCTAAATATCTTTTGAAAAAATCTAATTACTTTATTTCTTAAAAAAAATAAAAAGGAAGTGGAAGCTGTCAAATGAGCACATTAATAAACCAACTTTCCAATGATCACATTTTTAAAGGTGTCTTGAAAGCCCGGTAACTGCTGGCATACATATTACATAGATATTTCTCATTAATTTACACTGGCCAATTGACAGGACGCATTATTTTGTGTGCTTTAATTTTTGCCTTTCTAGCGCTGAAAGAGTGAATTCTGATTAGATCTCTAATCATGCCTTTCTGTTACTTTTCTTTATTTCTTTCTTTTTAAAATCTTCATCTGAGGACATGTTTTATTGATTTTACTTAATTTTTTTTTTTTTTTTTTTTTTTTTTTTTTAGAGAGAGAAAGGAAGGGAGGGAGAGGGAGGGGGAGAGAGAGAGAGAGTTCGTTCATCCATGTGAAAGAGAAGCTTCAATCAATTACCTCCTCTATGTGCCCAGAGAGGGGACTGAACCCACATCCCAGGCATGTGCCCTGACTGGGAATCGAACCCTCGACCCCTCAGTTTATAGGACGATGCTCTAACCAAGTGAACCAACAAAAAGCCTTGAAAATAGCTACTTAAAAACCACCAATGTCCATTTTGTTTCAAGATTGACCCAGAATCTCGACCAACATGTCAAGACTTCTATTCCTTTATTTTTTTTAAGCTCTTATTTAAGCCGAATTAGTGAAAGGTGGACGGATAGCTGTTATGAAACATGTCAAAGGAAAAGAATACTGAGCAGGTACTTTTCATTTTTTTGCCAGAAAAAAAATCTCTCCTATCAGAAAAGGGAGGCGTACCGGCTTGCCCACGAAACTCTCCCTTTGCTCCCTGATTCTAACAGCAGAACCTCTTTTCCGCAAGCAATTCCTCTCCCAGCTCCCCGTGAGACGCCTTCCTATGCCGACCAGATCTACAAGAAAATGGGAGGGTCTTGATCTAACCATCTAATGCTTTTTGTTTCTCGCCCGCTAGAAATTCTTTGGGACTTAACCATTGCATGAGCAAGGTCCCAATGAGCAGACCGAAACATGCGGCAAAGCAAGAAGGCCAGAGGATCCAGATGTTAATGAAAATAAACATCACGATTTGTTGCATGCGTCTAGCTGTGTGCTTATATTTGTGACAAGGTTACCATAACTACCACGCTTCTTTTCAACTTTCAAAACAGACATTGTATCAAAAACGTCCTTCAAAATAGACATCGCCCCAAGGGTCCGTTTTGACTGTGGGGACGGCCAATGGAACTCTCCATGGGCTGACGCCTACCCTGTAGAAGGATCTAGATAGAAGGGAGAACGGGGTGGGGGTCAGCGGGGCAGTGGAGAGATTGCTCGATGGTCTGGCACGTGGTCCTACCTGACAATGGACCCTGAAGAGAGTGAATTCAGAACCGGAAAGGAATTCAGCTGAGCTCCAGCGGGGAAGACAGCCCGGAATGTTCCCAGGAGGGAGAATCTCAGCAGGGTGTCGCCCTGGTGCTGTGGCCGGGAATGGCTGGAAGGGCTTCTGAAATCCTGCCTCCTCTGTGTCTAATTGGCTGCCTCGGTAAATTGCTGGTGACGGGCTTTAAAGGTTACAGACCAGGACTAGGCTGCAGCTTTCCGGGAAGGCAGGTGTGAGGCATTAAACACTCACTGTACCCCAGCATCTTTAATCCCACTGACCAATTTACTTGGAATTTAACTTGGGGCAAGTCACAGAAAACGCGGCTCCTACTGTGTCTCTGTGTGTGTTTCAAATATGTTCGTGTGACGTGGACTCTAACTGATCACGAGGGTCTCCTGTCCTTGGCTCGTTTAAAACGTTGAGGTGACGATACTTGTCTTAACATATCAGGAAACACTTTTTTTCAGTAACTTTTTAGGAAAGATTAGTCCGAGTTTGGGATCGGACGGAGGCTTGGAGCAGGTGAGGCTTTTTCAAGCCTAATGACTTGAGAAGGCTTTAAGGTTCATGCGATCGTTTCACTGGAATTAATTACTTTGGGGGCGTCAGACTTTTCTTCCCGCGTCCCTTTTCCTGTGATGTTTCCATGAAGATATGGAGAATCTATTAAAACATTCACGATAGAAATGCAACTTAACTGTATATATCAGTCATCCAGGACACGTTTAGAATTGCTTCGAGGATAAGTTGCCATGTGAAGAACAGAAAAATTTAATACCCGCTGTTTTTGAGGCTCTGTGCGCTGAACGCTGATTAGAAGTAAGTACAGAACAGCGCGCGATCATTTTCCAAGGTGCATACAATGCTCACCTTACGTTTAGCGTTCTGGAAAGTCAGGTGTGCGGACTGGATGATTCTGGCAAGATTTTTTTAGGGGCAAAAGGACTTATCAGAAGCCTGAAAAGGAAGTTTTTAGCTGGACCGCATGGGATGATCAGGAATGAGTCCTGCAAGGGTGTGTAACTTGAAAATTGGGATCCCTGAAATTTCCTTTCTGTCAGCATAGGGGCAGGTTTCTTCCTTCCTTCCTTCCTTCCTTTTTCTATCTTCCTTTTTCTTTCTCTTTCTTTCTTTCTTTCTTTCTTTCTTTCTTTCTTTCTTTCTTTCTTTCTTTCGTCTTTCTTTCTCTCTTTCTTTTCATTTTTATTGAATGTATTGGGGTGACGTTGGTTAATACAATCACATAGGGTTCAGGTGGACAATTCTGTACTCCATCATCTGTACATTGTGTTGTGCGTTCCCCACCCCAAGTCAGGTCTCCTTCCATCACCATTTATCCCCCTTCGCCCTCTTCCATCCCCCCCCTTTCCCTCTGGTCATCACCACACTGCTGTCTGTGTCCATGAGTTTTTTCCTTTGCTTAATCCCTTCACCTTCTTCACCCAGCCCCCCAAAGTCAAGCTTGAGAACAAATAAGGCACTGTGACTTTTTCATCTTGGAATGAAAAAAAAAAATTTATATATATATATACACACACACACATATATATATATATATATATATAAAGGCAGTTGGTGTATTTCTCTCATCGGCAAGGCTGCCTCATGTTGTAAATCTTGGTGAAGTTTTGGGGTAGGGAGATGTATGATTTGGAGACTTGCGAGTCTGTTGTAAAATAACTCTTAAAAGGACAGGAAAGAGAAGCCCACAAAAACCTGAGGTTGCCCGGGGTCCCCTGGAGGATGTCTTGTTTGTCCCTCGTGCTCGAACTGAAGGCCCCAAGAAGACGGGACAGTGTTTCCAGTGGAAATAAACAGGAGCCAGCTACAGCCTCACGAGGGGATAAAGGTCTGACTCCTGCAAGAAGGGCTGGGGTCGCCCTGCAAGCAGCCCCCCCTTCCCCTCCCTGCCCCCCGCCCCCGCCCCCAGCCGTTCCCATCACTCATCCGAAAGAAAGGCCGAGGAGGGAGAAAAGACAAGGAGAACATTGTGAGCCTCCTTAGCTTGGAAAGGAGACCACAGAACTGGATGGCTTGCGGGGGCCACGCTGGAGGTTGTGGGAAAGAGCACACGTTTTATGAGGACTTTTCCTCTGAAAACTAAATGCCCACCTACAAACCCATGGCGGGGTGTCCAAGGTGTGGGCTTCCCGCAGCCCCTCCCCCCTAGACTTCCTGTGTGGCTCGCTCCTGGCAGGGCGGCTATGAGGGAGCATCATCAATCATTGGGTCAGAAGGCATGGGTGTTGGGCTTCTTCAGTATGGCTCTGCATTGAAGGAATTTATTGGATTTGGGGGGGGGGGTTGTTTGTTTGGCATAGTTATCAAACTTGATATCAAAAGGACAAGAGTATATACACACACACAATGGAGTATTATTCAGCCCTAACAAAGAAGGAAACCCTCCCATTGATGACAACTCGGATGCACCTCGAGGGTGGCATTCTAAGTGGACCAAGCCAGACAGGAAAAAAGAAGAAAGAAAAAAAGGAAAAGAAAAACTCAAACTCACAGAAACAGAGTAGAAAAGCCATCGCCTGGGGATGGGGATGGGAGGGGGTCAAAGAAATGGGAGAGGCTGGTAAGAGGGTCCAGCCCTCAGCTGTTAGATGAAGACGGTCTGAGGAGATAATAGTTGCTGACACTAAATAAAAATCTTAAATGTTTCAAAAATGTAAAACAAATAAGCAAAAGAGGTATGGAGAGGCTGCCGCGGGCCGCAGCGAGCTAAGGGCCGGGACGACCTGCCGTGAACGAGACGCAGCTCGGGCTGCACGTGGCCTGCAGCCTCAGCTTTCAGGGGTCACTCGCCCCCGTTCCCCGTGGGCCCTAGACGCAGCCCCTTTGCGTCCTGACCCACTGCGCTCGCCCTGCTCCGGATCATCCTAACTCAAAAAGGACAGACAGCCTCTGCGTGCGAGCTCTTACCGAGGGCCCTAGGAGTCCCGTGGGGTCTTATAGGCTCTCTTAAATCACTCTGTCAAAATTTAATACTGGAACCGGGGGGAAGAGAATGCAGACGGTTCCCACTCTCCTTGCCTCCTGTATGACCTTGGCCAAGTCATTTCACTTTTCCAGGCTTTGCTATTATCACCTGTAAGATGGGGAAGGTAGTGAGGGTTTCATGATAAAATAAACATCAGTTTCCCAATTCCGTGCCTGGCATATAAGTATTAACTACTTTTATTTTATTTTATTTTTTAGGGAGAAACACTTTTTCTGTCTTCTTTTGGTAAAATTATACTTAATTTTTAAAATATTTTTTGATTGATGATAAAACAAGGTATAGCTCATGTCAAAAGTGTGGAACGCACAGAGCAGTATAACGAAAAAATATAGTGAAATACGTCCTTGTGATATTTTTCTGTAGATACGTATCTTTCTTCACATCAATTAAACATATTGTCTATTCAACTTTACTTCCTAGATTCTTCAAAAACAAATTTTAAGTATATTTGTGGTCAAATATATAAATCTTTCTTACTCTGGTGTGCTGGTTAATCAGCTCTCAAATACTAAATAAATAAATGCTTTGATGTGTAGCATTTGCTAATTAATGTGGTATGAATACTCCTCTATGACTGATTTTTAAGATACCAGCAATTTAATTATCATCTACTAAGATTTCTGAATAGTTATGAAATTCCATATGAGTATAACCGTACTAATATTATGTACCCTATTCTCTATATCTTCAGTACGAAGAGAGGTATTATTTTGAGGGTTTTTTTTTTTTTCTGGTACCATGCATAGAAAAATCCATTTTATATTTTTCATATGTCCGCTTTGAGGATGGACACACGTAGAGAAGCAGGTTAGACAGGAACGGGGCTGCAAGGAGACGCGGGTTCCCGGGCCTAGCGCGGCCCCCTCGCTCGCTGGGAGACTTTTGTAACTTTGGGCGTCAGTGTTCTCAGAGGGAAATGGGGGTAATGGCCATGCTCACTCACAGTGTGGTTGCACAGATCCAGTACCAAACAGGACAAGTGCTCTGCACGAGGACTGGCACACCCCGTGAACTCTCTCTCTCCTGCCACGTGTGGATGAAGGAGGCGAGGGCCCACCAACAGGAGATCTAGCTGTTTTCCTTCTGAGGGCAATTTCTTGGACTAGCACAGGGATGTTTATTTTCCTAGCTAGAGGGTCACGAAATGCGAAGGCCACTAATGAATGAGGTCCGTGGCTGGGGGAGTGGAAGGTGTCCCTGCTCCTACCAAGTCTCTTCTCAGACTGCAAAAAAAAAAAAAAAAAAAGGAAGAAAGAAAGAAAGAAAAGGGTCCCCTGTAAATTTTATGACGGCAGTGTCAAAGTCTTCTATCCAAATCGCAGTAAATATTCTAATGAAGTCTGGAAAGAAGGCCATTTGTAATGGCTCCGGGCAGCGTATTAAGATAGCCTGTTTCCAGTTAGTCAGTCATTAGAGAGATCTAACATGCTAGCGAATGGTTTCCTGTTCTAAGTGCTTTAAAACCAACTTTTAGGAAACCCCGTTTCCTGCCGGCTCATTTGGAGACGACAATGTGCCAACGGGTCCGAGTTTTCAGATGGCCGAGGGGCTGCCTCCTCAGCGGCGATTCAGTTCGGCGGCAGCATCCTCTACCAGGGAGAGGGGGCTCTGCATCTCAGGGGGTCTGGCGGGATGCAGACACAGGGGAAGACATCTGGACCCGGGGCACCGCTGTGGGGGGGCGGTGAGGAGGACAACCGTCCTTTGCCTCCGTTTTAAGTGCATTGGGGCTGAGTGATTCACAATGTGAATCAAAAGCAGAAGGAACCTTGTCGCATCGGTCCAAGCTCGGACAGATGGGCTGATGCGAAGGTGGTGGATTCAACCCCCTGGTTTGGGAGGGGTGGGCAGCTGCGGGGAGGGGCCTCTCCTGGCTGCCTGATGTGTCCTGCATTAAAATGGGATTTTTCCAAAACAAGGAAGTCCCATTAGGACTTCAATTAGGATGCAGATGAAAGTATTTGCTAATCAAATCCATTTGCTTTGGTTTGTGTGTGAGATGAAGGTCGATACTGTACTTGGAAGCAGGAAACTGACGGGTCCAGGAAGACACTGCACTTCCCCTCCTCCAGGAGGGGCCCCCTGAACAGCTGCCCGAATCCAAAAGGGAAACCCTCAGCCCCAAAGTTATTGTCACCTTCACCGCTGCTTCTCTGAGAGCACACCCACCTCTCGGGAGCCTGCCCTTCTCCGCGGGGGCCACAGCCAGCCATAAGCACTTGACATTCACTTTCCTAAGGGACTGCCAGAACAATGCAGTAAAAAGTACTTTTATTTTACCTTCTTCTAAATTCTGGGGCCCTGGCTTTATCCACACCCTTGCCACAGCCTCACCTGGGGCAGAATTTATCCCACGTCCTTATTTTGGCCGGTGACACGCAGTTGGAAGTGTCTGCTTCAGTTCTGAGGCTGGGTCTTAAGAGGCCACGCGTGTCTCCTCCTGACCTCTGGCCTTCTGCTGATGTAGCAGGAGGCAGTTAGACAGGAGCGGAGTAGGAACCATAGGCCAGGTATGGACGGTCACCGGGGCGGAAAGCCCCCGGTGCCTGCCTAGCCCTGGATGACTGCAGGGTGTGACCTCATCCCCAGGGTGACCTTTCCTCCCCTAGCACATTGCTGGCCTCCTGGTTTAGATTCCCTGATCGTTCCTAACGCTAGTCGTGCATTTCGGGCCCTCCCCTGACCTTTGCACCCCTGGCGTCGCTAGTCCTGTGGTAGACCCCCTTAGAAGAGGAACGAGGGGACTGGAGCACAGCCTCACAGGACCCCCATACAAGCCCTTGCACGACCCCTCCCTGAAACGTTAAGCCCTAGAGGGAACACCGAGGCCTCAGCTGTGTTTCAGCTCCAGCCCCAGAAAAGCAGCAAAGCCAGGGCCAGCTGCCAGGGCCAAGGACCCCCGGCCCTGGCGCCCACCAGTCAGTAGAGACCACAGCCCTGAAAGGGCTCCCCTGGAGAGCTGATGACTCTTCTGTTGAGATCTCCCCTGACCCCAGACCTCCAGGTAAAGACCCTCTAGAGCAGCGGTTCTCAACCTGTGGGTCGCGACCCCTTTGGGGGTCGAATGACCCTTTCACATGGGTCGCCTAAGACCATCGGAAAACACATATATCATTACATATTGTTTTTGTGACTCATCACTATGCTTTAATTATGTTCAATTTGTAACAATGAAGATACATCCTGCATATCAGATATTTACATGACAATTCATAACAGGAGAAAAATGACAGTTATGAAGTAGCAACAAAACTACTTTTACGGTTGGGGGTCACCACTACATGAGGAGCTGTATTAAAGGGTCGTGGCATTAGGAAGGTTGAGGACCACTGGTCTAGAGGAAGGACCCAGCAGGTGCCCATGTGCGCACATGTGCGCTCTCTCTCTCTCTCTCTCTCTCTCTCTCTCTCTGAACCACGCCCTTCCCCCTTCTTCTTACCCCAGGCATGTTACCTTTCCCCCTCTTTCTCCTAAGCTCCGAGGGCCCTTCCTTTGCCTCTGTGACTTGTTTCCGGAGCCCCTGCAGTTCAGCCGGCTCTGGCTCACTTCTTTTTACCTTTGTGACGTTCTAAATAAGTTTTCTCCTTCGACTTGAATGCCTTGACCCTGAATTCTTTCTTTGCTGGACTCAGGTACCAAGGTGGCGGAACCAAGGTCCTGTAACATTCTGGTACCATTTCGCCGTTAACACTGCCACCACTTTAGGAAGAACCAGCAGGTCTGTTGGTCCCAGGGGGATGGTAAGAGACACCTAAAAGGAGCAGAGCCACCTCTCCTAATTCCAGACGCCATAAGAATCAAAGCTTGCACAGCTAACCCTTAGACACATGAGAACAAATACCTGCTTTTGAAGACCCTGATTTCAGGGGCCGTTTGTTACAGCACAATAGCTAACTGATACATCTCAGTTTTACAGAGATAGACAGTATGACTCAGAGATATGAGTAGGGATGTTCCCAAGGCACAGGATTTACAGCTGGTTGGGTCAACATTCAGACCTGGAGATATTCAATTCATAATCATTATCCTAAATGCCCCTTCCCAGGGGCCCTCCTGTGGATGGGCTAGCAATGTCCAGGGTTCTCAAGGTTTGATTTTTCTTTGCTTTTAAGACAGACTCCAGTGTCACCTTTTCGACAGGAACAACTAAGGGGTAGGGCTGATTTGTCAGCCAGGGTCTTTTTGCTCGCAGGTAAGAGCAAGCAGAGAGGACAGAGACCCACAGTACCTGCCTCCTCCACTAGCTTTAGATCGAACCGAGGGACTTGTCCCTGCCCCCTGATCATCCAGGCATGGTGTCGTTCCTCCTTTCCCCTTAAGCCGATTTCTAGCCTTGAGTACTTTCATTCTAACAAGGGACACATAATTTTAAAAAGCCTTCAAAATATAAAGGAACCACTCTTCAGTGGCAGAATTTCCTATCAGTTGTTAGGCCGCTGGGATGGTGTGGTCTGCCTAGAACACCTTACCCCAAACCCACCGGGAGCCTCGTGGGAGGCAGGCCCCGGGCGAAAGAGAACTTGAAGACAGTCACCCACTGGGGGAGCTTTGCCAAGGCCGAGTGGACGGGTGCCAGAGGCCCACTGGTGCCTCTAAGTCACTGTGCGGACAGGAAGGGCGCCTCGTGGCCTGCTGGACCTCCGTTTCCCAACTGTCGGGGGACAGGCTGCCAGGAAAGCCGGCCTTTCCGGCCCCGTCCAGCTTCCCTGCACGGTGCTTCTCTGTCACGAGCCACGGTGCCCCCCGGGACCCCGGCCGCGCCGCACACGCTGAGCGGGAATCAACGTCCCCTTTCAGAACGTGGGCCCTGAACCTGTTATTTTCATGACGCGCTCTGAACAGCCCAAGATTTCATGTCACCGGGGAGCGCACAGATATAATTTGGAAAAGAGGAGGTTTATAGGCAGTACAATAACAGTCCCCATTATTTATTTTTAAGTCTTATTTAAATGGAGAGGGTGCATTTAAAGTTGCCTTTGATTGAACAACTGTCCTTTTTAAAAAATTTTCCCTGACAAAAGCTATGAATTATTAATTTCTGTCATTGTATTCTCTGAACAAATGTAATTGCAAGTAAATGTCTGAAGTTAATGAAAAAATTAAGAAAAAAAGGTTTCTTTGTAAGAATTAATAAAACATTTCCACACACCTCTTTGAAATCATGAGGATGAAGGCTTGCAGCATTTCTATGGAGCCGCGGCTCCAGAGCAAAGGGGTGTGAGCTCTACCCTTTCTTTCCCAGGAAGGACGAAGACACGGTATTACAAGGGCACCAGCCGTGGAAATTAACATGCGAGGATTCCAACCTGAACCCTCTCACACGTTTCAGTTCTTGGAAAGCTGTTTTCCACTCCTGCGGAGCCACGGATGGGAGGTCACAGCTCTGCATCTTGCTATCCTGGCTGCTGTTCTACCCATTAGTAGCTTTGGGTTAACAGAACATAATAACAAATTATGCTTTAATTTCTTAAAGAGAAAGGGCGGACCGAGATCGGATCTCTGACTTGGGCGGGCATTTAGCCTCAAGGCAGAGAACTGAAATAATCTCACGGCCCAGCCCCCAAACATCCTATGAGTAAGTCGTAACCAACACTGGGAGGGAAGCAGAAATAGCCTCCAGTTCATGCGGTCCCCGGCCCTCATGTGGGGAGAAGCCCCACCCTCCCAAGGACCGTCTACCCCAACAATGGCCGTACAGTTGGAGTTGGAAAAACTGCAAATTCAGCACCGGGTTCAGATTCAAGTTCTGTCACTCCTTTTAGCTTTGGGACCCGGGCGCTGGCAGGCCCCTGCCCCAGGCGGGGCCTCACTTCCCAGTAGAGGCAACAACACTTGTCCTGCTGGCCTCAGGGGACGGCAGTGGTTCTGAGTGACAGTTCTGAGTGACATTCAGCCCACCGTCGCCAATAAAACAGAAATGTAAAACAGCTTCTTTTGTTCTGTTTTTCATTTCAGTTCCTCTCGGTTCTGAGGAAGTCCCAGCCGCCATGCACAGCGCAGGAGCTGGCTTCTGCCCGGAAACGGAGGGTGGGAACCGGCGTTCTGCATGTCCCAGCACCCTTGGCCGTGATGGGTGCTACAGTACAGTCTGTATGATGGGCCATGAAACCTCCCGGGTGCTCTCCTGACCCCCCTCTCCCTCCTCCTCACTTTCCAGACCGACGCAGAGGACCTGGTGGAGCACCCCAAGTTCTGGCAGCTGGCGAAGTCACCAGATGGAAGGCACTGGCTACCTGAGTCACATAGAGAAGCTGACTCTGAGCGCCCATGAGCGCTGAGGAGCGACGAACCCTTCACTGTGTTAAAGGGCTGAGAGGCGGGGGCGTCTGTCGCGCCGGCTCCTGTGGCTGTTTCCTGCCCGTCCATCAGAGCGAGCCGACCCACAGGGACGCCTCAGTGCAAACCTACCGGCAACGCGGGTCAGAACTCAGTGGGTCCTTTTTCGCCAGGATTATTCCCAACTCATTTTCCTGGGCTCACTGACCACCAAGCTGCACGACTTAAGGAGCGGCCTGCGTTTAGAAAGTTTCACTGGCTACTCCTGAAGCCCACACCGCCCTGGGTCGCCAAGACACGCCCGGGAGCGGAGAGGGTCTGTGTGTGGTTTATGACCGAGGTTCGCATCCCGGGAGTGTTCCATCCCAGTGCTGCCTGAGCGGCACCAGTAACCAAATGGGGACAAAGGAGAACCCTGTTTCTGGTTTTTTCCCTCTCTCCTTGACCCCCCCGGCCCCTTCTCTCATGCACTCGACTCCCAGATCTCGAGACTTTTTAAACACACACACACACACACACAAAGGGATTAAGTAAAAGGCATGCTCCTATAACGGACGCAAACGCACACATTTCGATCCACGGGTCACAGAGGCTCCCTGTTACCCCCCGACCAACACACTCTCCTTATTTGCGTCCCGTTAACTCTTACCCCGAAGTCTCCATAAATCTGCCTGATATATAGATGTCAGGCGTCTTCTGGCAGTTGAAACGTAAAACATGACATCAGCCGGAGATTAAGTTACGACTCATAAAGACCATGTTTATTTGCTGGTACTGTTTAAAAATTTTTTTCCAACTATCATTTTACTCAAATGGGCTCCTCTTTTATGGGAAATCCAGTTAGGACTAATGAAGGAAACCCTCTCTGAGCTCAGGGAGACATGCGGCCTGCGGCTGCCTTCGCTGTAACCGAATATTTAAATTCTTCGGAGCCCGTCGTGAACTCGTACCATGCGACGTGTTGACCAAATGGTACCGTGAGCTGGTGCAGACTTCTGATACGAGCCTTGGCAAGAGTTAAGTTCGTACCATTAGAAACTCCTGGATGGATACTCGGCTACTTCTCTCCCAGCCTTCCTCTACACAAAACAGAATGACCAAAGAGCCCCAGCTGAGAATATGAGTCTCTCGAGCACTCTGTAGTCCCAATGCTTAGTCAGAATGGGTGCTCTGTTAAATCCGTTGAAGTCAATTCTGCTCACCTGACAAATCTGGGCATGTATGCGGTATGGTAGGTGCCTGAATTGTATTATTTTCGTAGTATTGGGGATCTCCCTTGCCCCGTTCCCCTAAACTGCTCTTCCAGAAAGCCTGCCATTCGTTATTGTTTAAAAAATGCCTAGTACTTTATGTTATCAGCATCGAAAAGTCCCCTTACCGTTCATAAATTCCACCATAATTGTTGTCTTTTTTATTAATTTATTTTTTATTCCATGGTCACTTGGTTTGAAGGTCTCTGTTTCAGTGAAAATAATCTTACAAGAGATATTCAAAGGTATTTTTTCACATCCTGTAGTGAATCAAATGGACCGTCTCCCTGCCTGGATCGAAGGGGCATTGTGCTACTCCAGGGTCCAACTGGGAAGAGGGACAAAGTTTCAGGAGGGAGAAATGGAACCACGTTCATGTCTGAACCAAACACAGACACCTTCATTCTGGCTGATCCACAAACTAACTAAGTTTTCAGAAGTGACGTTTTCCACCCACCACCGAAAACCACCTGTCCTATTTGGAGGGATTCCACCCATTATCAGTAAGTTATTGGAATGAGGTTCAAGTTCAGGGGCCAGCAAGCTTCAGCTTAGGGGCCCAATCCGTTCCTCTGTCCGGTAAGACCCATAAACTAAGAAAGGCTTTCACGCTTTTGAATAGTTAAAAAATCAAAAGAGGCACATATTTTGTGGTATGTGCAAATCATATGAAATTCAAAATCCGTATCCATAAAGGTCTGCCGAAATGAGCCGTGTTCGTGGGTTTGCACGCTGTCCAGAGCTGCCTTTGCAGTTGAAGGGCAGAGCAGAGTAGGTGCGAGAGAGGCTGTGCGGTCTATCCAGTCTACGTGGCTCTTTTCAAAAAAGATGTGCCAACCCCTGTCCTGATCAGGCATTTCATGGCTCAAGAGACATAATGTCTGGGTTTTTTTTTCATTTCTAACCTTTATTTGTTGGTGTCATTTTCAAAAGAAAATCTCATTCCCTGAGCTGGGCGTGTGTGTGTGTGTTAAAATATACACCACAGAAAATTTACAGTTTTAACCATTTTAAGTACACAGTTCAGGGGCAATAAGTACATTTACCAAGTGGCGCAACCATTCCTGCTATCCATGTTCACAACATTTTTATTACCCCAAATGGAAGCTCTGTACCCACGGAATTAATAATGCCCCTCCCCCTCCCCCAGCCCCTGGCAACCAGGATCCTACTTTCTGTGGCTCATACAATCTGTGGCATCCCGTGGTAGACTTCTTCCACTTGGCATAATGTCTCCAAGGCTCTATGTTGTATCGGAATTGTATTTCTTTGGAAGACGGTGTGGCATCCCACTGTAGTGACGGACCACTGGGCATCCTCGCTCAGCCCACGCTGCATCGTCAGGCCTGTGGTTCGTCTGACTCACTCAGCTGCGTGGCATTGGGGTTACCCCAGGCAGAGACCGCCACGCTCACAGGGAGGGCAGGGTCGGGAGAAGGCCTCCATCCACACGGGGACAAGATCGGGGAACTCAAGGTATTCTCTGGTGCAAGCACTGACTTCTCTGCATGGGCTTCCAATGCCTTAGGGAGCAGGCAGTTGATGGGGTCACTTGAGGCGTTTCTTTAGCTGCAGAGAAAGTAGGTCCTTTCTTCACAAAGAAGTTTCTGTGAAACGTCCCAACCAGACACGACGACTCTTCACCGATTTTCTCTGAGCATGTGCCAAAAATACACCCTCACGTGCTGGCAGTGACTGGGTACGTGCATTGGGTATCTGTGACCAAATCGCCCTATTCTGAATTAAAATGATCTAAACAAGAACCGTACTGAGAAGAAGCGGTCCTTCAACCATGCTTACTGAGCCCGTGGTCACTGTGCCGGGCACCGGGAACACCAAGACGGACAAACCACATCCCCATCCCATCAAGAAGCTTCGGGCCAGAGTCATGGTCCCTGAACTGTGTTCTAGAGCGCCCGGGCGGCGCGGGGAGTTCCCAGGGGCGCTGTCTGGTCTTTTAAATGCACGAGGAGGACACAGTGACGTCCGTCAGACACCGCGCCAACGACAGCTGGAGCGAGCTCAGAGTCTCAGCATTAGAGGACGGCATAGTTCTTTCCCAGACTCCCTGCCTCTGCAAAGCTGGGGGCTTGGTGGTTGCTGTATTAGAAAGCGAGAACCTGCGAAAATCAATGCGGAGCAGGAAAGCAGGGGGCAGGGGCAGCCCTGAGGCGTGAGGCTTTGTACAAACCCACACAGCCATGTCGTTAGGAAGACTTTGTGGGCAGTAGGGAATCACACAAACACGATCTTTTTCCTCTCATTCTGCGTGTTTTTTTTTTTTTTACATGCCTACTAAGTTGCTAGGGCATACATACTGATCAAGGTGTTTGGACCTGATTACTTAATAAACAGAACCGAAGAAATGACGGAGACAGGAAGGGCCCCCGGAATGGGGACGGTGGGCGAACCCCTCTGATCCTGCGGACCAGGTGTGCTGCTCGTGATGAACACGAACGCTTTCTAAATTAAACAAAAACAAGAGACCCAGGCGAATGCATGTGGGCGGTTCAGCAACAAGCGATGTCGCCGCTGATATAATTCACGGGGAATCAATGTGACGCCATTGGCATTCATAACATAGAGTCGATACGCGCAAACTTTTAATATGAGCCTAATTATGAGTGTCTCTTTGCATGCGACTCAGAATATTGAAAATGTTGACACTGGGCAGGTGCCTTTGCATCAAAACTCCTGTAGCAGTCAATAATCTATTATGATTTTCATTTTGCAGAAGGGGTTCTATTATTTTAAAAGGTTTCAAAAATCAATTTGGCATTCAGTATATCTGTGTAATAATGACATCCTAATTAAAAATCCCAATCTGAGTAGTACAAAGGATGACGTTAAATCTCTAATCAATGAACACCAAGTCCAGAAGTTATAGATGCAATCACCCTTTTTAATGAACTTTGCTACTTTGCTCAGATTTGGTCTGGTTTGCTCCCTGCAATTTGGGGAGCCTGCTCCGTCTGGAAACCCATGAGGAAGCAGAGACAATTTGGTGCCACAGAACATAAATTAAGGCAAGAAAGATCAAAGAAAAATGTCTTCGGAATCGTGTGGGTCTCTTTTTAATTGGAATTTATAATCGCTCCTAATTATAGGACATATTTTAAAGGTTACTTTGAGGAGTTGCGGGAGGAGGTGGAGCCCTGTCCACTCCAGCCACATGAGCTATAACCTTGACATTTTAATTAGATACTATTCCGAAATATGTAAAAGGAGTTTGCACACTCAGCGAAACATGTCCCTGACTGTGCGGCGTGCCCAAGAAGGCAAAATGACACACCAGGTAAAAAAGAATCAACCTCTCACAGGAACTGGGGACATTTCTAAGAAGGGGGCAAGCACCGTTGGGAACACATTCGGGTTTTCTAGCATCTTCTCTAGGCAGCCCCTTCCGGCAACCCTGTGCCAGCGACAGCGTCAGGCTAGACAGAGGGAGGTGGGCTGACCTGATTTACGGCGCCTACACCCCCACGCCCATCCTGCAGATAAAAAGGAAGGTCAGAGGAGGGTCAGGAATGTTCCCTTGGGAAGGGACTTCTGGTGCCGCATTACCTGGCTGCAGGAGGAGGATGAAAACAGTCCCTCACGTTGCTTTCTCGTGAGATGCCTTGTTCTTTGATGTTTGAAAAAAATTAATAATTTCGGACAGAAATTACAGGGCAGAAGGAACAAACCCACCTTCCCAACTCTGCCATCCTAGATTAGCTGGAGTCCCCGAGAGCCAGCAGGCGGGGAAATCTACCTACCGGTCTCTTCTGGGTGGGCAGAGGTGAGGACAGAGGACCCCAAGGGTTTCCTAGGTTTACAGTATGGTAATCTTACAGAACCACGGGTCCTACCTGAGCCTCGTGATGGGGAGGAACCAGGGGGCTCCTCAGATAAAGTCTCGGCGAGGTTCCCGTGGGAAGGCCGGGCAGCGAAGGGGGAGCTTTGCTGTGGGAGACCCTGGACGCCCGACCCTCCCCCAGCCATTGGGGGTGCTGTGCCCTGGAGACTCTGTGTGGGCAGAGGTGCCTCCCTGGAGTGCAGGTGCTCCTGCCAAATTCGGAGGAAAGCGCTCTGGCTGTCAGCCTCTGAAGGAGGACTTACTGCCAAGGTCGGGATCTGAACTGGAGGGCGTGGGAGTCCCGGCAGGTGCCCTGTGCTCGAGCCTCAGCGGCCGCGCTGTGCTGGGCCACCCGCTTCCCAGGCGGCTTGTGTCAGCGGGGCTCCGCCAGCCCCAAGGATGTGCCTGGATCCCACCCCTGCCTGGGGCGGGGCCAGGGCTAGGGAATCCTAGCGGTGGTCCTGGAGGGGTGAGGCCAGAGAGGAGAAGGGGAAGGGAAAAACGCAAGGAGCTGTGGCCGCACCCTCCTGGCTCCACGTGGGTAAAGCAGATCTGTCACATTGGTGTAAAGTCCCAAACCCAAGACTGAGTAGTTGGGGCACTGGGTGGAGGGGGGAGTGAAGACCGCCCTGCTGGGTGCCCCCCCCTTCTGTCTATACTTGGCTTGTCACGGCCCTTCGAAAGGGTGGCGTTGCCAGAGTCTGAGGCACAGGGGACATGGGGAGAGCCCATGCCTCTGGGGCTGCTGAAGGCTGGTCCTTCCGATGACAGACACTCCCCGCTGTCCACAGCTCCCCAGGCCTCCCCCGCACCCCCAGCCGGCTGCAGGGCGTCCCATGCACTGATCCCCCCGCCCCGAGCTGGCCCCATGGGGCGCGGACAGGTTCCCTGGGAAAGAGAAGGAGCCCAGAGTAGGTGGGCCTCTGCCACTCCCATCGTCTCTGTGGCCCTCTGTGCATCACACACAGGACGTCCATCCCACTGACGACTGAGTCAGTGGAGAAACACTCCCAGGGAGACTGCAGGCCGGGGGCGTCCCTCTGTGGGGGGCCCATGAAAACTCGCCCTGTGTCCGGGATGGGCCTGTATTTCCTCCATGCCCCTCAACCTAATTTCCTGTGGATCTCAGACCATCTTTTATTTCTAATTATGCCACTGTTCACATTATCGATTCAGAAGATACAAATGGCGAATGGCAAGAGAGGGAGAAGACGGGGAGGGGAGAAGAATTCCATTTTGCCTGGAGGATAAGATGCTCGAAATGCCACCCCACAGAGCATCTCCGAGCCGTTCATCACCGTGGCAGAGGCTGGCTCAATTATCTCTGTGTCAGATGATTATCTGAGAGCTTAATTTAATCTCCATTATCCTCCCCCGTCATATTTCAATTAAATCTGCTATCAGCGTGTTAACACATCTCTGAACCTGCTATTTCTTCAGTTAATTTTCCACTAAGAGGTGCTGGAGAGTAACAGATGTCATAATTATGCCGTTATTAAGTGTATTTGACACTCATTCTTTCAGGATTTTGTGGTTGGGGTAGGAGCGTCGAAAAATTAATCGGATGACAATGTGCTTCCGTTGTGAGGGTCTCACCACCCCGGGCTGGGGGTGGTCCTCCTGCCGCTTCTGAGGGCACGTCAGGTTCGCTCCGCTTCTGTCCATCTGGTCACCCGGACGAGTTCATCAGGGAGCAGAAGTTCAGAGGCGGGTTCTGTCTTTCTTCCCTTCTCTCCTCTTCCAGAGCCCAGAAAACACAGCCGGTGCGTGTCACGGGGGAGCGTGCAGTTACGGAGGCCGGGTTAAGAGTGGTCAATTTTGACCTGAAAGTTGGGTTTTAGTTGGCATTAGGTGTCGATTAACTCTATATAAGACTTTGGGTACGTCACGCCCTCTCTCTGAGCTTCATTTCCAGGAAGAAGGAACAGGCCTGACTCTATATTTACCACTGTCCCCAGCTCTACCAGCCCCTGGAAGTAGCTAAAATCCTGTCTACTCTACAGACAGACAGATGATTGAGAGGTAGGGAGATGGATGGATGGATGGCTAGATGGATGGATGGATAGATGGACGGATGGATAGATGGACGGACGGATAGAAACCTCTATGTACAGATGATATGCAGATTTCTAGAAACATGCATATGGAGAAATAGAGAACAGATATCTCTATGTAGGATATGAAAATACACCTTTATAAAGCATATAAGCATATATTTATATATTTAAAAATATAAATATTACATACATAATATTTGAGCTTTACATATGTATATACACATATATATTTCCCCATATCGTCTATATCTATAGCTACTAAAATCTTCAAATCTGTTAAATTTGAGGTCTGAAAAGACGTCTCTGTTGCTCGTGGTGTCTCTAATCCAGAGCCACTGAAATCCCAAGTGCATCACGATTGAAGTCCTTGTTCGGCCGTCTGTGGTCTGTGTGCCCTTAGCAAATGGCCTGCCCCCTCTGAGCTTCAGCGTCCTCCTCTATAAAGTGAGCATGGGAGGGGGAAATCTAGTTCATAAGATTGCTGAGAGGGTAAACGAAATATTGTACCTGTCACCATCTAGTTATACCTGTATATTTGGTTACGTCTAGGAAAGGAGCTGAAAATACAGCCCCGGGCTTGCAGACGCAGCCCATCCCATCCCTGCCTCTGTCCTCCCGGGCCGTCTTCTCCCTGCGTGTCTGTCTGTATCTGGGTCCTCTCTTTCCCTAAGGACACCAGTCATAAAGGATGAAGGGCCCACCCTTCTCCAGGGTGACTTTATCTTAACCAATTCCGTCTGCGGTAAATTTATTCCCGAATCAGAGCACCGTCTGCGGCACAGGGGGCTAGCCCTACGACACACCCGTTTTTCGGAGGGGAGCGCACAGCTCAGCCCGTAACAGAAGCCTTGATCGCAAAGAGAGGTTGGGTATTTATTTTCCCAGGGATGGCGGCATCTCTACTGGAGGCCTCGGCCTTCAGAAGATACCGTGGCTCTGGTCCCCAGGCTCTGTCCTGCAGGCGCCGGGATGCCGGTGGCTTTCTCCTCCTGCCCCTGCAGGTCTGGGGGTGCTGACAGCTCCCTGATTCGCTGCTTCTCCGCTCGCACGGCTGAGTGTCGGCCTCACGTCAGCCCTCGGGTGCCCAGAAGCTCGTGGCCGTGCGCGGCGCAGATACAGTGAGCGCCGACGGTGAACACAAGGACTGAGGAAGAGGTGTGTCCCCAGGAAGGCCACCCAAACAGTCCCTGTTCACTGTCCTCCTACACACAGAAGTCAGGGGGCCACCTCAGCCTGCACTGTGCAGTCCTGTCGTCCTGCCCAGCTCGCCCCCTCTCCTCCCCGCCCCCTTCCACCCCTCAGCCTTTCTGTAACGCCGCGTACTTACTGAACGATGCCCGTGGAAGGCTGCGTGCACGAGAAATTACTATTTTTATGCACTCCCCCTTAGGGTACACTCCAACACGATCCATACTTCTGGGGCCATTTTTCCCCCTATAATATATTTGTAGCCCAAGTATGGAACCCACTTCGAGAAAATTAAACAGAACCAGAGAAGCCATGTGCCCCGCGATTAAAGGCGACACCCCCAGTAGCAAATGGGAGCCCAACAGGACGGCCGGCCGTGCCAAGAGAAAAATGTGCAGCCGGAAAATCTGCCAAGCGCCCCTGATTTGTAAAGATTTTTTTTCCATATTTAGGTAAATGAATGTAATTATTTAATGCCTCCTGCAACGGTAATGGGATGGTGCTCGGGCCCTTTGCACATATGGTGCTGGCCCCCGAGTCCCCTCTGAGGGAGGAGAAAGGTGGGGGCCGACCACGGCTCAGATCTCATTTGTGGGTGGTAGTGTTGGCGGTCTGCACGGGGTGGTGGGGGTGGGGGGCGTGAGAGCACCGGGTGATGGCCTCAGGGCCCTTCAGCGGTCGGCGGGCACAGGGGCGTATGTCCCACCCACGGCCATAGCCAGTGCGCTCCCCCAACCAGCCCGCAGGCCCCCTGTGGAGCCCGGCCTCCGGGTGCAGGCCCGACCTGCCTGCTGGCCCTCCCTCCACACTTCCAGAAGTTCCCGAGGGGGAAGGTCCCTTCCTTCTCCAGGCGGTCACCATTTGGCCTTCCCAGACCTATGTGCGGGACCCCCGTGGAAGGTCGGACAGACTGTCCCACGCCCCCAAATCTGCCCTGTGGGCACCCCGTCTACTGAAAACTGTGCAAGGCAGATAGCAAATCCACTAACATCCAGAATTTGGATTCTTTTTTTAAAATGCAGCATCTATCACGTGAGGTCACAGGCCGTACTCATCACCTGAAAAACTCCAACCGCAGCAACATTTCGTTTTTGAAATATTACGTGCTTCACGTAGACAGTCGAGTGCAAGGCGTGTTGCCTCTTCTGCACAGGGCCTGCAATCTCAGAGAAGGCGCGAGGTGACACGCACAGGGGGTAACGAGAAACAGTGGGAGGCGTGGCAGCTGGCCGGGTGGGCACCCACCCCCCAGGCCACGGAAAGGTGGGGGGAAGAAGGGGCGGTGGGCCGAACTGGAATCTGATGCAGAAGACCCGGTACGACCTGCTTAAAACAGACAGAAGGGAGAGATCCATTTCAGGCGACGCTGGGGAAGCGGGACTAGGAATGGTGTGCTTGCGGGTTTACGAGGAGTGAAGCGGGGTGTCTGTCGTGGGAGGAGGAGGGGAACAGGAGGGCAGTGAGCCGTCTTGGAGAACTATAGAAGGGAGTGTTCCGAGGGCCTCCTCTCTCTCCGTAACAACTGCGGTGTGCTCCGGGATCCCTAAACCCTTATTCCCCGACAACAATGAATTCTCACCCCATCATGTCACCATGCCTCCTCCAGGGGGACGCGTCCCCGCCAGGGATGTGTCATGGCATTGGCCTCTATGTAGGTCTAGCAGGGGGTGCAGGAACGGGCCACCTCTGGTCACCCTTGGCTCCATGGCAGGCCTCGGGGGACCCTCTAGTGCCTCACTTCTTGCTTGGAAGGCAGCGCCCCCAGAGGGAAGCTAGCACTGAATCCGAGTCCCAGGGTCTGCAGAGGTGACTATGCGGGCTGCTTCTGTGTCGGGGCGGCTCACCTTGAACTCCAAAGCTGGGCAGGGGTTCTGATGGGTCCGGACTCAGAAACAGAAGCTGCGCTTCTCCAACCATGAGTCAGAAGTCGGGCTAAGGCCCCGGGGATGTGCTTCCGGCCCCTCAGGGACCCATCAAAGGCTGTCCTTTCTTAAATTCAGACCTTCTCTTTGGGACTTCCGGCCAAATTTGAAGCGTGGGATTCGATGCTTCCTTGCCGTGGGTGCTCCTCGCACCACTTTGCCTATGACATTCCCGGAGAGTGTGGACGGGAGGGGACTATATACTTTATGAAAGACCACACGTGAGGGAGAACTAAAAGGACAAGCGTCTGTGGAGCCGTGCAAGGCATGAGGACGTGGTAAGCAAGACCGAGGGGCTGCTAGGGCTTGACAAATAAGTACTCAGTGCCTATTAGCTGGATGGAGGGGTGGGGTGGACGGATAGATGGACGGGTGGATGGGGGATGAACTTTTAAGAGTCTTGGGCTCTTGACCTGAGTGGGTCTTGAACATTTTGTGATGTGGTCAAGCCATACTCCCTCTGGGGTTCTCTCTTCACCCGTTCAGTGGGTAGTAAATTCCCCTCCGCTTTCTTTACTTAAACAGATTCAATAATCGAATGCAGTTACAGACACGGGGGTCCTGCTGCCGGACTCAGGCCACGCAAAGGAAACGGGCCGGCCATCACCTCTGCTGTTCACGCATATTCTCGGAGGGCTCTCCGCTTAAACAGTCTGTCCGGCTGTGACATTCCAGACCCCGCCTCAGTGACAGCAGGAGCGTCCTCCCCTCACCTCTGCGGACACGGGATCTCCAAGCAAGTCTGGACACCCTGGATCCCTTTCCTGGGAAGGCCGGGTGGGGTCCGGAGGTGAGAGGCTATCAGTGAAATGACACCTCCCTCCCTGGGGTAGCTACTCCAGGTCTAGCAGGAGCCTTCGTACCTGAGTTGAGTTACTCTGTTGTTGCTATGGTCCCGCCTCATTTAAAAATTTTTTTTAGCTGTCTGGCCTAAGGAGGATGGTAAATATACCAGAATAAGGTCTGCTTTGTGGAGTAACTACCACGTATTCATTCAACGTCTTAGAGCCGCTGCCCTGTGTTGGCATGTGCTCAGTGGTGGGTGTTTAAACCTTATCTCAAGAAGCTTGGAGTCGTGCTGATACAGCAGAGATACCGTTCTGAGTGCCAGCTCAACCATCTGGTAACAATTGCAACGTTAAAGAAGGATGCCGAGGCCACATAAAGACCCACTGAACACACTGTAGTCAATCAACAGTATTTCCAATGGGCACGTTGCTGCTTATTAATAAACATAAGAAGACGGCACTATTCCCCAGTCTTAGGCCTGGATGCCACTCTATTGGGATAATATTAGCTCCTCTTTAAAAATACCCCCAAATGTAAGGGTGTAAACGTAACAGAAGTTTATTTCTCACTCACACGATGTCCAAAGGGCATCCTCCTAATGGGCGGTGAGCTCACCTCCAAGTGGTGACTCAGGGACCCCCGGGCTCCTTCCACACGGGGCCTCTGTCCCCTCTACCGTGTGCTTTCCAGGGGACGGTGCTCTTCTTCAGGAAAAGGCCGGCGGTGCAAGCACACTTACTTCTCAGGTTCCTCGGTCTGAAAGAGTCACTCATGACTTCTGCTCAGACTCTGTCGGTGACATGCCACGCTCCCACCCGGACACCAGGGACGCGGGCCCGTGTGGCTGTGGCTGGGAGGTGGCTTCCCGGCAGCAGCTCTGCAGCAGCCTGCGGAGCAGGGCCTCACAGCTTCAGAGGATGTCTTGATGTCTTCCAATCCAGCCTGCTTGGAGCTCCAGAGACTAGAGAGAGTTTAATCTGCGTCTCTCTGTATAGGAACTATCCTCACCCAGTTTTTAAGCAAGAACAGTCATTTCCAATCCCCTTCCCATATGCTGTGGGGACAACACCCAGAGACAGATCACACCGCTTACGCTAGCGTTCGGGGCTCCACCAGGTGCTGTTGGTTGAGGGTGGGGGGGAGACTATCTAAGGAAAAACACCCAATAAGATATGCAGCCATAAAGATTGCTGAGACTTTGCCCCAGGGGGAATGCAGGGGCTGGAGCTTCTCCTCACCAAGCCGCTCCCCGAGACTCAGCCTTTACACCTCAGTGTTTGGAGCGCTGGGTCTGCTTATCTAAACACGCTCCTCTGACAGCACCTGGCAGCCCAACAGAACATCCATTTTACCGAATCTCGCAAGCCACGTAGCGCCTTTATTGTAGAGGGCAGCATTCGATCTTTTCATAAAGGCGAGCAGATCATTTTATCTAATTTCATTGACTGTGGTTCCATGGTGCTTTCCTTTCTTCTTTATTTCCCCCCTTTTGTTACTTACAAGGTCTCCCCCAGCCTCCCCACGACTCCGTCCAGGACACACTGGTTGATGTCCTGCTCCCGTTCTCGGCAGGCTGGTCCCCTGCCTGTCTTCCTCCCGCTCGGGGCCTCTCCGCTCCGCAACTCGGTTCTCCTCCACTGACTCCGATCCCCCTCGGACCTCCCATCGAGCATCCCGTCCTCGGGCAAACCTCACCTCTCCTGTGTCAGATCTGATTGGGGCCTCTAGCTGTACTTCTGCTCACATCCTGCACTTGACCTTCGTGGCAGTGACCACAGCCAGAGACTGTGCATTTGTGGGAGTATGTAAATGATGTGTTTTCTTGGCCAGACTTTAAGCTCTATGATGCGTGAAGAGACATGTTTCTGTTTTGCTCCCCCCTGTTACCGGCACCAAATATAGTTCTCAGCACAAGGCAGGAGCTCAAGAAACAGCGGTCGACTATGGCTTCCTCTCTCCAGGTCTTACGTTTTCCTCTAACCCAGTTAAGGACGCACAGAGGAAATCTAAGGACCTCCCGGCATGGTCTGCGATTATAGGACTAGACATCATGTGCAGAGGCTGTGAATTTACGGTTGTATGTTCCTCTCCTGAACGTATTTGCACCAGAAGGCTACTTTAGGGGGTCGGACCAGAAAGGCTCCCACAGAAGCAACTCACACGCATCTGGTTTCTGTGCCTTAGACGGAAGAACACGGTTGTGATCCTAATTCAGGCGCGCGCATGTGTAGGAACCGGGACCTACTAGCTCTTACATCCATTCCAGTGAGGAATCCTCATGTTGGGAAACTGGGCAATGCCTACTGGCAGATGTCACCTTCATCTGGATTCCAGAGACGTTCCCAGGGTAGCTGTCAGTGCCTCCTTTTCCCGTCCCGGTGCGGGGGGTGAGTTAGCCTCGATCGTAGGCTACGATACGGTAACAGGGCGCAGGAAAGGAGAAGGGACCTGCCATCGCCCCACAGCCAGGAGGTGTGGGGACTGAACAGCGGTGAGCAAGGCTCACCCCGGCTCTGTGTCCTCCCTGCTGCAGTGTCTGTCACAGGCCCTGAGCCTCAAAGCGTCCCCCGCAGAAACGGCAACCTGTGCCTCAGAGCCTTCCAACAGAGTTTGCGACATCTCGTTTCTTTTTTTAAGGATTTTTAAAATGTATTTTTAGAGAGAAGGGAAGGGAGGAAGAAAGAGAGGGAGGGAAACATCCGTATGAGAGAACCATCGATCCGTTGCCTCTCGCACGTAGTCTGGCCAGGGACCAACCCCGCAACCCAGGCCTGCGACCTTTTGCTTTGAGGGACAACGCGCAGCCCGCTGAGCCACACCGGTCAGGGCAGAGCCTGCACCTTCCAGAGCACTGGCTGCCTCCTTAGCCCCTGTCCACGACGCCCATCCCATGAGACTTCCTAGGAGAGGCCGGTCCCAAAGGGGCAGCTGGATGCTCAGCGGCCGGCGCAGTCCCTGACACAGAGCAGATGACTTAAACTATGTTGTGAATATATATGAACATTACTATTCTGTCCCTGTCCACGCCTCTCACCTCTTTGCTGAGGAGACCTTTGGTAAGTGGGCTCTCTCCACACATGTGAACAAATCCTTGGTGGTGACAACAGCCCTAGGAGTATTAGTAGTCTGGTAGTAGTAGTAATAATAATAATATTTATTGAGCACCTGCTATATGCTCAACTCTCTACTAGGCATTCATTGGCTAATGTGCTCCGCCCACTTGTCATGTAAAGTAGGTAAGTGATGGGATTTGCTCAAGATCACAGCTAATAACTAACTAACAGGCCAAGCCAGGATTTGAACCGGGCTCATTCTGACTCCCTAGCCTGTTCTATTTCTCCATCATGTCATCTCCACATGAGCCCCTGAATTATCCAGGTGCACCCCAAACCATCACAAGCACCACAGAGTCAAGTGGGATGGTCAAAAATTGTTGCTGGCCAGCCTGGTTTTGGGGTGGTGTCTGTCTGGCAGGCACCCCACTTCCCCACAAGGCTGTGCTAACTGTCCTTCCCTGTGTGGAGCAGGAGCCTAGAGAAACCCCCCTCCCTCCTCCCTTCCAAATCAGCCTGTTCCTCTGGGGCCGTTCAGCTGACAGCTGCGGAAAGGACAGCGTGCCTGCTGAAAAAGGGTCCCTAATTTCCCTCTGGCAAGGGACCGCAGTCCAACTTGGGAGAGGACAATTAGCATGCTCTCAGCTGGAACAATGGGAGTAGCAACAGATGCTTCTGTCCCAGGGATGCTCCCAGCACAGCCCCTGCTAATGGGAGGCTTTCTTCTTCTTCCCAGCCCAGGAAACCTGGCAGCCAGGCCAGCGCGGGAGGGGCTGGCCTCCCAGCTGATCTGGGAGGGACGCTAGCAGAGCAGACCGGAGCAGTGCAGCCAGTCCTCACCCTCCTCAGACAGCCGGGTGCCTCCCCACCTCCCTCCTGCACCAGGAAGGGTTCGGAACCAGGGTCGAGAAGACTTTAAGAAGGTTGCTAAACTTAAGGTTAAGAGCAAGCAACCCAGAGGGGACACATGTGGGTTTGAGTTCCGGCATCGCCACCTACGAGCTGTCCCCCCGGGAAAAACCCTTCGCTTCCCTGAACCCGCAGTCCCCCATCTGTGAAACAGGAAGTAACAGTATGTGCATCACAGGCCTGTCCTGAGGACGGCACAAAATAATATACGAAAACCCCGCAGAGTGAACGTTCTGGACAAAGGCCCCATACCAGAGGGACTTCGGTGTCATGACCACCTTTATCTCTGCATGTGCTCACTAAACGCACCATCAGACGTAACGCCCCTGAGCGACCGGGAGACCCTCCGGCCTGGTGCCGTTCCGCCTGTCTACCTGGAGGTGTTCCAAGTCCCCTGTCGAAGGGAGATGATTCTCATTCCCTGCTAGGCTCCTTTATGGGGCCGGCTGTGAGAGCCTCATGCAGTACAGTGTATGAACATGTTTTCCAAAATGGAGAGCCTTCTGCGCTGGCAGAGGAGAAGATTTGTATGAAGCAGGAGCCATGAGCCTCAGGGAGGGCAGGCGCTCCGGTTCTCTGGGATGAAACGTAAACCTACTACAAGCGGCCTGCACGCTGGCGCCCGGGACCTGTCTGGGCTGGATATCCGAGCGCCTTACGTTGGCCAGGCCCAGAGGACGGCACTTCTCAGCGCGGTCGGACAGCCTCACTCCCAGTAGCCCTGCTGACTCTGACAACTGCCCGCCCCTAACCAAGTTCCTTACGCTCCCAGTTTCTGGAGGGCAGAAGCTCGCCCCGTGCCCCCCACCAAGCCTAGAGGAAGCAGGTGAGAGGGCCTCCCTGTTCACGCTCCGTATCATCAGCCCTCGGCGACCTACGAGCTGGCCTCGACGGGACGGACGGATTACGACACATCTGGGGTGAAGGGTAAGCAGAACGGGACTTATCGGCTCCCACAATGAAAAACCCGTGGGTAGTTCTACACTAGGACGTGGCTGGAGCCAGAAGGGCAAATCAGTGTTAGCAAGCACCTGTCCCCTCTTCATGGGGTTATTTTTCTGCTGGCTTCGGCTCCGTTTTCAGACAGCGTTTCCCTTTAGTAGCAACATGGCCGCCAAGAGTGTCAGCTACTCTACTCAAAAGGGAACCCCCTCTTTCTAACAACTGCTGACCTGGTCGCCGGCCAGGGCATTTGCAATCCACTGGCAAGGTTTCCATGGGAGGACCGGGAAGTTCCTGGTCTAGTCCCTATACCCCAAGTCCACCCACGTTCCTGGATACTCTTTGCCATCTTGGCTGTGCGTCCTCTTTGTCCCATCCCAGTACATCAATGGGTGCTGCTGCCAGAACCCACTGCTGTCACAGGAGATCTGATGAGGGTAACGAAGGGTCATGTGATGCCACATGGAGGTGGCGCCGAGCCCACAGGATGCTGAAGAAGCAGAGCTCAGTGAGGCCACCCTACCCTCTGCAGAGCAGTGTGATGTCGCCATTACGCAGGGGGTGGGGGGGGTTTCACTGTATCGCTGTGTCTTCTAAGACCCTTCAATTCTCAGAGTTATGACTTAAGTTCTAGAAAGGAGAACCTCAAAGGACTCTGAGCGAATCCTACGTAGTAGATGGATTTGAACTTGAACCACACAGAATTGCATTGTTTCCCACCTGTTTATCTACGGTAATTTTTAAATCAGGTGTGTAATATATAAAAATCATATCTATTATCAAAACCTTACAAATAAAAATATAGTCCATCTTTAAAACCCTTTTTCTTCAACCCTGACCTCCTCTTGACCTCCACAGAGGTAGTCATAGTCAACCAGTTTCGGATGTCAACTTCTAAGTCTTCCTCTATGATCTGCATAGAGAGGAAAAATGCACCCTGCAAAATAACAATATTGTTTTATAATTATTGACTTACCATGCAAAGTGTCCAGCTGTATATATTCCTCTGAACTTAGTTTTTTTACCACTCAGCCTTATGCCTAGAGACTTTGACAAAGAGAGATTTACCTCATCATATTTAACTGCCATGTGTGTATCATGGCTTATTTAACCACCCAGGTTTTGTCTCTTACAGTGAACACCTCCTACCTGCTTCTGTGAGTGTGTACCTTTCTGGGATAGATATTGAGAAGCAGAACACAGGCTAAGCCCCCCTGTAATTTCCAAAGGTATGTTCAGGTTAATGGCGCGTCGACATGATGGCACCAGTGGCCACGCCTGCCGGATGATCGATTCTTTCAAGAATAATTTTCTCTATATCCTGGCCTGTGTGGATTTCCAGACTCGAGTTCCCTTGTTTGTTCTCCTGTCCTGTTGCTTCCGGTCTCAGTACCTGTGTTGGTAGCGCTGAGGGTCCATGTTGGGTTTGCTGCGCAAACGAAGGTAATTGCTCAGAGAAGTGGCCGACGCTTGGCTTCCACCGCCCAGACCCAGGAGAGGATGAGTTGCCTGTTGTCCATTTTCTGATGGCATGAAGGCTGCTCACAGTCAAGGGCATATTGGCTTAGAAATCTGTGTTGTAAAGATACTTGGCTTAAAGTATAGTTCTGCCTATGGAAGGGCCTTATGTGGACATTCATCCCCTGTGTAGCTTCCTATATATTTAGTGTTCCATTCCGTTCTAGGTTGAAAAGACTAAAATCATTTTCAAAAAAAATGTAAAAGAAACCAATTCCGCTGCCACTTGCATGGATAAAATGGGGCTAAAGGCTTTGATTGTCACAGGCCACCCTAGGCTGGGTCAGCTCCACAGGTCTGCCTCCTCCACACGGACCGTTGGTTGCTGGTCCATACCCGGCCGTGAAGAAGTGGCTGATTAGCCGGCTGCAGAAGCGGGCACACCGGAGAGCCGACCGAAGGGGGTCTCGCCCTTGACTGGCGCACGTTTGCACAGCAGCTGGCAACAGAGATAACTTGCACACACCCTTCACACAAACCTCCAGCAGTCTGAGGGGCCGACGATCAGCCGGAGAAATGTGTCAAGATTTGGGAACACGTGCAATTTTCACTTTAGATGCTGTCAGTGAGGAACTATTTCAAAGGTACTTTTCTCACCACTCGGCTGTAAAAAAAAAAAACACAAAACAAAACCCAACCCATAACCAAAGTGACACATTTAATGAACACACCACCCTAAGGAACATTTCCTCAAATTTGATAACTGCTTCGTTTGCATTCAAAGACATTCTGGCTGGAGATGTTAAAGTTTAGTTGGAAATAATTTTGTGACCTATCTAATTACAGTGAGAAAATCGTCAACAATCTCTTCTCTCTTAGCTCAGCAGTCATACAATTTTGGATATGGGCGAGGGTGAGGTTTAACCTTGATGGACAGAGAAAGAATCTGGTGACCGAACAATCAATGTGAACAAACATTTGTCTGCTATTCTTTTTTGTGATCCTGTACATAATTTGTTGTATGTCTTCCTCTTGTGGACGGGTCATTCCACTGTATATGTTGGATTTCTGAAGGGGAAAGGCCCTGTTTTTACCTCCTTTAATTACCCCTATGGGTCCTTTTGTGGGGTTTGACATTTAACAGGCACTGAAGAAGGGTTGATAAGAATGGGGGAAATCAGAAATTCCCATCCACCATCAAAATCAATAGACTGACTAGAAAATACTCCCATCGACTCACTAAGCAATTTTCCAAAGTATCTGTAAATATTTCAAAACCATTTTTGAGTTATTTCTTATGCTTCAAAGTATCGCCATGCACCACCCTAGAAGTTCACAAGGAAGAGGAGTGTCTTCAAGTTAAGAGGTGGTATCAGGTCACATTAAACACGGCCACCCTATTCCAGGCACAGAGCGGTAACAGGTGCGTGGGTCAGGCTGGAGAAACAGATCCCAACCCAGATCAGCTCCGAGAATCAGCGACCTCTTCATACCACATCATGGGAGGAAGGAAGGAGGGTGACTTCTGGGCTGGCTGACTCAGCGACGGACCAACTTCCTCCGGGTCTTTCTGTTCGGTTTTCAGCTCTGTCCTCTGCGGTAAGCTGGCTTTGTCTGCAGGCTGACCGCCCTCATGGGCGCGACAGAGTAGCTTCTATTACTCACGCCCGCTCACACCCACATTCTAGTGCAGAAAATAAGACTGTTTCTCATGCATCTTTTTCAGACAGAGGAGACCTTTCCCTCCTCATTGGCTGGAATGTGTCACATGACCACGACCTGGCACTGGAGATGGACAAGTACAAATGGGCTGTCACAAATAGTCACCGGGATGTAAAGTACGGCACAGAGACTAGAGTAAAAAACCCTGTAATAACTATGAGCAGTGCCGGGTGGGTACCAGATTTATCAGGGGGTCACTTTGGGACTCTGATACAAATGTCTAACCGCTATGTTGCTCAGCTAAAACTAATACTATATTGTATGCCAATTTCGCTTAGGTGTGGACTCTCAGAAGCTGAACTCCCAGAACCGGCGAGCAGAACAGTGGCGCATGGGGAGACAGACGCTGGCCACCAGGTGCCAACCTTCAGCTGTGAGATGAACGAGCTTTGGGGAGGGAACCGACGGCATGGGGATCATAGTTGCTCGCGCTGCGCTGTCCGGGTGCACCTGAAATTTGCCAACAGTGTAAATTTCACACGTGTTCCCACCACAGAACAGAAAGGCAACCATGTCAGGTGGTGGATGTGTTAATTAACTTGACGGCGGTAATCATCCCACAATGGACACCTATATTAAATCACGATGTCTTACACCTTACAAACCCATCACATTGTAAAACCTACACATGTACCGCTTGTATCTGTCAATCATACCTCAGGGAAGCTGGACAAAATAGGGCACAAGCCAGCCCCGCCCCCCCCCCCCCCCCGCCCCCACATCGCTGCCCTTGAGGGAGGCAGTCCCATGGTCTAGTATTGACCCGGCAATCTCATCTCTGCCGTCTGTGTGTGATGGAGGGCTGAGACCCGCGCCTCTAGCAGACGGGCATTGCTGCAGGACCTTGAGTACCATTTTGGTGGAGGCGGGGAGAAGATCATTCTAGCCCTTTCCACCTGAGCAGCAAGGAGGGGGGACGGGAAAGAACAGGCTCATGTTTGAAGGCATCACTGGCTTTCTGCCCTGTCCTCACCGGGAGAACGGTTGTTCCTAAACCAGCCCAGAACCAATACAATGAACGTTAATGAGCTTGTATCAATAAACATTTATGAGGCTAGTTTCAGGTTAACAAACTAGGCCCTTCAGCAAAGTCCGTCCACCTGCCTGGCTGGAGAAAAGGGTCTTTCTTCCAGAAATTTCAGCCATGTTGCACTAGTGAGGCTGTGCCGCTTTATTGTTAGGGGCGACAGCTTCAGAATCGGCTTGTCCTGAGTTCAAATGCTGACCCTCGCAGTAGTCCAGGAGGAGAGGCCGCTTAACTCACTGCAACCTGGGATCCTCAGCTGCCAAAGGGAATAATCATTCCTAAAGAAGCCTAGGAGATTAAGTCAGCAAAGCATCTAACGCAGTCCTGGGTGCATGCTGGGGACTGTTAGACCCAACGAATGGGGGCTGCTGTCATCGTCACTGGGAGTGAGCGTGGCTGTCCCGTCGGGAGTTCCACCTGTTCTCCTTCCTCCCCTCCAGACACCAACGACATCAACAGGAAGACGGCAAGAGACGCCGAACATGCTCTCACCAGAATCAGAAAGTTCAGCGCCGTCTTTGGAATCATCTCCTGTCCTCACGCTTCCTTCCACGAGACTGAGCAGCGCTCTGTGCGTGCCGAGCCGTGACCCCAGCTGCATCCAGCAACCTCCCCTGAAGACTTAGTACAAACTGGCAGCTACCATGCCCTTCCCAACGGGCAGTCTTCCCACAGACTCAGAAAAAGGAACAGAAGAGCCAAACAGGGGATCAAATTAGAAGCACAAGGTCCCTTGACGTGCATGCGCGTCCTCACCTTGGGACAGGCAGCGTGTGCTGTAGTAGAAACAGCGTGGGCTTTGGGATCTGAAGAACAAGGTCACGCGCTGCCTCTGAGCTTCAAATTCCTCACGTTACTGTCAGAGAATTAGAATAAGGACCACGTGGGAAAAAGGCGGCCACAAACCCTTGGTTCCCTTCCTTCTTGCTTCTCTGGCATAATTCTTTATCATTTTGGTTTTGGTTCGGATCATTGCTCTTGGGACCTAGTGTCTCTCCTCTTCCTTCCCTCTGATTTTTCCCGTTTTTTTTTTTTATGGGAGTTTCTAGTTTTGATGAGGACTCTTAGGGTGTGGGCTGTGGAGGGCCTGGGGCATCCATGTAATCAACTTTCCATGCTTAACTTATATAACTAAGCACTCGGGTTTCTCCTCAAGATGATGGCTCTCCTTGGTGACAGCCATCAGCCAGGGACCTTCTCGAACATGCTGTTCACCTCCAAGTCCCCTTTTACTGTGAGTTCCGCTGGCCGTCAACTTCCTTTGGTCCCTCCAGCGCAGAGCTCAAAGGCTAGAGGCACTTTTTATTCCTGCCAAGATGCTGTCCTTCCTTTGGGAAGAGGCAGGCCTTTGTTGTTGGGGTCCGTCTTCCCCGGCTTCCTTGTTGACACCCCGGGCGCCATCTTCAAAAGCAGTGTGTGCTTTTGTGTGGTAGAGCACCGGGAGGGGTCCAATTTTGCCATCCATCATATTTAATAGCATATGTTATTAATGTAATTTCGTTATTCAAGATTCTTACATCTCTTCCGTGCCCTGTATGAGACAATTATGGTTTTTCAAAAGTGCATGCATGCTATCGGATATCACCTTTAATTAGAGCTGTAGCAATTAAATATGGTTATTATACATATTATATGAAATATTCACTCAATAAGAGTTGATGTGGCATTTCTTTCATTTCAAGGAAAATGACACTGGATTCAAACCATGAGGGTTCTTATTAGTTATTTGGTGTCTTAGAAAAGACTATCTGCTAGGAGGAGGACGCGAAGGAGTGCATGGAAGGGAGCAGCTGATGCTCGGAAGAGCTTTCCTTTGCCTCGGAGCCAAGTTCAGCTGTGCACTCATGAGGCTTGAAGTTGTAAGATCCACTTGCTGTTTAGGTTCAGGTTTTGGGCTTGATTAACAGCAAGGCCCCCGCTGGCCCCCTCTGGAGTGGAGGCAGGAGTCTGAGGCTCAGTCACGGAAGTTCTCACCAACAAATTCATCTCTCTTTCATGGAGTGTTTTGCTTTTGGGTCCCGACAAAATTAATGTCTGCTCAATGCTAAAAGTGCTTCCTTGGAGGAAGTGTGTGGGAGGCGAGAACAGGGAGAGGGAGAAACACCCCAAGTTCAACAGCAGCCTAATCACATTTTAGATGTCAGGAGGCAAGTTTACTGAGCATTAATCAAGAATCAGTGTGGCTTGATTCCCTCTTTCGAGTAATAAACTATTAAGACACATATACATAAAATAGGCTAAATAAATGAAATAGTCATTCTTCTTCCCCAAATCTGCCTTAGTGCTGTTTTGTGTTTTGATGTAATTAAAAAGTAGAGAGATTTTTTCCTTCCTTGGAAAAACTAATGGCCTCAGTTTATGTCCCTTTATTGTATGTTCTCTGGTCATTTTGTGACTTGTCATTTAAGAGCCGGGGAAAGAGGCTGCTTTGTATCAGAAGAAGGTTTCTACCGGTTCCCCAGCCGCTTTGCTACAAACATATTGGCCGGAGAAGGGTACAGAAAGGAACGGCAGAAGGTGAATAACGACTCCTCCGACAATTTAGAATGTTTGAAGTTAATTATCCTACTCTGATGACTGGTTGTCTAGACATTTTAAGTATTTATTTTGTGGTGTCCCCTACAGTTCATAATTAAAGACCGAAAGGAAGGCTCCTGGAGGTTTTTACTGGCCAGACCAGAAATTACCCGCACAGCATACTGTGCTTGGGCACAGCACAGGAAGGAGCTGCATTCCTCGTCCCGTGCAGTCTGGTCGGAGGCCGCGGCTCGCGCAGGGGCTGTCTTTGAACCGCAGTGGCATTAATGGACCTGCCTGGGACCCAGGAGGCTCAGCGAAGGCTCTCCGCTGGGACCCAGCACGCCGCTTGCTCCTAAGAGACAGAATTGGAGTGGACAATTCGCTAGGGTCATGAGATCCCTAATTTTTCTGTCCTCCCAGCTTTCCCTTTGCATCAGAGTTGAGGACAGAACAGAAGCCACTGAACTGATATAGACACGGTGAAACTGTGTATCCATTTGCTTGTCTGTCTGTCTGCCCATCCATCCACCCATCCATCCATCCAAGTCTTTCTGCTCGGTGCCCCTCTGTCAAAAGCACGGATTGAGTATTTTTGCAAAGAGCACAGTGATTGGGTCGGAACCCTGGCTTTGCCACTAGTGGGACGTGTAACCTTGGGCAAGCTGTGAACCTCTGTGGTACTTTGTCAGGAGAGAATAAGAATATTTACTCCTGCGTGATGGTTAGATTGATGAAACAAGAGAAGATACATAAACTTCCCTCAGCGCAGTGCCTAGCATGTAGGCCAGGGCTTCATCACCGGGGATTTCCAATGAGTGCAAACATTTGCTCACGATGTGACAGATGCGGAGGCGGCGTGGAAGCCGGGCGGTCCCAGGCCCTTGTGAGGGCGTCTTCGGCGCCATGCTGGTTCCTAAGCAGAGCGGCCACGATGCGCTGAGAAAGGATCGGCGAGTGTCTCAGTGTCAGACCTACCCTTTCGTCTGGAAAGCACGCCGATCCCCTCAATGGAGTAAAGAGACACTGAAGAGCGGCCACGCCAGATGCTAAGGTGTCCAGGTCGGTGTCAGTCTCAAGGGGCTGGGAGGCCCCAGGCGGGCTTCCTGGAGGAGGCAGCATGTGTGGGAAAGCATCCTGTTACCACTGAGACGGCACTTCACTGCCTGCCCTCTGCCCGGGCGCCCGGCTCCTCTCCTGGAGTCTCTTCTCTTTTAGGACAATATATAACGTGCACACACACACACACACACACACACACACTCAAATACAGGTAGAGCCTACATGAAACCTGGGGTGAGCTTGCTGCGTAATTAATTCCAAAGTGTGTTGTGTGTGTGTGTGTGTGTGTGTGTGTGAGAGAGAGAGAGAGAGAGAGAGAGAGAGAGAGAGAGAGAGAGAGAGAGAGAGAGAGAGGGGGGAGAGAGAGAGGGAGAGAGAGAGGGAGGGAGAGAGAGAGGGAGAGAGAGAGAGAGGGAGGGAGAGAGAGAGGGGAGGGAGAGAGAGAGAGGGAGGAGAGGAGAGAGAGAGAGAGGGAGAGAGAGAGAGAGAGAGAGAGAGAGAGAGAGAGGGAGAGTAGTTATAGTTCTGTCTATTTGGTCTCCAGGCATTTTCATCCCCAGCCCCTCCTTGGGAAAGTTCCGCCCTCACTCCGCACAGCTCCCGGGCCACATGCCGCACTCGGGCTGGGGTGCTCTCCTCTCTGCGGCTCTGTGCGCTCTGTGCTCCCGGAATGAATGGGCAGGTTCACTGTAAACTTAACCCTTCCAGCTCTCACCCCTTCTCAGTGCCAACGCCTGCCCTCCCGGCCCATCTGTGCTGGCTGCAAACCGAGGCCATTCCAAGGGGTTTCTAGGGAAGTGGAAACTGGCTGAAGCGGGCCTGTCCGCGTCCCTTGGGTCCCAGGGTGGGTGTGCGACAGCCCTGGCCGTGGGCTGTGCGCTCCGCGTGAGTAACGGAGAGCTGGCTGAGGGCAAGGGCCGTGTCTACACCCCCGAACTTGGCGCCTGGGGTGAGCGGGACAGAGACGGGCAGATGGATGAACGGATGAGAGACTGAAAGTTACCCTCCAAGACAAAGAGACGCTGTACTTCTGTGGAAACTCTTAGGACACAGAGGCCACTTAGCACAGGGACTGCTAGTTCTAAAGAAAATGGAAAAGCAGAGTTAAGGAAGGACTTAACATGGGGGAGAGCACACCTCAACCGAGAGATGGAGGGAGGGTGGCAGGGGAGGGGGAGGACAGGGTCCTGATGACATTATTTGACCACCAGCTTCTAGCCCCACCCACGCCCACCACACGTCTGGACATGTCTGCCACACGCACCCCCGAAGTTCCCTGTTCCCGCCAGTCTTTCTGAGCATTTGCAAAACACGGTCCTCATTAATATAATGGGGGACGGTGGATAGAATTCTTAGTTTTCTTTTAAAAATACAGCAAGAGATGACCAAGAGCAAAGGTAGAAAAACCCGTGTTTTGTGGTGTGTCCCAGAGTAATTTATATGCCCCAGTAATTCTTAACCCTTTGAGTGCCAACGTTTGCTGTGAGCGATGCTGACAAATTTTCCCCAAAGTGCCAGCGTCCCTCCCAGCGGCTCTCTCTCCAATGGCTACAAAAGTAAATAACAATGGAATAATTCGTATTTTATGTTTTGTTCCTTTTTTTGTACCTCAGGTTATATATAGATATAACTTTTTCTCATGTTGATCCAGATTTCAAGTTTTTACAGTTGTTTAAATACTGACATATTAATTATGTTATAATTTTTATTTACATTTTAAAAGCCCTTTTAATTTCATTTATTTGTGCAATAATCGTTGAAACTATGCAGCGTGCATGGTAAGGAAGCGTTTGCTAGTGGGCATTTTCCTTGCTTCACGGTGGGAGCGTTGCGTTTTGTTTATAAGCTGCTTTTCACTGTTGCTCTCTACTGATACACGTCTCTAGTGTGAATGCCGTTGTGTTCTTTTCTTTTGTACGTTGTGAAGTCTTCTTTTCTTTCAAAAACGTATGCGATATTTGGCATACTTCCTGCTAGTTATCCATGTTGCTATGTGTTTTTCTCAAGTTATAATCACAGGCTTTATATTATGTCATATATTATACTTCAAAATCCATATTGAAGAATTTATTTTTTCTAAAATAACTGTTATAATTTTAATGCAATAAATTTTTTGCTAAAGGGCGTCAAAGAACACTGCTTGCAAAATAACAGTATTTACTATATGTCATGAAATTTTCAGCAAATTATTAGGAATGGTAATGTTTTTATAGACATTTCTCATAACCTCTGCATTTCTCAGCACAAGAGCCCGGCATTTCTCCCACGGATTTTAGCAATTACGCGTGGCACGCAGAGGGTTAAGGGGTTAGGGAGGGAGGTACCCCCCCTTCCTCTGACTGAGAGTCCTCACAGTACTGTATGGACCAGGCAGTACTGGGAGCAGGTAAGTTGGATTCGGGTTCGCTTTTGTGGGGGGAGTGAGGGGGGCTGTGTTTTCATCCCTACTGTTGAGCCAATAAGTCAACTGATAACTTTCTTTTTTTTCTAATTAATCTCTCTGAAATTATTACCCATCTATCCCTCTGATTTAGGTACTGGAAAGTCCTCTGCTGGCGGAAAGTTGACCAGACTTGAGATTAGAATATCCTCCCCCCACCAAATTATGTTTGAAATATTTCTCCAGCTTGGCAAAAGTGGATTTTCAACAGCTCTGATATTTTCTTTCTGTTTTATCAATACTGCCTCATGCCGGCGTGGGCCAGCCAAATGGCCCTGGCTCCATCCCATGAATTAATGATTCCTCAAATCAATTTAATCTGGAGCCCAATAAATTTTCCTATGACAAATCAATGTCAAAAATAATGAAAGGAGGAGTGATTCAGTGTGTCTGCCCCACAAGCCCCGCCCCCCTGGGCAGAGATGTGCGCCCTGAAGGGCAGACTTCGCGTTTCTCTCTTCCTACAACGCACGACACTCTGTCCTGCGCAGGGGAACACGTCAAAGTCAAGAATATGGATGCCTTTCCCCTCCCACAATCAGACACTAGTATCCATATGTTATCCCTTCTCCTGCGTTTTAAAGCCCGGACAGTCAGCATCAGAGAAGCAAGTTCTTCAGTGTTCTTTGCACAGGCAGACAAACAAAAAGGACGGTAACTGTGAGTGTGAGAGAGAGAGAGAGAGAGAGGAGAGAGAGGAGAGAGAGAGAGAGTGTGTGTGTGTGTGTGTGTGTGTGTGTGTGTAAGCCATGCATTTCTGGGAAATTTTAAAACCGCACTGATAGGTGAGACTAGGTAACGGGTTACTGTGATGAAGTTTGCAACGGAGAAGACAGTCGGGACGTGAACAACATGGCTCCTTGGTCTGTCCCTCCGACCTTGAGTTCTATTGCGTGAAACGGGCATGTAAGGACACTGTTACACCAGCGTTACCTTCCACCTCCAGACACGGGGCTGACAGCCCCAGAGGACTCATCAGTACTTGGTCAGAGCCCACCAGGTGTCCCCATTGTCCGGTGCTGCCAGTGGGCAACGGGCTTGAGCCTCAGTCTTCATGAAGCTTGTAACCAAGATGAGGGATGCCGAGCCCACACGTCTAAGACAATTGTAAGAAAGGACAGGGGCTGCTCAAGTGCAGAACGGGGTGACAGGCCCGTTGGGAAGGAAAGCAGGAGGAGCCAAGTCATGTGGAAGGGGCTCAGACGCGGGTTTGGGCAGCAGGGCAGGGACCGCGTGGCAGCTGGGAGGGAGGATGAGTCGCTGACACACAAGAGAGGATACACTTGTCGCTTCTTCTTCATTCTGGCGGGGGAGAGACTTTGACCTGTACGCTGGTTTGCTTCCTCAGTGCTGACCCCTGAAGGAATGGTGGATGGTGAAGGTGTTTTCTCCTGTCGGGTTCTGCTTGAAGGTCCTCTGCCTGGAACGGCCAGTGGAATATATTCTCTATGTATTTATCTTAATTCTCTAGACGGCCTTCAGTTAGCCGGGCTGAGAGAGATGGGAGTAGAAAGGGACCAGAGCAAACGACCCCAGACAGACTTCCAGATAGGTCTCCTAAAAGTCTCAGAGGCGTTCCCTTTCAGGGTCATGAGACCCACACCTCGGATGTCCGCCATAATGGATGTGTTTAATAATGCCCGTTGCCCTACTGGGAACACGGTTCAAAACAGCCCCCCCTCCCCGCTCTCAGAGCTGAACATCATCAAATATTTAAGGCTAGAAGCCTCCCTTTACCCTGGGCCATTGTTTAAGGTAGGAGGGGAGAAACCCCAGTCTCAAGCTTGGCCATCCCGAGAGGCTGACTTCTCTCTTAGACACGTAAGTAGAATACAGGCAGATTGATGGCAACGTGGATCAGGCTCCCAGGCCTTGGGAGCCGGATCTGGCAGCCCAACTCTCTCTTAGGCAGCAAAACCTATTGGTCTGCGTGGTATCACGGAGGGTGGACTTGCCCTCGCACCAAGGTCTGTAAGGCGGCTGACAATTCCGCTGAGGTTCCTGGTTACAGGGAAGGGTGGGCACAGGTTGGACAAAGGATGAGGATCCAACGGAAAATAAACACCTGGGGAGACCCTCTCAGGAGATATCCGCTGCACCGGTCAAGTCTGAGAGAGCCGTCTTTAGCTCTTTTCTTGCCGATTAAATAAAAACAGAAGGCACGATTTAAAAACCGGAGTATCATACAGCGTTCTATTTTCTCAGTGAAACAGAAATAAATTTTATTTTTATCTGAGATGTTTGAATGTCCCTTCAGATCAATGGTACCGTGGTGAAATGGACTGGGCACTGTCACCAAATAGAGGGGGCTTCGTTTGCTGTTGCTCTGGGCACGGTCAATGCCTCACACTCAGAAGCACCCCATTACTCGAGGCAGCACGTGGGTACCCCCCCCCAACACACAACGTTTCATTTAAAGATTGCTCTACTCTGTGCGCTCCACGGGTGAAATTAAAAACTCTTTACCCACTTCCAATTTCCCCAATATACAATTGTGTATTAGAGGTTTTGAGCAGTCACGCAGTGAAGAATTCTGGGTACCCAGGGCATCTCACGGGACGTGGCTGCGCGACAGGTACGTTCGGGTACCACCCTCCCCCAGGTCTACGCAGCGTGCTTTGAAAACTGGGCCACCCACTGAGTCTTAATTCCTTCACCCACCCTCACGCACCCCCTGCGTTATGCGCAGGGTTCAGCACAGAGCGGGCGCTGTGTTCAGGAGGCCCCTTTCCAAGGCGCTTTAACACTCACGACTGTATCTGACCTTTGCGGCAAAAGCTCTTCATCTCAGGGACAAGGCCAGTGAGCAGCAGACACGTCCAGGGAGCTGCCCAGTGGTAGCATAAGGCTCTTAACTGATATCTGCTCCCTTCAAAGTCTGTATTTTCTATTCTCCTGCCCCAGCATGCACCTGGGCGAGAAACCCAGCGTTACCCCGAAGCCTGAAGGACGAGAGCCCCTGAACACAGGGAGAATGCAGCCTCTTGTCCACATCTGCACTCACGGTGAGTGCCTAGGCTGAGCCCGCTTCTCTAAACAGGCCCCGAGCAAAGCGTAGCGTCTTGAGTGATTTTTTTAAAGACTGGTTATTACTATATTTTTTAAAGTGCTTCCTAAGCATGAGCTATTTCGACTAGGTAATTCACATACATGATCTGATTCCATCCTCCCAAGACTCCCAGGAGGCCAGGGAACGGAGGTGCAGAGAGGTTCCACCGCGCGCCCAAGGTCCACTCGGGAGCGGGTACGGTGGCATTTGAATCCAGTGGACAGCAGCCCTCAGTCCCTTGGTGGCAGCTTCCACGCCAGTAGGACTGATTCTTTTCCCGTCCTGGCCCCCTCGGTGTGACAGTGGAAATCCACTGCCTCCCTGTTACTCTCGGAGCTGGGAAACGGACCCACCCTCGGTCGTGGAGCTGGCCTACGCGCGAGGACCCCCGGGAGAGCAGCTTCCGGCCAGGCCGTCCCCCGACCCCTTCCTATGGTCTGGGGCCTCTGTGGTTGCTGCCCCTTCCTCCTGCATCTTCCATCTCCCCAGCAGCCCCCTCCCCGCCCCCCCGCCCCGGCCCTCAACCCCCAGCCCCAGCAGTAATGAGAATCAGAAGGAGGGAGAGTGAGGACTTGAAAGGAGTAATTCCTTTCTTATTTATAGGTCTCCACCGGAGAACCAGGGGCAAGGAGTGTGGTCCCTACCCCGAAGCGCGGAGCAAAGCTCCCATGGGGGCTGGGTCCTGGTTGGGCTCGGCCTGTGACCCTCCTGCCTTAACCTCCCCAGCTGTACAATTAGGTAAAAGTTGGGCTACAATGGAAACCAGATGTTTCCAGCAGGAGCGAAGTCTCCTGGGCAAACAAAGTAAATAATAAATAAATGCTTTCAGTTTTACTAGCGACTGGCCATTCCGTGCGTCCTCCCGGGCTCCAATTAGAGCGCTCCTGTTGTCTTGCAGGGTCTTAAAACCCAAGCGTAAACAAGAAGGTCTCCTGAACGGCAGGGAGGCTGGCTAGTTTTGAGTTTTCCTTCTGCCCATTGTTTGGGTTGCGTTTGGTGTTCTGCAATAGTGTGAGCCTGTTTTCTGCAAATCACCCTCAATTTCATCTTACGTTCTGGTTTGGGGGAGGCGGCGGACTCACCAGGCTGTACCCTTGTTTGCAGTCATTTGGGGAACACTGCTCTCTCCATGAAATACCCCGACGGTTGCGGAGGTGCCCTGTGCACGTCTCTCAGTCTGCTGAAAGGCCAAACCAAACCCAAACCAGCCGGACGCCGACGCTAGGCACAGCGGGTCCTGAGCTGGGGTGGTGCGCGGCAGCCCCTTGCCGGTGAGAGTCTCTCTGCGGCGTTTGGATCTGCTCCCCTGACTTCGCCCGGTGCTGAGAGATGACCACACGCGGCGGAGCAAGGAGCTTAGAGGCATCAGGCAGGTTGCCTTCATTCATTTCTTTATGGACAAACACATCCATTCACTCAGCAAATACTTACGGCGCACCTGTTACCTGCGCAGCACCTTCCCTGGCACCCAGAGCGCCCCTCAAAGCAGCAGGCCGAGCTCCTGTCCGCAGGGGAACCGGGTAACAAAATTCCGACTTTCCAACCAGTTCGGGCATTCAGGGTCCAGCCGCTTCCTGCTTAACCCTTGCAAAGATTCGGGAAAATGTGTCCTGACGGATGCTCCTGAGAAAGGGCTGTCTCAGGCGACTCGCCCCTGGCCACGTGTGGCCAACAGAGAGCTGAGCTTTCTACAGACACAGTGACAGCTGCGGCCCTCATTTAGCGAGGACCTACTATGTGTGTGGCGTGGGGGGTAATCGTTCCACACGTGTCACCCCATTTTATCCTGACTGCTCTCAAGGCGAGGACCCTGAGCCTCCGAGAGCCCCATTCGACCGTGTGTAAGTTCTCTCGTCCCTGGCGGCTGCCAGGAAGCATGGAGACGTGTCCAGAAGAAGTTATAATAATACCTAAATATTTATGCAGAGCTTAGTAGGGGCGTCAGACAGCGAGCCGGCGACTGTCAGCACGTTATCTTACTCCATCCTTCCAGTGTCTCTGGGAGGTCACTATGGTGGTCCTTGGTTCACGGCACAGGAAATGGAGGCTGGTCGGGGGGAAGTGCCCTGTCCTGCGTCATGCAGGTCACAGACGTCAGAGCCACAATTCATGCCCAGGTCTTTCTGATGCTGCAGGCAGCCATCAGCCACCTCCCTTAAGCTGCACGTTGTATAAGCAAATGAGAGAGCGTCAGAATGAAGACAGCCAACCTCCGTGGCTTTCTGTAGGTCCCCTTGGCTTGGGAAGGACCCGAACTCTCCAGACACACTCTAGGGAGTCTTCCATTTACCCCTGGAAACAGCAGAAAGGCTTGCTAGTCATGATTTTTATTGTTAATTGTTTGGGTTTGGGTTTATGCAATGCCGAAAGCCCTTTTTTTTTTTTTTGCAAATCATCATAAGTTTACTTTTACATTCTGGTGTAAAGTGGGGTGGGTGGGTGGTGATTCACCAGGTTGTGACCTTTCTCTGGTCATCAGGGGAACATTGATTCGGGGACATTCTCTGAGTGGCATTACAGAGACACAGCACGCATGTCTCCCGGCCTGCTGAAAACTGAAACCAAACCCAAAGCAGAGGACTCCAGCCCTGGGAGGACACTGGTCCCAGGAGGCCACAGACGCCGGGAGTGGCTATGCCGGAGACACTGAGCAGATACCCCCACCCCCGCCCAGCATGCTCTTGGATGGAGTGTGGGTGGGAGGGCCCAGGGGTGGAGCTGTGTGAGGGAACCCCGCAGACACCTTTCCTGTCACATCCCTCCATCCAGCCCCAAACTCAGAGACCAGTCTGGGTCCGAGGAGGGCGTGGGGCTTTGATCCTTCACATTTTGCCTTGCTCGGGACTGGGCGTGAGAAGGACACGTTCCAATGAAGAGCAATGATGGTTGGGGACTGTATACACTCACATACACAGAGAATATTCCCGGCCCCCCAGAAAGTTCTCTCGTGCCTCTCTGCGGTCAGACTACACCGCCCCACGCAGCCGCCAGTATAGTTTCTTCTTTCCCTACTCTCTCTCGCCCCTTCTCCTTGGAGAGCAATGATTTTCCCTTGTACAAAAGCTGGTGATTGCCAATTGCGCATATTTTTGGGTCATTGTCTTGTTAGCTTGTTTTTCTTTAACGTCCTTACTGGGCGAAATAAAAAGTTTGCAACCTTAGGTCTGTAAATTTTACTGGTCTATGAAATCTAAAAGATCTATGTTTATAAGAGCAGAAATAATTAGCTTGATTAGGGGGCATGAGAGAGCGTATACGGAACGGAGAAGGTGTTGGGGATAAGGACCCCACATTTCTTTTACAAGATGACAAACACGAAAGCGACAAAGTGCACCCGAGATGGGATCCTCACAGCACCCTCAACTGCCCGAGGAGGCGACAGCCACCGGCCTGAAGTCCTCGTCCCCGTCCCACCTCTGCGTTCCCAGGTGACCTGGGCCAGCGGCTGCTTTTTTTTCCAGAGTGCATTTGCTCATCTGCAAAGTAGATCAGGTTGGTTAATAATCTCTGCAGTCTGATTTTTTCCCCCCCTCTGGCCCGGTTTGCATTAATTGGGAGCCGCCCAAAGTCAGACCTGCAGGCTGGCATTTCCAGCCGAAAGCCACCACAGTTCTAAACATCAGGCTTCGAGCAAGTTCTGTCTAAAGTTTCCTTCCACCTCTTTCTGGGAAGCAATCAAGGGTCCCTTTTCTAGGAGACTGTAATTTGTTGAAAAGCATTTGATTGTTGTATTGAAAGGTTGCACTATATGTGTAAAAAGGTGTTTATGAGGCTTCGTACAGTATAGTTAATAACCAGCCAGGACCGGGGCCTTTATAACAGGGACCCTGGCTGCGAGCATCTACGCAGCGCCTTTCTGAGGCTCACTAATGTATAATTACAGTGGCTGGTGGTCTGGAGCATAAACCGACGGTGCTTGCTGCAGGCCCGCAGGTCACCTTCCCTGCCATCCCCGGCACCCTTCTCTGCCTTTCTCAGGCTGGGCAGAATATGTCCCCCACCTCTCGATTCAGCTCACAGGACACCTGCAGGTTCTAAGGCAGGGCAAGCCAGTTGCGTTTTTAGGTGCATTGGAAGCAAAGAGCTGGGCTGCAGCTAGTAATGATGGGGAGACCCATGCCTGGACCACATAGCTTAAGCTGCAGCCATTTCTTGCCGGGATCAGGGCAACAGCTCCTTACAAGGCCTCCCTGTTTCCACTCTGCTCCCACGCCGCAGTCCTGGCCCCTCACTGCACACAGAGCGCTCGCCTACATTTAGTCTGACCAGATCTTTCTCTTCTTCACACCTTCTTATGCTCCCCTGTGGCTTCTAGGACCAAGCCCCAGTTCCCCCCCTCGTGGACTTCGGGGCCCTGTGCCGTCTGGCCTCCCTTGACACCCCTGCCTCTCTGCATCACGCTGCCTTTTCTGCCCTGATCATGTTTCCATCAACCTCCTCTGGCATCCCTCCTGCTTCTGACTGCCCATGTGAACTTGGACGTAGGCTGTTCCTGCTACTTAGAACGATCCTTCCCTTCTCCCATCCTTCCCCAACTCCCTCGCCCCTTCTCTGCCCAGTAAACTCCTGCTCGACCTTCAGATCCAAGACCAAATGCCACTTCTTCCGGGAAGCCTTCCCTGATCTCCTGGACCAGGTCAAGTTCCCCCACTTGATTCGTTTATTCTCTGTCCCCAAACTCACTCCTTCTAGAGTGCCTGTTATGTGTCTGGAATTGAGCTACACAGTTTACACGAAACAAATCACTTTTGAAACACGTCCTAAGGATATCCTTGTTTCATAAATGAAGAAACCAAAGCTCAGAGAGAGTAAGTACTTGGCCCAGGATATCGGAGAGCTGGTAATTGACGGAACCAGAATCCAATGGCTCCAAAATGGAAGCTCTGAACCATAAACAAAAGCTCTTCAACGTTTTGTTGTTATGTGGGGGGTGGGGGGTGGAGCGGGAGGAGAGGGTAGGAGGAAGGATATGTACAATTCTCGAATACATATAATATCTGTACCCCCCCAGATATTTTAAAAAGTACTAAGACTTCAGTGAAAGCCACAGCCTATTAAGAGTGACTGTCATTTGGAGGTGGCCCCGGGAGGACATTTCTCTTCCCCTTTCTGTTTGCTTCCTAATTTTCTACAATGAGTACCTATTTTTTTTCTAATGTAAAGATGTTAAGCTTTCAAAGACATTTAAGTAAAATGTGTATGGCCTGAAACATTAGGACAGAATTTAAAGAAAAAAAGGAATCACCCACAATGTCACCACGCTCAACAAATATCACCACGCTCAACACCACCATGTTCGATCTGGTGTCCGCCTCTCGGGACCCATCCCTAATCAATGTCCCGTCCTCCCTGTAGCCATCACGGAGCACATTCCATGTTGCTACCCTGTTCTTTCCACGGAAGTCGCCACCCTGAAGACCATGTGAGGGACGGCGCAGCAGGCTGTTCCGGAGCGTGACGACCGCTCAGCGCTGCCGTCCTGGCACGGACTCCACCTCCGAGACCGGCGCCGGCTCGTGAGTCGGCCCCGTCTGCAGCCTTTGGGTTTTTATGGGATGTTGGCTCCAACCAACGGAGCCACACCGGCCGGGGCAGGGCAGTCATTTTATAAAGCAGCTGCAGACTCTTCCACAGTGTGGATGAACCATGATTTATTTAACCTGTTTCCCATTGATAGACATTGATGTGGCCTCAACTTTTTAAATGATTCTAATACTAATTAAAATAATCCTCGCAATACATCTTTGAGCGAACTTGAGTATATTTCTGTAAAATGGGCTCTTGGAAGCATACCTAGGCCTGTGGGTACCCATATTTTCCACTTTCACAGACCGTCCAATAAAGGCCTCGTTTTCATTTTTGTTTCTACTGTGGCGCCCAGATGACACCTCACTGTCATTTCGATCTGCATTTCGCGGTCGCCAGTCACCTAGAGCACTTTTCCGTATGCATCTGAGTCCTCCGATCTCACTCAGGGTCCTCAGGGTCTCGCCCAGGAATTGCTGCCTGACACCCCTGAGTGAGCTCCCTTTGGGGAGAGCTCTGGCTGAGAAATCTGGGAGAGGCTTTCCTCTGGGAGCACCTACTTTATGCCATCAAATCTAGAGGGCAAGTAAAAGCCCAAAGAAAGAGCAAATGGTAAGTGGTTAGGGGAGAGAGACAGAGACAGAGACAGAGAGAGGATGGGACCCAGGGTACATCAAGTAGCTTGTGATATAATCCAGAGCAGGAAGAAGGCTTGGGACGCTTCCTTCTGTGGTTCCGTCACATACCACGGAGCAGTTCCTGCTGGGGGCCCCTGGGTGCCAAGCCATCTTACGGTGGCAGTCTGTGCGACGAGGTCTCATGGAGGTTTGAACTCACCATAGAGGCAATGGGGCTGGATCTCAGGGCCCCCACGCGCACGGGCCTCTCCCACGGCTTTAGCAGTGGCTTCACATGGTCACAGGTGCTATGGGTTGAAGGTCTGTGTCCCCCCAAGATTCGTCTTCTGAAATCCTAACCCCCAGGGTGATGGTAGCAGGAGCTGGGGCCGCTGGGAGGTCATCAGGCCGGGAGGGGCTCAGGCACTTACACAAGAGGCCTGAGAAGGCGCCTGCCCTGCGAGCCCAGGCACTTCGACCTCGGGTTTCCCAGCCGCCAGAACCCTGGGTGTTAAACGCTCGCTGTTCGCACACCGCCTAGGATGCGGCGTTTTGCTACAGCAGCCCGAATGGGCCGAGCTGACATGTGTTTGTAGCACTTGCAAAGTTAGATATTTTCCCTTCAGCTGGAAAGGCTGCCTGTCCCCTTCCATCCCGACTACCCCTCCATGACGCTGATCCATGGGCTGGGTTGCTATGGGCACCTACGGGAGCTGGTCAGGAGGACACTTGCGGCTCGTATGTGGTGAGAGGTACTCACGGCCCCCACGGGCAGTGAGCTATTGCCGCTGCCCCAGTGGAAGTGCGGGGGCAAAGGACACTGCTCCCGTCCCCTGGGCCAGCTGACCACACGGGGACACGGAAGGGCACAGACAGGCACTGTACCAAGACGGGTGTGTTCGGTGGCACCTGGCCCCAGAGGCAGGAGAACAGAGAAGGGGAGAAGAACCCCACTGAAAAGGTAGCGAGCCAGAAGCTGGCGATGCAAAAGTTGACATTCATCAGAAGTGCACAATTATAAGCACCTATTTCTGTTCACATTAATTCCTAGTCAAAATAGCATCTCTTTCCTGTCAGAATATACTAAATAAAGCAGCGGTGTAATTATAAGCCCATCACAATTTATATGAAAATCCACAAAATATAATTGATCAGAAATATTGTATTTGAAGACAGCAGACCTGTATCCTGCAGCGAGAACAGCTCTATCTATGAAGTCGCATGTTTCACGCATCCCAGGTATCGTGTGTTGTTATTTTGATCAACCATACTGAATTATCTTTCCATTCTTTTTATAGAAAATATTACAATGCCATCATCACAGGCAGAGGTGATGAGTGTACCCCTAAAATTGTAGGGAAAAGTATTATAGAGGTGACCCAGAAAGTTAATTAATTAAAATGTTATTATGCTTCTGAATGTGGTGGGCTTTAACAATTTGTGAGCTTTTTAAAGTTAGCATTTTGTCGCGGTTCCTTTTCTCAGTCTGAATAACCACTGCTTTCATTCCCAAGTCTGTGTGCACGTCTTCGTGTTCTTTCATTTGATGAGGACTCCCAAATCAAATATGTTCAGGCCTCATGATCGGTAGGAGTTTGTAGGGTTTGGGGTTGGCCTCAGTGGCCTCCTTAGTCCAGACAGTAAGGAGGGCTCATGCTGCCTTTGGTTCAAACTCTTACGTCACTAGGACAGCGGCAGCGACCAGGGTCAAGGAGGCGCCCGGTAAATCGTGGCCGTGTGAATGGACAGCCCTCTAGCTCTGAGCTGCTCCTACAGGGGGCTTCTGGCACTTACGGGAGGTTGGATGATTGCCGAAAAATATTCATGCTCTTCCCCACCGTCACTGCCGTAGGAGGAGCATCCTTCTGCACCCACTCACCCACTGCTGTTGAACTTGGCCACGTGACTTGCTGCGGCCTCGCGGCGGGAAGCATGAACTTCTGGACTCTAGAAGACGCGATCGGGCAGAGGCCGGGAAACCTCGCCCTCTTGTACTTCGGCTGCCATTACAAGACTCCACCGCAGCAAGGCTGCTGATCCCAGGAGCCTGAGAGACGCGCAGCCCGAACCTGACCCCACGTGCGCCCTTCGGGGCCTCTGGGGGCAGCTGGAGCCTGGCTCCTGGCACGTCCCTGGTGTTTGCCTTCCGTCTGAAAGCCCGCTGGGAAACCAGACCCCCGTCAGGCAGACACCGGGCAGGGGAAGATGAGCTAGCCAGAGTGAGAGGCGAGGAACGCAGCGGTGCCACGCTACCATTCAGACGAAGTCAAATATAGATTTAACGAGTAATTATAGGAGAAAGCTGCAAAGTGCGTTATAAAATCAAGTGTTTGCACAGAAACATTTTTGCTCGAAAGCAAAGTGGTAGCTCATTTGCATGTTTGGTATTGTTAGCATACAAAGGAGCTGAACTGCTAAAATTAAGATAGTGAGTTGTTTGAAAACCTCATTTTAAAATAGAATAAATCACGCCACAGACAGATGTTTAAGAGTGTGCCTGATGTGGGGAGAGCCGGCCTCCAGCGCGAGGCTTGGCGGGAGTGGAGCCTTCGTTCCGGAAAGGCCGACCCGGCTCCTGTCTGAGCACCAGGGACCAGGGGTGCGGGAAATGCACTGTCTCCGGCTTCTTGGGAGAGGGTCACAGTTGCGGCTTCAGTGTCCGGGGCTGTGCCGAGAGTGAATCTCTGCGCTGGCGGCCGCCAAGGCCTGAGCTGCCCCGTGGGCCAGACACCTGCCGAGCGCTCTGCGTGGAGCCGGACAGAGCAAGGGAGTGGGTTCCCAGCGTCCGACCGTGCTCCTACCCAGCCCAAAAGGAGGCGCTGCCCTACCTTATCCCGGGCCTGGCTCTCACACGCAAAAGAAATAAAGTATTGGATTATAAAATAAATACTCATGAGTGCAGGCTGATAGGAGTAAATAACCGAGTAAATTAATAAACGGAGGAGAAGAGCCAAGTCTGCCATGCAGAAGACTTCCAGATAAGTTCGGTAGCTGCCCCATCGTCAGCGAGGAGAAGCGTAACTCCTCACTCCTTACAGGGGGTGGGGGAGGTTACACACGGTGACTTCCTTCCAGAGAGAACAGTAGAGAAAGGAGGGAAAGAGTAACTTTATAGAAGAAAATCACTAATGGCGATAAGTCATATTGATGGTAGGGACCCTTGATACGATGTGACTAAAATGACATTTTACCTCTGTGTGGTCTTCTTCCCCCAAACCCATGACCCCAATACAATCATGAAAGAATACCAGACAAATTTTAGAAGAGGGACACCTTACAATATACCTGATCACTAGCCCTCAGAACTGTCCAAGCCCAGAAGAACAAGGGAAGTCTGAAAAACGGTCCCAGCCCAGAGGAACCCAAGGAGACATGACGATTAAATGTAAGGTAGTATCCTGGATGGGATTCTGAACCAGAAAAAGAACATCAGGCAAAAAACTAAGAAAATCTAAAGAAACTGGGACCTTTAGTTAATAGTATGGTATCACTATTGGTTCATTAATTATAACAAATGCACCACACTAATAGATGTTAATAACAGAAAGGACTGTGTATGTGTGTGTCTGTCATAACATGGGGATACCCTACGGCTCACTTTTCCTATAAATCTAAAACCATCCTAAATAGAGTCCATTGTTTGGAAGAAAGAAACAAACAAACAGTTATATGGTTTGTGAGATGCGGAATATGGCCCAGCCCCCAGGTATCTGGACTTGAAGACCAGGTTCCTTCTGTTATGTGTGAGTTGCCCTGCATTTGCCATTCGTGACTCACATGAAATATCTCAGGCAAGCCCAGTGCCACTTGGGCTGAGCTGGAAAGCCCATCATATACGTCACTCTGTCACTCTTCTTATACGCTCTGTATGCCCGGCCCGTGTCTGTGAATAGTTAACACCGCTCGTGTGCAGAAGGATGGGGGCAGGGGGAAGATAGAGTCTTACCCTCCACAGAGTTTATGGGTGCTCAGGAACATATACCATATACAACTTAAGCCTCGTGTTTATGTCTGGGAATATATTAAATGCCATCTGCCTAACCATTTGCCATGTTATAAATTAAGGCGACATCAACAATGCTGCCTTGCCAGGGAGCACGCTGCTGTCTTCCAGTTTGATAGGAAATGGTTTTTGTTACCAAACTCGCCTTACAGACATGAAAAGAACAGTTGGAAGCCTTCTGGAGGAGCAGATGGTCTCGGAGGCGTCCCGATGCGGGCTCTCCGTGAAACCAACAGCGTTTATGTTTTCTTTGCTGGGAAGAGGCCACCGGGCTAGGGTTGCTATCAAGGGGAGCGGGCACCCTGTGGATGAGTTTCAACCCCGGCTCCGTCTCTTCCTTGCTGTGCGAACCTGTGTAGGTTTTTGTAACTTCTTGGAATGTCGGCCTTCTAACCTGTAGGATGCAGGTGGTCAGAGGATTTAAATGAGAAAGTTGAGTCTATCTCTAACTGTCCCTGACTCACAGTGAGAAATGTATTTTACACTGTGACCTAATGTATGTACATGTGTGCACACACACACAGACACACACACACAAATTGAAGCAAAATTTTCATTGAACAAAACTAATCCTTGCAGTGGCTTATACCCTTTGATATTTTCCACCCTCTTCTGGTCTAGTCTGCTCTGTCCTCTAATATTTTATAGGCAACTCAGTTATTTTAGATCTTACGAACGGCAGATTAAAAATCATTAAGATAGTGTGTTTAAACACATAAAAATTGCTTGGCACGTGGAAGGTATGCAATCAACGTTAGCAGATAATGTTATTGTTATTCATGGAATTTTTTATTAACTGAGGCAAGGTGACGTGAAAAAGTGGAAGATAAATAGCACCCGCCGGAGCCCAGGAACTCAGTCAGTGGGAGAGCTCCTTCCACCCTGAACAGTGTCCCCGGGCCAGAGCAGCAGCGTTTCAGGGACTCAGCGTACCTACGGAAGCTGGCCCGCTTGCCTGGTGCGGGGGTGGGGTGGGGGGGAGCTTCCCCCTCCCTCCACTCTTCTCTGCCTCCCGCAGGGTCACAGACTCTCTCCTTCTCCCATTTCTGCTGTTTCAGAGTCCCGGGCAGGGCAGAGCCCCAGGTGACCACAGCAGTGCCCTGCTCATTAAGGCGCCCTGCCCTGGGTTCCTTCCCTCCCCCGTCTCGCTTCCGCACTCCCCTACCACCTCCGAGATAAACTTCTTATCCCCCATCTAGTCTTGGGGTCTGCTGCTGGGACCTGCTGCGGACCGTCCTCCGTGCCTGCCGCGTCAGCCCCACGGCACACACAGGGGCCCTCAAGACCAACTTCCACCCACGCTGGTGCCAGGTGAAGATGGCCCCCCAGTCCTCGGAACAGGGGCCAGCCTCGAGGACCCAGGTGCCTTCTTCTTTTTCACTTCCTTTTTGGGTGGATGAGGCCTCTTACGCTACGCAGATCTGGTGGCCAAGGGCTTCTTCAAATAACGCAGGACAATCCACCTGCCCATCTTTCTGTTAGCTTTCCAACTACATAAACCAAGTGCGCTGACCTCAAACATGGAATAAGTGTATTTGCTCATCTTCCTTAACACGTATCTAATACCAAGGGGCCCAGAAGGGCCACCCCATTCTATAACTCATTGGAGCACCCACAAAACTACATTTTCTTCAGACAGAACTTACCTTTGATTGGGTTTGTGTCTGTGATAATGATGCAGGTGAATTTTATCATTCCTTCCACCCTACTGGTAATGAACAAATTCAGTGTGTATTACTTTGGACTTGATCTCTGGCAAAACACTACTGGAACAAACAATTTGATTTGTCAACACCTTTACAAGGGCTCCTCAATCAATGTCACAAATCCAAATTTAAACAGCAAAGTGCATTTGATTGCAAGACCCGGGACTGATTAGAGCTCCGAGTTCAGAGAATTGCTCCAGACAGGGCAGCAATCAGATTATTAACTCCACTTGAAAATACTCTCCGCTGCCCGGGATTAGCATGCATATTTTGATATAGATCGATAAGCAATCTCCTCTCTATAAGAAATGCCTGCAACATTCATTTGGCTGATCAAAGGCAGATATCAGCCGGCTGTGACAGCCAGCTATTGTTTCCCTGCTTTCTTTACAGAAGAGCCTCTACTAAAAAAAAAAAAAAAATTCCCTGGCTCTTTCTCGGCTAATAGTGGAAGCCAACGGAGAGACACAAAATCCCATCTCTCTCTCAACGCTGAAACCCAATTAGTGCAAAAGGGACCTGCGTCTTTTTTTTCTGAGCTAACAACCCAATTCCACTGTGTTCACTGACAAAATAAAATAAAATAAAATTAAAATGTTTTAAAAAGGCAAGTTTCTTCTCCCTCCCTGCCTCTTTCCCTGGCGTTCTGATTTATCTTCCACTGGCGTGGCGGGTGGTCCCAGTCTGGGACTGCTGGGAAGGTGGTCCTCATCCCGTGCCAGCCGGTCACGTCCTTGGTGAGATCGAAGCTCACATCTGAAGCCCCCCGCACTGTGTTAGAATCGTTAGCCCAGGGTTAGATTCTGGTGGGGACTTGGCAGTGGCTCACTGCTTGGAAGGCTGAGATTGGACCCCTTAGCCCTTCTTATTCACACTCTCTGCCTGCTGGGTCCCTCTCAGACTCTTTCCCCCTCATCCAACCCGTTTCTAATCAATTGACTGAGTGATGAAAACCTAACTCGGACACCAACCAATTTTTCCTTCGGTCCAAAGATGCCAGTAAACAAAAAGCAAGATAAGGCTGCTCCAGAGACAGATTTCCAAGTGACAAGTGAAAGCTACGAAATCGATGGCACACTTCTTTTAATTGGAAAAACAAAAGAGTATACTTGTGTGTCTATAGGTTTGCGTATGTGTTCGTGACTGACACGCACATTCACTGTGGATATGAACACACACACACACACACATACATGTGAACATTCTGTAGTCGCTGCAGACAGAGGAGCAGATCATCGGGACACTTCAGCGTCTGCTGGCCTAGTTCTGTTCTATTGGGAAGCCGCTGTACCATGTTTTACTTCAGGAACACAGTTACCTGGGGAAGGAGGATGAGAACTGTCTCCCACAGCGTGGGCTCTGGTTTGTTCTGAAATCTCCTGCCGTGAGATGCCCGCATGTTTGTCTGAGAGCGTAAGGTCCCTGATCGCCGAGATGGCACGTGCCACCGCTCGGTCTCAGCAAGCACTTCGCCACGCTGGGGTCAGCAATGTGGCTGCTGGTCGGCGGGCGTCAGGGGGGTGGTGATGTGCCCTTGAGGGTGATCTGATTTGCTTTCAAACCTCCCTGGTCTGAACAGACGGACGGCACGAGAGTATAGCCTCGGCGAGCGAAAACCTGCCCCTTAATATGGTTTAAAATAACGGCGCTTGGACGGGAGGCCCCTCCGGCGTACCTGAAGCCACACAAGGAGAGAACATTCAGGTAGTTGCAGGTGAACACGATTTTTATAAAAAGCTGAAAATAGGCCACAACTTTGAACTTTATAGCTTCAAGTATTGAAATGCTTGAAACAGTGAGTATTTCCTTGAAATATGTCATATTTTTCCCTCTGTCTGGAAAATGGATATGTTAGGCCTAAGCCTTGTAACTTCACATGTTTATAAGTGGGATTGAGGGACCTCCTGTGAGGTCCTTATAATAAATACAATTTACAGGCTTTTGCGTATCACTACTCTCACTGAATCTTCATAGCCACATGGTAGGCTACGTGTATTTATTCCTGTCTGACAGACGAGGAGGCTGAGGGTCCAACGGTTAATTGAACTGCCTGGGAATCTCCATCGAGAGCTGTCTGCAAAGCTGCAGAGAAGAGACTTGTACTTCAGTGGCCTCTGAAATGACTCCACTGACCTTTGAAGCTAGAGTCCCAAACTGTCGGCTGTGAAAGCACCATTTGTGAAAATACGTCTCTCTCCGAAGAGCCATGGAATTGGTTCTGATGATTAATGCACATGACATCTTGCCCACAGGAACTGAGGAACGCTGCCTTTACTGACAGACCCTAATTGTGACAATACAGAACACGGAACTCCATGCAATAACATTGGACAGACATGTCAGCAAGCATGACTCCCACATGGGGCATGCTTCCCTCTCTTTCTGATTTCACGTGTATCCAGGCTGGACCTCATATTGGCTGGGTAACTTCGGTCAAATTTCTTAACCGGTCTGTGCCTTCTGTTAAGTAGGATGATAATAACAGTGTTCAGGTTATAAGCTGCTGAGGTTTACATGAGATGACACGCATGAAGTACCCAGAACAGCAACAGGACACGGAAGGAGCTGGGTATATATGTCAGGTGTTACTAACAACAAGACACAGTTTCTCAAGCCTTGGCCTCCTTATCTATGCAGACAATCGGGAGCTAGAAAATGAATTCTTTTTTCCCCTGCTTTTAAGAGATTCTCCTGCTTCTAACATTTTCTCAGCTACTAAGGCCTTTAATTTCTCTCTCCTTGGCTGTGACGACCCCGATCTTTAGCTGCAGAAATGGAAAATGACTATACAGTTGATCTTTAAACAATGTGGGGGTGAGGGGTTCCGACTCCCTATGTGACTTTTGACAGCCTGCAAACCTTAACTACTAATGGCTTACTGGTGACGGAAAGCTTACCAATATCATAAGTAGTCAGTTAAACCACACTGTGTATGTTATATGTACTGCATGCTCTATTCTTACAGTAAAGTAAGCTGGAGAAAAGAAAATGCTATTAAGAAAACCATAAGGAAGAGACAATACATTTATGGTATTTATTGAAAAAACCCATGTCCTATGGGCCCACACAGTTCAAACGCATGATATCCAAGGATCAGCTGTATTTGTTTTCAATGTGCTTAAATTTCCAAAGTGATTTCATTTACTTTTTATCCCCAGGAAGCCCTGAGAAGTCATAAATACAGAATTATTTAAGAAAAAGTAATTAAGCATACACCGTACCCCAGAAGTTGTGTGAGGTGCTAGCAAGCAAACATGCTCACACGCTCGCCCTGTGAAACCTCACAGACTCATGAAAAATTATTAGGACATATCACCCATGGTGAGTTGACACTGGTTAGTGACAATATCAAGCTGGAGTGCTGGTTGGAATGACAAATGGGAAAACAGTCTAGCTGTCACCTAATAAACACGCCATTGGTAGAAGGGATCCACCCAAACAGTCTGTCTATAGCGAGAAAACCAGGAAGGAAACTACCAGCCAGACCTTTCTCATCCTTGACCTTGGTTTATTATCTATAACTTTTGAAATACAGGCCTGTGGCAATGAAGTCAGGGGGCCAGTGAGCATCAGAAACTACACCCCAGGGTTGTGCAGTGAGGATAACGGGTTTGCGGCCTGCAAGCCACAGACGTCTTTCTTGGACAGGGACGGAGGGAGGACATATCACTATACCTATAATTCCAGATACTGTGATACAAGCAAGGATGAATATGTGTACAGAGAATTACAATCCTGCAGAGGAGAAAGGACTGTCTTTGGGGTAGTTGAGGAAGGGCTCACAAAGGAGGTAATGGCTGAGCACTTTTGAAAGATGAAGAGAAGTTAGCCAGGTAGCAGGGACGGGTAGGCAGGGCAGGGCATTCATGCCCAGAGAACACCACGGGGAGCCACACACAGATGCCAACGCTCGGAGCCGGCAGGCTGCTCTAGAAGTCGGCCAGTTGGCGGAGACTGCAGTGTGTCTTGCTAAATGTTCCGTAGGCTCTAGAAAACAATGTGAACTCTGCTGTTGTTGGATAGTTTTCTACAACTAGCGATTAGATCAAATTGGTTGATACCTCTTTTATATCCTTACTGATTTTCTTGCTAGTTGTTATACCAATTATTAAAGATGATTGAAACCTCTAGGTGTAACTGTAAATTTCTCTATTTCTTTCTGCAGTTTTATCAGTTTTTGCTTTATCTATTTTGAATTTCTACTACTAAGTGTATAAACTTGTAGGATTAAGTCCTCTTAATGAAATTACCCCATTATCATTACAAAAGTACTTTCTTTGTGTTTGGTAACAGTTTTTGCTCTGGAATTTACTTTGGTATTAATATAATCACTCCAGATTTCTTTTATTCAGTGTTCACACATTTAAAAAAGTTAATAAAGTGCATTTATTGCAGGAAGCATATAGTTGGGTTCTTGCTTGTCTATCCAGCTGAGCAATCTCTGCCTTTTAATCGGAATGTTTAGCCATTTACATTTAATATGATTACTGACATAAATATAAATATACCACTTTGCTATTGGCTTTCTAGTTGTTTCATTTATTCACTGTTCTCTTTTTCTTCTTTCTCAAGTACTTTTGTACTAAGTCCTTTTTTATGATTCCTTTTTAAAATCTTTGTTGGTTTATTATCTATAACTTTTGAAATTTTAGTGGTTGATCTAGACTTTATGACTTACTTTTAACTTTTATTACTATCTACCTTCAAGTACTATTATACCAACTCATGCATCATAAAAAAAACTTAAAAATTATCCTTGTATTTCTCCTTCCTCATTCATGATGCTATTGTTACCATACATTTTATTTCTGTATGTTATAAATCTTATGCCATATGGTCATCAATTTTCACTTACAGAGTTAGTTTTTGTTTAGAGAGATTTACATATCAAGAAAAAGATTATTTATTTATCTACAGAGTTGCCATTATGGAAGTTCTCATTCTTTTGTGTAGGCCCATATTTCCCTTTAGTATTATCTTCTTTCTGCCTAAAGGACTTCCTTTAACATTCCTTATGCTATGAGTTTGCTGCTAGCTTTTGTATATCTCAAAAAATCTTCATTTCATTTTCTCATTAAACTTTATATTTTATAACAGTTTCAGATTTACAGAAAAAAATGCAGATAGGTGGGAAGAGAGAGATTAAGTAAAAGAGAGAGAAAAACACGCCCCTGGAGAATGCCATCTGAGTTGCACATGTCACACCAAGAGCACAGGCGAGGCCGCGGGGACAGAGGAAAGGCAGACCTGAAAGTTGCTCAAGAAGTTTGTGTGATAGGAATCGGAGCGTCGAGGGACCGAGGATTGTGCTGGGGATGCCTTTATCAGTCTGTATGCCATCAAGACAGGAACGACTCTAGATTTTCAAGCTCAGAGGAATTTAATTCAAGGTATTGGTTACGCTTTTTTGAAAGACCTGGAACAGCAAAACAGGAAATGCATGTCACCCAGAGACTGAGAACCTGCTGTTGCCTCAGGGATGAAGTCCATGAGCCAAAACCCAGTGCTCATGTTACCGGGAACACGAGCTTCCGGGGCTCACCAGCGATGCAGCGACACTGACAGCAGCGGGTCTGCGGCCGAGATGCTGCTGGTGACCCCGCTGCCGAGGCAGGGCAGGAGTCCCCTCCGCTGCCGTTCACAGAGGCGCCACGGGAGGAGACAGACTTCTAGCTCCTCTGCGGCTTCTAACCTGCTGAGCATTCCGCCTCCGGAATTCCGCCCCAGAGGTACAGAGAAAACAGGAGGATGAATATGAGCTGAGAGTCTGTAACACATATTTGGCACAGTGGGTAAGAGAGAAGGAGGGGTCAGGGTGCGTTCTTTCTCCTAATTGTGCTAGAGAAGGAGACGCCAGCAAGCTGTCCCAGGGGTCTGCCAGTGATATCCCGGCTTCTTGTTCTGCAGGAAGGCCAACCTCAGCCCTTAGCCCAGAGAGATGAAAGCCCTGCTATCCTTGAGAAAGCATCGTTCCAGATGGGTACCATTCTGTACCTTCCTGCCGGAACACTCCCCATGATGGTAATTAAGTCACTAATCAGGTGGGACGCTAGACTCCACGAGGCAGACTGAGTTTGCTGTGGCAGTCCCCGCATCTCCAGGATCCTGAGGGACTCGAACACGGAGCAAATACTCAACGAGCTTCTGTGGGCTGACTGCAGGCGTGACTGTGGAACAAATCTTGTCAGCGAGCGTGGCAACGTGTGAAACAGCGAGACCGCGGCCCCATAACTGGCACAGGACAGAAGGCCGCGCCGAACTCTTGGGAGGTCAGGTGGATCTGGAGATCAGGGGACACGTGAGGGGGATCCGAGGAGCCTCATGGGGGGGCGTGTCTGTCTGTCTGGAGGTGGACGGTAGGGGACAGGGCAAAGCTCTTCTTTTGGTCCTTGGGGACCCCCCCCTTGCAAAGAAGCGGAGCGAGGAGGGACCCAGACCTCTCTGGACATAAGGCGAGCTATGTTTTGGTGGTTCCCGGTCTTTCGTGGGAAAATACAGAGACTTTTCCTGTGATAAGAGGAAAATCAACCAGTTGATTGGGGTAATCAACCAGTTTTATCCATGGAGCTGATTATGGATATAGAATAGTAAAGATTAATAAAAACCCGATAATAAAAAGTTTATTTTTAAAGCACTAAAATGCAACTGGAAGAAAAAAGCTTAATTAAAAACAAAACCTTTCTAAAGGGCAACGAGACCTCGCATCCACATAAAACCCCCTCACTGGGCATGGGAGACACCAACCACCCAAAGGCCGACAATAAACGGGCCCCATAAAAGCAGAAATAAAATGAGCTCTGTCTGAGGCGTGAGGTGGGGGGAGGGCCGGCCTCCGCAGCTGTATAACTGGTCCCGCCTGCCCCTCACCGAGCCCAATTACCTGGGGAGGGATTAGGGACTGAGCTGGACGTGACCGCCTGGACTTTAAAGTGACACCCCAAGAGCTGGGAGCCGGAGGTGGGATAGAACCGGAGGGCGGGGGCCCTTGGGAGCATGGTGGCTCCTGCTGCCCTCAGGTTCCCAGGAGGGGCAGCTGGCTTTTCTGACTCACCCAGCAAGGAGGTCCCACTGGTAGACCCTGCCTGGCCAGAGTCAAGGGCCCGATTTAAGGGAAATGTCGGGGAGCCTTCTGAGCCCTGGGTGGGAGCACACAGAATGCTGTGCCCCGGGGTTGTGGTGGGGGTGACAAGAATCGAAACCCTTGTCCCCCGAGGTGTGTCCCCAGTCAGAGCAGCTGCCTCAGCTACCCTGGAGAGTGAGTGAGAGGCGTTCGGGCCCCTCCGCAGGCCTGCAGAGGCGGCCTCTGCATGTGAACACGTCCTGACAGGGACTGAGACTAACGCTCAGACTGAGAGATGGAGACATTTTCCCTGGCCGGCCACCTCTGCAGAGGGAAAGGCGAGGGAGGAAAATGAGACTTACCCATCAGAAAGCACCTTCCAAAAGCAGACGCCAGACAGGTGCTCAGGAAAACGGCAAAGAGATTCCTACCGCACAGATAAGAGTCTCTAGGAAAGGAGACCCAGGACAGCACCCTGCCCTCCAGGAAGCAAACAGCCTGGGCAGATGTCCTCAGACAGACAGACAGCCTGGGTGGAGATCAAGTGTGGCCCTGAGTCAGACTTCTCTGCGACACGCCAGCTGGCTAATCACATCTCACACTCTGTGGGAAGCATGGAGAAGGGCGCCTGGTTCGGACCCAGCGCTCTGTAAGCGATAACAGGGGGTTCCTGAGACAATGCACTCCACGTGAGGGCAGCCTTCCCTCCCTCACCGAGTGGCGACAGTAAATAAGATGGGGGCTCAGGGAGCAGTGAGGCTCTAAGAGCTGTGACAGCATCGCTGTTGTTACTGCTGCTGTTACTGCCATTGTTGGCGACCATGTCCACAGAAGTCCCCGTGTTCCCATCGCCCTGGAGCACACATAGGGCCGACAGAGGCTCTGCAGGTGAATTATCAGCAGAGCCTCTTTATAAGGCAGCCCTCACCTCCTACCCACACGCGCACTCCCATCCGCGCCCTGGCAGTGCCGTGCCGGCTGGGAGATGTCCCTCCCGGGAAAGGCTGCGGTGCCCAGGGCAGGGCTACAGGGTCTGCCCCCACAGCTCAGGAAGGCCAGCCGGCAGGAGGGCACCGCTGAGCCCGGGGAGGGGACACCTGGTTGGAAACTCGGCTATCACGACAGTAAGAACCCTGCAGAGGGGCCAGCTGAGTCTTCTGAACCCCTGGTCGTCCCAGAAGTCTCTTTCCTGCCAAAGCTCCTCCCACCAGTAAAAGTTTCCATGGGATCCTGGCAGCCGCCTTCAGAGCCAAGGAGGCTGAGGCCCACCTCGTGCAAGTGGAAGCGCAGGCTGTGGGTTAGTGACGGGGCAGCAAGAACGGCAATCAAGGCAAAACGGTCCCTCCCCCAAGGGCCCTACCGTCTGGGGAGAAAGAGAGGAACGTAAGTAACGGTGATAATACTAGGCAGACAATGACGAGAGCCAGTTCCTCGCCAGGGGAGGGAAATTTTAATTGTCTCTTAAGGCCAGAAGGGGAATTTTGGAAGGAGGACTGATTTTTGAATTGAACCTTGGAGGACAATTCAGATTTCAGCAGGTGGAAAAAAATGTAGAATAGAAAAAAAAAAAAAGGCCCCCAAGCTGGAAAGGACAGTGAGGCCGAGGGGAAGAGGTGGAAAGGCGGACGTTGGGGGTGAAGACTCTTTATGGGTGAGGGTCCCCACCTTGGCCTGCCTTAGCTGTGAGATGGGCCAGCGTTAGTGGGGTGAGGAGCAGTGAGGTCCACGTACCGCGCTAATACAGTACTGGGAAAGGGGGCCACATTCGGGCCAATAAACTTTCGATCATTTGGGAAGGGCGCTCTCAGGGACTGGGCCCCTGGGAATATGCATTTTTAAGGTGGACGGAAAAGCACCGAACAGAATCCACAGGCGTACGGCATAAGTGACAGCCCCCCTCCTTGGGAACCCAGGGCAGACACTGCTAACTGGGGACAGCGTTGCCCGGGGCTGCTGTCCACCCGGCACGCCTCACTCACTAGCCACAGATGAGCCTGCATGCAGAACGCAGCCCCCTTGTCTCCCTGGGACAGTGCCCGCAGAGCGAGGTCTCCGGGAGCCCGAGGACGTGGGTCTGAGTCCCCGTTTCCCTGCCTCTCGGCTGCGTCCCCCCGGACTATGGGGCTGGCCCTCTCAGCCGCTGCCTAGCCATTTGCGGATGGGAAGAGAGGAGCTAACACTTGTCGGAGGCTGTGGCAGAGACAAGGCTCCATTTCTTCTCTTTCTGGTGCCTTCCCAGCCTCCTCTGCAGGGAGGTGGTGCCCGCCGCCGGCGGACAGGGCCGACGCAATGCACAGCTTCAGGCCTGCTCCCCGCCGCCAGGCTCCTCCACGTCCTCTGCTCCTGGTCTGCACGGGGGAACTCCAGGCCCCAGGATGTGGGGGAAGAACTAGCTGGAAGCGGCCAGGGTCCCTGAGTCACCGCTGGGAAGGCTGCCCAGCAGACGCAACTGGAATGTCTGTGAGTAAGACACCAGCTTGCGTTTGGTTCAGCCACCGAGGCTCTGGAGTTTGTGTGGCCTGACCACTACCTACCCCAACCCGTAAAAGCGCAAATGCATGATTTCGCTTAAATGCCTTAGCAGCCCTCTCGGTAGAATTGTTCCTATTTTGCTATTTGATGGCAAAACTGTGCCTTGAGGGTCAGATAAGTTTCCCAGGACCCTGCTTTTGGAAGGTGAGGGGCTTTGAAAGCCCTTACTATCTATACGGCACCTAGAATTTTGGGATAAAGACATGTCTATGGCCCCAGAACCTGGGGACAGCTGGAAGGTGTGATGCTCTCACGGAGGCGCACAGATCTGCACGCTTTGAAGGGGGTGTGCAAAGGCTGGTGATGACCATTCCAACGACAGGACCAGGCGGGCAAACTTCACCTGCCGCAGAAGCAGCCTGGCCTCGGGTACCTCCAAAGCTCAGGGACACAGGGGGGCTGGGAGGAGAGGAAGCACTGAAACCAGGAGCCCTGCACCCCTGGGGAACCGGTGGGGTTGGGGGGCGTGGGGTGGGGAGAGGCTGAGTGGAATAATTATAATGGCACAGCAGTAGGTGAGCATCCTTTCAAGTACCAGCCTGAGGTCCAGGCTCTGCCCACTTAATTGCCCCTTTCACAAGCCCTGCACATTCCATACATCATGGGAAGACACGCATGAAAGGGGCCTCATGTTAAACATGAAAGGCAAATGGCCTCTTCAAGGGACAGCTGCGAGCCACTTCCCGGCGCGGCCAGGGGCGGGGTCTGGACTGGACACGGACCTCAGGTGGCAGAGCTGCCTCTCCGATGGGGGCCGAGCCTGTGCCTGCATCTGAAGGGACAGGGAGGGGACCGCTGGCCCTCAACTGCAGCCCTGGCTCGTGGCCTTATTCCCAGTTGCCAAGATGAAGAAACCCTCAGAGCAGGCAAGGATTTGCACGGGAACTTTGCGTCAGGCCCAGCCTGTGGCTCGCAAGACGGGGGCCTCACCACAGTGTCTGTCGCTGAGCAGAGAAGGAGCCTTGCTGGGCTGTTTGAAGATTTTAAAGATGCTGCTCAAAGAGGCTTTGGGTTTATTTTAAAGAACTGTAAAACCATCCCTTACATCTTAGGCTCGGTATCTGGGTAGTGTCAGCCTTAAAGGAAAAAAAGTAGATTGTCTGCTTAGAACTGCAGCATATGAGACTCCTTTCTGTAATCAACTGATAGAGAATTAGTCTTTACTGACCACCTACTAGGTGCTCTATGCCCTTAGGCACCATGGTGAATGTAACACATGTTTCCTGCTTTAATGATGTTTCAAACTTGGGAGAAAAGGTGATAAACACATGATAGTGTTTAGCATTCATGTATTCAATCATTGATGGCCTACTATGTGCCATACTCAGGGCTAGACACAGAATAGAGATACAGAGGATGGATAGTGTCTTTGTCAGTTCAGGCTGCTACTACAGAGCATCATAGGCTGGGTAGCTTATAACCAACAGAGATTCATTTCTCACCATTCTGGAGGCTGGTTGTCTCGGATAAGGGGGCTGCATGGTGGGATTCTGGGGAGGACTGTCTTCTGGGTGGCAAACTACTGACCTCTCACTGTGTCCTCACTTGGAAGAAAAGGGACTAGAGGGCTCTCTGGGGTCTCTTTGATACGGGTAATAATCCCATTCATCAGGGCTCCCCTCTCATGACCTAACTACCTTGCAAAGACCCCCCCATTACCAGCACATTGGGGGTTAGAGTTCCAACAGATAAGTCTGGGTGAAATGCAAACATTCTGTGCATTGCAGACAGCGATGGGCAGATATATATAATCATACGGTGCTGGTAAATGTTTAACAGCCCACGGGGGAGGAAAGACCCCCATAGTATTTGCTGCGGTGTAAATACCCCCAACACAGACATGGCCGATTGTAAGCTACCACAGGGACATCAGTGAATGGGGCATCATGAAGAGAAGGCCAGGAGGCTGTCTTGCTTGCCAGTGGGACGTGGCTCCCGTCAAAGGCTGAACACAATGAACTGGGAGCCGGAGTAACATGAAGTCAGGGAGCAGAGGGTCTTAAAATGATGGCCTAAACCCTGTGTGCCGCGTCCATCAGCCATTTCCTCGGAGGCAGGCGCCCTTCAAAGCCACCTTACCAATACAAGCATTGTCCACGTGGTCACTGCAAGGAACACGCAAACAGAGTGCAATGAAGTCAGACACAACTTCTGGCGGAAACAACAGTCTCTGGGAAGGCATCATCACAGAAGTCCAGACAAGGGCCCGTGCGTCTTCCTCTCCTTTACGGCGGAACGGACAGAGCGCTGGTAATAAAACGGGGTGGTGGGGGAGGTGGAGCAGGCCTCGCTTGTTGGGGCGCAGGGTGAGATCCAAACAGCAGGTCAGTCACCGAGATAGCGTGACCATTGCACAGGCACACGCGTCCTGAACGAGCAGCAGTTTCCCTGCTGACAGCCATTTGCAACGGTGTTTTAGTTAACACTGGCGAGCCGTGATGAGCGGTGAGTGGCTAGCCTGCCTTCTGGTTCTCTCCGTCTCCTCACCCCGCCTCTTTTTTTGTCTCAAAGTAATCCTATGAACTTGGTCCCTCTGGATAAGAGTCTCTCTCAGACTCCGTTGTTTAGAATCAAAAGTCCCTTGGGATTTCCAGGTTGACTCAAGGTCACGTGGCAACGATGCAAGAACTTACCCAGATTTATGGTTCCTTATAATTTAGGGGAATTACATTTATTCTCACGGTCTGTCCTAGGCTGTATACAATGTAAAATTTTATTTTCTCTTTAAGATAATAAATTTTCCTATAAATCCCAGAACACACTAGTTGTTTCAGGCAAGTTTTGGGGATGAAGGGATGGAGAGGAATAGAGGAAACTTTTCCCTTCACACACATACATACACACACACACACACACACACACACACACACACGCAGACACAATCAGGCCCTGGTTTAAGTTCCATCGCAGCAGATACCTCACTGCCCTCTTCATTTAGCCTCTGTCTACCGGCCCCCAGCCATTGGTGGGGATGCCCAAAGCTCAGAACATACAGTTTCGTCTTTCTGAAGGATACGCAAAGGCTGAGGTCAGTTGTATCCTGAATCCTAGAGGATTGATTAATATTAATTTACTTTTGTAAAGAGAAACATCTTTCCAAAGTTTATCTTCCCAAAAGCCCCGAATGAAGGCCATATGACACTACTTTGCATGAAAGGCGTAAGGATATACAAGTTATGAAGAGTACACATCTATAAAGAGAAAAAGAAAGAAAGAGGGGGAGAGAGAAAGGAGGGAAAAGGAGAAAGAAAAATGAGAGGAAAAAAAAGAGAAAGAAGCAGAAAAGGAAGGAAAGGAAAAAAAAAGGAAAGACAGACTCCCCTGTCACGTTAGCTGGGGACATATGTGGTATCGCGGGGACCTTTCTTGAACCGCCTTTCAGACTGTAGTCTCTTTCCTCCCTTCTCTTTCTGGTTAACCTTAAGTTTAAGCCCCAATAAAATACAAATTTATGGGGATCAAGGCTGTCACCAGCTTTGGATTACTGTCAGTTTCTCTTCAATGTCATCTAACTCAGTTTGGGGCATTTAAAAATGTTTTATCACACTTGCTGGAGACGTTTGTGGGCAGCCGCCACCAAGCCAAATAAGGACCATTTTGAAATAAACCAAGACTTGAGACTAGAGATCAGGGACACAGATAACAGAGAGTACTTTAGAGAGAGGGTCTTTGCTGGGCTGCCCCCCACCCCCATGTTTTAATCAGGAAAAGCGGGTGGCAGGTCACGAAGATTAGGTTTAACCTTCCTGATACACATCAGATCTCTTGCCCTTTCAACCTCCCTGCAGTGTGAGGAGGCATTCTTTCTGAAACCCATAAATTAGAGGACAAGGTTTCCCTGCAAAGTGTAATGACAAGATGACAGAATCCCCATGAAGCCTAACTCTTCTCCCTAGACATGAGATTTTTATTTATTTTCTTTGGAACGTTAAGCCATGATCGGCGGGTCAATGGGAGTCCTGCACGTTTTTTTTGTTTTTTGTTTTAAATGAAAAAAACGGTCTGGTCATGAGTGCATTCTGCTGATTTAAGACCCCCCAAACCTCAAATGGCTCTTCCTCGTTTACATGCTTGTTTCAAAATCCACTAAGTAACTTATTTAGGTCCTGAAAGTTATATACAATATAAATCCATCCAGGCTGAAGTTAAAAAAAAATAATAACAAAAGAACCAACAAAAAACCCAGGAGCTGTAAAGCTGGTTTCTATATTGTTTGGACATAATACTGTTCTCAAGTGAAATCATAAGGGAATAGGGCACTTAAAATAGGGTGTCACATTTCAAGGTAATAAATAGCAGATTGATTCTACCTCCCAATTGATCCTGCAGTTTACTTATACACAAGATGGAAAATAAAGTACCACAGCCACTGTGATTTACTCTGTAGAAACAAGACACTCCGTATTAGCTAAAGCGAATGCAGAGGCCCGCTCCGACAATTCATCACGGGCACAGACCGAGCGCAGCTGGGGTCGCGCTGCACTGTCGGGCCGCCGCCGGCCACGCTCCCAGCAGCTCTACAAGTAGGCACATGCTCGGCCCTTTATTTCTTACCATGCACGTTGCCTTTGTCATTCAACAACAGATACAAACGCAACTCGCTCCCTTTCTCTGCTTAACGTCGGCTCCGTTAAATAACAGGACGCCGCCACCTTGTCTCTCCTGACGCAGGGGTGGCTTCTCCCGTTGAGAAGCTGGGACGTGGTCACGCTGTTTGCAAGGCCCTGCCATCTTTTTCTCCCTTGCAAGCACAATGTCTCATCATTCGGTGGTTCTGGATTATGGACTGAAAACACGTTTGTTCCAAGGATGGTTGGGGAATTTCCCAGCATCCTCTGGGGCGCCCTTCATCACTCCCGTGGGATTATGAGCGTTAACCCCAGCTCCTGCCCAGCTGGCGCGTAACTGAAGGTGTTGACACTGTCCCTCCATCCTGGACGCACAATACTGAATCACAACAACAATTAAACTTACTTAGTTTGCGCTCTCACAGTCGATCACAAGCTGTGGTAAGGACTTGTCAGTCCTGGTGAAGCACAGTGTTGTCAATTCGCACAGCAGCCCTGGATGTAGGTTCTAAGTTATCCCCATTTTCAGAACATGGACACTGAGACTTACAGAGATCAGGCCACAGAGTAAAGGGTTCAAACCCAGGCGTGCCTGCCTTCAGAGTCCATGATCCTGACAAGCATGGTATGATGTCTCCAAAGAGGGCACATCAATTTTGTCCCAAGCTCTAAACTAATACAGACTGCCCGTTCATTGCAGAGCTACTTCTCCTAATCCTCTATTAATATTTTTCAATGAATCAAATTACCCACTTCCAACATGAGCCTGTTGTGAGGGCTGACAATCTGGGGGTGAAATTCTTATTCTCAAATCGCCCTCCACTTGTTTATTTAATGCCATCAGAGGATATTTCTATTTTGTTTCCAATCAATACTTTATTAAAGAAAAAACTTTGGTAGCTCTTCAGGCTGCTAATGGCCAGCAAGATCTGTTTAAGAACCTACGGGTTTCCCTGTCTCACACCACAGAGTCGTCTTCCTCTCAGCATTAGAGAGATAATCATACGTTACGGGACGCAGGAAAGGTTAACTGAAGCCCTCAGATAAAAATTGGATACACTATCCAGGATGTCTGAGAGTTTATTTTTCTCCTGATTCACTTGGCAAATAAAAATACATGAGCATACATCAATGAGATGCAAGGAAATATTTAATCTCACACATTAAAAATTATTTTACTCTGTAGTGCAAGGGATACTTTCAGAAGAGAGAAAAATATGAAAAGAAAACTAGCTTCAAAGGGTTTCCTGCTTCTAGAATTAGGATGGAATAGATTATCCTTTGTGTATGCACACACACACACACACACAGAAGAATGTTCCCCCTTAAATTAACAAGAAAAAAACTGTGCTGCAAAAGGGAGGGAAGCTCCTTATATTTTTTTAATGAAATACTGACCTGAATTCTTTTAAAATGTAAAGAATCCCAATGGGGAAGGAAGTGAAAGGCAAAGGGGATCTGGAGAGGCGAGGCAGTACTCAGCCTGGCTTTGTCTTCTCAATGGCAAGAGAGGGTGGTACCAGGAGGGAAAGGAGAGGGATGCACCCCATCCTCGCTGGAAGGAGAAATCAGAAGCACTCTGCGGACATGCGGACCACAGCAGGAAACATCAAGGACTCGGGACTGAATCGCTCCATTCCGATAATGAATAAAGAGAATTTTTAATCATTAAACTTGTCCCATTGTTTTCCAAAGGTCCCTTAAGTTGGCCCCAAGTTTATGGAGAACTCCAGACAACAGGCAGAAGCGATCGAGTATTCTCTGCAGGACTCGCATTCTGAGAAAGACATGCTCCCCACTGAACACCACAAGCACCAAAGGGAATTTGAGCTAATTAAAATGAAAGCCACAGAATCACAACAGCAAAGCCTTTAGTAATGGAATCATCAAATGCAAAATATAAACAAAGTATATTTAGCCTAATTTCATTTAATCCCCACAAGAGGATTAAAACATGGTTTAGGAGCAAGAAATAATACAAATAATAAAATGGATCTGAAAAATAGCCAAGTAGAATTTCTGAACCTGAAAAAAGAAAGTCCTTGTAGTTAAAATACGTAATTGATACTTTAGTTGTAAATTCTAAATAGCCAAAGATATTGTAAACGGGGTGCTCAATTTGAAGCAATTATCCAGAACTCAGCCGATGGAGACAGGGAAACAGGCGAAAAAGAAAGGAGTCGGGAGGAGAGAGAGAGAAGATCCAACGTATGTGTAACAAGGTTCCCGGAAAGACACAAGGACAAACAGAGGGAGAGGCCATCGTTAAAGGCTAAGATTTTTCCAACTTTTATGAAAGACACAAATCTTCATTTCAAAAAGCACAAGAGTTCGCTCAAAAACTATACCAAGGCACATGACAATACAAATAAAAAACATAAAAGACCTTAAGTACAATGAGAAAAAACCCCATAAATTATCTATAAAGGAGCAGCATTTAAAGTGAGAGCCAACTTCTCAAGAGGAACGGGAAGTAGGGAGCTAGCTTCACTATGCTGAGAAAAGTACCTGCCAGCCTAGAACTGTATCCAAAATGGAACATCCTGTCTAGAATGCAGGCAGCATAGTCCGTCAGACAAATTGAGATTACCATTACAAGATTCTCATTTAAGGAAAATAATATCATAAAAAGTCTGTGATACAAAATGGACTTAAATTTAAACCCAGGCAACCATTGATTGGTTACAAATAGCAAGGCTATTGAGGGGTTAAAAGATTTAGAGATGCTATGTTGGAAAAGATTATAATTGGGAGAGGGTGACTGGATTTAGGGTAGCCACAATTTTAGGAGGTAGATGAAGATATTAATTAGCTTCGGGCTTTGTAAACATGCATGCAAAACCCTTAACACTATTATTAAAATAAAAAAGAGTGGATAATTTACAAAGAGATAGAGTTCAAACATGGCATGAGTGGGGGAAACAATAGGAGAAGAAGGAAGAAGTAGAGAAAGGAAAAGAAACAGAAAAAATAAAATACTAAAAATCATGAAAAATGTGGTAAAAAGAAATATAAGTATATCAGTAATCAAAATAAATGTAAATGGCCTAAATATATTCTTTACAATAGATTACAGACTAGATTAAAACAATACAAACAAAATGCAAGCATACTTAATAAATAAGGATAAAGTGAAAAACATACTCAGCAACAATCAATCAGAAAAAGGTTGATGTCACCATCTTCCTATTTTCTATATTCTTACTAATTCAGCTCTAGTATCATTAAATTTAAGGCAAAAACATTCAGAGATAAAGATAGTAACTACAACAATAGTAAGAGTATAGAAACCTTCTAAAATTATAAGCGCTTAATTACATGGCTTCAAAAATACATTAAAGGAGCCCAAAAAGCTAGAATTCCAGGAGAAATTAACACAATTCAGCATCAAGGCTTAAAGAAAGAAAGATGAGTAAATTATTTATAAAGAGAATGAAGGAATGGTTCTTAAACAGAAGGGAGATATTTGTAATACATAGAACCAATAAAAAATGGCACCCAAATTGTATAAAAAGGTCTTACAAACCAATGAGAAAAAAGATAAGCAAGCAACAGAAAAATAGAAAGAACTGTGGACCAGGCTTTTCAAAACAGGAATCATGAATGATCAGTTAACGTAGTGACAGAAGCTGATGATCATTAGAAACAAGGAAATTACAACCTGAAGGCACAGTGATATTATTTTACCTCTTAGTGGGTTGACCAAAAATTTCAAAGTCCGATTGTTTTAAATTTTGTTGATTACATGAACGATTGCACACTTCTGGGTGAAATGGCCATTGGTTCATCCACTATGGGAAGCAATTTTATATTTATTACTTAGTAAAGTTTAAAAAGCACATACCTAACGAATAAATCTACTCCTCAAGGCACACCCGAGAAAACCTCTCACAACAGACATAACAAGATGACTCACAACAGCAAAATTTGTTGTAGCCAAAGCAAAACCTAACAAAAACGTGAGGCAGCACAAATGTCTACAGAGAAGGGATGCCTACAACAAAAACGTGAAAAGTATATTTGCAGTAGCTGCACCTCAACACTGATGAAGTTCAGAACATAAGGCTGACAAAATAAAGTCACAGATGACTATCTCGTGTAGGAGTCCCTTTGCTTAAAAGCATATGAGTCTGAACAGAGGAGAGCTATGGAAAGAAGGGAATAATAAGGCATTTTTTAGGTTATGAGAACATCAAATGCATTGCTAATCTATTTTAAAATTATTTTATTATTTTAGTTTAGTTTGGATTTTAGAGAGAGGGGAAGAAACAGAAAGAGAGGGAGAGAAACGTCGATGTGAGAGAGAGAGACACCCATCAGGTGCCTTCTGCAGGTGTCCCAACCTAGGACCGAACCTGGAACCCAAGCAGGTGCCTCAATGGGCCCTTCAGTTTTAAGGACGAGACCCAACTAACTGAGCCACGCCAGCCAGGACTACTATTCTGTCTCTTAAGTTAGGTTGGTGGGTACGTGGATGTATATCTTATTATTTTTCCTTAATTTTAAAAGTTCAATATAACTTTTGAATTATTTTGTGAGAACAAATTTTAAATGTGAAGAAAGAGATAGCTGTTAGAAAGAAAGTCCTGTACAGTAATTTTTAAGTGATGTAATACAGTCAGTTGAAATGAGGAAGATGATGACAATAATTCTGACTTGCTCTCTGAGACACTGAACTGAGTCTCATACCTTCAAAACGATCAACGAGAGCAGAACCTTGTTCTTTCTCCTGTAGCATCACTTCCGCAGGGGGCCTGTGTCATCTGCTTTGTTCGGTGGCAGGGGGAGGGGGCATGAAGTAACAGCCACGGCAGGCAGTACCCCAATCCCAACCCAGGGCCAACTTCGCTATGCCTCGCTCGTGAGGATCTGCTAATTTTGGTAAAACTTGAACAAGTGAGGTGCTTCTGAGCCTTATTAGACATCTTTTACTGAAATTCTCTCTTGGACTTCCTTTTCCAGAATCTGGGTGTGTCCATGGATGTGTATCACATGTGTGTTGATTATCTATCAGGCCCACGGTGACGTAACAACAGTCATTTAGAAAGTCGTTAGTATTTATTGAATATGTGTTAGGCACTCACATACACCGGCTCATCTAATTCTGGTGACCACCCAATGCGGCAGGAGCTATTATTCTCTGTATTATGTTAATGAAGAAACAGGGGCCTTAAGAGGTTAGGAAACTTACCAAAGGTTTCAGGGCTCACAAGTGACCGCGTGGGCTTTGAACCCACATCTGGCTGATTCTAGACTCTTGATGGCCTGGCCCTCACCCTGGCTTTCCTTTCTCAAGAGTTGAAAAGTTCTGGTCAAATGCAACCTCATTATTTGAGGGGGAAGGGAATCAAGGCCCTAAAACAAAGGAAACTATGATATGTGGTTCAGTTTAGGATACCAAAATAGATAATAAATGGTAAGCATGACAAAAAAAAACAAAACAAAAAGCATTAATTAAAAACTGGAAAAAACAATTCCAGCTGATGTCAACCTGTTTCCATACCTGTAAAGGGGGAGAAGGGGTTGGACTATCCATTAGCTTTTGTAGGTCACAGCATCTCTCCCCCAGAAGAAAGTGCATGTGTGCACATCCATGCAATGTGCGCACATCCATGCAATGTTTGCGCACGACACCAGGGGCTCCCAAGACGAGTAGATTCCAGGCCGCTAGCCTCTGGCCCCCAAAGGTGGGTGGGAATCACTCCGTGATTACAAAGCATCCCCTCCTACACTTCACGGGAAGCCTTCCTAGCCGGCCACAGGAAAGCACAGGCGCCTCCCGTCCTCAGGCCTCTGCTATCTGCAAACTGAGAAACTCAGCGGGGCCTCTGCAGCATTTTAGCGTCTACCAAGGAGGGCTTTGTGTCGGGCTTGTTGGCAGTAACACAGGAAATGAGGACTGGGCATTAATAGCCTTTGTAAACAGCACCTTCCGAGGTCTTCAATCACCAATTTGAGGGTGTGCACCACCGGGGTGGAAAAAAAAAAAAAAAGGAGCGAGAGGAAAAGGCCAAACAGGAAATGCAATGAAAGGAGATGAAAGCGGATCAATAAAGAGAGCAACATTTGGTTTGAAGTCTTGCCTTTAAAATAATGGGAACCCCCCCTGGCTCCCCCTCCAGAAAGCCATTTGGGGCATTACCGCGGGTCTGGCCCTTCTGTGTAATTGCCCCAGACTCCAGGCACACAGAGGTTCAGAATTCCGCGGCTCATGCAAAGAATTCAGTTTGGGAACGTAGATTTATTACCACCTTTTAAGTAGAGGTTTTTGGGGTTTTTTTCTATTAAGGATTTATTTAATATCAGAAGATAATACTGTTAATGTTATTTTTTCCTTCTTCCCAGTGAAGGGGAGGCGAAAGTTCTCGGGGCCATGTCAAAGGGAACGGCAATGCCGTGGTATGGGAATGCCTCCTGAGTTGGGTTCCTGCAGTCGACAAGCAATGGCATTTTTCTGATAAGGAATCCCTAAGAGCCTTCAGCGTGTGACCCCGGCCCCTGAGCTCCCCGAGGTCATTTAAAATCCAGCGGCCTCTGCCTAAGGACACTCAAAGCATTGTCCTTAGAGATGTCAAGGACTCTTGAGAAACTAAGTGCTGTGGAGCCTGACGGGAAAGCAGCTCCGGTCCCCCTGGTGGTGCGGGAGTGGGTAAGGCGCGGGGCCGGCCAGCGCAGCCTCGCTGGGTTTAGGGCATTCATGTTGTTTTTAAGGCCTCCAAGCCAAAGGCCGATTTTACGATCATGTTTTTCTCTTTTTGGTCTGCAGAGAAGAGACTAGAGAGCTGCAGAGACCCTAGGAGGCAGGCGGGTGGACTGGAGGTTCAGGAGACAGAAACACGATTCAATTCCGTGACGCAAGGGACCGTTATTTTGTGGCATAAGACGGCCCCTTCCAGTCCCATCTCTATAAATGGCTCTTGGACGCCCACCTCCTCGAGAGCTGACCGTATCTCTGCGCTGGGACAGTCTCCGGCCGGAGTGTGTGTTTGATGAGGCTAGCAAATGCTTTCCCGGACCCTCTGCTGCAGATGGAATAGGGCCATCACCCCCTCTGCCCGTCCTGTCCTGCCATCCCAGCCATGTTGCAAAGTGTACACCCGTCTTTTCGTCTTTCTGTCCCTCAGCGAAAGGCGGAGCACCCCTCGCTTTAAGTACAGAATGTGTTCCCTCATTACAGCACGTTCTCGTAACCATTTATTTTGACTTGGTCTCTCTACAAAGCCCTCCACAAACCGTGAGTGGGCAGTCCAGGGTCATTTTTCTCTCTCTGCCCTCCCCACTCCTCCCCCTTTTAGTCGCAGGCCCTCCAGCGCACAGACGGGGACAGAGGGGGGCTGAGAAGTTGGAACTGCTTTGGGGGGGGAGCCCGCATTCTACAATGGATACTTTATGACACGTAAATTACTTCTGCATCTCTCCTTTGCAGACCCCAGTGATTTACAGGTCTTAATTTTGTAGCGACTCCCTACTAGACATCCCCCTCCGCGGGGCCTCCCACTTTTTCCACATTCTTCCGCCTGAGTCACAGTTTCTGTGCTCATGGGGTCACAGAGCACTCGCTGCTACCATAAACCACCCAGGTTGTCCCTTCGGTCTGGGGTCCGCTTGGGGAAGCCTGCTTCCGGCAGGGCTGCCTGTCGCCCTGGGTGCAGGGCCCAACAAGAACCCACTGAACACGGGTCCTCGCTCCTGGCTGCACGCTGCTGAGCTCGAGGCCTCCCACGGTGGTAGCGCAGTGCCCGCAGCCCACGCAGCCTAGAGATTTTGAGATAAACGATCTGGTGTCCCTGGGCATCGGGCTTTCCTCCAGGCCGTCCGTAGGTTCTGCTTGAACTCCACATGTGAGAAGGACTGAGCCTTTTCATCCCTTCTTGACGGCAGACTGGGCCCCCACCCCGGCGGAGATGATAACTAATGATGTATCCAGAGGCAGGGAGCCACCTATGCACTTTCTTTCTGTAACTTTCTGAGACTGGCAATGTTAACAGCCGTCAAAGACCTCCGCTCCCCCCCCCCCCCCCGCCCCCAGGCCCGAGGAAGCTGCTCAGGGGCTTGTTTAGGAAAACAGCCCCTATGCAGAGATACAAGGGCAGCCTTCCCCTTAGGGCCCAGACCAGTGCTTCCAACAAAATGGCTTCTCTTCTCTGTGACCCTGGAGTCTGGACCAAAAACCCCACTCCTCAAGTCTTGTGATGGGGTATTGCATGAACAGAAGAGCCCCTTCCCATCGAGGTTCGGTGCCTCCACTCTGTGGGGTCTGGTGGGCCCCTCGAAAGCAGGTCCAGTCCTTATCAGCCTGCCTCTGCATCAGGACTGAAGAGCATCCAGGTTCAGAACCCAAACACATGGAGCTGTAAGAAGCTTGGTGGGAACAGAAGGATTCTGAGGTCGAATCAGGAAATTTTACACGAAAGGCTTCCAGAGGCCTCATCAAGCCCTTCCTTTCTAGAACTTGCTTCTTCACGCCAGGTGCAAAGTAGCTTTAACGCTCAGGCAAAGTATCTCTTACACTGTAAAACACGGGGCAAACATGAAGAGCGTCACTAGAGAGAGTGCCAGCTTCCCAGAAAGATTAGATCATGGCTCCTCGGCAGGTGCGACCCAGACATCTGTGGCTGAGGATGGAAAATCTGTGCGTGAATTGATTTAAATAGCAGCCATGCAGCCTTGTCTTTGAGGAAGGAAGAGAGGCAGGGAGCGCGGGGACTGGATCTAAACGTGGGATTTCATGGGATCCTGGGCTACATGGCAGATCCTAAGACCAATTTGCACACCGAGAAAACCAAGAGCAGGAGGGCAGATGAAATTGCAAGCCGGAAGTCCGACTGACGCGCGCTGAGTAACCAGAGAAGACAGCCCCGCTCGGGAGCACACTGGCAAGTTCTCAGGTCCTCGAAAGTTGCAGAAAGTGGGGGGAGTGGCCTTGCCCACTTGCAAATGCTTCGGTCTCACCCCAGTAAGTTCCTCACAGCAGCTCTGGCAGATCAGGCTGGTGATGACCGTGGCTTTGGCTTTGCCTGCACGTCCATGACCTGGGAGCCCCTTCCAGGACACGTGACGTTGCCCGCATCCAGTTCCCAGGCCTCTCACCCCGTACAGACTCTCAGGCACACCCCCCGTTTAGATGGAAGCGCCGCCCATGGCTACAACGAACATTTACTCCAACAGCAGAGTTTTTGAAAATGGGTGCCCTGGGCTTTGAGCAGTTCTTTCATTTCCTTTGACATCGCCGGTGGGAGGAGTAGAAAGAGGACCCTGGTGCGCGTGAACGCTGTGGGGAAAGAGACAGAAGAAGGAAGGGAAAGATTCTACAGCATGCTCTGGGATAGTGGTTTCTTCATCTGAGAATTCTGACTAGAATTCTTAACCTTGTCATGTTTTCATTTTTCATTTTAAATTAAGTGTTTTTAAAGAGGTAATGCATGTGCATAAACAGAAAGTGGAACCAAAGGGTAAAGACTCTAAAACAGGTTCCTGTCCGTGAGTGTGTTCTGGGGAGCATCTCCCGTCCCAGGAAGGAGCACCTTCCTCTTGGGGACGTGGGGCCGATGCAGAGACCGCGCCAGCTGCCTCGATGCTCTTTAGACACCTGGTGCTACAGGGCAGGCTGTTGGTGGGGTCATTCCCAGCTTCAGGAGAGGGGGGAACCGCTGTTGACTGAGTGAGCCCTCCATTTGTGACCGCATTTAACTCCACGGGCACCGTGTCCGCACTAATTACATGATCTGTGGGACTCAGTGCAGAATACGCATATGGAAGCCGTGCTCAAAACCAGGACTTGCAAGATGTCACGAGCCAAGCGCTAACCCAGTGTGGGGTCCCCTCCTGACGGCACAGGTGACGGGCCATGAAGCTAGCACCATGCCACATCATCAGGGGGATGCTGTTCAACCCAGGGGGAAAATGGGAGCATCAGGCCCGGAGAGGCAATGTGACTCGTCCAAGGTCTCTGGGCCCGTGAGAGGCGCGGGCTGTGTTCAGAAACGGCTTATTGGACCCCAGAGACAGGAGTGTGTCTGCGACCTTGAGCAGCAGAGCCCCGAGCGTTTCAAGGTCATCTCCTGGGTGACGGGGGCAAATCACTATGCGATAGGGCCAGGAAGGCACACGTAGAAGGGAGCCTGCCTGGGAAACATTTAGGGTGATCGGCACTTTATGATAATTCAAACCAAATTATCCTTCTTATCTTGGGTTATGAAATGCCGTTTCGAGTGCCATTTCATAGATGAATCAAGTTTATTTATAATAAGTGCGCCCAGTCCAAATAGGAGAACTACTTAACATTATAATTAAAACCGATACATATCTAGTTGAAAACCTATCCAGTCCCTAAAACCCTTCCACAGGAGATGGCTACATATTTTGGCACAAAATCTCCTTGTCCTTTCCAAAATGTTTAATTTTTTATTCTGAATGGCAGACTGCAACGCTTCCCATAATATCATATCAAACGAAAACCGGGGCATTATGCATTCAACAAACCTCAGCACGGGGCAGCCCGCGTAAAGATCGCTCTTGCGTTGTAAGCTGAGACGCAAGGAAACATTTATTTATTTAAAATATTTTTGCCCATTACGTTAGACAAACAGCAATATTTCATTCCACCGCGTTTTAAGACTGCCTGGTAGACAGAAACCGTCCGGACGCAGGCTGTGATCACGTTACATCTGTAGACAGATTTAATTATTTTTCCTCTTTGAAGTCAGACAGCCGCTGAGAATTTTACATATGAACCTAGTTCTCCTGGACGGGGGCCTGCGCACTGACTACGGAAAACCACACAGTCCTTTCTAGGATATTCCACGTTCTCTGGATCAGTCTCAACGAGAGCATGGCAACCGTCTGCGGGCAGATGCGGCAGCGGGAGGCAGAGGCGGACGGAGCGTGCGCTGCTCAGGGAGACACCAGCGGAGCGGGGCACGGGGAATGGGCTGTGACACTGGGACGGGTGAACCCGGAGGCCAGCGGGGGGCTCCCCTTGCCAAATCTCTAAAGCCGGAGGTTTGACAGTGTCACCCTGCTGATGGCTAATACTATCCAAAGTTCTTCTTTAGGACTCTCTCAAATCTTGCAGTGTTGTTTTCTGATTTCTTTTGTTCTGAAAATCACTGGTTCTTCTTTCATTGCTAGGATCGGTGAGCACGTGGCAGGCCAGCGGTTCTCCAGGGGTGGCCCCTCCGTCCCAGCTGCCATCAGCGTCCCCTGGGCGCATGCTGACGAAGCCAGTCTGAGGCGAGGGCCCCGCAAGCCCGTGTTTATGATGCGGACATGGGTTAAAGTTTGCCAGCCACCAAGCGAGCAGGTGTGTGTGTACCTGAGCTGGGGCGGGGGCTCCCTGGGGAAATAAGGACATTCTGGTGACGTCTTAAACAAGGAGAGATCCTGCCTGGCCTCAGAGGAAGAGGGTTTGCTTCAGACAGTGAGGGAGGAGGCAGATGCACACACATCCCATAGGCTTCCCACGGACCCTGAAAGCAGGCATGTTTTGAAAGCAAACGTGACCTCTCTTTTTAAACTGAAGGTCCTGTGTTCTCTGACAGGTGTGCATAAGGAGCCGTGCGTCTCACCCCTCACTGCCTCAGAATCACAGGGGGCGCATCTGAAAATGAGCCCAATGCCCCTCCCCCCAACATTCACATTTAATTGGTTTGGGGTGGTACCGCATCTTTTTGAAGTTGTTTGGGTGATCCTAATATGCATTCAGGGTTGAGAAAAGCTACTACCAGTGTCTGGCAGTCCTGCTGCTCCTATTAGCAAGATTGCCCGGTGCCTTTTAAAGCAGCTCTCTGAGATTTCTGTCATCCCTTTACTGTAAAAGAGATCTGGGCTCCGGGCTCATGCCCAGGGGGAAGTCCCTTTCCCCACTCCCGGCCTCAGTTTTCCTATCGACCTACTGAGAGGACTGCCAACGATGCTCTCTCTGACCGGAAACTCTGTCCCCAGTGGCCTGAGGATGTCACCCATGAGAGCCATGCCCAGAGAGGGTGCTGGCCACCGCCCTGTCAGGGGGACCCAGGAGGAGAGAAAGCTTAGCCTCATCTGCTGTGGGCTCCAGCTGAATCCACATGACACTGAATACACGCATGAAGAGGGAGTGATTTAGACATGCCCAGACCCCTTCTCCACCCTGACGTTTGGCATCAGGAATGTCCTAATACTGATGAGGTGTTTGCTGAGACCTAGGTGGTCTCAAGACCCCGCCCCAGCAAGGCAGCATCTCCGCTCAGGCCTCTGATCTTTTAAGATAACCTCTCGCCTAGACGTCCCTTCCTGCGCCCACTCAGCCAAGAAGAGGAGGTCACTCTGGAAGCCCCTGAGGGAGGGACCACGCCTTAGGGTTGGCTGAGGTCTCTCTTAGGCTGAGTTCAGTTCCTTGCCTGTTACAAGTGTTCACCTAGTTAGTGGGTCAGCAAGTACATTAATGTGAGGCCCTGCTTTCAGAAAAAGGAGGCATGAAAAACGGCAGAGGAGGTTGTTGATGATGATGATGATGATGATGAAGAAGAAGAAAAGTAATGTTTATTCGGTGCATTATCAATTCCCACGTCTGATTTAAATCTCATAACAAAGAGATGACATGAGCTGGGTTCTGTAAATGGCTGGCATCACTCAGGTGACAAAATTCTGTGACTTGCCCCTGGTCACCAGATAGTGATGTCAGAGGGGGTCTCCACCCCAGCCTTTTCTGAGTTGGGGCTTTAACCACTCTGAAATGGGTCTCAAGAGACTTCAGCTTCTTTGGGTACATTTTGCTATGACATTTGAATAGGATTCCATGTCTGCAAATACTTCGTTCAGACTCTGTGCCAGCCTTACTTCTAAGTCCTAGAGTCAAACAGAGGGATGGAGGATGGGCTCCTGCCATCAAAGACGCCATCACCTTACGGGGCGAGAGTCCTATCAGTCGTCATATATGATATAGTCACAGGACAGAAGTACGTATAACGCCCTACGGTAGGCACATTGTCACTGCAGCCCAAAATGTCCTGATCGTAAGAACTCATGCAAAAACCCAGACTGCATCTATATTTTATCAAGCATTCTAGATCTTAATTAATTAATCTTTATCAAGAGTTGGTTGGCTCTGGAAAGCCGGGGGACCATGCATGTATGTGCAAGGGGCTTCATATCCTTTATGAAACTGTGCTTGTCATTTTCGGGATGATTTTTAAAGAAATACAACAGAATGCCTTCACTGGGTTTAGTGTTACTTGGAATTCTATATGCCCTGTCAAATGTGTTTCTTTAAACCAAAGTTCCTGATATAATTGCTTATAAGAGAAGCTTTTAATACCTCCTACCCCAATACACACGTGTGCACACGCACACACACACACACACACACACACGCACACACACCCTGAGTACAGATGCTCAGAACTTATTTGTTGAATGACTCAGTGAATACAGTTATCCCTAAACTGGTTAATAATTCATTAGAAGGAAACCATATCCATATTACTAAGTCTTATGTTAGTCGTACATGCAACATTTTGGGGGTGGGGGTGCCGTCCAGTAAAATTTCCTCTATCGCTTTCAGCCAAGCACCCCAGTGGGGCTCCTCTTTGAACACTCAGAAGGCACATTTACTGGGGAACGCACATTTCCAATAGTAGTTTCCACTCTGTCTTCCCCTCATGCTCTGTCTGTTTACAATTTCCAAACGTTTTCGCAGGGCGATTAAGGAAGGCCTGCATTAACATCAGATATTTATACTCTTCGATTCTGATTTAGAATTTAGCTTTGGAATAAAACCCAGGGCGAACTGCTTCTATTAATTCTGTTTTCCCAAGGAGTTCCTGAGAAGTCTCAAAATAGTTTTAGGGCCGAAAGATAACTTGAAGGCTCTTATTTCATTCTATTTCTCTGTTTAGGACGTGGTTTAGAGCGGGCACTGATTTACAAAGGTGGCCAAGGAGATTTGGTCCCTTGGATAAGATGATGTCAGAGGTACCTGAGAAATAAGTACTACCTGGCTGTCCATCAAATCCAAGTGAATAAAACATTAAAAAAAAAAAAAAACATAGGAGATAACATGATTGTAAAGAACCTTGAAGTTTTTCATCAGTGAGGAATCAAGTGTTTTCTTAAACGAGCAAAAACTTACTCGTTCAGACGAAAGCGCAGGAAATCAGCTTTGGGGGGACGCGGAATCTTGGGTATCCAGGCAGCTCACGCACTGCAAGGCCTCTCTGTCATACGTAAAGGCAACAAACAAAGGAAACCCACCCCTCGCCGCGTGCCAACCTTTGCTAACATTTTAATACCTTTCGTAGCCTTTTAAGAATCAGGTATTATCTATAAACCAAGTAAATAAAATTAACTTTGCAGCTTCTGACCTACATTACGCTCCTCCAGGGTGAGGAGCAAACGGACCCTTCAGGGCAGATCGCAGAGGGTCTGCAAGGTCCGATTTAATGCCACAGCCTCTTTCAGGCGGTGCTAACAGGCACTGCGCTCATTAAGGCCACATTCAAATTACTCAGTAAATAGTGTTTTAAAATGCTATCAATGTTAATTTCTAATGTGGAAGCATCCGTGGGACTAACCTGTAACAACGAAGCGTTGCGGCCTATTTAGGGCTAAAAGTATAACGGGATCTGGAGGCGGAAACAAACAATAGTAAGAACAACTTTGGGACAAAACCCTTTTCTTGGAAAAACAGAAGCACGTACACAGTTGCATTTACTTATTACCATTACTCTTCATATAGTCTCCGGTATTTATGTTAATTAAAACGTTACACAGAATCGCTAACTTTCACTGCACTGGAAAAAGAGGAGGGGTTGCTGAACATTGTCTGTCACATACTAACACTGAACTCCCCGTCCTGTCCCTTATACAGCTTCCCTCGGGGGCAAAAGTAAAAACATTCATTCGCCTCTCCAAATGCATCTCATCGCGGTCCCATAGAAACCCGGAAAGAAAAGCAAAAAACATACGAACTTGAAATTATACTTAGCGGTCAATGCTTTCGTATTGTAGCTTACATAGAAATGATCTCCCTATCAAAGGATTATCCATTCATTAGTTCAATTAATACCAGGCCCAGGTGTCAGGTACCTAAAGATCTTGGAAATTGTCTCCAAGCTGAAATACTACATAACATAAAATTACCGTTGAAGTCGATAGTCTGTGAGAATGATTCTGTTTGTTAAACAAATTTCCATCCACATTCTTCATAACCTGAAATATTAACTAGGAGTAATGTTACTTTATGTGATCAGTAAAGCTGTGTAAGTTTAGAAAATCACACCCAAGTATAATTTTTAAAAAATGGTTGCATCTATCATAACTTATACTTATAAAGAAGAGAAAACATAGTGGTTTTTGTGAAAGGAGAATTATTAAACGAGTCTTATCTGCCCAAGATCTACCTTATGTGAATTTCAGGGTAGGCCCTGGGCAATGCATACAGGTTTCATTTTCCCACGCTCTTTCCAGGGCTCGATAATATCAACCTTTGACATTTTTGGCAACTTTAAAGTACGCTATTTATTTAGTTTGTGTTCTCCCAGTCAGCAGTGAGGAATGGGCTTGTGACTGGAGTCTTCGGCAGGGGCAAGTGGGGGGGGCAGTCTTGTGGGGCTGCTTAACGTGTGGGCTCTGGGGCTTTTTCTGCGTAGAGTCGTCGGACTGAGTTAAATGCCGGTGTCTGAGCACTGCTTTGTGGCGTGCGGGAACCCTGCTTCCCCACACTGGAAGTGGGGGTACAGAACCATCACTCTCACATGAATATAAAACAAACAAGTGTCAAAAGTTTATTTAACGTCATGTGGCAGAAGATTACAAAGAACAATCATATTTACAGATCAGGAATATTGAAATTAACTTGCAAACAGACGTAAAGCTGGCTTTCCCGCGGTGCTGATGGTGGCGGGGGTCGGGAGCGTGTTTTTCTCCACTGGCATGTTCACAGACTAGAGGATCCGGACTGCCGCTGGCTCCCTGCCACCTGCAGAGCTATGAAAGAACTCGGGGGACATGCAGGACCAGAATCGGTGACTCAGGTGGGCGGCCGCTGACCAATGCGTGACTTTCCACTGCAGGAGCTGAGACACTGGGGTCACGCGCAGCTGTGCGCAGTAAGACCACACTTCCTGTGCTGCAGAAAGGCGTGTTATCCATCACCCAGGGCACTGCCCAAACGTGGCTGAAACATTCACTTAGTTCGCAGCTCTTCGGGTTGGCTGTGAGTTTCTAGGCTGGGCTCCGCCGACGGCGGCCGCGATTGCCCGTGCGTCTGCAGCCCGTCGGTGGGTTCGGTGAGCGCTGGCTTGTCCCCCCTGGGACAGTTCTCCTCCACGTGGCCTCTCCCCCGGCATCGGGCAGATCTGGGGTTGCTCACCTGATGTCAAGAATAAGGCTCCAGGAGCATGAGCAGAAGCACCCGAGGCTTAAGGCAAGGGGAAGGGCCGTGCGCGACTCCAGGGTAGAGCACCGGACTCCGCCTCTGCGCGTGGAGCCATGCTGTCGGCGCGTGGACCTCGCAGGAGAGGAAGGAAGATCCGTCAATTAATGCAACTAACCTACCGCGGGCCCTTCACTCTCGAGACCTCCCCCTCGAGGGCCGGAGGGCGCTGTGCCGTCTTTACAGACTAACACCATGGTAGCATCCGAAGAGAAGTAGCGTGAGGTGGCTAACGAATCGTGGTTCAAATCCTGGCTTCCCCACTTAAAGGCAGAACGACTTCGAGCCGGTCATTCTGAATTTCCTTTCTCCACTCATATAACCCTTATTCTGATTAGACAACATAAAATTGTTTTAAAGAAAAAAAACCTATTTCGTCTAAATGCATGCACATGCATACACATGCACGCATGTTTGTATGTATATTTATGTATGCATGCACATATGTATACATATGCACCCACCAGAAAATTCAGCATTGTTTATATAATAAGACAAATCTGAGGGTGCCCTAAATGTCTTTAATTAAACCAAATTCTTACATATTGACATGAAAGTTATCCACAATATGTTGTTAAAGGCAAAAAGAAAATTGTAGAAAAATACACATAACATATGTATATAATAATGTGATATGTATGCTATGGAAAAAAAGATTTCATGCCCTGCTTCCTTCAAAGGTTCTGATGAGAAAATATGATAACAGCTATAAAAGTGCTTCGTAAAGTGCTTTAAACATTAAGGCACACCTGAATTCCGCTTTAAAAACTTTAAAGAAGGTATTAATTTATTTCAAAGCTCAGAGAAGCCCCAGTTCACACCACGGCAGCTCTGGGGAGGTCTCCTTGGAGACCGTTATCTGTGCGGCTGCAGAGGTCGTTTCTGTGGTCAGTGGCATCACCACCGCCCGGCTCCACCCCCGGCCGATCGAACCAAAACCTGCAGGACTTTTCACTGTGGAGAAATACACACAATATAGACGTTACGTCTTACCCGTTTTTCATTGTTCTGTTCAGTAGCGGTTAAGCACATTTATATTGTGCCAAAAATTTTTTTTAAAAGGCTCTATGACTTCCGTTTAAGATGCACCTTTGTTTTTCCCAAGGAAACGAAGCATTTTTGTGCTAGGAGTCTTGGCAAACTGATTTGGGCTGTGTCCGAAATGGAAAAAAACAAAACAAAACATAAAAACAATGGCCCTGACTGGAGGGACCTAATTTTTCCTTAGGGGAGACCACTGGCCGGCAGAGATGGTATTTTGCTCTTCCCTCTCTGCCTTTCTCTTCCCTGAACAAACAGCTTAACTGGAGACCAAAGTAATAAAAAATAATTTGGAATCTGGGGCCCAGTTACGGGCAGGAAAGATGCGGATGACCATTTCACGTGATCAGAGAAAACCCTAAAATAGAGTCCTCTTCAGTTACCATAATTTCTACTGTCACGGCGATTTCTGTTCACACCAGTGTTCGGTCGGAGGCACGACACGTTTATCTGTAAATTACACAATACGGGCCGGGGAGCGGACCTTCCTTTATAGGGACCAACAGAATCAGTCATTTGTGGGGACATCATCTTAATCGAGGGGCAGGCAACCGCGCGCAGACTCCGTCCCAGCGCAGAGGCCTGGGGCCGCCCCCCGGCCCCACTCCCAGCCGCTCCCAAGTTTAATTAAAACAGTTTCACACTGAGACTGGAAGGCAAACACAATGCTACAACAATAAACAAACATTAATCATGATCATTACATATATTTTATTACATGAAATAAATAACACGGTGGCGCTTTCCCCAGCCGATAAAGCCCTTCCCCTTGGATAGCATCCTAGGGCAATTGCGGGGTGAAATAATACTCATAATGATAATAATAATTAGTATGCAAAGGCAGAAAGGGGCTTATCACCACACAGGGCAGAGACTGTATCCTCCTTCACGTATAGTTATCCCATAGTTGCTCATTTCTGGGGTCTTGGCAGCGAGGGAAGTAGAAAGGAATTGTGTATTTGTGGCCCAGCTTCAGTGCACAGGGTTGGGTCCCGGTCACTGCAGGGCAAGGGGGCCTGTGGCCCCTTTGGTCACTATTCCATCCCCCCTGGGGGACTCCCCCAGGGGGTCGGGGAGAGGCCCGGGGCCCTCTGGCTGCCAGAGGACGAGGGCGAGGCGTTCAGCGGGACTGGGCAGGGGCCGGGCCTCGCGGAGAAAGGACAGGCCCCACTGCACACGGCTCGGTCACTTTCTGAGCCCCACTGACGATCCCTCCGGTTTGTCTCTGAATCGGGAACGAGCCCCCTTGGGGGAAGCGTCCTTTGTTGTTCTTCCCAGAGGGCTCCCTGACATTCTTTACTATAAAGACCACGTCGGGAATGCTCCCCGAACATATGACACGGCTGTCCAGCCTCATTGTCCCTTCGCCACGTGACAACAAGAAATAAGTCCTGTCCCGCCGAGATGTCCATTAAGGGCCACTTCACTGACCGGGCATGAATCCCACTCAGTGGCCTTACTAATTGTCCCACCCTGAGGTGTTTTGTTGTGGGCTGCCCACGCCACCATCTTAGGGAGCCTACTTTAACGAACAAAAAGACCCAACCTGCTCCTGCGGCCCTTGAAACAGAAACAAAGTATCAGCTGGGAAGAGAGCTTTTGTTCTGTCCTGATCCGATCGTACTTGCTTAGAAGTGTGTGGAATGGGAATTCCGGAGGAGGGGTCCTCTGTGTCCCTTTCCAAGGGAAGGAGAAAGATGTCACAACGCGATACTTTTTACTTCTTTTCAAAAAGTTTTCTGGCTGCTCCACCTCCTAACTCCTGTTCCTGCTGGAAAGCACCTGTTTAGGAGCAGGCTCGGCCTCCAGGTTTAAGTGGAAGCTGCTGAGCAACGGGTGTCGCTCCTCTGGACCTGGGGCTGTGGCCCTGGGGTGGTCCCCTTAGAGCTGGTTGGGGGGGGGGTGACTCTCAACCCAGTTAGGAAACCGGAGAAGCAAGCTCACCTAAGGGTGAGGCCCTTCCTTGGGCCAAGATGTCCCTGCCTCCTACATGGAGCCCTTGGCAAGGAAGATTGGAGGGGTACTGCCACCCGCAGGCTGGCACTGACCCACAGCCCCAGAAGGCACGCAGGGGTGACTGACATTTCCTCCTGCCGGCATCTGGTGTACCTGGCCCTTCCTCCTGGAGATCCACCGGTGTGGCCAATCAGAAGGCCACTAGGGTGCTGCTCCCCGCACCCCGCAACACACACACACAGACACATGTTTGGACAAATAACAAGAAGGAAGAAGAGGTGAGCAGACACACTCCAAAGCCGGCTCTCTGCCCCGGTCCCTTGGGGGAGGTCGCCTCGCGCGCCGCCGATGAATTTCTAGGGCTGCCTCTATCATAAATACTCTGATTAAAATGTAAATTTAGCCAACCTATCAGCTTCCCATTAAGGGGACTCTTTAAAAACGCCGTTAATCAGCTGAAAGATACGTAGTGAAATACCACTCATCAATTGTAACTGCTTATGACAGTTAACAAAGCTTTATATTTGCCCCAAACATGTGCTGATCTATCCATTATGCCAAGGTTCACCCTCCCGCTAATTGTACATTTTCTCCCCTAATGCATTTTTGCTGTTATCTCATAGGCTAATGAAAGCCAGGAAATCAATAAATATAAATTATACATGCAAAGAAGGACTGCTGCGAACATAAAGTTTCTAATTAATTGCACTTGATTAATTTATATGCTTTAATTATCTTGCTCAGCCACAAACAACATAAATATCTTGGCAATCTGGTTATTGCTATGTCAGTCATAAAGCAGCAGACACAGTAAATCTATGAAATCTAGCAAACTGCTTTGGCAGAAAACGGAGAATGGCATAACCCATAAATATCATCGGATTTACTCAGGACACCGGTGCATAATTCCGGTGTGACAAATTAACACTAAATATGCTGTATGGTTATTTGACAAAGGTTCGAGTGATGTTATAGATTTAAATGGCGTCGACGGAGGAAGCGAAAATGTGGATTTTACTGCTGGGCTTATAAAAATCTTCTCAAACGGAGCAGGAGTGGTCTAGGTAAGGGCCCACGTGAGAATAAACACGCAGCGGAACTTTGCAGATGAAAGTATTTTCTACTGGTCCCGTCGAAAGACCAATTGTTACTTATTTTCTTTCTTCCTTGCCCTTTGATAAGCCTGATCAACCGGAAAAGGATCCCACCTCTTTCGCCGACGTGAAAATAAAATACATATTGGAAGCAGGAATGGAACCCCGGGAACTTGACCCCCAGTCGGAAACAGGGCTGAATGTGGTCTGCTGCCATCGTCTTAAGAGACGCAACTTTTACATGGAAAGTGGTATCTTTTTGTCCGTCCCCCAGCCCCTCCCTTTTAATTTTCCCCGACTCTGCTAAGCCAGCCATCTGTCACTGAGCGGAAATCTAATCCTCTCTGTCCACCCTGCTTGCTCTTTGTCCCGGGCCACTGCATATTACCAAGCATCCATATCTACAACTTTCATAAATGCATAAAAAGAAACTGTATCTGTCCTCGGCTCCGCACGGACAAAGACCATCTGTGTGCCGACACAGCCATTCTTCCAGAAAGAAAGCATCCGAAGGGATTTGCCCTTTACCAAGCAAAGCCCACTTAACCCTTCCAATAAGATTAACTGTTATTTGTTTCCATTAAATAAAAATGACCGTGCTAATATACATTTAATAGTTCTCTCGCAGTGGCAGAGAGATCAGCTCTCACGTGCCTATCTTTTGGAGATAAAACATACATGCGTATAAATGCTGGAATTATGACGGCCGTAAGATAACCTGGGAGGCAGAAGGATGTTTTCACTTCCTCCCTCCAGTCTGGGGCTCTGAAAGAGAAGCCGACATAAAATATAGAAGCCAGAGAGGCCCGGGGCCCGCCCCCGCCTTCAGTCTTACAGTAAATAGCAGTGCTGGCTGCAGCCGAAGGCCGGCCAGCCACAGTCACTAAGGCGCAGAGGGCACCCTCTGACTTGCGCCCTCTTCCCACGGCACAGCCTCGCAGACAGTTTTACAGCCGCGACAATCCGCGCTTCGAGGCGACCTCTGCGCGCTGCACAGATCCCCGCTCACCAAGGGCCACCGTAATGACGGGAAGGTCGTGGGCGGAGGGAAATAGCTGCCATCAAGCGACACTAACGCAGAACTCCAGTAACAGTTGGGGATTTGGGCTCCCTCTTCTCATCCTCAGGATGGCTGACGTTGTGGGGCTTAGCATTCCCGGAGCGGAATCGCTCGTGCGTTGGCGGCGACGGGAAAGCCCAGGCCCGTGTTTCCGGCATTTGTTTATTCTCTCCTTGTTTACGGACAGATTGGTCCAGAAAACCGGGTTTTTAGTGCTGCATCCCCTGGGGCAGGAAGGCCAAGTTCCTTCTGCCCACAGGGCAGCTGGGGTACAGCAAATACTTTAACAAAAATTCAGTTTACGACCGGATGCTATAGCCTTCGCAGTACTTTCAGGTGCCCAGAAAACCCTGTCTTTCCACACGGGGGTTTGATGGGCTGACAGAGCAGGCAGGGGACCGGGGTTGGGCGGGCGGAGGGGCCCGGGGACACGAGGCCGGGCGCCCCGAGACTCTGCTCCACCTGCCTTGGCCTGGCGGTCCTCAGCTCCCCCTGTTCGCTGTGCATCAGGATACATTTGTGTCTGGAGGGCAGGGGTGAGGGGGAAACTACCAGGCAGATGAAATGGCTTTATTTTTCCCTCCCAGCGAGTTTCTAGGTTTTTCTCTCTTAAAAGGGTTTACACGATCAGGGGGTGACTACTTGGTTTCACAGGAAAAGCCAATCCAAAGATTCCCCACTCCAAACATGCACGCCCGGCATTTGGCAACCTGCTTTCCCCCTTTCCTTGAGCAGTGACCCCCGAAGGGTGCTGGGACCCCCGGCTCTCAGCCCGACAGAGCCCTCTTTCTGCAGTGGGGTGCGGGCCCCGCGGCCCAGGGCTGTCCTTCCCTGGGGGGGCCGCAGCTCCAGCCCCCAGAAGTCCAGCTTCCCCCTGGCAGGTAGCTAAGCCGGAGGGGAGGAGCCCCGTGCTGTGCGCAGTGTGCACGTCGCGGTCTCTAAGGAGATAGGTCTCTAAGGAGATAGGTCCCTCTGCGGATGCTGCCATCAGATGGGCGAGGAAGGGCGGCTCCTGACGCACTCTGCCTGCCTCCGGGCCGCGGGGAGGCAATGAAAAATCGTGCGGAGACAGGCAGGCCCCTATCAAGGATGGCTCCGCGTGCCTTCCCGGGTGAGCGCTGGAAAAGTACCAACGCGTCCAGCGGGGAGGGAGTCCGTATCCCGCGCGGAAGGTCACGAGATTTGTCATTTTCGATTTAAGGCACGTAGGTAGCAAGCCAGCTCACTAGGTTTGACTGCGATTACCTTATCTTCCCTATTTTTAGTGACAGGACCAGATTATTTTAAGTGCATTTTATAGAAAACCCTTCTTTACTGAAGTATAAAGAGTGTAATAAAGACAATACAATGTTTTGAAACTGTTTTAAATCCTTCACTCAGCGTTGCTTCTAGAGATCTCACATGTAGGGGTTCTAATCTTACTACTGCTAATTAGAGCTTTAGTGTAATTGTGCCAACAGGATGCTTGGCATAATAATTACTATTGAGGCGCTCTGGTGCGCAGTAACATGCCTACATAATGCAGATATGCCTGGTATTACACTCCAGTCACCTTTGTATGTTGACTCAAGTTGGATTTTAACCAAGTGAGGGGTTATTTTGCCTTTATAATAAAGCTTAAAAGGCATATACATATGTATGATTTAGGTATCCATTTTTCCTCTCGAGTCTTTTGAATATTAATTAGCAGGAACCTCAGAGGACGACAGGGACACGTTTTGTTCCCCATGTCTCACAATTTGGGGCAATTGTCCACGTGGGTGCAGCGGTGCGCAGTGCCCGGATCTCCCCCAGCGGGAGGGTGTGGCTCAGGAGAAATCTTGCTGTGGGACACGCAGAGGAAAGACGTGAGGACTCGGGCCAGCCAGGAGCCGAATCCGTATGGACGCTGTGTCTGGTTGACAAGGGGACTCTCTAAAAACATTTTCCCAGTAGTTTTTGCATCTTTGAAAATGTAAGCCTCAACTGGGGACGTCTACTTCTATTCCTGTCTCTAATGCCCCTTCCCCCGAAGTAGTTCTGATTATAATCATCCACGTTGTTACTGTTCCCTGGAAAGGGGACATCGGAAAAGACCTGTCGTGGTGTTCCAGGTGGGAGGTGGGGAGCTGGATGCGTGCAGCTGCGTGAGGCGGGGGTGGGCATGGGCACATGCACCCGTCCTTTTCCACCCGGGACGGACCCCGACATTGGGAAGCTGGCCTGTGGCGGATTTATCAGGCCCCCAGCAAGGACCATGTCGGCCGGTGTCACTTCCAGTGGTGCCCAAGCAAACTGGGCCATCGTAGGTGCTCTGTGCCCGGCTTGGGAATTCCTTGCCACTGAGCTCCCAGGCACAGGGGGACAAAGGGACTCAATGGACTGGTGCTGGACTTTCTTAGGCAGAAACACGGGCATTCTGGTTTTCTAGTTTTGGTTTGGTTTTTGGTTTTGGCACATGTGGCAGAGTTTCTACCAAACTGATCTGCCAGAGCAGTAAGTCACCCGAGAGAGTGTCCCCAGCCATTTAAAGTGCACTGTGGAGGGCTTTTTTAATGTCATAAACGCATTGGCAAGGAGGTGTGTAATGGCTCGGAGCCTGGGCTGTGGTTCCACTTAGCCTCCTCAGCCTTGTTTTTACTGCCCCTTAGTGCCTCGTTTTTAAAGTGACAGGAAGCCAATTTCTGATGACAAATCAATGGGTTAGGATGTCAGCTCTGGACAGTGGATTTAGCTGTGAATCCAGGGAGTCACCGTGATGCTGGGAAATTGGGGGTCTGCGTGTGGAGGCGGTGGCTTTATGCAGCGCAGATGGAAGCGCGTTTGTTAAACAGAGCGCTTTTACCTCCGTGTCTGGGGTGGTGCCCCGGTAGCGCCAGGCGACCGCTCTTCTCTCCCCCCAGTGCCAGGCGAGCGGGGTGGGTCTGCCGCACGCACAGGGGGCCCCAGTAAAATTCCTCTTTCCCTGTGGAGGCTCCAGCTCCTCCCCAGGCTGACGGGCGAGCGGGATGCTCTCCCCCAGGACTACACAGTACCTCCGCTACCCCACGTTAGCCCGGGCTGCAAGGCTCCTGTCACGCAAGATACCTTTTGATGAGGCCCCTTTTTTCTTTAAGCTTTTAAGATAATCTTAGAGAAATCATCAAGCTATAAAAAGAAATCAATAAAAACAGAAAAGGTTCCCATCACCCCGAAAGAAATCCATAACTTTTGCATTTTAATAGAGACGCTACAGGGCCAGACCCGTCATTTTCTTTCTGATGTGTTCCTTTGATTTCCCTTGTATCTCACAGGGCTCTTGACTTCCTTGAGAAAGGGATTATTGAATTGTGTGTCTCCCTTAGATGTACTTGATCACTCAAGTATCTGTACTTAAGAATGTTAGAGTCTGTTCAGCTGTTGCCTCTTTGGAGCTCATCGGGGCTTGTCATCTTAATATTAATTGGGTTTTGTGCAGGAATCTCAAGTCCTACACTGAGTGGCTTTCGAGAGAGAGAAGATTATGCCAGAAGCCAGACACAAAGACAAACATATTTAGCACAACAATTATGATAATTGCAGAAACATTCTGTCATGAAATAAGCACATCTGATTAAGGGCCCTTCGACGGGGGCAAATATTAATCTGAGGTCTTCTGTCTAACCTGGTTGGGACGGAAGAGGCTTCTTACGGGCTTACGTATTAGCAGATTTGTAGAAGCCGAACATATAGGGTCTAATAGCGTGAGGCAGCCAAGCCGGGGCAGTAAAGGGATTTTTGCTGAATGTAATCCACTTCAATTTAAAATAGACACAGATAGGATCATAAACCTGAAATCAAAATTAAAACACACCCTGCCGAACGAGACATTGTGTATAGTTCCCACCGCGTGGTAATTCAGAAACATGGTGTCGAAAGGCATTATTAATGCTCATCTCTGTTTCAAAAAATGAGATTAATATCTCTACGGTGAAACGTCACAATAAATGTACCACCATGGAACCTTCCCAGACTTTCTTGATACCCACAAAACGCGTTGATAATAGCAGGACTATTATTCTTGCGGAACAAGAGAGTTAATTTTATTTGTAATTTTCAGCTGCTTTCAACTTAATTGCACAATTTCCTCAATTATTAAAGTTCATTCTGAAGTTCATTAGCCATAGTCAAACGGGCAAATTCCTTTGTAATTTTAATATCTATTGGACAAAGCTCCATTAGATATTAAACACTCAGCTTGTACTACACAGTATCCACCCTGATAATTGTAACCATCCAAATTAGAAGCCAAGAACTATATTATTTTTTTCTGTTTTTTTATGACTATCTCTTAAATGTTAATGATTTTAACCACACAGGTAGGCTTTTTGGTTTGTTTGTTTACTTTGGGGGGATGGAATGAGGGGGGATGGAATGAGGGAGGGGGGGCACGAGTAACGCCAGTGTCAGAGGCTTGCATAATACATATCAGAAAGGATGCACGCATGATAGGGCAATTTCTCGGCACGGCTATGCACTTCTCATAAATGTGGTACAGTTACGTATACATGACATAAGCCTACAGAAACACAATTTGGGCTCCTGAATAATCAATAATTCATATTTGCAATCAGGTCCTATGCTATAAAACTTGCTGCTATAGACAGCCTGATTCTGTACATTATACGGTATATATAATATGTGTATATTAGAATGCTGTAATTGTGGGCAAGAGAGGCATTCTCAATCTCTCAGTCTCTCTCTCTCTCTCTCTCTCTCTCTCTCACACACACACACACACACACACACACACACCATGGAGTGATTTAATGCACGTGCATGTGGACTATATTTAAATGCACTCATGTGCCCTTGTACCAAAACTGCCACTTTCTATTTGTCTTGCCCCTCGTGGCTATGAAGCGTCTTTGCCCCCCATTACCTCATGTGATTAATGAATATGCGCTCGCTTCCTGCTCTAGCTGCACAACTTAGCACAGCCTCCTCTAGGGAAGGCGGCTCCTGAAATGTGTCAGTACTGCTACATGAAAACACGCGCTGCCCAGCCTGCTCCGTCTCTGTCTGCCATGGGTGCACACGGACTCACTCCAAGATGTCTGGGTGCAGACAGGTCCGGACCACGAGGAAGGGAAGTCCTGCCAGCGAGGCTTATCTCCCCAGTAATTAGGCTTGTGTTTCTGCTTTATTAACTCAGATCCTACAATGCCCTGCCCTCTGTCACCAGGGGCACTAATAGATGATAGTAACTCTGATTTGGAAACCTTACAAATTAAATGACAAAGTGAGAGGAAGTGAAGTTAAGGCAAATTGGGTAAAGATAAGGCAGTCATTTACATAGCAGTTTTTCAAGCGGGAGGCAAGGGGTCTTGGATTTTACACCTGCAGATGCAGAAACCGCTAAAACAAATAAGCCCAGCTTTCTTGATGTGTTTGTGAAACCTCAATGATACGCGAATTCTGGAAGGATGTTAGGAATCATTGATTGTATATGTTTACAATCAGGGTAACTTTTTCTCCTAAGTCCTGTGTTTCATTGCCTTCCCCTGAGCAGGGGTTTTGGTTTTTTTTCTATTAAAAGAGCATGTGAATTCAGGTATTTATTCTCCTGGGAGCATTTCCACAGGGTTCTATCTTCATCACCTGCAGGGAAGATTTGCTTCTACATTTTTTAACTCATGTCCTGCCTTTCTAGGAAAAGCATTCACACACCTCGTGTAAGATTAAAATTACCCAAGGAAAGAAAATGAAATTGAAGGGTATTAGGGGGGTGTGGCGGGGGGTGGGGGGAGCTGTCCAGTGAAGCTGTTGTCCTTCCATCTGTGGTTGGGGCCCTCAGAATTTGTTTAGCAATATGATTTAACAAGAAGCATTAGCTCTGGGTACGGATCTGCAGCGTTTTGAGAAGGCTGATGAGATGTGATTATCTTCATGCAGAAATATCAGGGTGGTTAAAAGATAATTGAAAATGAGGTTAAAAATGAAATGACACTACGCTTCTCTCCCTTGTGTCAAAACAATCACATCTTTTTTATTCTTTTCTTTTCTTTCCCTTTCACTTTGATGACATTTGCTCATATTGGAGGTGGAGACATTCTTCACAGCAAACTGTAATCCTCGACTAATTTTAAATTTAATGTGGCTCAGTTTGAAAGACAGCTCTAAATTTGATCCAAAATCAGCTTCTGGATATTATGGACAGAATCTGCAATGTTTATAATATTTGGTAAGCCTTAAATATTGCTATTAGTCCCAGAACTAAAGTTTCATTTCATGATGTTAACAATATTCATGGTATAAACAGCATATGTGACATAATAAGTAACATTTGGTTAGAAACATGTCTTTGAACTTTAGCTTAAAAATGAAAACAGGTGATAAAAACAGCATCACATGTTAAAAACCATATGTTAGTAAATGAATATACCTCATCATATTATTTAATCACCTTATGTATAATTACTGTTTCAAATGATTAAGTTTCAAAGTCTGAAAATATTCCTTACTTTGAAAGGATGTCGTTCAGTCCTAGAGAAATCCACACAGCCAGAGTTCTTGATTTATGAAACACAACAGTAAAATGGGTCAGAAAAATGAAACATTATCTCTGTGTATTGTAAAGAGAAATAATAATTGGGTCACTTGCAGAAAACTTTTTAAAAAGTCTGAAGCCAGATTTAAAACCTACTCTTTTGCGCCAAGGATATCTGGAACATTCTGCTGCTGTCAGAAGTTGAATCACCAGTTAAGAAAGAGAAGCCCGAAGTTACGGTGCACTCAACAGAAAACCGTGCGCCCCCCCCCCCCCCCCCCGGGCCAGGCTGCAACACGCAGTCCAATTTGAGCAATAACACGCTTGGCAATTCCGGAAAGCGAATGTTCACGTCCACATGGAGGGCAAAACCTCCCCGGCGTCCCAGCCCACCCCCACCCCGCTTCATCTGTCAATTATGAATCCGTTCTGCAGCCCCCTCCCCCCACCATCTCCTCCTGCCTAGTCTGCCGTCCTGACCATGTTGACGCCGGCGCAAGATCACCATTAGTTCCATTTCCCCACGCCGGGTCCATCTAATCCCCGCTGGTCTTAGTCATGTTAAATCCATTACGCCAGACAAAGCTGCATACGTCTAGCAGGAGACGCACACAGGCCTGCCGTGTTTCCTTGGAGAAGACGGGCTTCATGGCGATCTTAAGTGCATACTGAACCCTGGCTAACGGGGCCACTGGGCACGGCGGGGACGACTGCCCGCCCCGGCGATTCCCATCGCCCTCCGTCCACGGTTATTCAACTTCCTTCTGGAGACCCAAGGCTTTCGAGCTGCGCCCTCAAAGCCAGCAGCCGTGGGTCCCCAGCACATCTGAAGTTCCTCCACAAGGGCATGTTTACGATCACGGCCCACAAGTGTTTCCAGCAATTGTACAACGCAAACCCCTCCCCCCACCCCCCGCGTCCGGACTCGCTGCGTCCGAGCCTCGCGCTGCGCCCGGCTCCCTTGCCGGCTGGAGTTCTGATTCTGGGAAAAGATACCACCCCACGTCCCCCTGTTGTTTATTTAAAAATAAAAATCTTAGACGCTCTGTTTACTTACATTGCTCAGCACTTCTTTGTCTTCCAAACCATTCTAGCTCTGCATATGCAAGTTTTACACGTTATTATATCAGAAAAGACAGATCGTGGCCAGTTGACCCAAGCAGTGGGAATGGGCTTACGTGTGCTTGGAACCCCCAGATTTCACCCCCACCCCAAAGGCACCAAATGGCGTATGTGAACACCCAGAGCCTGAACACACGGCCAGGAAGAGTCTCGCAGACGAAGGGAAGTCACTCCTTCCTTCCACGACTATTTGTTTGGGTCCGGGACCCGCGCGAGAAACTCGGGGCAGTGAGCCGGCCTCCCGGCTCCGCAGGCCGGGCGCGCGCGGGCCCATAACGCGCGGCCCAGCGCCACCTGCCGGCCGCCCGCGGCTCTGAGACGCCCAGGCCCGGCCCTGCCCGCGCCCCCGGCCCGGGGGACCTCCTGCTGCGCACGGGTTCCCCCACCCCACCCCCCCGGGACTGGAAAGGGAAGAGAGAGGGAGACCCTCGGGGAGAGAAACAGCGGTGCTGGAGGGGCGGTTTCCAAAGCCCTGCTCAACAGGTGAAGGGGCGAAGATTAATACCTCTGCCACCGTCCCCAGATGTCTTGCCCAGGGCACAGGTTGTTAGCATTTAAGGTGAAGCTGAGTTTACTTGCATCTAAAGCGAAGAGTTTTTTCTCCATTCCCTCTGGCTGGATAACATTGTATCCTGACCATACTGTCTTCAGACCGCCTCTGCATGCTTCTTTACCGAGGCCAGGAAGAATTCATGGGGGGCCCGGGTTAACTCATTTGCGGGCTGTGTGTGTGTGTGGGGGGGGGGGTCAGAAGCGCTTTCGGAGACACAGGGGCTCTGTCTCCAGGAATCAGTGGAGGGACCGCCCCTCGCAAAGGCAGAATATGAGGACTATGGAAATGGCAATCAACACACCTCTTCGTGTTTCCATACGGCCTCGCCTGGGATCCAGGAAACTCATCTTTGATAAACTGCGAAAGACCCAAGCTAAATGGACCAAAGCGGTGATCATTATTCCCAAGGGAGGGACTTCGCGGGAACGCAGGGTGAAGCGTTATCTGCAATTATTTTAAAGGCTGTGCTGGAACGTTATTTTCACCCTGCCTCCCACCTTCTGCTGCCTGCAGTTTTCATCCTGCACCACGGACGTCCAGCATCGCCCTTCCTTCCCTCGCTCCTGCCCGGTGCCCTCCCCGCACCCTGCCCCGTCACACGCATCTTGCAGGGGGAGCCCAGAGCTATTACTGGCTCCCACTTATGAATGGTTTGGTGGGGAGGCATGATGGCATGGCGTGAAGGCTAGCTGTGGTTGCTTCTGTGCACAGAAATGCCTAGAGACTTTTTTTTTTTTTTTTGCCTGGGTCTCTCTGGGGCATCGGGTTCAACAATACCTACAAGTCAGACAGTTTGGGGTTCAGAGCTACCTGGGCCCTCAAGGGGTCTAGTCTCAGGGTGGCCATGAGGGGCCCGTGGGATCCGGGAAGGCTGTTCTCTTCTTGGAATGGCCTCTCACCCTGACGAGGGTTTTCCAAACAATGTTCCTCTAGATGCTGTGAACTGACCTTTTGTAGACTGAAAATTTGCTGTTTTTAGGGCACTTCTCTCTCTCTCTCTCTCTCTCTCTCTCTCTCTCTCTGTCTTGCCCTCCCTCCATCCCTTCGGCATACACACACTCGTTTGCAGAAACAAAACCAGAGGCACTCATGGCAGAATTCAAATTCAAATGTAATGTCTACAGGATCTTAGAGCCTAGGGTTGCCAGATAAAATACAGGATACCTAGCTGAATTTGAATTTCAGAAAAACAATGAAGAGATTTTTTTTTTAGGATAAGAATGTGCTAAATATTGCATGGGACACACTTAGACTAAAACATATCCATTATTCATCTGATATTCAAATTTAACTAGATGCTGGTTTTGGTTTTTGTTTTGACTGAACCTGGCAACCTATTCAAGACTCTTTGGACAGGAGACTAAGGTCAGCGGAGGCGAAGTGGCATGCACCGCTTCGGAGGCAGGACCGGAGCCAGGGCTCAGCTCTGGGGACCCAGTGTGGGTTTTCTCCCTCAACCTCACTACCTCGCGTTTCCCAGGGGAGCCACGTGGGGCCGAGCTCTGAGGAGTAGCTCATGCAGTAAGGCCAGTTTCTGCCAGAATCACTGCTGGGTGATCCCACGCGCCCAGGCTGCACTGTCAAGCAAAATGCCACTTATTTGGAAATGCCACTTGTTTATAATGTGTGAAGTGTCCTGCTCAGGCAAACCTTTTCTTGTCAGAGAGCCTAGTGTCCTTCTGTGACCAGGGGTCGTGATGGCGTCAGGGACTGTGTTCCACCGAGTGACTGCAAACACAGAAGTACCCACTTACAACCAGGCAACAGGATGCCAATCATGCCTGTCTCTGTATTAAAGCAAAAGCCCTAAAGCCTTTGGTAGACAGGCCCTGTTTATCTGGATTAAAAGACTAAACAGATCATCTTAAAATATTCTAATATTTATCGTGGACTTAAATTAGTTACACATCTTGAGACTGTTTCCCCAGACTCATGGCAAAAGAGTTCTTCTTCATCATGGAAAACCCCAGGGCAGCCTTGAGCAGGCTGGGCTGGGAAGCAGTGAGCTCAGCCACGCCCCTTATGGCCTCTCAGCCCGATGAGCCTTATTTTTAAACAGAGGGCTTACATCTTGAAAATCCCTCAGATGCATTTTGGTTCTAGAACACTAGGTTTCTAACAAGCAGTGAGCCATGGACCCTGTTAACAGTGTTTGTTTTCTAAGCTCCAATGGGAAGCAGCAGCAGAACCGCAGCTAAGCCTCCTGTACGTACCCCGCCGTGCCCGGCACGATGCTGAAGCTGGCTGCGTCCCCCTGAGCGATCTGGCCACCAAAGCCAACCTGCAGAAACTCGTGCCCAGGAGGGAAGGGAAAGGTGTCAATGAAACGAGTTGTAATGCAAAGAAAGGTCAGCGTTAGCTGCAGGCTTGAAATGAAACACTGTAATTGCAAGTGGCAAAAAGGACTCCAGGGGAGACAAGGGCTGTCCCTTCCTCAAGGTCACAGTTCCCAAGAGGAGCCACTGCTCCCAGAGGGCTCTTGTTGGGGCACAGGAGCAACAAGTGGCAGTCTGAAGGATCTGGACTGCTTACAAGTGGCTCCAAACACCCCAGCCTCACAGTGGGTTCCCATGGGCATCTCCTGTGCTGTGATTGGCGAGAAGAGTCCCAAAAAAGTGACAGCAAAAAGAAAGAAAGAAAAAAAAAAAAGATCTGACAAAATATGGCCAAGTCCTGTCTGTCTGGAAAGCTCTGATTTCAAGCGTGGAGTTCACATTTCTCTAAGGAATATAAAAGAAGGGAAAATGAGGCCAGCAGAGACGAAAGACTGGGGTGTTCCCTTCTTCTCTCATTCCTCCTTTCCTTCTTTCCTTTCTTTATCCTTTGACTTATTTTTAACCTTAAAGTTTCTCCTTCGCAGAGGTCACTCAGCAAGGCAGGTGGGCACCTGGAGCCAAGATGCTGGGGGCGTGAGGCTTCCCCGGGCAGGGTCTGCTTCTGCACCGAGAAGTCCCGCCCTCCTCCACGGTAACGGCAGGGCTGTTGCTCCCAGGCACGGATGGGCAAGTGACTTTGAAAACAGAAAACCCGTAAGTCCTTTGTTCACTTCTTCCCCAGCGCCAACTCAAGGACCTTGCTCTGAAGTGCTCTCTGGATTCCCACTGAGGTATTTTTTTCCCTGTCGCCATCGCCACCATTGGAACCTTGCTGGGCGCCCCCTCCCGAGTACACGCCGCGGCTTGCCAGCTCCTTTATGGGAGCGGAGAATGTGCCAAGTGTAGACAGAACCAAGAACCCGGGTATGAGCTGCTGGGAAACAGGTGAGCTCTTTAATAGAAGGGGTCAGCTCCGCCTTGACAAGAAAGGAGTGGGCTCCACCCCTGGTCAGCAGCCAGGACTCCGTGATTTCCTAAAGACAAGACGACACCCGGTTTGCTGCTAATAACAACTGATACTTATGAGGCTCGCTGTGGGCAAAGTAGTTTGCATTCAGCCTTCACTGAAAGGTACTGTTATCTCCATTTTATGAATGAGTGACCAATGTGGGGAGAGACTTGGTAACTTGTATCATATCACTGCCATTAACTAGAGGCAGGACTATTAGAAACCAAGTTTCATGGCCTCGGAGTCTGTGTTTGCAGTGACTTCTGATCATCACGGAGACCTCTGCCTGGCCTATGACCTCCAGGCTCCACAGCGGGCACTTCATGATTATTGTCTCCACAGACCCCCACAGAGCCTTGGGAGGCAGGTACGACTGTACTATTTAATCCATTTTTGGGGGGACTGAGGAAGGTGAAGCATGAGGATTAACTGAGGAGCTGGCAACATTACCCACTGATTTTATATCTATTTGTATCTCCCCTCTGGGTCCATGGAGGTGGTTGGCCTCCCTTCCCATCAGATGTACAGTAAAGCCTCACATAAATGGCAAAAGACAGAATAAAACAGGAAAACGGTAGCAACAAACCAATGGCCATACCTAACCACCCCCACAGTGCAGCCGTTATACCTTCTCCAGGTCCCAGCAGAGGTTCTGTCCTTGTCCCTGCATGAAAATAAGGCTGGGGGACAAGGTTGGGTCTTAGGGTGCCTCTAAGTACCCCATGGTCACAGACAATGGAAAGTTTGTAAAGTTCTTTAAATAATTGCACAATCTCTCTCTATCACACACACACACACACACACACACACACACTTTCCCTCTTAGAGCTAAATATCCAATTTCTGGAACTTTCTGTCGACTCCTGAGTTCAGCCCAGCACTGCAGCTTCAGGCTGGAGAAACTCGGGACCGTCGGGTGCCATGAGGCGAGGTCTGGGCGCCAAGCCCCAGGGACGAACCCCCTTGCTGCCTGGTAGGAGCGAAGCCCGAGGAAGAGGCCGTTGTGTTTCCTCAGCAAATCAGTCCTGATTAATGTAAACACTGTGCACGGCCCCACCTGTAGCTATTGTAATTAAGGTGCATCATCAGGACCACAATCAGCCCAGCGACAGGCAGAGGGAAAATGACTGACCTCCCACGGATTTTTAAAGTCAGCACATTTACTGTTGTGTAAATCACCGAGTCATTAACAGAGGGGTTTAAAAAATTTCTTTTAATGCAAGGAGGCTACTCACATTACAGCTATTTGTCTGTTAATCTCCTGTCCCCTCGCTGTCTGACTTCGGGTGAAATGCCCCGCGCCCCGCCAAAGCATCTGCGGATGGGGCGGGGGGCACGCTCTCGCTAGGCAGTGCGAGGTTTCCAGCCCAGGCTGGAGGAGCAAAGGGACCGGCTGCCGAAGACTGCCACCCTGCAGGGGCCCTGGGCTGCGGCCACAGCGCCCTTTCCTGTCTGCAGAGCCCCCAGGGGACAGCTGGAGCGCCTTGCTGGGCTCCCGCTTGCCTGAGCGCTTCTGCTCCGCCACAAAATTAATCTCCGCGGACGACCGCACAGGAGACTGAGAGCTACGGCCCGGGCTTCCGCTTACTGTCCTGCAGATGCCCGCTGCCTGCCCGCTGCCAGCCCAGGGCCACCCGGCCCCAGCCCCGCCTCCCCAGACATGGTGCCCTCAGTCACTCGGCCAGGGAGCTGGGACGCCCATCCTCCCACGAGCGCTCCCCCCACCCCCAAGGACAAGAGGGCCTGCCCTCAGTGGGCGCAAGGCCGGTGGGGCGGTGGTGACCGCGAAGACTCTGAAGTCACCCTGACTGGATTCTGCTTCTTTGTGCCTCAGTTTCCTCCTCTGTCACCGGGGGACAACTACCGTGCGTATCACGTCAGGCTGCTGTGAAAAAGGAAAGGGATCACCCAGAACATGCCCGTGCAGTGCACAGCATCTTATAACTCAGGAGCTGGTGACATTTTTCTGAGGACGGTATGGTCTCTGTCACAACTACTGAACGCGGCTTTTGTAGCCTGGAGGCAGCCGTAAGCCACAGGTAACTGAACGAGTGTGGCTGTGTTCCAATAAAACTTTATTTATGAGAACAAGCCGTGGGCCAGATATGGCACTTTAGGTCATAGTTTGCTGATTACCATTAATTTAAAAAATGAGTAAATGTCAGCAGCTAGTATTATATGTGACAATGCCTTGTGGATCAGCTACCGCGTACACGGTGCTGCTAGTGAATCAAGGAGACACGGTCCATCCTGAAGGTCACGATTGCTGTCTGTGGCGGGAAGGCACCGATTCACGAATATTAACTGTGTCCAGGGAGGCTGACGCGTAAAGGAAAAGCCATGATGCAGAAGCAAGAGCAACACATAGCACGGAATTTTCCGTTTTTATTTTGTGAAACTCCACTCCCACCACGTGAAAACAAATCAGGGATACGTTGCTTTTACCTCAAAATCATGTCACCTTTAGAGACTCGGGTGTTTTCCCAGAAAGATAAATCACTGTGCACGAACGTCACTGCCTTGCCCGCTGCGTTGGGGCAGAGCGCAAAGCCAGCGAGGCTTCGTTTAAACGCGCAGCCAGGTTACCCAGGTCAGTCCTGAAGCGGTCAAAGCAGCCGGCTTGGCAGCCCCTTGGATGGCCAGGTCAGGCCACCGAACCGGTGCCTCGGTGTGGGGAAGGCGCAGAGCTGGGCGGCCGAAGGCCCCTGTTCAGAAACGCAGAAGCACAGCTCTCCCTTCGAGGTGCAATCCCCGAGGCACCCCTTCTAACCCTTCGAGTTTAAGGGCAGTGGCCAAGGCTGCTGGGAATCTATGCGTCCGGGCTGGTCTCGAAGGCTGATCTGACCTGGGCAGACAGGTCGTTGCTTAGCACCAGGGCTCCGCGTCAGAAAGGCGCCCCGTTTGGGCGGCGGGCCAGGTGGCCATTGCCCCCCTGCCTGGAACACGGGCTCGTGCAGGCCCTCACGTACTCTGCTGGATCGCCGAGAAGATGCTGCACGCATCGCCTGCAGAGCGGCGCTGGGAGATTTACAGATGAGCACGTCATGGGACTTCGGCTCCGACAAAATACTTGGGCCACGTGTGGCGCTGATTGGAAGGAGGTCTCAGGCCTCCTGTGTGTCGGTCATCGCTGTGGACCACGCTGGTCCCAATCTCGTTATCGCGGGGGCGGGGCCCCCCTCCTAACGAAGGGCAGCGTTAGAATGGAAGGAAAGAGCCTGTGTCACCTCCTGGGTGCTGACAGCCCTCTCTGGAATGCTGGCGCAGACGGACAGACTCTTAGATCCTGCCACAGCAGGAGACTCCCCTGCTCCACCCTGCCCCCTGCATCTCATGGCCTACTCTTTTCCCAAAAGCTGGTGGCATGGGGTGGGGGGGGCCTTCCTGCCACTCCTGTTCGTCCCTTTGTCCAACTTCTTCATCTGAAGTGAGTTGCTTCCCTGCACTTCCCCTACGAGCTGTTCCCACTTCTCTTTGGCTCTGTACCCAGAGCCAGAACGTGGTTCAGAAACATAATTCAGGGTTCATGCACTCTCGACCCTCCGTCCCCTCCTGTGTGTGACTCTGCCCCAGATCTGAGCATCACGCGTTAAGTCAGTAAAATTCACCAAATATGCTGACTCCTGGGGTGAGGAGGACCTGGGACTCCTGAGTTCTAAGCCCTTGCCAAAGTTGGCCACGGCTTTTATTTTCAAAGGCAATCACAAGATGAATATCAAAGAATTTACAGAATCCACATTGGGAAACCTGTCAGAAAATTGTTGGGAAAATAAAGTGAATCAATAGAATGTCAAGAGACCCAAATGGAAAAAAAATATTGAATATTCATTTTCTCGTTCACCAGGGGTAGGGATTTACTAGGACCAAGGCAGCTGGTGGGATTTTCGGCTTTCCTTGGAATGGTTCAAATAATTTTTGTGCTGTGCATTGGATTAGTATCCAATTAACTCCTTTAAAATTATAATGTGCAACTTCAAGAAACTTGTTAATGAGTCTACAGCACCATTAGAGCAGCTAATAGCCACCAGGTACGACAAACGGGTGCTGTATTCCTATAAACAGGGAATGCCTGAAACACATTGAGGGACTGTGCTTCCTATTTGCATAGCGAGGCCACTCTCAGGACCACTGACACCTGTGCGCGCCAAAGAACAATGATGGCGGGAGCCCTACCTCCCCATCCTTGTCAAAAAACAGCTGATGTAGAGTCCATGCACGGAATTGTTTCTTTCTAACGTGGCCATATCCCAGGAAACACGATGTGCTGATGGAACCAGCTATCAGTGGGGGCACCCAAGGGCCCGCTCTGTTATTTGGGTGGGAAATGCATCCCTCTGGTTGCCAAAATGTTTTAAATATACCCTTCCCTTCCCCCCCAACTGCTCTTACATAGGCCATCTCAAGGGCGAGGAAAAGAACAGATGATCGTCTAAACACTGTATCGGACATCATTATTAGATCAGAAAAACCACCTGAAGACTTCACACACTCAGGCACCCCTCACCCAAAGAAACGGCGGGAACAGAAACACCCTGGTGGGGCCGAGAATTTCAGGGGAGTGCCAAGAAGCTACACGTCCTCATGTCAGTATGTAACGGTCATATGAAAGAAAAACCATATTGGACTTTAATAATTATGGTTGGATCAAGACTGCATATTTATTTTTTTAATATTTTTAAAATTTTATTTTTAAAGTATATTTTATTGATTATGCTATTACAGTTGTCCCAACTTTTTCCCCTTTGCCCCCCTCTGCCCAGTATACCCCTTCCCTCCAGCGATCCCCTGAACATTTCTGAAACCAAACAAATAAAATTCACTTTAGGAACTTTTAGCATTTGACTTAATCCTGAATTAAAGAGACTACAGTACTTCCTTTGGCTGAGGGATTTCGTGACCTAAAGTAACTATGAAAAATGGATTTTAAGTCTGCAAGTTGTAATCTCCATATTTTTATTTCCAGTAAAGGACCGGCCAACACTAATAACAGATTTTGAGCAGAGGTCATAGAGATACCAGGAAGCCACAGCCCCAGGTGTCTCCCCGCTCAAAGCCACCTCCCCACTGTGCCCTCCACACACACCCACATGGCTATGGAAGTGTCACTTAACAATTTAAATAGATTAACTACTTTTAATTGTGGAAGAAATGTTATGTCTCTTTTCCACAATACTATAAAATTTTCTCACCGTGCTTAAGTAACAACAGAAATAATAAAATATATTTTTTAAAAGTATAATTAAATTTGCTTTTTAGAACTATTATTTCTCTAGTCCCAGAGGATTCGTTTTCAAAGCAATGGCAAAATCACTGATGTACGTCTTTTCAAGTCAAAAGAGAAAAAAGGACCCCTAAATGCCAAACGTTGGCCCCTCGGAGCATAGCGGGAAGAAAGGGAGAGGGCCAGGCGGCCACACCCCAATAGCAAAGCGTGGTCCAGGTAGTTGTCGGCTAAAACGGGGTCTCTTTCCAGGTCTTCCTAGCAGTGAAATGTCTCCTTTCCTAAATAAAACTTCACTCTCTCGCTAATCTTTCTAGTGGGCACCTGCCGGTTTGTTCTGCGTGACTCGCCGTGGGAAAACCTGTAAAAAAGGAGGAACCCAAAGCATAGGTGCAGGTCTGCATCTATGATCTCTCTGTATTTAAAGACACATCCAACATGTATAATTTTGGGGGAAAAAAACAACAAAAAACCAACACGGCTTTTTTTCCAGTAATGTACAGAGATGACTTAATTACACTAATAATTACATTCTCCCCAACTTAACTATAAATGAATCTGAATTAAATTTTCTATCCTTTTTTACTTCATAAAAGTAAATAATCCTAATGATTATGAGAAAGAATAAATGCATAACAACAGTAAAGATGTTTGGACGAGTAATAAGGAAGAACTTCGACCACCAATTAGAATATATTATAAACGTATAATATCGGTCTGGTGCTGGTATAGCATCCATGAGACAGAATAAAAATCCCCCAAACCATCTCAAGGAAATACAAGGACTCAGTGGATGACAGGAGCGGCGTTTAAGTTAGAAAAAGGTGGGAGGTGTGATTCCATACGTTGGTGTCATGGCAACAGAGCATTCATTTCATGGAACAGAGGAAAGGTAGCCTCTGGCTCCCACGACTGAAAGACTGAATTTTGGATGAAATGGATTTATAAGTGTTAAAAAAGCAAACGATGTTTTCCAAGAATATGGAGCTAGATGTTTACATAATATTGGTTTGGGAAGCATGATTCCTAAGGCAGTAATCAGAAAAGAAACCAATAATGTCTACTATATAAATGCTAGAAGAGTCTATATGTGAAAACATAAAAAATCACGATTAAGAGGAAAGGCCAAGTGGATGACATATATGTATATTTAACAAAAAGCTAATATGCTCATATACAAACAGACTTAACAGTTCAGTAAGAATACAAGGAAGGCATAGAAAAGTCACACACACACAAAAACATAGAGGCTAATTATTTACCTACTCAAAAGACATCCCCCAAATTACAACAGTCAATGTTAGTGAGAACGTGGGATAATGGGAATTCTCAGATGTTACTTATTAGAATATAAATGGATATAACTTCGTACAGATAATAGCTTAGATAAGAGCGCCCCCGACGCCACTTGTAGAAACTTCTCCAAGGGAATCATCATGGATGTAAATAAAATTTACTAGGAAGGTGTATGTTGAACTGTTGTTTGGAATATTAATAATAGTAAAAAGTACTTCTACATATACAAGAATAGAAAATTGACTAATGACTTAAAATGGTCCTGTAGGAAATAATATCTAATAACAATGTTTATATTTTGCCAATTGAGAAAAATGTTTCAAAGTAGTATATGTGGAATGACACCATTTTCTTTAAAACTTATAAAATATATGTAAAGTATAAAAATGAAGTAAAAATGTTTCCATTATTTAAGGAGGGTACCTTGATGACTTTTAATTCATTCTTTTTGATGCTCTCGTTCCAACATTTTCTTTATTTAATAAATATTACTGTGTGTGTACATGTGGGTGGTTGTCCCCTGTAGCAAACCTAGATTCTCTTCATTCCAACCAAGCCCTGCAGAAGAACCCGCCCCTCTGCTCTCCTCCTTCCTTCTCCTCCTCCAAGTCCCGTGGGCTCTCTCCTTAGCTGTAGTGTCATGGGTGTGGAGATTCTTTTTCTCTTTCTCTTTTCTACTGTTCTTGGTCAATCACAGAGATGACACACTGACTGTATAGTTATCCTCTGCCCTCCGTAACAGAAAGTCTTCAAAAACTTGTCACAGCTTTGAAGACACTGCTGAAGTTCTTTGAAGCTAACTCCGGTGCCACAAAACTGCATCAAGCAGAAACGTCCCCCTTTCTCCATACCTGGAGACGTCTTCAGGGCTGACCTAGGATCAGACAGAAGTGGGGTGTGTGTCCCTTCTCTCGTCTGTTCTCTGTGCCTTTATAGATATTTTTAATCATTCAGTGCATTGCAGTGTAATTTGGGATATATCTTGTAAAGTGAAATACAATTGCTTACTTTAGCTTGATGCATGTAAAGAGCAGAATTGATATTATGGCTCTTCTCGATTCTCTTCTGGGCTAAATGAGAGGGAGGGAAATGTATGAAATAACGTTTCTGGTTCTGCATATAACTGAACGTTCCAGAATATCCCTTCTTCCTGGTGAGGTAACTTGACATGGTTACTTTCTTTTTATAAAGAGAAGGTTAAGCGCCAGGAGTTATAAATTCAAATTCATCTAGTTTCCAGCAGGTGATATAAATGAAGTGTGGACCGAATCGGAGACACGGTCAGGAGCGATGCAGATTGCTGAGACGTGTATGTTTGCCACTCATGTCAAACCGAGCAAACATTACTTCTATCGTGAGAATAAATGATTTCGGAAGTACATGCTGAGTAAATTAAGGTGCAGCTCTCGAAAGTATGGAAAATTGGAAAATCTCTAAACTTCGTCTAAGCTGTGACAGAAAATGTTACAAGAGGCTCGCTGGCAAGAACTTCTGAGTTTGATCTACGTGGCCAATGGACCTGAGACACCACCCAGGACACACAGAGCTCAGCAGGACGGAGGTTGGCCTTTGTCACGTCCCTTTGACTTCAAGCTTACAGAGCATCCTGATGCGTATCTTTGGCAGTGGAAGCTTCATGATCTCCATTTTATAGTAGGGGAACGGAGGCTGCCAGATGGTAAATAGCTCACGTTAGGAAGAACCTCCTTTTATTGGACTTCGACACCTCTTGTGTTCTGACCACCACGCACCGTTGGGAGGGGTTCCTAACGCAGAAGGTCTCCACCCACTCTCTGTCTCTGTCTGAAAGGGTGTCTGCCGTCCTTCCTCCGCCCGGGGACGCAGCCTTCCGAACCGGTATCTCTCCTGTTTTCTGGAGACAGTGCGGTGTAAGCTCACAAGAATGGGACTCAGGTCTTGATTCAAATCCCACCCCCGGCGCATCCAAGGCGGGTCAGTTGGGATGAGTTAATTCACTTTTGGGGAGTCCCATTTCTTTATCGATAAAATGCTTCTTAGAGTGGAGTGCGGGTAAGAGGAGGTGCTCCCCACGCCCAGCATGACGGGGAAGCTCAGTGAGTCCTGCTCCTCCTCCTTCCCCTGGACACTGCTTGGTTCCTTGTTGTTTATGAGACTCTGCCCATCCCTGTCCCGAGAGACCTCTGGAAACAATGCGAGTCGAGTAGCCAGCTTGTCTTTGCAACTTACATGTAGAAGAACAAGCTCCGCTGTGGTGGGGGTCGGGGGGCTGGGACGGAGAGAGACAAATAAAAAGATCTGATCCCCGGGACTCCGTAGGTCCTCCTCCCCCAGCTCAGTTCACCTACAGCCCGCCTGGGCGCACCTGACTCATCCATTCTCCTTCGGAAGGTTGATCATAATGCTTCAGTTCATGTTCCTGGTAGGGTGTTCAGAGTCTGAACCCATTGTGTTTCAAGTAGAAATATAGTCTCTGAACAAGGCGAAAGCTGTTCGCAAGGAAGTAAAATCGCCCCCGAACCCCGCTGGTCCGGCAGCGACACCTCCGTGCGGGACCTTTCCTTTCAGACACCGATGCTCCGCATGAAGCTCCGGAACGGATGTCACGAGGCCCACAGTCCCGCGGCGTTGCCAGCTGCTGCATGACTGTGCCGTGGGCCCTGTGCAGAGAGGGCGGGTCTTATGAAATTCTCAAGAGAGTCTATGACCTCAGACACCTACGACTCGCGGGTGCAGAAGCTGGAAATCCAAGTCAGACATGCTGATATCAAGAAAGACGCAATGAGTAGCCGCGTGTGGCTATGAGCTGAGGGAGGAAATGCCCGTGGATAAGGATGCACGTGTGAGCTGAGGGCAGAAGTGGCATGTATATGTTCAAAGAGGTGTATACACCCAAACAGGTGTACGGTCTACATTTTCCCCGAGGAGGGCTCGTTTGGAGGCCTTACTCTTAAAGACAAGAAAGGGTAGAAACCTCAGGCTTTCCTTCTTGAGTTCTAAGCCTTTCCCCGCTTTCTCTGCAACCCCAGGCCACCGCACGCATCTAAGAGGGGGGAGCAGCTACCAGCTAATTGAACCTGCTTCAGCGATGCATCCACTTTCCTATTTAATGCCCCCCTCTTTCTCTCTCACTTTTCATTACTTGCCTGAGTTCACATGGCCCAGTCCTTGTCTTTTCTAATAACTGTCCAAATTATGCCTATCAGTAATTTGAGGAGGGGGAAGAGAAATATAAATAAGGGAAATGAGTTTCCATGGCAACCGCAGCCAGGTAAGATCATTTGGAATATCTTTCCTATGACTATTTCATGAGTGCTCTTCGGAGGGCCCGAGTCCCCATTAACCCATCCATGGATGGCGTGGTCTTTAGCAGCTGGCGCTCAGAACACAGCAGGCATTAAGCAAATGCTGGGTCTTGTCCCTGATCCCAGCTAGTGACCTCCCCGCCACACTTTTAAACTTTATTTACAGCCAACATCTTCTTCAGCGACTACACACTTCAGAGTTCAAGAGAGTGCAAGCAGCTTCCCCGCAGAACTGAGCTCGCCGTGGTTTCTTACCGGACAGAGGAAGAAAACCCTAATTCACCTCCGAACTCCGGCAGTTGGGCAAACGCTTCTGCAGCGTTCGGAAGGGCGGCGAAGTCTAACGAGCGCGTGGATGGGAAACAACAGGACGCGGGCTTATTGGAAGTGTGGACGCACAGCTGCCCGCCCCTGCCCCCTCCGTCCACACACGCTGTTGCTGGCCTTTGTGCAGATCCAGGAGGAAAACGGTGCTCTGGAGACAGAGGCAACATGTGCTGGTCTGGTGGGGACCGGAGGGACGGCCATAAAACGTGCACGGCTCTGGGAAGGCAGAGGGCCCAGCAGATCCAGCGCTAGAATCCCGGCCACGCAGGAAAGCCAGGCAGGCAACAGCTCTCTTTTACAACTTGAAAGCCTACCTTTCCCTGACATCAAGCACCACAATTAAGCATTTGCGATGGTCAGGGCCAAATCACCGCTCCCGTACCATTTCCCCCACCACTCCGCCCGCATCAGCAGACTTAGGAAAGCATCAACCACAAATATGTTGCTGATAGAAATTTCCTAATGCAAGCAGTCTTTATAGATTTCTGCTATTTCAATGTAGGTCTCCGAGGACCATTTGAATCCATATTAATTTCCTTTCTGGCAGTTATGCGGCTGAGTATGAACTGCACTATTTCACTTTTAATCTGTCAGTAATTTAGTAATGTGTAAACTAATTATGCACAGATATTAATGTAATCGGTTTGGGGAGCTATAAAATCAATGTGTTTTTACAGACTGCATTAAAGAGAATTGCAGTATTATAATCACATGTCAATTACAGATAACATTATGGAATTAAAAAATGGATGTCACCCATGCTTCGGGGAGCACCCACTCCTAACTCCGTCAAATAATTAAGAGCACGACCTTCACACTTCCGGGCGCTCTGGGGAAAATATTAACAGCCCGGCCAAATCCCCATGCTTCGCTCTGACTCTGATAACAGCATTGTCTAGCCCCTCCTCCTTCTCCTCCTCCTCTCTGTCTCCTCTCCTTCCTCTGGGCTAAATAAAAAGTTACCATTCAGAATTTCAAAAAGGGGTGTCACAGTTCACACTTCTGGGGGTCACAATGGCCTCCTCAGGTGAAGTCCCCACTAGGACAATTAACCAGACCCTTCAGCAACGGCAAATGGACTGGCACAAGCCCAGGGGTGCAGAGGGAATGCCACAGCCTTTGTTGCGTGTGCTCACTATGCCTGTGACCCGACCCTGTGGCTGTTTCTCCTGGTGACCCAAGACATGGTCAAACCCTTCCTTCCAAGGAGCTAGAGGCACCTCCCCGCTGGAACCCATGGGTATGGATCCAGTGCTTCCACCCCCAAATAGAAGGAAACTCATCACTCAGCGGTAGGCGCTGAAGTCTTGGGACACTACTTATTTAATCAAGTGTTTAGAAAGTTCTAGAGATTTACCTACATACACCTGTGTTGAATGGATTCCCTAAGTCCCTGAGAGTTTGTCACTAATTTCCTGCCTCCCTCTGAAAATGTAGGCCATTGTCTTCTGTAGCCCTGAAATCAGTGTTGTCTCTGATGGAATATGCTCCCTCCCTGATGAGACTGAAGAGGTCCCGGGCCCGGCCTTGCCCCTTAGAGGCGCACCGCTGTCGGAAGTGAAGAGGTCTCCCTAGGGAGACTGAGTGCCGGCTCTGGAATGTCAACTCCGGACCATGCCGAAAGGTGGGTCCGGGACAAGCCCGATTCTGACGTCCCCTAGATGTGCGGTTCCCTTATCACTCTGAACTTCCGTTTCTTGTTTGCAAAATGAGATGCTCTGAAGACTCCTTACCTCGTGGAGGGTGGAGTGAAGATTGCACAGGGCTTGGGTCCTAGCAAGTGGTCATTAAATGGTTACAGTTAGTGGTATCAGTAACGGTCCTCGGACTCCTGGCCTAATTGCTTTCTTACTGTAAAAGGAGAGTGAACCGGGGAAAGTCCCTCCCAGCTAGTGAATCTGATTTCCCGGGATAAGGCTGCACCCACGGCCCACGTACAAAGAGGATCCTCCGCAGAAAGAAGGTTGGTCAGCCCACTCCTTTAGGCTCCTCCCCTAATGAAATCTTCCTGTGTCATTTCCACTCCCACCCCCACATCCTTCCCTCCTCATCACTAGCTCCTGCTCATCATTCCTCAAAGTCCTACGGTTTGGCTTCTATTTAAATCTGTTCTACCCTCTAATGTATCCCGTGTAACTCACGCGCAATTAACGGACGCACTCATCCACTCCCCCAATATTTACTGATACATTCTAGGGGCAGAGAAGGCTCGGAGGGAATGCTGATACGAATCAAATACGGCTCCACCTTCCTCAGAGATCATTGCCTCTTGGCACGGTAAGAGAAGTCAGCGATAAATAGAATTTATCGACCTTTCCCAAACCCCTCTTTGCACGGACTGAAGTTCGAATTTCCCACGTGACCCTTCTTTCTCTAACGTGCTCGCCAATGGCGGCTGTGCGCGCCCGTCACTGGCCCACGCATGGCACGGGCACTGACAGTCCCTACTTCCCCTTGTGAGCTCACACACTCCCTTTTTCCTCATTCAATGGACGTGCGCCCATCTCGAAGATTCACGCCCACAGAAATAATTTTAGAAACCAATGCAGATATTTTTTTGGACACCAATCCTCTCTCTTCATCCCCCGCAGCTCCAACACCTATCAGCTATCTCTCTTATAGCTCTGATCTCCTCAGGCCTTAGTTCCAACGACAGTCGACCGCAAGCCATAAGGGCCAATCACTGGCCTGATGACACTGGTCACTATTAAACAACATGATGTATGTAAACGAGAAAGACCAGTGTCTGATGCAGAGTAATAAGCACGCAACCCTGCCAGGGCCAAACCCTCTGTCTCTAGCTCTTGGCTGTTTGGTGAGACGGCCGTCACGCCCACAGGAACTTGTGCACACGGGCTATTCTCAGAGGCAGTATCTGTCTCCTGTCCTGGGAGCTGAGGACAGACGCTCAGAAGGATGGCACTGGTGGTCGCTGTTCATAATCATTAACATCCCATTACGGAAATCGAACGCCGCTCACAGAGTCAGGGAAACAGATTAGAGTTTCATCATCCACACATTTGACCTTTATGCAATCAAGTTGAGGTCCTTGGCCAATAATGCTAAAGAGAAATAGAAAGGAAAAAAAAATCCAGAGTAATCTAAAATTTGGTAAAAATATATTTCTGTATGTGCAATCTTCATTTTATAATGAATATATATATATAAATATAATCATACACATATATGATTCAGTGCTATAAATACAAAATCATAAAAATGGTTCTCCATGGGTCATTTAGGAGATTTCCTATGGCGATTTTGATCATACCTGACTCTTCTTCATTAATTTCTGTCTTTAGAGCATAAGCCATGTGAAAGATGCTGGCCCATCATTAGTCGTTTTAGGAGGGTTTTTGAGCTTGTTGATGGAAGCTGAGAAAGGATTTCAGGCCAGGCCCCAGTCAGCCAGACGCTGGCATGATTCCTAACCAGCTTCCTCTCATTCTCCCGGGACCCCAGGAAACCACAGTCCTTCACTGACTTTACTGCCTTTGCTCAGACACCGTGTGTAATGACAGCACCGGGCAGGTGCTGAGGGATGTCACTACCCTGACACGCCTGGTCTCCTTGCCCCCTCCCTGCCCTGTTTCTTCAGGTAAGACTGGGGGTCCCTTATGCCCACCCCGCCTGAGTCCTGGGCCCTCTCTCCCCACCACCATCCTCCCGGCTGCTGCTGAGAGGCAGCGGCAGGGAAGACCTACACCGAGTCATTTCTCTTCTGCGCGTCAGCCACTTGAGGCGGGTCCTGAAGGAAGGACCAATGAGGAAAGCACACAGGCAGCGGCCTCCGTGTCCCGCGCTGAAGGAAATTAGGGCGCGCCTTTTCCATCCTATGGAGAGTATCCCCCAGGGGAGCTTCCACTTGGCCAAGGCGGTCAGGAATAGCCCTGGAGAATCCTGTGTTATGATTGCCAGGCCATGGGTTACTGAGAAAGGACCTGGGGTCAGCAGTAGGCAGAGGAATCCGCAGAGGCCAGAGGATTCACAGGCAACCAGGACTTTTATGGTGAATGACTGGTGGCTTCAGTTCTGAGCTCTGCTTCACAGGCGGAGTCACAGACCTTCGATTTTTATCGACAGTAACTCACGCGCTACCAAAAAGAATGTACAGCTGAGTTCTCCATCTATGGGAAAACGGGCAACTCAGACATCTGGGGGCGGGGGGGGGCACCGTCAGTGACCTTATCTCGGGCAGACCAGGCAGACCACAGGAGCACTAAACTTGGGATCCGCAGACCTGGCTTCAGATCCTCGTAGGTCTCCTAGAGCAGCCACAAGTCACATAGGCCTTTTACGTTTTAAATTTAAGTTATTTAAATTAAATACAATCAATATCCTGTCCCTCAGTCACACTGACCTTGCTTCAGGTGCTCAGCAGCCCTGAGCGGCCAGGTGCCACTGTCTGCTTTCCAGGACCCTCTTCTGCCAAACAGAGGGAAAAAAACCAAGTAGGACCCGTCCTGTTTCCCTCCCAGTGTGTTCTAGGAGAGGGACGGTAAGAGCACCATAAAACGATTAAATGTTTTATAAAAGATGTCTTAGCAGCAGTGAAGCACTTAACGTAGCACCTTGAGTTTCACTCAGTAGAGGAAACCCCCACGTTCTTATCAAATGACTTTGTGGGTTTTTAACATCTATGTGTTGACCTAGTCATTGCAAGGTGTTCCCATCAGGAAAACGGAACTGCGCCCCGCTGGGTCTAGATGATCCTCAGCCTTCATGCCCCCGCCCCCCCCAAAGCCAGCGCCCCGGCATTTCCAGTGGGTTTTGAACTAACAGGTCATTGCTCGCCTCACAGGCAGCCCATGTGGAGAGTCAGGTGGGAGAGGCCGGGGTGGGGTGGCGGCGACCGGTGCAGAGGAAGCTTTGGTGGCCAGCTTGTTTACGGAGATGTCAGCAAGGAAGTGGCATTTCGTGGCCTTTCCCTAACGACTCGGAAAACAATGGGAACCCTGCTGTGTTCGGGATTTATGCTCCTTGACCTTACGCATTTCCTCAGAAAGGACGGGTCTCCTTTTTCCATCTGCCTTTGAAAATGCCCGTCTGAATCCTGCAGGCCAGAAACAGGGCTTTGCTTTTCATTCCGTGGGGATCAGTGTCTAGAGGAAGGTAACCGGCTTCAAGAAGGGGTGTAGGAAGGAATGAAGTGAGGGGGACGCTGCTGGGGGCCGGGTGGGGAAATTCAGCAGGAGCTGAGAGGCACCAGGCAAGAATGACTGAAAGTCCCCTCTGATGTAAGAGGCAGGGGGTAAGGATTCTACAGCCAGGACAAGCAGGCAGGGCAGGTATAACTGTCTTCATTGTGCATGGCTAGATCATCAGTACCTTCATCACTGCTGCCATCATCATCATCATCATCATTATCATCATCATCTTCCCTGTCACTCCCACGCCCCATGTTGGAGTTTTGAAAGTTGCTTGCCCCTACAGGTACACGGTCAGTCACTGTGATTACCTGCGGGGGCTTCTGCCTGCCCCGCACCCACTCCTCCTTCCTCTTGGAAAACCACCTTAACGTACTCTGGAAACACAGCCCCCTTTGCACTTCAGCTCATCTGTTCCCAGTGGGACTGGCCCCCTCCTGGACACGCGTGTGAGTGCCTCCTCCGGGCCCGACCTGTCGGTGTATTAGATCCGCCAGCCACAGTGATTGGTTGTGGGACAAGGTCGTGATCCAAGTCCACGCTATAAAACACAATCCTGGGGCTTTGGTTAAGACTTTCAGGAAAGAGAACCTTCTTTCCGGTGGGGTCACTTGGTGTAGAGAATGAAGCCCGCAGATCTTTGGCCTTTGCTTGGTGACGGTGTCCCTGAGAATAAAGCTGACTCTGAGGAAGCCACAGGCCAAAGATGGAGAACAGGGAGAGGGCGAGTGGGTCCTCAGAATGCGGTTTTAGCCCTTAGGGTCTTTCTGGGTGAGACAGTCCTCACTCCATGTGATTGTGGGAGCCCGTTTAAATTGAGTTTCTGTTATTGGCAAGAGGTCTAGCTAATGCAGCTGGAGGGAAGACATTAATATCTACTTTTTACAGATCGGAAAACCAAGGCTCAGCACAGCATCCATTAAGCCATCATTTGGACCATTCCATTGTCTCTAAATATGGAATTTCTAAAGAATTTTTGAAGTCCATCGGCAGCGGAGAGGGGAAGGAAAGGTTTGGCATGCTGCAGCCCCAAAGAATGTCTCAGGGTCTCATTAAAAGGGAAGTGAAATGAGAAACAACAGAGCCATGCTGTGGCATTACAAGTCCTCTGGGAGAACAGAAATGCTGGAGTTTACAAATGCATAAGAAGCAGCAGATAGCTGCAGTTAAATCTACTCAAGAAACAGCGCTTTAAAATAGAATGGCATTTAGTAATAGTGGAATACACATCGTCTGGGAAAAACTACTGCATGTGTTGACTCTTAATTACTCTGTAAAGGAGGTATATACAACATATCAAAATATAAAAAGTATATCCTCGCCCTGGCTGCTGTGGCTCAGCGGATTGAGTGCCATCCTGCAAACCACAGGGTCGCCGGTTCGATTCCCAGTCAGGGCACCTGCCTGGGTTGTGGGCCAGGTCCCCAGTTGGGGGCGCACAAGAGGCAACCACACAGTGATGTTTCTTTCCCCTTCTTTCTCCCTCCCTTCCCCTCTCTCTGAAAATAAATTTTAAAAATATTTTTTTAAAAAAGTATCTCCTCAATATCCAAACGCAGTGCCTATAGCATAGATGCAGGTCCAGCTGCAGATATAAAACAACCCCCGATACAGCGTTCATATGGTGATGACGCTGAGGGGCCAAGTTCATGCGTAAAGACAGTGCTCCTCCGACTGTCCTCCCTGAGCCGGCCACGTCAACAGCACCTAGCAAGCCTTCCAGAGGATTCCAACCCAAGCTGACACATGAGAACCGCCTTCGGAAGGGAAGCCATTAGAAGGGTCTGGGTCTGTGTGTGTCACTGCTTTCCCGATGCTCGTCAGCCTCCTGCGCGGGGAGCCCCGAAGGAGAGGCAAATACCCCCCGTCTGAACGGAGACCAGGAGGGAGGACCGACTCAGGCCCAGGGAGCCCCTTTCTTTTTGGAGGGGCCCTCTCCAGTCACAGCCTATGACAGTCCGAGTTGTTTAGAATGGGGCGGGTCCATTTTCAGTCTCCGTGTGAGTTAAGACTTGTACAGTAGACACAACTCCCACCTCCTGGTTAGGGGATCATTCCCGCCTCTAGGTCCTGCTGTGAATGGATGTAATTCAAGTCCCAAGTCAGTTAAGCCGAGGGTCGGGAGGTTATCCAGTGGGCCTGATACCATCGGGTGAGCCCCCCCAACACAGAGAGCTTTCTCTAGCCAGGGGCAGAAGGACTGAGGAGGACGCCGTGTGCCGTTGTTGACCGTGAGCATGGAAGGGTTCTGTGAGGAGGGCGGGCTGCAGGCAGCCTCTAGGAGCCAAGAGGCCCCAGGCTGACAGCCGGCAAGGAAACTGAAACCTCAGTCCCACAACCACCACGAAATGGATTCTCCCGACAGCCTCAAGGAGCTCGGGAGCACGTTTCTCTGCAGAGCCTGCAGACTGAGGATTCAGCTGGCCCATGACCTTGATCTCAGCCTGGTTAGGTCCTAAATGGAGAACCCCGTCCTGCTACCTCAGACTTCTGACCTATCAAGCTGGAGTGTTTTAGCGTGCTAAGTTTGTGATAATTTTTGTGCAGCAATAGGCAACAACCCGAAAGAGAACATGGCAGCTGTAACGTGGGATTCAAGCACCTGGGGGTACGCGGGGTCTCCCCACATGGAAGCGCACAAGGAAGAGCGCTCCTGTGGCAAGGCACAGAGAGCACCTGGGGGAAATCCGGCCCAGGGAAGAACAAGCATGTTGGGAGACAGAGGAAACCACATTAGGGGGCATGAAGGACGTCACGGAAGGCCGCAGTGGGGACAGACAGTTCCGGGGAGGGTGATGGAAAGCCGCTGACGAGCCCCCCACCACTGAGTGGTAGGGACTGCAGGGGAAGATTATGACTGAGAAGCACGTTTGCCCCAAACTTTATAATTCGAAGGCCGAGTCGAGAGCATGTACCTTAACCCTCCATTTTTCAGATGAAGATTTGGAGACTAAGGGATGCACAGACGGCCCAAAACGACACCCGGTAACGAGTTTCTGAGTCAAGACCAGAACTCACACGTCCGGATGCCCCTGGTTATTCTGCAGCGCTCCCCAGCATTGGGGCAGCCCTTCCCGAAGCCGGAGGGGGGCACTTTACAGCCGCTGAGAAGAGAACGGGGGCCCGCACAGAACCCCCAGACTGTGGGTGCCCAGTCTTGAGGCATTAAACCAACATGAGATAGAGTCACTTTTGCCGCCAGCCAGCTATGAAGGTCCCACTTTGTCACAAAACCAAATGCGATTAGTACGCGGGGCATGTTCTTCCAGAGAGACTCAAACCTGATTAACAGGTTCGAAACCGGGGCCTGTGGAGCGAGACGGGGGGCACTGGGGGGCTTACACCCAGCAAGGAGAAGGTCACAGGTTGCCAGACAGGGAGGGCGGAGAGCTGCCCTTCTGTGTGCAGGTGCAGGGGATGCCCGGCCCTGCTCGGCTGCTCCTCATCTGTGTGGTTTTCTTCTTCTTCTTATAATTAAATAACTGGCGGTTTATTAACCTCATAACCACTGCCCACCCCACCCCCACCTCCTGCCTCAAGAAATGAAACCGAATATTGGACGGGGCCAAAGATCCTTTTGCTCCCATTGGAGGAGAAGTCATCAACGAACTGGTATCTGTTTCTATGGAAACCGAAAATAAATATTGATACTGTGTTAATGGTCTGTGTTTCACTTAAGCTCCATTAAACTCCGAGCACTTGCAAGAAAACAGCCCATTGACGGCTCAGCCGAGGGAGGAGGAAGAGGCTTGAAGAGGCTTTATAAAACCCACCGGTGTGGCAGGCACCTGGGGCGCAGGCGGGATTTCTGAGCGCTTCTCCCCCAGGAAGCTCTTGATGGAACCCCTGCAGCCCGGGAGACCTACTCTCCTGCACGCCAAGTCGCCCGTCAGAGGCGAGCCCTGGCCTGGAATGGATTTTTGAGAACCTGCTCTTTGTGTATGAAGAATAGCGGTGCGTGTTGGAAAGCTTAGCTGCAGCCTGCATTTTCCGGGAACCCATGAGCCCAAAGCACAGGGAACAAATGAACTGCGTGTCCGAATTAGAGTATTTCTTTCTGTATCCCTTTCCCCAAAGCAATTCAAGCGCAGACGCTGAGGTCAGTGTTGTTGCCGTTTGTATTTATAATCCTGCCTTTAGGAGCAAAGTCGTTGATTTATTGCATGAAAGTACTTTACAGCTTTGAGCAGGGTAGCTCTTTGGAATAAGGACCATCGCTCCCTGCTTAATTTACACACGGGATGTTAGGACCATTTAATGGCATGTAAACATTTTATAAGGCAAGTTCAAATTGCAGGCGATATTTAATATACTTTAGCAAAATGGACCGCAAATGGATTCTAGGTCTTATTTATTGGCCCAATTTCTCGCACGGTATCAAAAGTGAATTGGGTTTTAAAAGGTGTTAAAGAGTTTTCAGTCCAGTTCTTGACACTGAGCACAATCGGTTAGTCTGCATAAAACGCGAGCATGTGAATCAATTCCAGAACCAGGGAAGCCACGAGCCATACACCACCACCCCCCCCGCCCCCGGCATCAGACTTGGTCACGCGGCTTCTGGGGCTCAGTCAATAGCTGCCCCTGGGCCATCAGCTCCTAGCAAAGCTCGAAGCCCAGATAGCTGCCCCAGGACGCCGTGGGAAGCTCATGGTCCGGCAAGTGTGGTTTCTTATCATTAAAAACCACCAGTGGCAAAGCCCTCGCTAGGAAAATAGGGATTTAGGTAATATCACCGAGCCGCATCTGGGGGTCCTAGTCTATGACAAGGATGCAAAATATTGTAATATGTGTGATCAACGTCCAGGGACTCTGGGAGGTGCATCTGTGATTTTGCCTCCCTAGAATTTCTTCACAGCCTCCTCTTCCTCCCTCTTCCCAGAGCCGTTGCGCTGAGGAGGGGCTCACGCCAGGCCCGCCGCTGCCCCCCGGCCTGGGTCACAGAGGAGCCGCACGGAGAGGTCTGTCGCCTAGAACCTGCTCTGCACCTGCACACGGCTACTCCGGACCTAACCTTGACTCCGGTCTCTGAGTTCCACAGCCAATGAATCCCATTTTTGACTCATGTGGATTGTGTTTAATCAGGACCTGCCATCCCGCAGACAGGAAAAGGGATGAGACCGCCAGCTTCCACAGCCTTTAGGTTTAGTGAAGTGTGGAGCGCCTTATTTAGGAGAGGCCCCCCAGCCCCCCAAATTCTAGGGATGTTTCCAGCGGGGCTCCCTGAGGACGTTGTCTGTCCTTCACAGCAGGGGCCGGCTCCCTTCCTAGCCCCCCTCCCCGCCTCCTCTGGACTCTTGTCCCGGTTTCAGACACTGAGCTCGAATCAACCCCTTAGTTTTTCTGGGCTCTGTTATCTCAGGTATGATAAGCTTAATGCCAACTAATATCCAATTGCGATTTTTCCCCAAACCGTTTCACAGCCAAATGTCACGCCAGCCCTGTGAAGGAGGCCACCTTATTGTCCTTGTATAGCAACCAAGCGGGTCTGCTCAAGTCACACCCGGGTCCGCCGTGACGCCAGCTTCTGAGCCCGGCTCCCGGCTTCCCAGCCCCGACGGGGTCCCTCCCACCAGCTGCGGTCTGGGCCCCGCTTTCCCAGTTGTCCTTACGGCTTCTGTCCTCCCGCCTCTCCCCCTGACCTCGTGCAGAAGGCAGTGTCCTCTCAGTGGGACAGGGGTGCGAACTGAAGCAGAGAGGTCAACATGACACGTCCAGGGCCTCGGCGGCAGGATTGGCACTCAGGTCTTCCCGGACGACAGAACCCATTCTGCCTGCGTTGTCGCGGCCAGGGAGGCGGACGAGTTCACATGACACGTCTCCTTACTTTATAATGTCGCCTTAGCAGCCCAGTCACTCCACATTCAACAGATAGCTTTTACATGAGATAATTTTAAGTGTCTTCTCTGTGCAACATCCATAGAAGCGAGAGAAACAGGCGATAAGTAATTACGGCATGTCCTGCTAATTCATGGTGGAAAATGATAAGCTCCTGCAGGAGCACGCGGAAGGCGAAGAATGGGCCAAAGGTGGGGGGGCGGTGGCGGGGTGGGGGGCGCAGGGGACTGGCGAGGAGGTCAGAAGAGGCCAACCGGAAGGAGCGCTATTTAAGGCCTGACTTAAAGGGCTGTGCAGAATCTAACCCAATAAAAGGGTTCTAAAAGCCCTCAAGATGAGTCTTCTCTTTCCGGGTTAGCTCTAAAAGTCAAAATAACATTTCCCGCGGGGCCCCTCCCCCACTGGAGCTGCTGGGGCTTGCTGTCGTGGCTTTAGGAGACGCTTTGATGTGCGGCTGAAAGGGTCCTGCCGAAGGAACGGGCCTGCTCTGGGCCGGGCCGTATTTCATCAAAATGGGGATTCAAAACGGGAGACCACTGCCCGTCCCGCAATTAACGCCGCGGAAGACGGACTGCGTATGAGAAGGGAAACGCTAGTGCTGATTATGAAATTTATGAGGTGCTTACACCTAGTGGATTGGAGTGAGTTATCTAGTTCCCCCGATGCTCTGACCCATTTAAAATGAGAACGGAAGAGGGCAATCTGTTTGCCTCTCAACACCCTCCCAGAAGAAAAGCGGGGTGATTTGTGTCTGCGTATCTGGCCGCCGACTCGGCCTGAGACTCAGTAACAAGTGTGTGTTTGCCTCTGGGAACCTCTCCCCGGGACGGGGGATGCGCCGCGGGGCAGAACAGACTGCTTTCCGCACGCGGCCTCTTCCCAGGCACCTCCACCGGGGGAGAGAATTCGTTTTGTTTCCAGCGAGGTTGCTGGACATGGGCTGGGTGTGGACACGGGCGGAGAAGAGCCCGCGATGTCCCCTTCTCTTCCCGCACCTCCCACCCTCGGCACGTCCCCTTCAGTGGGAAAAGACACTGGAGTTGAGGACCGTAGGCTCTCTCCGAGGCTCCCACTGCCGGTCTCCCCAGACAGGCTTCCTGGGGTGTGGGGGTCCCTGAGGCTGCCATACCGTGGCCCTTCCTGGCCATGAGTAGGTTTCCCGCTAGGGTCCACAGTCACTATATGATACGGGACACATTTCCTGGCTCTGCATTTGAAAAGGTCTGCATCGTAGCCGAACTCCTCTGCGGTCCAAAGTTCCAGCAAAGCCTCAATGCCTGACACCCAATTCATTTCCTAAAGGAGAGGATAAAATTTTAGGGAATCCCTGAAAACCAAGTTCCACCTAAAGGAAATGTGGGAATTTTTTTCCCTAAAGTGCTGTCAGCTAAGGTAACATTTTCATTCCGTGGGAGCAGTTTCACTAGGTCAGTGCTTTTCAACCAGGGCTGACTTTTGCCCCCCGACTGATGGTTGGCAATGTCTGGAGACATTTTCAAAGGCCACTGGGGGGATGCTAGTGGCATCCGTTGGGTAGAGGTCAGGGATGTTATTCAACATTCCACAATGCACAGGACAGTCACTGCCCTGACAAAGAATGGGCTGGTCCAATGTGTCGACAGTGCTGAGGTTAAGAAACCCTGCATCGGAGGTGGGCGAAGACAAAGGCCACTCCTGCCCTCTGGCCACGTGGGTTCTCGCGGAGCTAACACTGGCCCAATGAGCAATATTTCCAAAGAATGGGCCAATAGTTGAACACGGTACTGAGGACCATGCCTGTTGGCAGGGAGGTGCAATACAATATAGCAGGGACTATGACTTCAGAGCACAGAACAGCCCCGGGGTGGGGGGCACCTGGGTCAGGGCTGAGGTGGCCCCCCATGTCATGTGTACAGAAGCCCTGGCGCGCTCTGAGGACGCTTTTCCGGGGACTGAGGGGGCAGAGAGCAGAATGCAGCAGCTTTACCGTAGAACTGGACACCAAAAAATAAAAGGGATTAACATTTTTTTAATACATGGATTGTTCACCTAATCAATAAGTGCATCTCATTATAATTTAACTGACACGGAAGCTCACATGTTGAGCACTAACGTGTGTTGAGTCAGGGATCGTGGTGACTCCTTACAGGGAGGGCGTCCTACCCCAACAGGACTGACTGCCCCATTCCACCGCCAAGAGCCCCAATGCAGGAGGGGACAGTGACAGCCCCGGTCGCAGGGGTTCTCAGCGCTGATTCCAAACCAGGGCCATTGGCAGAAAGCCCGCGTTCTCACTGACGGCCTTAGGCTGCCATCCTAGTAACAGAACTTCTTTGTGTAGGGTGGGACCGAGAAGGGGCAGGAAGGCCCCACAGGTTTGCCTGTGAATAGGTATCTGCCACACAGGGAGGGCTATTCCATGCCAAAGCATGAAGTGCCTCGATCCAGGGAAAACGAAGAAGCTGACGCAACCCCAATAAGCTGTTCCCCAGACCCAAGAGAAGCCCAGCCAGAAGCCACAAGAGCGACACCTCTGCCCACTGCTAGTCATGAAGCCTCCGCCCATTAAGTCCCCAAAGGTTAGGTAGCCGTCTAAGGACGGGTTTGGGTAACATTCACTGAACTGCTGCTGGTTATGCAGATACAAAGACGGGGTCATCCTGGGGGTGATTCCAGGGCACGTTGGAACAAAAATCAAAAGCACAGCCAGAAGGTCACCAATATACCCAAGTTGACCAAGGGGAGACTGGATCCAGCCACAGCACTGGCTGCAGGCTGGCGGGTACTTGGGGCCTTTCCAGGGGACCCGCCCACAGCCCCAGAGGGTCGGGAGCACAGCGCTCTGGTTTTGCAGGAGAAGAAATGCAGACGAGGGCAGGCTGAGAGAATTGCTCCCAGATGCAGGGCGGAGCCGAAAGGAGCCAGAATGCAGGACTTCAGACCCCAGCCTGATCAGGCTTTCTCCCTCAGGGCCGCCGCCTCGTCGTTAGGTGGACATCCCTGCATTTAATCCCTCAGAAAGCCGGGGGGCCCCTGCCTCCAGTTCTGTAGGGCCAGACGTGGACATAGAGAAAGTCAGAACTAAAAGAAAGCACAACCCGTGGTCAGGAATAGGGACGCTGGAGTTGGCTGGACTCGGGTTTGCACTGACTCCGCCACTGGCTAGCTAAGCATGAGGCGGAGCCCCCAGACCTCAACGGCTATACCTCCCTGGGGCTTCGTTTCCTCCTGGGCAAACGGAAGAAAAATACTACCAGTCCACAAGGCTGGTTGGTGAAAGTATGAAATCAGGCGAGGTGAGGTGTACCAAGGCGTTTACACGGTGCCTGATTCAGAGCAAGAATTCATTCAATGACAGTGATGGCATTGTTGCTATTTTAAATCATTCGCCATAACCATCTCATCTAGAGGTTAAAGACAAATGAACCCCAGGAGCTGGGCAGGAAGCATACGTGACTGATGTCGGCCCTGTGTAAAGCAGCAGGGGCTGGTGGGGACTGCGGCGAAACAGGAGATGCCCGCCCTCCCTCTCTGACAGCAAGCAAGTGGAGAGAATGGCAATCAAGGCTTCTGGACACACACAGTGTATTTGCGGGCTTGTGGTTCACGGGCCGCCAGTTTATCATCGCTGTGCAAATCCAGCCCCCCTCACAATTATGATAAAAGAAAGGCCCAACCAAGGGAAGAGAAGGAATGGTGAAATCGTTCCTACCACTTCATCACATCCTTTTGTTGCCAGTGCACACAATGATGGAATCCCAAACACCTACTTTTCTTTCTCTTCAAATGCAGAGGGGAGAGAGCCGTATAATTAACCCACAAAATAAGTAAAGGAAGTGGAGGCACCTGAGAAAAAAACTGTTAAGAAATTACGTTTCGTGAAGCATTTCATTTTCCTGGGAGGGGACAGATTTCCGTTCCCGTTGAGTGTAAACATCACAGAAGTGGAGGGGACGGACCCCCATGAACAGCCTCGCTGACATGACAGACGGCGCGAGAATGACATATGTAATTTCAAAATCATAAAAACACACAATTTCATCAGTGCCCCACGAGGGGGCTTCCAGCGGCGTCTCGCAAGACTGAGGCATTGATCTGCCCACGGAGCAGTGACAATAAAGAAACGCTCTATTGACTGCCCCTGCGGGCCGCCTGCTATCATTTATTGAAGGCAGCGGAATAGCGGAGGGAACGCGGCCCCGGTAACAAGCGGTAATTGCCGGGAAGTGAGGCACGGCCGTTCCCATTGACCCTGCCTCCCGATATTTTGATGGATCCCGTGTAACTCCGTTAGGATTGGCATTGCGATATCGCACCAGCTCAGCTGCAGAACAACACACCTCCGTCTGGATCATTGATTTTTGATTACACGGCTCCTCAGCATACCACGGAAGCGATTCTCGTCGCTGGGGCCGGGGTACTGGAGCTGATGGGGGGACTCCCCACGGAGTGCTGCGTGGCCTCCCGTGGTCTCCGTGGTAGCGTGAAAGGACCACCTCCTCCAGGAGCCCGAACGAGGGGATGGTCCCAGCACCCACCTTTGTACTGGGCAAGAGGTCACGAGGCTTTAAAATTGTGCCACCATGAGGCTGGCGCCATTTGGGGCGTGAACTTGGAAACGTAAACTTCTGAAGGCGCGGCCTGGAAGCAGCTACCTCTGCAGCCCACGTCTAGAACATGCTGGTTAGGCCGTGACAGCTCCAGGAGAGCCGCACCCGTCTTTTCTGAAAAGTCATGTCTAGAAGACACGCGTTCATGCACCTGTGCGTCCAGTCCTTCCGTCACTGGTTGAAACAGGGCTACCTGCAGGCATCCGTGGACTGGTGTCTCTCCTGGTGTGCCCCTCCTGGGATTGGGGGTGCTCGTCTCCGGGACCGTGGAACTCCGGGGAGCCCCTCCCGTGGAGTGTGGTTTTCCCCACCTGGCTGTGCGAACATTAGATCGGGTTGTGAACAAAGACGGAGACAGAGAACGTGTCCTAGGGAAAGAGTCAGAATAAAGGCAGCAGATACACTCACTGTGAATGACTTCAGGTAAGAGGGAGGGGAGGGGCTCAGAAGCCCCCCCCCCCCCGGGTGTCCAGGGAGCTCAACAGTAACTTTTCTCAACATGATTTAAAAAAAAAAAATCATCAGTCTGGCATTTGTTCATCAGTGTGGGCGAGCTGGATTAAGGGGAGCACCTTCCTTGGAAGGGAAGTCCACTCCTGGTGTTCCTGGTCTTGCTCAGGTGACACTGGGCCTCCAAAGAGACCCTTCCTCACCACCTACAAATGCAATCGCACCATTCTGCTCAGAGGCGTCAGGTTGAGGAGGTCTATTACCTGCAGGATGCCACCAAGCCCACATGTGACCAGGGAGCAGAAGGGCCCCTCCAAGCCAAAGCCCAGGCACGATGATTCCACAAAAGCTGGGGAGGGTGCGGGCGAGACTCAAGAATGAACTCTGCAGTGAATTCTCAGGAACTTGGGGGAACCCAGGATAAGACTGGACTTCCTGATAAACAGGGAAGGGGGGGACGTGCAGTCATGGTCACTCGTTCCCCGTGAGGTCAGGCAGGACTTACCAGCCCCATGTCACCGCTGCAGGAGGCAGCAAGCAGCTGGCCACGCAGGCACGGGAGCTGGGCCACCATCCCCACCGCCCCGTGGCTGAAGGAGCCCAGCGGTAACCCATTGTCACGTTCCCTTTCTTATTGCCATTGTTTTGATGGACACAGTCTTTCTTTAGTCACGCGAATAGAGCATTACCCAAAGTTTTATTTTATTTTTAACTGGTTTTTAATAAAATACTAGCCCTGTAAGGAACTCACAAAAAAGTGATCCATGGCCAAATGAAGGGTGGAAAATGAGGCACATTAGCACCGCTCTTGGAGAGCCTCTGTCAGCGTGTCGGTCGTAGGTTCTGGAAAGTCCTACTTGGCAGAAATCTTTATATAACTTATCAAAATTAATTTTAATAAACTGTCTCTGTTTGCGTGGAGAAATCTTTCTTTTCCTAAATAACTGACCCTAATATGTAATCTACAAAACACTCCTCTGGAAACGTTTACTCAGGAATGAAAGTCAAATCTTGCCTGAGAAGCACCGTGTCTCTCTTTAAGGTTTTCTTTTTTTCTCATCATCGTCCCGTGTTTATTATTATTTTTTAACATGGCTTCCTAGAGAGCAACGCAATTGCCCTATTTCCAGGGGCCTCGTGGGGTACCTGATCCCTGCCCCGCGTGCCATCTGGACTACTGGGTCTTCTAATGTTACCTGAAGTTACTGCCCCAAATAAATACGTGTTGCCAAAAGTCAGGCCCTTTCATGTAATGAAGGGAACCTTGTTCCTATATACTTCCTCCTAAATGCATTTTGCTACAGGGCATTTAAAAAAACACATTAAATTTTATGACGCCTTTAACAAACAAGTCAGTGATCATGATTTCAATATGAGCAAGCGGGCCGCTAAGGAGGAAGGTCAGCTAAGACGAGGCATCTAGAGTTTCTGCTTGCGGATGGCTGACCCCCCCACCCCTCACCCCCGCAACGGCCCCCCCAAACCCCCTGCAGCAAATGGAAGCCAGCAGACTCTCTCTCATGCTATAGTTAAAACCTAGATTCCAAATAGTCAGGCTAATGACTCCAAAATTAAAATAGTCCTTGGCCCCGAGATGCAGCTAGTAATTAACTTTTAATTTTATACAGAAGCATGTCATGCTTTTGACCCTTGGCTTTCTTTAGTTCTCTCCTGGCATTTCAAGAGCGTGATCTGCTACAGAAGTTTGTTACCATCAGCACTACAGCGAGGAGCAAAGGCAGCAAACGCGCACACGGAGATCGCAGCCCGCCCGGCACTGGGCGGAGAAGCCGCCTCCAGGAACTGAAATTTGTGCTAATTGCTCTCGCCATATTATTCAAAATTATAAATTAGACTATTAGCGAATGGTATTATGTAAGGCCTGCAGGAGCAAAACAATTACTGCCTTGGAGCCATGGGATGCTAGACCTACCAGGGAATTTATGGGATATCTGTCAATAGTTTTCTTACTTCACAACCGAAGGAGCTGGGGCTGAGGGGAGGAGCCCGACCACCCGCGGCTGTACTGTGAGTTGGGGGGCCTCTGCTTAGCGCTCTGGAGACAGGGACTTCATGGGGGGGGGCATTTTCGCTGTTGTTATTTTGCAGTTTTTAAAAAAGTACTCTTAAGTTTAACTTGAATCTGCTCTCTGTTCTTGAATGGGGGAGAGGGGACTGAAGTTTAAAGGGTAAGTCTTGAGAGTGTGTGTTGAACCCATTGTTATTTTATGTGCATCAGTCTGCTTGAGCTGCTGTAACAAAACACCAGACTGCGTTAGGGGGGGCGTAGCTTAGACAACACACATCGATTTTTTTCACAGCTCTGGGGGGTGGGATTCCGAGATCAAGATGCCATCAGGGTTAGTGTCTGGCGAGGCCTCACTTCCTGGTTTGCAGATGGCACCTTCCAGCTGCGTCCTCCCACGGCCTTTCCTCTGGGCGTGTGCAGTAAGAGGGCTGTCCAGTGTCTCTCCTTATAAGAACACCAGACTACTGGATTAGGGCCCCACCCGTATGACCTCAGTGAACCTGAATTTCCTCTCTAAAGGCCCTGTCTCCGGATCCGGTCCCGCGGGTGGTTAAAGTTTGGGGGACATAATTTAGTCCATGACAATGCGTTTGACACGTATTTGGAGGAGGGGCTCAGAAATGAGTGAAGAAGTTGGAAACCCAGGACCCTCGTGGGCATGGCCAATCCCTCCTGTTGTCCCGAGCTCTGCTCCCAATTTAAATACCCCACGGTATCGTGAGACCTAAAATTTCCATTCCTGCCTTGATATCTTTGAGTCTCACGGGGCCTCGAAGGTCTCGCCGAGAGCTCCCTGCGCTCACCAGACACGCTTTGCACCCAAGGAGAAAGGGCTGCTACCCGGCTGGCTGTCCTGCCAGGCACTGGCTGCAGGACACCTGGTCCTCATCCTCATGGGCTCCCTGTCCTGCTGGCCTGTGGAATTACCCACACAAGCCAATCACATCTTCCTGCAGGAGCCAGTGGGCACCCCAATCTCTGACACTGCAGAGCATGCCTTGTACCACAGCCTCTGCTGCTTCATTCTGCTCCTGCATGTGCCCGTGTGTCTCTGCATGGCACACGGTGTCCTCCGTACCCAGGCTGTGAGTACGGAGGACTAATACTATGCTGCCAAACTCATCTGTCCCATGCAGGGCGTCATTACGACGAAGGATCCCTCCTGGACCAATGGAGTGACTGGAGGGTAGTCAGAACACCCCTCCAGGAACACAAAAGCCCTTTGGTTAGCGACCGTATCTCTTCTGAGGTGCACTAGCAACTCTGGGGTGGCGCTGCCAGGGGGTTCTATATCCCACCCTATTTCTTGCAAGGGCCTTCCCAACATTTTTCTTTTGCCCATATGCAGTTTTCTTCATGAGAGTCTAGGTAAACACAATTTTCTCCATCTCCTGGCATTTCCAGTGATGTTTTATCTGCTCGTATTGATTGGCTCCCTGAGAAGCTTCCCTTAATTGGCTCTGTGCGTGTGTGTGTGTGCGTGTGTGTGTGTGTGTGTGTCTGAAAAGAAAGGAGCTGGATATCAAGAAAAGCCCACATCAGCAGCCAGGCCATCATAATCCACTGACTAAAACATTGAGGATAAAAGACACAGTCTGGTCTCCCAAAGGAAAAATACTCTAAATTGCAGATATAAAGTTGGCATCGTATAAGCTGCTTTCTAATAGAACTGAATTTTACATTTCTAGCTCAAAAAAACCACCAAATCATCTATGAATCAGATCACCTATTTCCAAATTGTCTTCTTTTCCACGGGTAATTTCAACGTTTAAAAAATGGTTACATTTCAAAGGTTCCTGCATAAGTTAATTTAGAAGTGACCTTGGAAAGGATGCACCCCATAAGGCAGTGTTAAAAATGTTAGGTGAGTTCACACATTAGACACGAGGGACCTCTTTAACTGAATGATCGCACTGGAAATAGATGATCTACCATGAACTGCAGTAGAAAACAATACTTTTAGAACATATGAAATCAAACATAACATTAAAACAATGTGTCAACCAAAGAGAGTGTCTTTTCCATCTAGGCCTCAAATTTCCATCTAAAAAAATTTAGATTAAGCAATATCATAGGTCCCTTTCAACTTGAATCAATGTAAGTGTATTTAATACAAAGTATATTTTGTAATGTTCTAACTCACACTCAAGAAGACATAATTAGTATGCTTATTTTCTCTTTCCCCAATATTTCATAACATGACCGTAAAGCAACCGACTAACACAATATAACACAGAACATAGAAAAGCCATCCTCAGTAACTGAGAGATTTTAACACAGAATATACGAGGAAAAGAGACAAAAAAGAGACAGGATTTCAATCAAGTAACCTTACTATCCTATAAACAGGGATTTGAGAAGGAGAAAACAGAATAATAGGAACTGGAGAAAAATCATCCAAAAATTACACAAGCGCAGAAGAAAGATGAGTCTTCAACACAGACCCATACAGTTATTAAAAATTACACTCACCAACATCAGTTAGATCAGTAGCGATAAATAAAAGGCCCTAAAATTTTACACACATTGGAGAAAAATACTAGATCCCCTACAAAGAACCCAAATTTGATGGTAGCTTTTTGTTACTGTCTCTAGATACAAGAAGACAATGAAGCAATATCTTCAAAGTTCAGAGATTATTTTTTAACCACAAATTTTATATCTGGCCAGACTATCATCTCAATATAAAGGGTAAAATAATATCCTCAAACACTTAGGAGACCCTCAGAAAGTCTATCACACATGCACGCATTCTGTGTAAGCAGTTCCACGGGAGTGAATCCCAAGGCGCTGGCCACGCAGAAGGCCTAGAAGGTAGTTCAGGTCAAGTCATTAGGCTCCGATTACAGAATCAGTAAGGAAAAGAACGAAACAATTTGCCATAACAGAGTAGGAAACTAAGACAGATTTTGATACAGTGAAGAGTTAAACGTACATTAAAGGTATTGCTTACATTGTTCAAGCTAAAAGGAACCCAAGCCGTGGCTTAATCTATAGTTTCCAAGTAAGAAGTTTGAGGCCTAGAAGGAAGAACCTCTTCAGGAGTGAAACATTGTTCTCATGTTTTGTCCTATTTCAAATATTCCAAAAACATCATTTTCTACTATGGTTAATGGCAAATATTATTTTCCAAATGTGAAATAATTTGGTTAAAGATGTCTCTCAGGTCTAATGTGCAAACTTAAACATAATGTCTAACACAGAATTGTGGGGAAGAATGCTTTTAAAGGCCACCATGAAAAATAAAAGTAACTTAAAATCCAAATAACAAAGAAATGAACAACAGTAGCAGCAGCAATAAGGAGACAACAAAACTAAATCAAATCAGAAAGTGGACACATGACATTTCACATGTGACATCATGTTGTGCCATTGACAATAATAACAATAGCAGCAATCCTTTTACCTTTGATGCTGAGACCATTCTGCTTTGGGTGGCAAAGGGGACACCACAATAAGCCCTTAGAGGAGGAAATATATTTCAAGTAGCCTTCCTCATTCTGCAGAAATCCGTATTTACATAGTTGTATCACTGAATATAATGTTTAGAGCTTGGCAGGCACGAGCTTAGAGCCAGATCTTGAAAAACTCAACTGTGATGAACAAAATGTCCTAACAGTGTAAGTCAGAGAGTTGAGATCTAGTGTGTGAAGCTGCTGGAATAAGAAACAGAAATTCAAGTATCTTATTTAATGTTTCCATGGAACTAAGGAGAGGGATGTAACTGTCAACCGTCAGGTGAAAGAATGGGCGGTCTGCACCTGAGCTGAATCTGCATCTTCTGTGGTAAAGACAAAGTCACTGGGTCACATTCAGAGCTGCCTCAGCAACACAGCGTGAGTACAGCGGAGTCTCCGATTGGAGAGGCAGAAAGAGGAAAAAAAACAGAGAGTAAACGCTCTGTCCTTGAGGGGTGCCCTGGCGGATGGAGTGGGGAAGGCATAGAGGACTATTTCTTTTTTCTCATAAGCCTCTGTTACTGTTCGCTGGTAGTGGTGCTGCTGCTGCAGCTCCCTGTATGTACGGCGTTGGGCAAAAGTCGTAAGTTCACGAAATAGAAACTTTATTATTGTATTATTGCTTATCAATTATTGTTTTCTTCCATATCAACAACTGGAAACCTACTCTTGCCCACCCCTGTACATACATGCACACTACACCCGTATATATGAGGTCTCTCCAGAAGGTTCCCCACCTTGTAATATGAAAAAGACAGACATTTATTGAAGAAGATACAGCATACAAGAAGCATTGTACATTGGACAATGATGCCGCAGTCCCGTTCAAAGCAGGCACCTTGGGACCTCCCGCAGTTCTCCCAGTCGCCATTAGCTGCTCTGTTGTATTTTCCTGAACCTCATCAACAGCCTGAAATCTCTTCCATCTCAAAGGTGATTTTAGTTTTGGGAAAAGCCAGAAGTCACAGGAGGCCAAATCTGGGCTGAAGTGGGGCTGAGTCACCTGGGTGATTTGATGTTTCGCAAAAAACTCTGCACGAGACGTGATGCATGAGTGGGCGTGCTGTTGTGCTGAAGCTGCCAGTCACCAGCTGCCCACAGCTGCGGCCTCCTGAGTCATCCCAATGGTTTCCACAGAGGAATGTTCAAGCTTAACGCAAAATCTGATGTAGATTCATTGACCTACTTGCTCAGTCATTCCGAGTGCGACGGCCACACAGCACACATGCTCACTCAGTGGTGCCTACTGCCCCACTGACTAGTACAGTGACATCGTCACTGTTCATGCATGCACATTCCAGCCCACTCCCCTTGGCTGCCAGGTTACACTGATGCTGCACACACCATTCCCGTCATATTAACAATGGCTGGACTTTTCTGGACAGATCTTGATTCACACATGTACATATATTATCTCTGATGCTAAGCAATAGCCCAGAATTTTTGTGAAAATTATAGGGGAATTTCTTTACGTTACTCATTTCTCTTATCGGTATTACTTTCCTTTCCTTGGGCCGATGAACTGTAAGTCTTCACCATCTGCGTCCCCTTTCTTTTGCCTAAATCTCATCCCCCTCTCTCTCCTCCTCCTGAGCCTCACGCACCTTCTCCCCAACTCTGGAAACCACCACACTCACCGCCCCGGGTCCTGATATTGGCTCTTCCTTGTCCCTTGGGAAATTCTCCCTTCAGACTTTCCTTAGACACGTCTCTCCGCATCACTTCGGTCTCTGCCCAATGTCCCCTCCTCAGGTGGCCTTTTCCAATATCCCTAAAGAGCACTCTTGGTCACTTTCCGAGAAATACTTTTTGTATGAAATGCATCACACTCATATGAAAGCGTCCGTCCGTAATGCCGATATACACTTACAATAATAGTGTCAAAATGGGACGAAGGCATTGCATCCAGGGTGCAGCTGACAGGTGAAATACCACCGTGCCGTGGAAGCCCCGGTGGGTTTCTAGCCAACCTCCTCCCTCCTTGCCCCTTGGATTTAGTCACACTGCTGAACGTCATGTTAACAGTGACCATGATGTGCGGCAGAGTTTTGTTTCCCTTTTTCACAGCTGTATGCATTCAAGATCATTACAGTGTTTAGTTCTGCCTATTTTTGAACTTTACATAAATATATAATGTGGAATCGTTTCACGCTGGCTTTTTCAATGGACATAATATCTTTGAGACTCCTCTGTCCCGATGCGTGTGTGGCTGCAGTGATCCACTTTGACGTCACGTGACACACAAAGACAACATCATACTTTATTCGTCCTGCTATACGGGAGCAGCACGTGCATTTCTCCAGACCTTCGTTATTATGAACAAAAACCTAACGACTCTTTTTGTGCATGGTCTGGTCATGGCAAGGGTCTCTCCGGGATGGGAATGGCAGCGTCACAGGCACGTGCAAGATGACCTCCCGTAAATAGCTCCACATTGTCTTCTGAAGTGGCTGCACCCACCGCGCTCCCCCCAGAAAGTGGTGGACAGCGCAGGGGGGCAGCTGGGCGCGGGCAAATGCTGGCGAGCAGCCGGGTGAAGAAATGAGGTAAGAATGCACGTGGGTGTGTGTTAAGGAAACAGATGCCGTGGAATTGGCTGAGGCAGAAAGGCAGCCTGAGAGTGCAGCGTGGTGTTCCCGGCCTGGCGGGGGGGAGGGGAGGGCCCAGGGAAGGCCCCGTGAGAGACAGTTCCCTGCCCCAGTCACCAGGTGGCAGACTTGACCCAGGACAGGGTAGGTGCTACTCAGCTTTCAGGTGTGAAGACACGCACCGGCCGGCTTCACATGATCTCTGACTGCAGGGGGGTCGCCAGAAATGAGTGAAGAGGTGCCTTTGTGCGGTACTGATCACCTGGAGATGAATAATGCAGGCGCTGTCTGTAGAATCTGTCACGGTGCCTGCGCATCGGAACAGCTTCAGTTAGTAAAGCTACACATTTCATTTGAATTTTTCTCTGCAGTTCAGTTCCCCAAATTAAACTAAAACAGAGTTCATCTATTTAACGATTTAATTGATACAAAGATATGTGTCTGATATAAAGTATGTTCTTATTCTTTTCTTACCATAAGGCTGCATCTCACAGACACTGAACACATTCCGATTTAAACCCGGATCTAAAATGGCAGTTGGAAGGTTCCGAGTCTGAGTTGCTTTGGACTGACCTTGATGAACAGTTGATCGTTATTTGCTTAAGTCATGATCAAATAAATCAGTTGCCCACAGGCTTCCCAGGCAACGTGGAGGTAATTAACTTTCCAAAAGTTGAGACCGGCGGCCTGGCTTGGCCGACGGGATGAATGAAGGACTCTCTGTGCCAAGTTTCGTACCTAATCAAACTCCGTGGGCTTTCGGTCGTGAACAGCACCCCAGCCCATCACCGCTGAGGTCTGTTTACCTTTGATAAAACACCACTTCCTTGTTCTAATGAAGAAAAAACAAATGATGTCTCAGTACGTTTTGAAGGAAAAAGAAAGACGGGGAACGGGCGTGAGATGTTAAATGCTTCTTCCTGAACAACTTAACACATAGACAGGTCAGGCCAAAAAGAGCAACGGAAGGAGGAAGGGGGGCGGGGGGCGCCGTCCCCGGAGGAGACCTCCAGGATTGAGGAGGTTGTCTTGGAGACTGAGAGGAGTTCATGGCAAGACATGTTTTCTTTCTCAGAAAAACAATAGCAATGCCGAGTTTGACTTTTCTCGGGTTCGGGCTGAGCAGGCTCCCAGGACACCAAGGGAACTTCCACTCAAGCTCAGAGCCCAGCTTGTGAACTGGGTGGGAGAAGACGGCGTCTCCGGGCCACGGAAAACCTTACTCACCCACCCGCCATCACAACACACGTCCATTCACAAAGGGGTGGAACGGACCGCTGCACACATGCAGGCTCTCAAATAGCCCCGGCTTTCTCTGGGTTGCTGAGGCTCAGGGAAGCTTTGGGAGCATCTTCAAAGTGGTCCCCTTTCCCTCTCTTTCTCGTGAATCTGGGACAGAACCGCAGATGATGTCAGGCCCAACCTACAACATGTTCACCCAAATCGCTGGCCTCAACAGAAATTTATCAACAGAAGACATTCTTTATGACTTTCCTAATTCATACGTAGTGCACCTCTGATCCTCAGGGGTTTGAAAAGTACAGTAATTACCCAGAAACTCGCTGCTTGGAGTGTTTTATGGCAGTAACAAAATGAAACGTATACATAAAAATGCAGAGAACTGTTAGATGCAAGGTATTAACTAGGTATTATGGGCATCCTGCCTGGGGCCATGACGTCACCCGAAGCCAATCAGGAGTCTCCTAGCAACCTGCCTCTAACCACAATTCATAACCAGGTCCTATTTCAGGGCCTGCTTCTTTCACAGAAATTGTTCCTAAAACAAAATAAAGGCCTATAATGTACATGAAGTTTATGTGATCTGACTGTTTACATTCATCCCACCTCCAGAGCTTATCTTGCTTCTCCAAAACAGGAAATTCCCTTTGAATGAAAAGATGTTCCTAAAAACAGAACATCTGTTAAAATGATATTTTAGGATAATACTAAAACCTGGGAATTTGAGGAACTAGCAGGAGTGACCATTTCCCAGAGAAACCTGTAACATTACCGAGGAATAATATGCATTATTACAATAATAATACTGTATACCACCATTATGTTATAATATGCATTATAGAAATCGCTGGTGATCCATATTCTTCTGAATGAAATAATGTCCATATCCGAATTGTTTTCTGACCACAAAATAAATGATTTAAGTTATGTATATATGACAAATGTGGCGCAAAAGGACAGAATAAAATATTTAAGATGTCTCATAAAATGGAAGTAGTATGCATTGCATGCAAAAAAAAAAATTGTTACTTGGCTGACAATGTTGCTTTTCCTCACTCATTCATAACTTCCTCACCCTCACTGAGATCTGATGAGATCTAAATAGTGCCTTTTCCTTACCATTAGAATTTTTCTTTCAAACGGGGCTTTTTATTTGTTCTGACTGAAAGGCTTTTTATTCAAGTAAATACACATGCGGAATGATACACATATTGTAAGTATATGATCTCTAAACATAATTAAAAGGTTTGCATTATTCTGTTCTTCCCTAAACTCAAATATCTAAGTTCGATGTTAGCTGTCTGGACTAACACAAGTCTTAGTTCGATTTTGTTTTTGACAAAGCTAAAATAGCATCTCGGTGTCAAAAAATTCTGGCGCTTTCACACAGGAATCTCTCAGCATTTCCCTACTGACTTTGGCACCAGAAGAGGCTTTGGGTACAAAAAGCTAGTTGCCTAAGCAATGCCTGTTCTTTTCCTTCATAACAGAAGCTCGATTCCTCACTTGCCCCAAACACAACTTTCCCAGCCTCTTTTGTCCTCAGTGTGGCCATGTGATCACGT